>NC_045558.1:84733426-85452801 GCF_009769535.1 Thamnophis elegans | reverse complement strand
GCTCTGTTATACATTGTACTAAATCCTACTTTAGCCAATGAATCTTTGCTGATTTTGTCTTAAGTGATTTTCCCCATGTTTATGACTATTTTGTAATCTACTGTATTTTGCCTGTAATATTGTGCCATGTTGATCTAAACTTTGAAGGATGGTCCCATGTCAAGAATCCAAATTTTGTAAAAGACATAAATGGTGTTGAGATAATTCATAAACAGATAGACCTCGCTTAACAACTGTCCAATTTAGAAATAATTCAAACTTACGATGTTCTGAAAAGGTAACTTTGTGACCTGTCCTTGCATTTATAACCATTGCAATGTTCCCACAGCCATGTGATTATCATTCAGGTGCTTCACAACTGCCTGGCATTTGCAGCTGTCACATTAACCTATGGTCATTTGATTGTCAATTGTGCTTTTATAGCTGACTTCTAATAAGCAGAACCAATGCTTTTGAAAACTTAAGCTTTATTCTGGAATTCTGATTTCTCTGGTTTGCTAATTATATTCAACTGCTTAAAATGCATACTTTTTAGCAAATGCTTTGCCTCACATTTCTGGTTTATCTTACTCATATCTTATATTGATGTCATATTTTCTTCAAGGGAGTTAGGAATAATATACATGATTATTCCTCTCAGTTTATCCTATCACATTGGTTAGGTTGATCAAGTGCAACTACTATATTCATCCAACTGCAAACTCTATAACCAAAGGAACATTGGCTTTAAAAATGCCAAAAAAGTCAGGATAGAATGAATCTCAGGTAATAAGATTCTAATTTTTAATTGTAACACTATCTCGTATAAGATGAAACAAATGTAATATGCCTGGTCTATTGTGTTGGTGTAGAGATCAAGTAAATGGTCATTACCCATTACCTAGGCAAAGTAGGATGAAACATTATTTTAGTTCTAGTTAGTAAAATAATATTTGGAAGCAACTCGAGCAAATACCTCCCAGATTCAATTAGGTAAAAGAAGGGAGGTCGTAGCATAATCAGAGATTTATAACACTTTGTTATTATAGCTTGTTTAAACAAAGTATACTTCTAGTCTTCCTGTCAAGTTGATGTTATGATCTTTTTTTACAGATATTCTTCAAGTTATGACAGTTCAATTAGCAACCATTGAAAATTATAATTCCTCCAAAACCAATACTTATGACCCAGTCCTGAAGTTATCTATGTTGGAGCACCACAGCGGTTATTCACCCTTATGATTGATCACACAGATGCTACAACATGCCCCCTGCCTATTTCATTCCCATCCTATCCTGATAGGTCTCCACAGCCAATGCAGAGCTTGTTTCCTTTGTCTCATCAGGCTGAACTGCAAGCTCCAAATTGTTTGACTGCTGTCATTGCCTCCACGTTCCAATCTCTGAAGTTGGTCATTCAAACCAGGTAGCAAGCAGAAGACAGAGATGGCAGCACTCAAGCTGGCCCCCAATGGAGCCTGCAGGACACTGGCCTTGTGGCAGAAAAGCTGAAGTCCTTTATTCAGATGGTAGCGAAACTCTTTTCCTTCATGTTCTTACAGCTTCACCAGTATCTGCCATGTAGGTCAGCCTCTTCTGGAACTCTGGAGATCTTTGAAAAGTAAACAAGCCATGGGAAATGGCAAAGCAGGCCCAGTGTCTGTGGAGACCTGGTGGGACAGGGTAGGGGGAGAAGTAATTATGGGGATCCCAACGGATTGTAAACGAGCATGAGATATCTCAGTGGGGAGAGTTCTTGGATGGTCAGAAATTCCAGTCTGCTTGGGCCATTAAGGCGTCGGCCTCTGTATTCCACCCGAAAACGTTCGGCTACACCAGGACCTTAACACGTTAGTAGTGGTCGCTCAGTTTTCAGCTGACACAACCTTAAACGCTATGAAGTTTGCTTCCAGGGCTATGGCATCATCCGTCGCATCTCGTCGCCTTCTGTGGCTCCGGGGCTGGCAGGCGGACAACAAGGCGAAGTGGCAACTGGCTTCAGCGGCCTATGCAGGGGGCTCTCTCTTTGGGACTTCCTTTGACCCCATCCTGGTGGAGGACAAGAACAAGAAGAAGATGCTACCGACATCGATCAAGAAGGCGGAGCAGAGGACCACACCCTATTATCGCAGGTCTGCACAGCAACCACAGGAGCAAGAGACTCACCAGAGCAGGTACCCTCCCGGCAGGTCGGATAGGGGATTCCCCTGTCCAACAGGGGATTCAATCAGGACAGATCCCGCTTTCAGCCCCAGAACAAATGGCCCTTTCTGGGGGGATTGCCCTTACCGCCAGGGCAAGTAGGTTGTCTGTGACCTCACTCATTGGCGGCCGCCTTGCTCTGTTCGCAGATGCCCGGACAGAGATTTCCACTGATGCCTAGGTCCTCAGTACAGTAATGTATGGTCTCTGTTTGGAATTCTCTCACCCCCTCCTGTTTCTGTGTGTTCCCTCCAGCCAAGAAAGTTGATAAGCGCCAGCAAATGCGGCAGGCCATCCAGCATCTGCTCGACATTGCGACCATAGAACTGGTCCCTAGGGACCAGGTCAGGCAAGGGCTTCTACTCTAACTGCACATGTGCGAGATCCGAATGGGTGCCAGACTTTCTCGCTCTGCAGAAACTCGGTGAGAAAAGCCCTGGAGAGCCTTCGGAATCTGCTGCGATACCACCAAAAAAGGTACCCTGGGAGGACTGGAACCCAGGGAACACGAGAGGAGTAGACTCCTTGAAGAATCGCTACTCTCGGGCGAGCCCGGACGGCGCAATCCTCGGCGGCCTCGGAGCTACCCGCATTGCCTGGAGGGGAAGATGGTGGCGCCGCGCTGCTGACGGTGGCGTTTTTACTTCAATTTTCGGCGACTTCTGACTCTATCTAGCCGAGCGGTGAGCCTTGGGAACCCTATTAGCCTACATTACCACCCATCATCCCCCCGGAGAGGTGGGGATCCATCTGGGCTTGACTGGGATCGGGCGGATCGGGTGGCTGGCTGTGGTTGCCGCCGCCGTAGCCCTCCTTAGATGCCCCCCCTCCCTCCATTTCGCTCGGCCTCCTCGTCTGGGTTTGTCCTTCTGGCAAATCTTTTCCTCTGCTTGCCCTCGTTGCTGCAGAGTCTCCTCCTGTTCTCCTGCCTATTTTTCCACTACCCTGGCCTGTGACCATCTGATCTTGGCCTTTCAACATCCAACCTCCTCCGACCGCATTGCCACCCGTCACTGCCCCTGGAACACCATCTCAGACAGCGCCCACCTAATACAACTTCTAGGACGCCATGGACTGTGTATTCGTGGTGCATTCGTTTTACGGAAGGAGTGATAGAGGATGGCAGAAATACGGGTGGGGACTTGGCGTCGCAACAACCGACGCCCCCCCTCTTTCTCGATCTGTTTCAGCCATCCCCAGACTTTGGACCCTCTCAGGCCTATAGGAGAGGGGGAAGACAAGACATTCCCCTGCATACCACCTATATACCATCTATGGACCATTGTTGGTTTTTGCTTTGGATTGCACCCTGATCTGGAGGGGGTGGAACTGCGAAGTTACCGCTTGTTAAAATCTGGCGTTTATGCCCTTCCCCCCTCCCCTCCATCTGTAACCACCTCACCCAACACAGATTTTGGAACTTTGGCCTTTGGCCTTCTTTCTGGGACTTAGAGGAAGGGAGAGGGGCGGAGCTGCTCTCCCTCCTCTTTCTGCACCACTGTATACCTTAAATTGCACAAGCGCAGTGCTCCGCAAATTTTATGAATGTGGTGTGGATGGTGTGACTGTTGATGTCTGTACCCACTTTTAAATCTTATTATTGTTGTATTTTGTACTTTTAACTGACATGTGGGGACTGTATGGGTGAGTGGCTGTGTATGTATGAGAGGACTGGGAGTACAGCCTGGTGCCTCCTCCATTGCTATTGCAGAAGTGGTAGGGGGGCCCAGGCCTACCTCCCGTCCTAGAATGATTGATACAAATCGCCTGCCGGATAGAGCAGAGGCTGCGGGAGGGGAAATGGAGTCTATGGGTGCGGGAGTGGGCCGGAGCATTACGGTCATTACAGGGAGGGGCAAGTACGACGGGAACTTCAGGGCTAGCCATTACCGGGGAAGGAGGGTTCGCTGCGTCACAGCGATCCCCCCTTCCGGCCCTGTTAGCTCCACTCCAGGACCAGATGGTGAGAGTTGTCAGGGCCCTGGTCTCAGGCTGTTGTTGCTAAATGCCAGGTCTGTGGTTCACAAAGCTCCCCTCGTACGGGACCTAATATTAGACAAAGGAGCAGACCTGGCATGTATTACTGAAACCTGGCTGGGCCCAGAGGGAGGAGTCCCCCTCACTGAAATATGCCCGGAAGGATTTCAGGTGCTCCATCAGCCGCGACCCCAGGGAAGAGGTGGGGAAGTGGCTGTCAGCATCCAAAGGTCATTAGTTCCTTGTAGGATCCCTGCTCCGGAGCTTTTCGGGTGTGAGTCCCTGTTGGTGAAGTTGAACCTTGAGGGTCAAGTGGGCTTGTTGTTAACGTACCTACCTTCCAACAACATTGCAACAGCCCTCCCCTCGCTCCTCGAGTCAGTAGCCGAGCTGGCAGTAGAGTTCCCAGACTTATGGTGCTGGGGGATTTCAACCTGCCTTCGCTTGGCGAGCACTCTGATGGGGCACAGAAGTTCATGGCTTCCATGACAGCCATGAACTTGACCCAAGTAATTCGGGGTCCGACTCACTCAGCAGGTCACACGCTTGACCTCGTATTTCTCTCGGAGCAGTGGAGACGTGATCTAGATTTGAAGGGCATTGAGATCTTGCCCTTGTCATGGTCTGATCACTCCCTTCTGAGGCTTGACTTTCGGAAACCAATCCCCCACTGTAGGGAGGGGGAACCAATTAGGTGGTTCCGCCCCAGGCACCTGGTGGACCCTATGGGATTTCAGACGGCGCTTGGAGAAATATCTGACGCTCTCGTCCACAGTCCGGTGGAGTCCTTAGTCGCTGCCTGGAATACAGCGGCGTCGGGGGCTCTAAACCGGATTGCGCCTTTGCGGCCTTTCCGAGGTTGAGGATCCAGGAGGGCTCCTTGGTTCACTGAGGAACTCCGGGAGATGAAGCGCCAAAAGAGACGCCTAGAGTGCCGCTGGAGGGCCAGTAACTCTGAATCAGACCGAGCATTGATGAGAGCCTATATCAGGACCTATCTCGTGGCAATATGGGCGGCGAAATGTGCGCATTTTGCCACTCTTATTGCATCCACTGAATCGCACTCAGCCGCCTTGTTTAGAATAACCCGCTCCCTCCTGAAAGGGAGGGATGCGGATGACCCTTTACAAGGTAGAGCTGAGGAATTTGTTCAGTTTCTAACGGATAAAGTTGCTTGGATTCGGACAGATCTGGACTCCAATTGCACGGTACCAGCCGAGGTACCGGGGGAAGATCTTGAGCAGATTTTATAGAGCGAGTTTCAACTTGTCGCTCCTGAGGAAGTGGACAAGGCCATGGGAGCGATGAGTGCCTCCACCTGTATACTGGACCCGTGCCCCTCCTGGCTGGTCTTGACCAGCAGAGAGGTGACACGTGGCAGGATCCAGAGGATAGTTAACACCTCTCTCCAGGAGGGATCCTTCCCGCTCCTTCTAAAGGATGCGGTGGTGAGACCCCTCCTGAAGAAATTGTCTCTGGACCCTGCCATTTTAAGTAACTATCGTCCAGTCTCCAACCTTCCCTTTGTAGGGAAGGTTGTTGAGAAAGTGGTGGCCTTTCAACTCTGGCGGTCCTTGGATGAAACCGATTATCTGGATTCCTTTCAGTCCGGTTTCAGGCCTGGTTACAGCACGGAAACTGCTTTGGTCGCACTGATCGATGATCTCTGGCGAGCCAAGGATAGGGGTCACTCCTCTATCCTGGTGCTCCTTGACCTCTCAGAGGCCTTCGATACCATCGACCATGGTATCCTTCTGCGGTGGTTGTGGGAGTGGGAGGCACCGTTCTTCGGTGGTTCTCCTCCTACCTCTCGGACAGGTTGCAGTTGGTGTTGGTCAGAGGGCAGAGATCGACCCCTAGGCCCCTCAATTATGGGGTGCCGCAGGGTTCGGTCCTTTCCCCCCTCCTATTTAACATCTACATGAAGCCCCTGGGTGAGATCATAAGACGCCACGGGATTAAGTACCACCAATATGCGGACGACACGCAACTGCATCTGTCCGCCCCGTGCCAACTCAGTGAAGCGGTAGAAGTGATGTGCCAGTGCCTGGAGGCTGTTAGGGTCTGGATGGGAACGAACAAGCTTGCACTCAATCCCGACAAGACCGAGTGGCTATTGATGCTCCCTCCCAAAGATGGTCCAGCTATTCCATCCCTTAGCCTGGGGGGGGGGTTGAAATCATACGCCCCTCAGAGAGGGTTCGCAATTTGGGAGTCCTCCTGGATCTACAGCTGATGTTAGAACATCACTTGTCGGCTGTGACCAGGGCGGCCTTTGCCCAGGTTCGCCTGGTGCACCAATTGTGACCTGACCTGGACGCGCTTTGGATAGTCACTCACACCCTCATCACCTCAAGACTGGATTACTGTAACGCGCTCTACATGGGGCTGCCCTTGAAGAGTGAAGACTTCAGTTAGTCCAGAATGCAGCCGTGCGAGCGATTGTGGGTGTACCTAGGTACACCCACGTTACACCTATCCTCCGCAAGCTGCACTGGCTGCCCATTGGTCTCCGGACACGCTTCAAGGTGCTAGTCGTTATTTTTAAAGCCCTACATGGCATCGGACCTGGCTAGCTGAGAGACCGCCTCCTGCCAATTACTCCCAAAGACCGATTAGATCGCACAGATTCCGGATTCCATCTGCCAGCCAATGTCGGCTGGCGACTCCCCGGGGAGGTCCTTCTCTGTTGCAGCTCCGGCCCTCTGGAACGAGCTCCCCGTTGAGATCCAGACCCTTACTACCCTTCCGGCCTTCTGTAAAGCTATTAAGACCTGGCTGTTCTGGCAGGCCTGGGGCTGTTGAAGTATCCAGCCCCACTTTAAGTTATGAATGTTGCTGTACTTTTAAATTCTTGTTTTGTCTTATATGTTCCCCCTCCCTTTTTTATTGTAAGCTGCCCGGAGTCTTCCGAGAGCGGGCGGCATACAAAACTAATAAATACAAATACAAATAACGTTTTCCTAGTGCCAAAATCATCGGGGGGATGGAGAGCCATTTTGGATCTAATGCTCCTGAACCAATTCTTGGTGTACAGACGCTTTAAGATGGCTTTTCTCAAGTCCATCTTGGCAGGGATTTGGGAGGGGGATTATATGGCATCCATTGACCTCACAGAGGCCTATCTGCACATCCCCATTTTTTCTGAGCATAGACGTTTCCTACGTTTCTCCTATTTAGGGGTTCACTATCAGTACAAGGCTTTACTATTTGGGTTAGCTTCGGTTCCCAGGACCTTTACCAAGGTGTTAGCGATAGCGGCTGCCCACCTGAGGGAGATCCCCATTAGACTTTATTGCTACTTTGATTACATCCTCGTCCAGGGAGGCGTCCCCTGCCCAGACCAAGACAGATCTCCAGCAAGTCAAGGACACCCTCCAAGTCTTAGAGAAGAGTACTCTCTCTCCAGCCACTTGAATCCTCCACCTGGAGGTGGTTATAGATTCCCAGTTGGGTCGAGTTTTTCTTTCCCCGGATAGCAGGTCCAGTTTGTTGAAGTTAATTAAGTAGATTCGGAGGAATTGTTGTGTTCCCGTAGCCCTCCTCTCCAGCTTGCTGGAGAAGTTCATCTCCTGTATCGAGGTGGTTCCGTAGGCGCTACTACATACCAGGATGCTTCAATGGAGGCTGCTCCCATATCAGAGGGCCGACTCTAGCAACTCGACGCTCAAGGTACCAGTGACGCCGCAGGTGCTGATGTCCCTCAAGTGGTGGATGTCCCCGGCATTGCTCAGGGGCTGCGAATTCAGGGAGGAGCACCTCATATTGACAACAGATGCCAGGCTGTTCGGTTGGGGGGTCACCCTAGACTCCCAGCTGGCACAGGGCAGGTGGTCAAGGAGCGACGTTCGACAAAACATAAATTGGCTGGAGCTCCGGGCAGTTCACCTCACCCTACGACTGTTCCAGACCTCGATAGAAGTCCTCATCTTAACAGGCAACATTGCAGCAAAGGCTCACATAAATCAGCAAGGGGGTACACGCTCGAGAGAGTTGCACACCGAGGCAATGTTGCTGGGATACTGGGTGGAGAAGCACCTGCACTTCATCCGAGCGGAGCACATCACTGGCATCGACAACTATCAGGCGGACTGGCTGGGCTGAGAGACGGTATACAACAGAGAGTGGAGCCTGTCCAGGGAGCTCTTCCAGAGGATCTGCCAGAGGTTCGGTGGACCTGTTTGCCACTCCATCCAACGCTCCCTTGGCTCTTCGCTCCAGGTGGCCGGTCGGGCTACTGTACGCTTCCCCCCTACCTCTCCTTCCCAGGGTCATCCAGAAGGTAGGCAGAGAGCAGGCAGAAGTAATTCTAGTGGTGCCCTACTGGTCCAGAGGTGCCTGGTTTGCGACCTGTTGCAAGGATCCTCCGGGGAGAGGATCCTCCGGGGGGAGGTGGAGGATCCTCTGGGGGCAGGTGAAATTGCAGCAGGGGAAGCTGGTCTACCCAGATCCACAATGACTTCAACTTGCCATGTGGAGATTGAGCGGGAGCGCCTGAGAGGTGCCCTCCTTTCCCAGAGAGTGATCAGGACCATCGAGGCTTCCCGCAGACAGTCAACAAACCAGATTTACGATTCCACTTGGTGACGTTTGTTTCCTGGTGTAAGTCTGCCCACGTGACCCCTTCCAGGGCCATGGTCCTTCAGGTATTGGAATTTATCCAGTAGGGCTTGGATAAGGGCCTGTTCCTGGCAACTATTAGGAGACAGTTGACGGCACTAGCCACAGTGCTCCCTCACTCCGCTGCCACATTTGCCCCTAGTTAAGAAGTTCCTAAGAGGGACGTCCCACCTACGCCCTATGCCAGTCCATAGGTTTTCTACATGGCACCTCCCCTCAGTGTTACGGGCCCTCATGGCTGAGCCCTTTGAACTATTACAGAGTGTCACCCGGAAGCTTCTCACTTGTAAGGTTGTGTTCTTAGTGGCGATCACCTCGGCTAGGCATGTTTCTGAGCTGGGGGCCCTGTCCTCGAGAGGATCTATGTGTGTTCCACAACAGGGTAGTGCTACGCCTTGACCTGTAATTCCTGCTCAAGGTAATCTTCCACCATGCACAGGAGGTGGTCCTCCCGGACTTCTGCCCAGGCCTTGTCAGAGAGCGGGATCACAGGTGGCACCACTTAGACATAAGATGGGCCCTGTGGATCTACTTGAAGCGGACGGCTGAGTTCTGGAGGCCTGAGGCTCTGTATCGTTCCAACCCTCGTCATTAGTCGTTGGATTCATTTGGCCATTGCACTTGCCTATGAGGCCCAAAACTTCCGGTGCCGGTTGGAATCACAGTACACTCCACTAGGAGCGCGGCCACGTCAGCGGCCTGGGCCTCCCAGGCCCGTATAGAAGATATCTGCAGGGCAACGACATGGACCTCCCCGTCGCCCTTTATCTGGCACTACAGGCCGGATGCCTTCGCATCTTCTCATGCGGCATTCGGCCGCAGGGTCCTTCAGCAGGTCCTGTGGGATCGGTGATGGCCCACCCTATGGGACGGAAACTTGGGTATGTCCCATTACTGGACCATCCTGAAAACCCACTCTGGAAAATGACAGTTGATCTTGTCTGAACTATTATTTTGAGAGTTGTTTGCAGGATGGTCCAGTTCTCACCCTAGGTTTAGATAGACAGCACTGGGGTTGGAGGTGTCTTCTTTGTGACTTGTTTTCAGGATTTCAGGAGCGCACACTGCATTGAAACTGGAGTCAGAGGAGAGGAGCTGGCTTCAGCTTCAACCCAGTCTCGAGGCCAATTGGCTGTGTTAATACCATCACTGGACCATCCAGCAAACAAGTCTCAAAATAACAGTTCAGATAAGACTAACTGTCATTCTCATGTACATCCAATAGAATTGAGTCTGCAAAGTTTAAGTCCTGCCTCTTCCTGCTAAACTTCCCCAGCTTTTGTGACTCACCACCACTTGAACCAGTTGTGCTCTTGATCTCTCCCTGAATAGTGTAATATTTTACTTTACTTTACTTGCCTTTTCCCCTCTTTTAAGCTCTTTTCTCCCTTTTTTATTAGTTTTCATAGATCCCTTTCTCGTTGAGGCTGCCTGGCTTCCTTTAGAAACAATGTGGCTGATTGTTGGAGGGCATATGCGGCTGCAGATGCCCCTGTAAATGATCTGGAGAGTCCCGGGGAACACGAAGGCCAGGGAGGGGGAGGTTATTTTGTCCCCATCAATTTTTTGGAAGCATGGGAGCCAGGATCGGCTCCCTTGTGTCTTCAGAGTCTCCGGAGCTTCTTTTTGCTCAGGAGAGTGCTAGCAGGCGGCACCCGACATTTTAGAAGCCTCTCCTTGCCTGTTTAACCCTCTGGGGCAGTTTTTAGCTCTGGAGAGTGCAACGGGTGGCATTTTTGTGGCCGAACAGGTGATGGCAGCCATTTTGGGGGCAGGGAGAGGCTTCTCCCTGCCTGGTCAAGCCTCTGCAGCATTTGTTGTTGTTTTTTTGCTCCGGAGAGTGTAAGCAGATGGCGCTTGGCCTTTAGAGGCAGGGAGAGGCTTCTCCTTGCCAGGTTAACCTCCGGAACGTCTATGGGCTCCGGGGAATGCAGCTGGCGCCAGTTTGCGCCAAATAGGTGGCGGCTCCCATTTTGGATTTTAGGAGAGGCTTTTCCTTTGTTACTGAAGCTCAGGAGCACCTGTTGGCTCTGGAGAGGATTGCGGTTCCCATTTTGGCCGCCACAGGTGGTCGTCGCTATTTTGGTCGTAAGTGCAAGACAGTAGCTAATTGTTAAACACTATTTTTTTTAGTGGGGCGATCCCTTACTAATAGCAGTTAGTTAGACTTGTATACCGCTTCATAGGGCTTTCAGCCCTCTCTAAGCGGTTTACAGAGTCAGCATATTGCCCCCAACAACAATCTGGGTCCTCATTTTACCCACCTCGGAAGGATGGAAGGCTGAGTCAACCCTGAGCCGGTGAGATTTGAACAGCCGAACTGCAGAACTGCAGTCAGCTGAAGTAGCCTGCAGTGCTGCATTTAACCACTGCGCCACCTCGGCTCTATCACTCCAGCTGACTCCCTCTAAGTCATCAGGCTAATCACTCCAGCTGACTCCCTCTAAGTCATCAGGCTCATTACAGGATGGGGCTCCTATTGAATCAGCCTAGGCCTCCAGTAAGGATAGTTAGGAATTGGGGCCAACTGGATCTGCTCCCCCAGTGAAAAGCTTACTGCCCTGCCTCGCTAACGCTTGAGGCTTCCGGCATGGGGACCATTGGGTCTCTTGTTGCAGACAAGAAACAGGCCCAGGCATGCCTGTCTAGGAGGACCACCTTCTGCTCTCATTACCCAGAAGCTGGGCCCTGGTGTGCCCTTAATTGGGATATCACCTCCATTTGTTAACCTTCAATATCTAGCTAGATAGCATACAGGAATGTACGGAGGTGCAGGAGAGGCCTTATCCCCTTTGGATGACCCTCTGGAAGGTCCATCTACCCTTCGCCTACCAAGTAGGCGCAAATCCCCTCCCCCTAAGAAGGGAGGTAGAACCAAGAGCAAGTCAAAGGACACACACAGAGCAGAACTCAGGAGGCAAAAGGCTATAGAGAAGCAAATTGCCAAGGCCCAGAAGGAAGCACAGAAGCAGTCTGAGGCAGTGACCCAGACGGTGGCAGTTCCCTCTCCTTCTGAGACCACTACACCCTGAGGAAGCTCTATCTATAGGCTCTGGGATAGAGGACTAGACATGGAGGAGACCCCTCTGCCCCGGAAGGGATGGACAGCCCAGGGGCCGCAGATTCTGCCGTCTTCCCTACGGCACAGGTAGCTGCCGGCCTGCACAGTAGTACTTCTCCTCCCAATATGGCGGCCATCATTACTGAGGCCATTAGACAGGGTATTGCAGCAGGCCTCCAACAAAAGGCCTCCTCTGGCTCCAGAAAGCATAAAAAACGCAGTAAAAGGACAGTGGCAATGGGGCAGCTCCAGCCCAGGAGGATAGGAACCTGGGGTCTTCAGACAGCTCCTCCTCTTCAGAGGATGATGAGGACAGGCCCTTTAGGATTCTGAACTCAGATGACAAGATCGCCATGTTCAGGTCTCTTTGGATTAAAGCTCAGAAAATAGCCAACCTAGAGGCAGCTCAGGCCCCTAAATCCCCGGTGACCAAAAGGTATTCAGCTGGACTGGTGTTCACCAAACCCATTGTGCGGAAGGAGGTAGTCCCTTCCTCCCTTCTTTCTAGACATTGTCCAATGGCAATAGAAGTCCCCAGTGTCAGGTCCTTTTCCCTCTGCCCAAGACAGACGCTTTTACAATACTGGGCTTGATCTAGCCAAAGCCTTGGAGGTTCCTTCAGTGGATGCTCCGATAGCGGCATTGTCCTCACGCATTGTGACCCCTAGCAATCCAGAAGATGCCCTGA
This sequence comes from Thamnophis elegans, assembly GCF_009769535.1. Taxonomy (NCBI): domain Eukaryota; kingdom Metazoa; phylum Chordata; class Lepidosauria; order Squamata; family Natricidae; genus Thamnophis; species Thamnophis elegans. Next base: position 85,440,275 of record NC_045558.1, on the reverse strand, counting down.
AAGCTGAGGATAGAAGGGCGGAGCACGTTCTCATTAAGGGTCACCAGTCAGCTGCCTGATCGATTAGAACAGCTAAAGCATCATCCTTCTTTAACAGGACCATTCTCCTGTGGCTCCAACAGTTGAGGGATAGGATCCCAGTCTCGGACTCGAGGTCCCATCAGGACTTCAATAAGCTGAAGGCGGCTCTACAGTTCTCGGCAGACACCTCCATCAATGCTGCCAGGTTCACGGCCAAGTCAATGGAGTCAGCTATAGTGCCAGACATCTCTTATGATTGCGGCCTTGGCAGGCTGATACCAAAAACAAGTGGCATCTGGCCTCTGAACCGTTTGCGGGGGATAGGTTATTCGGTGGGACCTTGAACCTAGACTTATAGAGTCAAAAGATAAAAGGAAAATTCTCCCTTCTGTGTTCCACAGGACTGAGAATCGGACTGCTCCATATAGTCACAGGTCGTTCTTTTGGACCCTGGACAGGGCATACGGCTTCTCCTGTCCGGTCAGACAGTATTCAGGATGTCAGGGTCCCCAACAGCAACAGGATAGAACGGGTAGGGGTTACCAATGATTTCCCCCTTCCAGGAGATCGTACCGAGGTTCAGGAAACTCTCATCCCTTCCGCAGGTGAAAGTAACTGAGAAAGGAACCTTCCCATCAGCGGTTGTTTGGCCTTCTTTGTCGATCAATGGGAGAAGGTAACAATGGGCACCTGGGTGAGGGAGACGGTGAAAACAGGCCTCTCCCTAGAGTTTCTCTCCTATCCCCCGATGCTGTTCCGTCTCTGTCCTGTATCTCGGGATCACAAAAAGGTGCCTGGTAGACCAGGCCATTCAATACCTCTTGGACTTACAGACCACCCGGCCAGTTCCACTGGAACAACAGGGGCAGGAGTTTTACTCCCTGCTGTTCATTGTCCCAAAGGTGTCAGGGGGCCTGGAGAGCAATCCTCAACCTCAAGGCCTTGAACCACATTACCCAGGCTCCATTCGAGCCATTGCGAGACACAACTCTTCTAAACTGTTTTTCTCAAGCTATTTTGGTATGGCATTAAAATATGGAAGCTTCTTTCATGATTATCGTTTTAATCTATTTTTATGAAGTATACTGTTCTCAAATATGGGTTATTTAAAATAATTGTGTTTTATGACATTTCTTGTTTTTAAATTATTTCTAGAGGATAGTACTGTATCTGTTGAAGATACCAATTTTGAACTGCTACTTATGTGGATTTTAAATCCTACTTTAGTTTGTAAAGTTAAAGGTTCCCCTCGCACATATGTGCTAATCGTTCCCAACTCTAGGGGAGTTGCTCATCTCCATTTCAAAGCTGAAGAGCCAGCGCTGTCCAAAGACATCTCTGTGGTCATGTGGCCAGCATGACTAAACACCGAATGCACACGGAACACTGTTACTTTCCCACCAAAAGTGATCCTTATTTTCCTACTTGCATTTTTACATGCTTTCGAACTGCTAGGTTGGCAGAAGCTGGGACAAGTAATGGGAGCTCACTCCATTACACAGCAATAGGGATTCAAACCGCCGAACTGCTGACCTTTCTGATTGACAAGCTTAGCATCTTAGCCACTAAGCCACTGCATCCCTCATTTAGTTTCTATCTTAGTTATAAAACATTTTATGCAGTATTGTTGGTAGATGTACAGTATGTCAATCATATATTTTCCCATGTCACAGTCTAATAATAAAGTTTTGAAATATGTCCGTTCTTTGTTTGCATTTTGATATAAGCAAGCAGTTTGTTTTTGTTTTCCCTTTACATGTAGTAATTTAAAAGATTAAGCCAACTCTTTATCTGTTCTCTGTGGGAACATTTTGTGTCTTTCTATAATACAGCTATTAGAGGACTAAATGGATTCATGTGACTAGAGGTTGTCTTGATTGGGTTAGAATTAAATACATCCTTTCAAGCCAAACAATCCCCACCCCCACCCCCCAGTAACATAGTCTTTTGTGCTTGTTGGCTCAATCGCTGGATTTAATGATTAGATGGATAAATTGAGACTTGTGGGAATATAAATCAGAACTAAGCTTTCCCACTCTTAAAGTGGGAAAGAGGATGTCTTGATTATAGGGTTTAATGGTGGTAAAGGAAAGCTTATAGAATTGTTTCTGATTACTGGCAGGCTCATATCCAAAAATTTTAAGTCTGTAATCCAATCCAAAATCTGTAGTGGTATACTCATAAGTTAACAACCTTTTTGACAATTAAATTTTTGATCTTCACATAATATTTATAACACTAATGCAGGGCTACTAGCAGCGTTGCTACATAAAAACAGAATATTGATGTAAATCTTGCTAGGTGGCAGCATCTAACTCACCTTGAATTATCTTTTAAGGCTAAGCAGAGTCAGTTTTTGTGCTGAGATAAGAGACTTCGAAAAAATAGACTAGATTGTAATTTTTTTTTAAAAAGCAGAGGCAGACATTTTCAAAAGAAAAATGATTGATCAGGCATGGGATATTTCAGAGTTTGGGAGTCATATTTAGTTCTTGAACTGCAAGTTCTACACCACTGTTATATACCTAAACCCCAGGATTAACAAAATAGAAAGTTAGGGTTACTGTAGAGATTTGTAACAATTAAAATATTCACTTATTTAAAAAGAAAACTATTTAAGTGGGGGGGAGGGAGACGCAGAAAAAAAGTGATGTCTAGGCTGTGATGACAAACTATGGTATTCGTGCTAGAAGTAGCATGCAGAGCCGTTACCTGTTACTCTTTCGAGTTCTGGCATTCCAGTCAGCTAGTCTTCATGTGCGCCGGAAACCGGAAGAGCAACCACCCGGTGGGCATAGGTACACTGGGAAAATGATCTTCCAGTTTCTAGCACATACATGCACACCGTCCAGCTGGTCTTCCCGTGCGCATGCATGCATGAAACCTGAAGATTAGATTGCTGGTGGGCATGCATGTGCCAGAAACTGGAAGATCATCTTCCCGGCATGCACATGCGCACCAGGTGGCTGCTCTTCTGGTCTCTGGAACATGCGGATGCATGCATACGCTCCTGTTTTGGCACTTGGTGCCAAAAAGATTCGCCAACACTGATCTAGGTTGAACAAAATAGTTTAAACAGAGGTCTAAAACACACTACATTGGTGCTTCCTAGTGGTTACCAGAGAAGTTACATATTTTGAATAATTGCCACTTATAAACTATAATATCTGTAATTGTCCAGATCTGCATTTGGAAAATTATTTGTTGACTATTTTTTGTGCTAGCAAGATGATCCTGAACCTGGTTATATAGCTAGTGTGTTGAACTTGGCTACATAGCTAATATACTGTTAGCATATTTGATATATTAGATATGTAACTTTTGTTCAGGAGCTAAGGATGGCACCAACTGCGGTGTGTTTTGAATGAATTATATGTATTGCTGACTGACCCAGTCAGCATGATTAATAATTGCAGTTTCTGGATTATGCACAAAGATAACTGCGTAAAATGCTTTACTGCAATCTGTAAACACAGTATCACAGTGATATGCTATCACTATCTAGGAAAGACCATATTTGGTATACTAAAATGAAGGTACTATTAAATGTTCCTGCAAAAGTCAGTTGTAACTCTAATGACAATAATGAACTGTGGCTCACCCCCAAATAATTACCTTTTTTTTCTTAAGGGAATCAATCCAACGTAGAACAGATATAAATCAATGGCCTTCTTTGCTTTAGATGACACAAGGAAAGAGCTAAATGTTTTTGTGTACATCCTTGTCCTTAAAATCCTAAATATAATCTCTAGAAACTTCATTTTTATGTTAAATATACTGCAACAGCATACAGTAATAGCTTATGGTACTATCTACAAAAGATTAGAAATTCAATTCCCAAATATTACTTTCTAGTGTTATTCTATAAATAAAAATTGAACTACTCTATGTGCTCAAAATGCAAAACCTATTAACAGAACAATACAAAATGTTTCCCACAGACTTCCTATTAACCAGGATTGATCTTAATAGAGTCTGGTTTCTGCAGGGAAAGTTTGATGTCATGAAACCAAATTCCACCACATAGTGATGTGACCATGATAAAGGTCATTTTTCACAACCCCTGTATACAGATTTGATTGAACATATACTCTGATCTATTCATTGTCTGATGATACCATGGACGTTGATGGGAATGAAGTAAAAGCAAAAAACCTTAATAAATAGTTATATAATTCAGATACAGATTCCATATTATCAGTAGGATTAAATGGGATCCTCGTTTTGGAGAACTTGAAGAACATTGGTACTCCTTTCTTGTGGGTTTCAATATTCCTATGCTTAAATTAAGAAGTGTAAAATATTATCATAAAAGGGAAAACAACTTTCCATGTCAAATGAATACATCTAGACTAAAACCAAAATGAACAAAAGACTTTTGTTGTTGTTTCTGCTTGTATCATAAAATGTGCTGTTACTTACAGTTGTGTGTTTTGGATTGTCATTATAATTTTGAATAAAGAAGTGCTTCAGTTAAAATCATGTTATAACATGTAGTATGCAGTAAATATGGATATGATTATAGTCAAACTACTATATCCTCACAATATCCATTCTCTTAAATTTGCTGAATACTGCTCATGAAAGTTCTTAGTTAATGATAAACAGAAGCTTAAACAACATAAATTATTTGTGTCATGCATCTAAAGTCATAACAAAGTAATTACCTAATTATTTAAGAGTTTGACAATTTATAAAATTTCATATTCATTCTAAACTACTTTAATTGGCTAAATACTCAATTTAAAAAATTATTTATTGGGCTAGGTAAAATTGCCTTGCATTGCTAGATTTCCAGCTTGATTAGAAACCGTGGCAGTATTTAAGTGCAATGTATTTTTTTTCTTATTCAGCTATTCTGATACCAATATTTTATAATCTTAAAAAATTGTGAAGTTTTCCTGTCCCCTCTTCTGTGTATATGTGTGTGTTACAACTAATATAAAATTGGGATGAGTAATGCCAGCTATTATAAAAATAACGTGTGAAAAGGAGATTTTAAAATGTAGTTCAGAATTAAAAAGCATTTTCCATTGTATTCATTCGAAGGAGGGAGACAGAATAACAGGAACTCTTTTAAATTAAATTAAATTAAATTAAATTGGTATAACTACTGTAATCATGAGTTATGCTGTCTTTTAAGTATCCGCCCTATTTAAAATATCCTGCTAAGAGGAGGCATATTTCTACCTTGAGTATAAACCCTGGTTGATACTTAGGAGTCTTGTCTTGCTTTGCAGTTCTTCTGTGAGTTTTACTGAAGTTGCTGGGTAAGTTACAGGACATTTCACTTTGCTTGGGATCTCAGCTCCTGAGGTGTGACTGCTGAATATGATAATCTATTTTAGACATTAGGAATGTATTTGTGATTAGCAAGGCATAGTTGCTGAAAGAATTAACTTGGCATCTCTTTCAAACAGCTTAGAAGTACCAAGTGAGTTTATAAGTTTTTTTTTTAATTTTTAACAAAATGAAGTCAAATTTTATTATAAATTTTATATATATATATATATATATATATATATATATATATATATATATATATATATATATATATATATATATATATAATCTTTTTTACTGATTTAGATTAAAAATGAGTCTTTTGCTTGATTCCAGTTTTATATTGCAGATAAAATATTTTTTTCCAACAATTTTTTTTAAAAAGTTTTTCTTAATAAGGAAAAGAAATTAAAATAGTTAAGTTCTGACAAATGTTAAGTTTCTTTTCTTGGTATAGAAATGACTTCTCCCCCATGGTAAATTTAGATGTGTTTATCTCATAAATTGTGTGTGTGTGTGTGTGTATCTATCATATTCAACTATACAGTGTCTGTGTGTGTATTATTCCACAGGTTGGCTTGCAATTAAAAAAACCTTATGTTGATATATGCTGATAATGATGAATAATACTTATTGTTATTATAAACTTAGTTCTAAAAGATTGACAAAATGTATTTAGTAATATAATACTAAAAAAAGATAGAAATTTGTATAAATCATTCCTATAGTCCAGACAAAAGCTGAGTACATTGACGATTTAATTAAGTAAAGTTACCTTATAACACAGTTTGTTACTTTTATAAAAGTATCTGTAATTAGGAGTTAATAGTTAAAAGTTAGTCTGCATGATAGATTGCATGTTATTTCTGAGAATTTATGTTTATACCTGCTTCTAAGTAACAGAGATGCTTTTTAGTTGATACTTAAGGGCAATTATACAGAGATATAAATGGTTGCTATAAAGTGAAAAATAAGACAAAATAAATTTATCAATTGGCAGGAGTTGCCCCTAGTTAATTAGACTATCATTAATAATAAACTAGAATTCTCCGTCATGGAATTTCTGTATGGGCATGATGGAACATATCTGTCTTTAAAGATTTTGCAAACCACTTATAGTATTCATCTGTGTCCTATAAACAAATTCCATAACTCAGCAGTTTTTTTTTTTTAGTTTTTTTTTTTGAGACTGGAAAATAGTGCTATCTTAGAAGGATTGTGGACATGGGAGATGGAATTGGTTAAGAGATATTTTTAAAAATGAAGTGGAGTTGCCAAATATTACATTTGAGGACTATACAGCTTATAAAATGAGATTGAAGGTGTGCTATAAGAAGAAGAAAGGGGGAAAGAGCAACCTTTGTAAAGTATCCTTAAATGTACCCTTCAGATTTTAAGAAAGGTAAGGTAGAAATTCTAAGAATTGATGATGTTACCTAGTTAGGCAACGAAATGTCTGCTAGCAAATAACCAAGCTCGGAAAGCACCAAGAACTCCAATGTTGGAGAGTGAATGCATTTTGTGTCATTTATTTTTATTATAATTTGTTATTTCTTCTTTCTCCCTTCATCATGGGTCATACATTTGTTATACTTGTCATATCTTATCTCACATTTCATAGCATATTCTATGTTATAAAATGTGAAACTTCAATGTTTATGGAAGTTGTGTTGAAAAGTTGTACTTGTATAGAAGGCTAAAGGTCACTAATTATGCCGGCTACCATCTGATAAGTTGTCCATAAAATGTGTTCTAAAGTTGAAATTAAAACACTTATTTAAATCCTTACTGCCAGTAGAAAAAAATCTAAACTATTCAATAGCAAAATACTGTGATAGCAAACTAGTGGGAATATCATTTCAGATTAATGTTAGACTGAGGGTCTTAAAGATTAATGTATCTTTCTGTGGAGTTTTATGAATGAATGAACATATATATACCGTATATACTCGAGTATAGACCGACCCGAATATAAGCCGAGGCACCTAATTTTACCACAAAAAACTGGAAAAGTTATTGACTCGAGTATAAGCCTAGGGTAGGAAATGCAGCAGCTACCGGTAAATTTCAAAAATAAAAATAGATACCAATAATGTTTTTGAATATTTATTTCAAAGAAAAACAGTAAACTAGCAGTGTATTCAATGAAATACTTCACTCACCTCATGATGCTGATGTCCCGCTGTGATGATGATGTCCCGTGCAGCCGCGGGAGCAATGTCCCGCCTCCTATGACACACGGCACAGTGATTCCTATCATTGGATCACTGTACCAGAGGAGGTGGGACATCGCTATGTGGCTGCTTGCCATAACAAGGAGGAGGTGGGACATCGTTGCAGAGCGGCAGGAGGGGGAGGAAGGGGAATCGTAAGACAGCCCTGCATTACATTAGAACGTGAGGAGGGGGGATGGTGCGGTGCGCGCTGCGCGGCAAACTGACACAGAGGGCGGGGAAACTCACAGGGGCACTGGGCCATTCACGAGTGTCACCCAGCGGCATGGCCCCGCCCCTTTTTCTCCTCCATTTCGGGCAAATTTTTCACTGACTCGAGTATAAGCCGAGGCGGCTTTTTTCAGCCCAAAAAGTGGGCTGAAAAACTAGGCTTATACTCGAGTATATACATACATATATATATATGTATGTATGTATGTATGTATATATGTATATATGTATATATGTATATATGTATATATGTATATATGTATATATAAAATATATATATATATATATATATATATATATATATATATATATATATATATATATATATATATATATATATATAGTTAGAGTATTTGTGCTGATAAATAAATAAAGGGAGACTAATATAGATCTATTTCAAGCTATTTAGCTCTCATCAGCTAGCCATACCCTTACTGGGATTCAAACCTGGGCTGTATTACATATTAGGCAGATGTGTTAACCACTAAGCCACAGGCTCTCCTCTGTTATCAGCTGAGCCAAGGAGAAAGGTATATATTTAAAGTCACAACCCTATATATATATATATATATATATATATCCCTATCCACAGTGTGTGTGTGTCTCTCTCTCAAATGATGCATATCAGTCTCTTTTTAACTATCATTGTAACTATTAATAATAGGCTGATAATCACTTATGTATTGTCAGTAACAACAGCATCAGTGCTCAGTTGAAATGCACTTTGCACAAATAAAATGCATTGTCAGGAAAATGTTCATAGGAGAGGCCTTGAGTGAAACATTTTTGTAATAGCTGTTAACTCTAGAAATGCATTATCTAAATCCACCATTACAATATTTAGATCCACCAAAAAGTTGTAGTTTACTTACCTAGAACCTCCAGTAAATGTTTAATTGACCCTGAATAGCCTACTCCTTGTTCCTTTATTATGGATACTGGGAAATATATTGTATAATACAGTTTTACATAGAAAACAATCATGTAGTAGTATAAGAGAGACCAAGCTTTAATACCTATTTAACTATGAAATTGATGAAATTTGAACCAACCACTTTCTCTCATTCTATCCATGCAATTATTAAAAATATGTATGAGAAATAAATGAAATAAACAAAATATGTGTTACAAGTCAATCCATAGTAGAGAATTCAAACCTTTTGCCAACTGCTTCCCCCCCCCCTTTTTTTAAATACTTCATTAGGATGAATTGCTGCCTGCTACACAGATTTTACTGAGTAAAAATGATCACTCAAAAAAATTATCTACTATGTGGATAACTGTGTGTCCATTCTCATAAAATAACTATGGTCCAAATGAGACAAATGTAAAAAAAAAAAATCAAAACTATCTGGAAGCTGTTTTCAAAGCTTGGATGGATGAAGTTCTATCATGTTGCAGTTCAGTGACTGAATACATTAACATCAACAGTGATGTCCGAATATATTCCAATTACATCTTTTATGGAAATACTTAGCATCTGTGGATAAGCAGCTACATCATTAGGAAATGGATGCCAATGCTTAACACTCCATTTCATTAGCTCTCCATGGATGGTATTGTGAAATTATTTTCACTATTGCCCTTGATATAAACATAAGCTGCAGTTGGAACTGCAAAAAAGCAATGCAGTGTCATACAACATTGATCACTAATGAAGTTTGCTGGTAACTGTTTCCAAAGAACTATAGCCAGGTTATTTTAAATTATTTAATCTATATTCAGTAAATTTTAAAACAACATTGCCCATTCATTTTGTTACAGTTCTCAATTCTATTGATACTAGTTTTTATAATATGTAGTTTATACAGCTTTTAATATACTTACTTGAAATCATTAGTTTTTCAGATTACGTAATGCATTTAGTTTACAGTTTTCGCTATTTTCCGGTAAATATATTTAAGGCTATTACAATTTAGTATTATAAATATGAAGTCACTAGATCAGTTTTTTTCAGTCATTTTGTTGTTGTGGCAGCACCAAGCCTCTGAGCACATACATAATCTCATACTCTGTCAAATACTTGTCACATTTCAGATTTGTTGTTTTTAATGTAACATAGCAGCTATGTTTGTTACTTTTATTCAAGCTTCTTCCAAAATAAGATTTGGAATGAGCGTTTCTGAAGTTTTCTGTTTCCTCTTATCTACTCATCCAATCTTTCTTCATGTGATTGCTTCTTAGAAATTATCACATACCGAAGTACCCATACATTTTTTTCTGTTTAATGTAGGCTATCAGCGTCTTCCTTCCTTCCTTCCTCTTAATCTTGGGCATGTGTTGACTCATCCCTGGAATTATGAAATATGATTTTCTTGCTATTTGTGATTACAGTTTGTGCCTAAATCAATGTGAGCAGCCTTTGGAACAAAACCATTTTTTTGCAGCTATTGGATCATATTGGACCACGCCTCTGAATTTTGGCAATATATTTGCAAAAAATGAGTGGTATAATTTCCCTCTATTTTGAGGCAGGTATTACAAAAATTGCAAGTCCAAAGTAAGATTAACATTTTTAAAAAAAATGTGTCAATTCCGTCACCCAGTTTCCCTCTCCTAACATTTCCTATGTGCCTGATGCAATTTTACTTTGTTTCATAGTTTCACCTTTAAAAAATGGCAAATATAATGAGTTGCGTTAAAATTACAACTGTTTATCTAGTTGACTGCCTAAAATCTTTAGAGGGAAAAAATAACAATAAAAACTAGAATAACATAGCTGCTGCATAAGTGTTCATACCATCTTATAGATAGGTAAGTGGCTGTGGTCAGAGTTAACCAATCACATTCAAGCTGATAGTAAATAGTTGATTACTATCCTGCCATACACACCCCGCCATCAATTAAAGTGACTCTGACCAAGCCCATATAAAGTTCAGTTGTTCTAGTATGATTTTTGTGACATTTAACTCAGTTGCCCCTTACAGCAACAGCCGTGGTTGGAAAGAGCTTACAAAGCATTAAGGGGATCTCATTGGTGATATCAGTCAGGAGAAGGGCACAAAAAAAAATCCAAGGTATTGGCTACACTATGGAGCACAATGAAGACAGTCATCAATAAGTGAAGAAAATATGACATAACATGGATGTTACCAAGAATTTAATGTCCCTCCAAAGTTGTTGACAAAAAACTAGTCCAAGGAGCTGCTAAGAGGACTATAGCAACATTAAAGGAGCTTGCAGAAATTTGTGAACCACATGTGAAAATAATTATGCTTCCTATGTCTGGGCTGTGGGTTAGGGTGGCAAGACAGATACTTATGAAGAAAACATCTAAGCCCAGTTTTGCAAAACCTTACATCAAATTTGAAGGCACGTGAGGAAATGTGTTATGATCTGATGAGACAAAGGTTGGATTTTTTTGGCCATAATTCCAAAATGTATGGCACATAAACAACACTGCACATCATCAAAAGTACACCATACCCACAGTGATGTATGCTGGTGGGAACATTATGTTTTGCAGCTGCTTTTCTTCACTTTAAACTGGAACTTTAGTCAAGATGAAGGGAATTATGAACAGTTTCAAATATCAGTGAATTTTGCCACAAAACTTTCAGGCCTCTACTAAAATGCTGAAAATGAAGAGGAATTTCACTTTTCAACCAACACCAATTGAACACTTACTACCATGTCAATAAAATAATTACTTAATCAGAAGAAAATTAAAAATTTTGGAATAACCCAGCCAGAACCCGGACTTAAATCCAATTAAAAATCAGTGGAGTTATCTGAAGAGTGCAATGTACAGGAGATGTCCTCACAATCTGACAGATTTGGAGTCCTTTTTCAAGGACGAGAGAGTAAAATTCCCAGGACAAAATGTCCCGTGCTGATAGATTCCTACCCAAAAAACCTGAATCCTGTCATAAAATAAAAATGTGCTTCAACAAAGTATTAATTTAAGAGAGTGTAATTTAATGCAACCACATTATTACAAGGGGTTTTTTATTATTATTTTACACAAAATATTTAAATTTGTTTTTCAAAGCTTATGTTATATTAAAAATAAAAAATATTCTGAAATGATTTATCTTGGTCTGATTTTCAAAATCAGGGTGTGTAGACTTTTTATATCCACTACATATGTCTGACAGGCTTAGTATAATCAGCTGTTTTTTCCTGTTCCTTTTTGTCAGTCATATGAAATAGATCAGATGAGACCTTTCTGTGACTCCACAGAACTAGTCTTATACAGATAGTCCTTGCTTACTAATGACAATTGAACTCTAGAACTTTGTTACTAAGCAATATGGTTGTAAGACACAACATCATGTAACTCCACTTACTTATGACGGCACTTTCAGGAGTCCCAGTTGCAATTGTTAGGCAAATCCAATGTAGCCTCAGTTTTCTATTTGCAACCTGCTGCTGGATTCTCTATTGATGCTACAACAGTTGCAAATACAAAGGCACATAGTGAGTTCCTCTCATTCAGCACCATCATCATAATGGTCACTGAATGAAAGCATGTTAAATAAGGATTTTCTATACTTGAGGTAGGTTGCAGTAAGAGAATTTTGCAAGGCTGTCTGAGTTTTAACTTTCCTTCCTCTTCTATACTAAGGAGTCAAGAGGGTCCCTGCGTGTCTTTTTCTGATAAATGCTTCTACATGTCTTTTCCAAGGTCTCTGACCTTTTGAGTAACCATTGTATTACTGACCACAGTGGCCAGTTATAATTATTCAGGTTGTAATACATATGGATCTCTCAAGGGTTAGGGTTAGGGTTAGGGTTAGGGTTACAAGGCAGATTTATGGAATTTCTTTAGCTGATCATAAAAAATTAAGGAGGATCAGACCTAGATAGCACTTATTTTGGAAGTCACTTGGAAATTGAAAGCTGTCACCTATATGCAGAAATTAAAATAAAAACAAAGAAAAACCCAAAAATAATAATAAACCAGATTCTGACCATGAAATTGCCAGGAGTTGAATCTGACTTAGAGACTTTACCTTTCACAGTTAATAATTGAATTCTTTTTTTATATTGGACGTATTCTAGTTCATTTTTGACTCATCACGGTGCATTTATTTCACCATGGTGATAGAGCTAACATCCTGTCCTTTCTCTTAGGCTTGTAGAATAAGGTCAGTGTTCCAGGACTTTTCAGAGCAGGAGAATGTGTCAACTTTCTTTGCCTTTCTAAGGCTTGCTGCTGAGATACTATTTCAGTTGTTTTTAAGGTGTTCCAGATAAATGGACTTTTAAGAAATTAAAAGATAGAACTTAGATATAAATAGTAAGAAAAATGTTTTACTATAAAAATAGTAAAGCTTATTTATTATTAATTTTTATTAAATATATTTATATGCCACCCAATCCCGAAGGACTCCGCTGACCTGTTTGCAAAGCAACTGAAATACCTTCAAATAACTTGGGGATATTTTACAGTGGCTGAAAGTAAAGCAGGTTTCTCCGTCAGACTGTTGTATCTCAGAATGATCACATGATTACCTGTGTTGGGATCAGAGGGGCTTCCAAGAGAGTAGACTACAATCACTATAGTCACTGTAGGAAGAGATGCTTTATACACCTAAAAAGAGTGCCAGAGCATCCTTTTTTGTGGAGATACAGTACTTCCAGGAATTGTTCTTTTAAACATACATTGTTGATAGTACAAGTAGTCCTTATTTAGCAACTGCCTCATATAGTGACTGTTCATAGTTGTATTTATTATGGAAAGGTTACTGTGCAACCAGTGTTCGCATTTATAACATTCACAGGTGTGTAAAGCAAAAGAAAGCTGAAGTAGGATCGTACTCAAAGTCACATGATTTTTCACTTAGCAATTTTAACTACTGAGTTGCTGATTCCAATTATGGTTGTTAAACAAGAACTGCCAGAATGGGCACACTAGTAAAATAAAGAAGCTGATTCTGATAGTTGTGCGAGGCTTCAGTGTCCTAGGTAGTATATAATATGTAGATATAATGACACAAATGAATTACGTCATTTGTCAAGTATTCAAAACTCACTCAAATAGCAGAATTTAACTTTTCTCAGAATAGAATTTGAGTTACCAGACACAAAATATTACCAGTAAAATCTTATATATGTTAAAGCAATAGTAGGTTTCAGAGTTAGTTCATTTTTTCAAGGATTATAATGGAAATATCTGTTTATGATCAAATATATGTTATTGTAATTCAAGTGGTGTATTTCAATGTGTCCCAAACTATGTTTAGCAGAACAGACAATATATTATTGCTAGATCTGGATCAAGTAACCTTTACATTATAAACTTAATTAGTTAAGCAACAAGGATACTTTCAGTTTTCTGAACAGTACAAGGAGTTAATACCAGTCTCTGCTATTTTACAAGAGACAAAGTATGACAAATTTAGGCAAAAAAAGCCCATTCAAGTTGTTTTGAACTACACTGATTAATTACGCTTTCATTATGCTTAGCAGGCATTCTTGCTAAAGGCCATTCTTGCTTAATCAAAGATTAATTTAATATATTCTTTTTTACAGATACTTGGTGAAGATCAAAATATTATGCCTATATCTCTATTTAAGTTTTTTTCTAGGAAGTAGAACAGCTTCAATTATAATTTATCAATATCCCTAAATACTGTCAATTGTAATCTGACTTCAGCCATTTTATGTATAGTTACCAAGGTATCATATGGCATTCTAGATTTTCTTATTTATAATTATATAGTGTTTGATTCTAGGTTTTCATCGTTTTTTTTTCTTTTTGCAGGAGAGATCACTACAACTGTAAACCTACTGAAGCAAAATATGGAATGGATCTCGCTGGTGTCTGAATTGAGCCAAACAAACAGTATTGACAGTAGCTTGAAAATCACCAGTTAGCAGTTTCTTCACGCTCCAGTACCACACAGCACTTTCCAGAGAGAACTCATTGTGTGCATAAAATCAGCTTTTAAATCTGCTCACTACCTTTAAGCTTTGTCTAATTAAAATAGTTTTAAACGGGAACCCTAACTACAAGAGCACTTGGAGAAAAATGGCATTGGATGAATATTTGTGGATGGTCATTGCGGGTTTTATCATTGCTTTTATCTTGGCATTTTCAGTTGGAGCAAATGATGTTGCCAATTCTTTTGGTACTGCTGTGGGTTCTGGTGTAGTTACTTTGCGCCAAGCCTGCATCCTAGCTTCAATTTTTGAAACTACTGGTTCAGTATTGCTAGGAGCAAAAGTAGGTGAAACTATTCGTAAAGGTATAATTGATGTGAACTATTATGACAACTCAACAGGTCTACTTATGGCTGGAGAAGTCAGTGCAATGTTTGGTAAGTAACCTTATTTTTCTAAGCATTTAATTATTTTCTTCAAACAATTAAAAGTTCTTATATCCTCTTGGCAAAACTAAGTAATAATTTGCAAATTTCTCAATCCACAAAATTCCTGTAGAGATTGGGGAATTTATTATTGAGAAATCAAAAGCCGGCCTTGGAATCAGGTGCTGCAAACCTTTCCCTGACCAGATGTTTTTAGTAGTTTATTGGAACCCACTTTAATAGAAGTTAATTTTATAGCTTGTTTTTAACCAAGTTTAGAGCAAGTTTAATGTTAACTATAGTTAACTATATTGTTTTAGAAAAGAAATTCTCATTGTCACTCTCCAATTCTTATTAAATTTTAAAAAATAGAAATACAATTGACTTACTAAGGTTCTGTTTATTTACTATTTCAATATAGTGTATGAGATTCTAAAACTATTTAAAAAGTAATATATAACAAGATATTGGCAAGACATAAAATGAAGACCCAGATTGTTGGGGTCAATATGCTGACTCTGTAAACCACAGAGAGGGCTGTAAAGCACTGTGAAGTGCTACAAAAGTCTTAATTGCTATTGCTATATAGCACTGTAGTATACTCAACAATAATGGTGGCAGACATGTATTTACAGTTTTATGAATTTTTATTTTAAAAAATCTTAAACTAGTAGCTTGTCTTATTAATTTATTATATTTGTGCTTACAATCAGTATTTCTTGTTCTTTGGAACATGGTGAGGGTTATGGGAGAACAGTAATTTCCTTTCTTTACACTGGAGCTTGGGGAAAATAAGCTAGAAGAAGCTCCTATTTTCTTCCCCACACAACAATGCAAATATGAATAGGTAAAGGGAGATTTGATTTTATCAAGAGAATATAGCCCTCTGTTTCTAGTGAGCAGATCAGATTGCCCTTAAGGGATGACATATAAGAATATTTGCAGTGATCCATTTTGAGGAACAGGAGATTATTCTTGGGAGCTTGACTTGATTGTCCTGGAACTATCTACAATTCTGAGCCTATGCAGTTACACTATTGCTCCCTCCCACTTGAAGCGTACATAGAAGAGAACTAGAATTTTTTTTCTGAATGCTACCTTTGCCTATCACTGAAGAATGAGCATTGAAGACAGATAACAGCAATAACCAGAAAGTATAGATGTTCCTTTTTTGGCTTCAGAGCAGGATTGGAATCTTCATTAAATAGGCTGTCAAGTACTATATTTTGACTCATTAGTTTATATAATTTTTAACTATAAGACAAAATGTTGAGGATAAAATGCTGCATTAAATTTCATCATACTTGATCGTGAAAACAAAAATTACTTCCTGTTTTTAACCTAGCAGATAAAAAAATACACATCTCATTTAAAAGCATATGTTTCCTGACTTTCACTGGCATCTTTAAAAAACATTCTACTATTTGTAGCTATGTTAATTTTTATCTTTTAAAAATAGATGGAATCTTATATGCAGTTGCAAATAAATTAATTCTGAAAATTGAGGTTATTTAAAGTATGTTGACTGTTGATTAAATACAGATAATGATTAAATATTTTAAATATCTACATCTAATTTTAGATGAATGGCAAAACAATGGAATCTGCTTAAAATATAATGTCCAAGTTTATTTATGAAAGGTGCATTTCATTCTTCCTTAGGGGAATTAGAATATAGGTCTACATTCTGCGAGATATTTCAATACAAAGTATGGCTTAGGTAACATTAGAATATTTGATTTATCTTGCTAACCTGTATTTTTGTTAATACTTGATGTATCTGTTTGATTAGGACCAAAACAAGAATCTCAGTAATACAATGTATTTGTATAAGAATAGGTTTCAGTTAAAATTTTGTCTCATCAGTTGTATTTAATTTAAGTTCTGTGGTTGTCAAATGAACTTTAAAACCATTTGATCCAAACATTTTCACTACTAGAAGGCATTCCTTTGATGCATCCTCATCGCTGTGCTAGTTTATGGTTGCCCAAAAATATATCCATTGGGATCATAAATTATCAAACAGTAAGCTTTGGGAATGAGACATTATGTTAAGAGTCAAAAAATATTTTTTGAGAGGGAATGTTATTATAGTTTTATTACTTTTAAAATCATAAATTCTTGTTCAGCTTGGTTGATACGAATGGTATCAAACCACTCCAAATATATTTGTGACTGAAATCCTCACCTTGGTGTGAGTATTATTTAATACTTCTAGAGCAGTGGTTCTCTACCTTCCTAATGCCGCGACCCTTTAATACAGTTCCTCATGTTGTATTGACCCACAACCATAAAATTATTTCAGTTGCTAGTATGTAACACCGGGAGCCACAAAACCTGGGTGGGTGTGGCCAACTCAACATTACTTCCACCCAGTCACATGACATCCCCCCAGACATGCCTACTAAAGTTTCAGAGCTCAGTGTTTTCTGTGAGAATTGGGTCTCTCTCTCTCTCTTCTCTCCCCCACACACTCATTTCTGTTTTTCTATTTTTCCTCTCCCTTTCTCTTCTTCTTTTCTTTCTTTACTTCCCTTTCCCTCTTTCTTTTTCTTTCTTTCTCATTGAATACGATAGAAAATCCAAAATAAAGTTATTAATTGTAGGAAATAGCTTCTCTGTAATCTTTTCATAGTGAACTCTTGTTGATAGAAGTTGGCAAGATTGTACTAACAGCAATAGGATATATATTTTGATTTCTTTTGAGTTTGACAATATAATACGCAATCCAAAATTATAAATAATCTTATTTTCAGATGCATTTTTTTGCCATTTCTGTTTAAAAAAAAAAAAAAGACTTGCTTCCAATTTGTGCCTTCTGGCAAAGTGCACTTTTCTTGGCAAGAGATCTAGCTTGCCATTACTTTTGTCAGAGGTCTGAGAAAGTTAGTTTCTTTCTTTCTTTCCTCTTCCTTTCTTTCTCCCTGATTTGTTTCCCTCTCTTTTACCTCTCTCATTCTCTCCCTTCAGCTCTCTTTCATTTCTTTCTCCCTCTCCCCCTTCTCCCTCTAATTTATTTCCCTCTCTCTCATTCTCTCCTTCCAACCCTTTCATTTCTCTCTCTCTCTCTCTCTCTCTCTTTCTCCCCTTTTCTCTTTCATCTCTTTCTTGCACGTGCAAGAAAAATACCCTTCTGGGTCGGAATCACGGCGATGGGGACAGTGACTCCTTCCACTGCCGCCACTGAGTAACTGGCTGCGCTGCTCAGGAGACTCCTCAGTGCCAGACTCAGGTCAGTCCTCTTCGTGTTGACTCAGGAAAGAGCTGGAGCAGCCATCTGGATGCAGTGAGTGAAGAGTTCCAGAGCCCTGTGCAGCGCAGGAGAACTGGAACTCTCCTCCCTGCACCCAACCCACTGAGGCTGCTGCTTCCCATTCTCCTCCTTCCTGAACTAACACGAAGGGGACCACGGCTTGCGCTGACCTGAGTCTGGCGCTGAGGAGTCTCCTGCGTGGCGACCCAGTTACCTAATTGCGCAGCGGCGACAGCGGGAGGAGAGTCATTGTCCCCTCCACCTTGATCCTGGCCCAAGAGGGTATTTTGGCAACAAGCATGCGTGCACAAGAGATGAGTGCAAGAAAAGGGCTGGAGCGGGCTGGAACTCTTCCCGACACTGAGTTGCCTGCGAAGGATGTGGAATCGCAAAAGCAGGCGAGAGGCTTGTGCCTTCTTGGGTTGGAGAGCAGATTGTGCGATTGGGTCAGCAGAGAGCCGCAGGAGAGGGGTCAAAGCCTATTAAGACTGTTACCCATGCTAAGCATCCCATGTTCCTTTATTTTATTTTTCCCGCCTTGTTTTACACCTCTTGGCTTTCGTAGCTCTGCCCATCAACCTCAGTTACTCAGAGCGAGCTGCTTTCCCAGCATCCTCTGTGCTGCACACGTCTCTCCCCCCACCTCGCCTCCATTCCGGCTCCTACTTCCCCCCCACCTCTCCTTCCACCAGGCGGGGAACCCAAGCCGCTCCTTCCCTTGGGGCCGGCTTCTCGCCAGCCTCTCTGCGGGAGGCTCCTCGGCAACTCCTGTGATAAGGTTGTTTGACCTTTTCGCGACCCACAGGTTGAGAACCGCTGTTCTAGAGCAAAGTATATTCTAGTTTTAGATTTATCTATCATATAAAGGCCAGATTTAATCAGATTTCGCCTCTCTATCCCATTTGATTTTATTGAGAATGACAGTTAATTTGTTCAAAATATTCCAGAAGTAGAATTGAAAAACGAGTGTTTTTTGAAGTGTGCTATGCCATATGAATAGTTTTTTATTGGCACATGTGATTCCTTCATTTCTCCCTTATTTATTACAGTGCCTACCCTTCTCTTTTGTTCCTGTACACTTTAAACTATTGAGTTATTTCCTGCAATTCATTGGTGTGACTTTCTTTAAAATTATGCTAGTAGCCCTGTTTATTTCTTCAATGGTAATCAACAAATCAAATTTTATTGTGTACAGTTCCAGATAATGAAACAAATGAACTAAAATATAACATTAAATTGATAGAGTCTAACACTTTTGTAAATTTATTGGCTTATTATTGCTTGTAAATATTTAACATTGTTACATTTCTTAATTGTTTCAAAAAGAAAAACATTGCTTGTTAATACAAGAGCACATTTACTACAAGGATTACTTTATCCATCAATATTATTTTCCTTTCAGATTAGTTGAATGTTTCTTTGTTTCTACCTTATACACTTCATCCAACAATTTATTACCTTGTAATATCTCCTTTGTGGGCTGGATTGTATCCTTATTGAAGTGGTTGAAGCATAGGAAAGAAATACAGTAATCTTTGACTTACAAACTATTCCTTTAGCAACATTCAAAGTACAACAGCATTGAAAAAGTGATTTATGACAGGACCTTGCATTTATGATTATTGCAGCATTCTGATGTCACACCAGCAAAATTGGTGCACTAGATAACTGATAGGGATTTAAGATACTTGCAGTGTCCACAAGATCCCAATTTGTGACCTTGCCAGCTGGCTTTTGTCAAGGAAAGTTAATGCAGGAACCAGATTTGCTTAATGACTGCATGATGGACTTAAGACGTACAGTGATTTATTTAATATCCATGGCAAAGAAGCTAAAATTGGGCCTGACCCACATAACCATTTATTTTGCTTAGCACAGAAATTTTGGTCCCAATTATAGTAACATGTTGAGAATTACTAGCAGTAGTAATCCAATAGATTCACAAAAGTATTAGCCTCTAATTATATAAAATTGATAGTTTGTTGCATAAACTATGTCTTTCTACCGCTATGAGTGAGATACTGGATCATATTGAAATATGATATAGGTGGAACTCTGTCAGGTATGCTGAAATGGTAGATAGTGATGGGATTACTGAAAATGGTGTGGGTTGGATAGTTAGAAGAATCCCATATTTGATGATGAAATTACCCAAACAAAAGAAATAAATATACTTGTGAACCTTTAGTTGTTTGTCCTTACTAAGTGGATGTATTAATAAAAGTGGAACAATAAAAGATATATGATGATGTAAGAATATTTGCTAACCTGAAGATCTTTTATTATATTACAGAAATTGAGACTCTTTGAAATGAAATCAGTAGAGAGCAAATTATTTCTAAGTTGAATTGGTAGCATCCAGTAACACTATTCTTCCTGCCTTTGCAGGACTATAAATGCCTTAAAATTCTGATACTCCAGAATGTTAAAATACCCTATCTTGATTGTTCTCTTTACATTTTAGGATCTGCTGTTTGGCAGCTGATAGCATCATTTTTGAAACTTCCAATATCTGGAACTCATTGTATAGTAGGTTCAACCATTGGTTTTTCATTAGTTGCAATCGGCACACAAGGAGTCCAATGGATGGAACTTGTCAAGATTGGTAAATTATATTCTCTTTATGAATAAAATGCAATGAATTTTAAAAAGTGTTTTGAAGAATTTCATTACGCTTTTATGTGATCGTTATATTCAGATAATTTGTGCAAACTACGAGTTGTCAAGTTTTGTCCAGAATGCTAGTATTTATAGTTCAAACATCACTGTAAACTATATTGTATATTAAGATAATATACAAAAATTAGACTCGCCAAACAGCATAGCCAGAAATGGACAGAGATTCTGATAATTAAATGTCTATGCATCTATAATGTATTGGGTTAGAGGTTAGCCTTTTAGAATTATATTATCTCTCTGAAGGGAAAGGGAAGAAAAAAGTGCTTGAGCAATATGATATATTTTTGTTCTAATGAATCTCAGGGTTAATTAAGACAAAAGTCATTTACAAATTGAAATGCAATTTCAGATGTCACAGGGCCGGAATTCCATATTACAGTTTTTATGTATAATATAAATGCTTCTATTTGTAGTAAAAGAAAATCTTTTATTCAGTCATGTCTGATTCTCACTCAGAGACCACTTTGACAAGACCCTGAGGTTTACTTGGCAAGATTTTTCAAAAGTAGTTTGCTTTTGCCTTCTTTCTGAGAGAAAGTGATTAGCACAAGGTCACCCACCAGTAGCTGGCTTTGTGCCTAAGGCAGGACTAGAACTTACATTTCTTAGTTTCTAGCCTAATATCTTGACTTAGCATTTCTCAGTAAATCTAAATCTAATTTAAATCTTAGTAAATTTAAAATAACATGGACTTCAATTCCCAGAATTCTCCATTCAGCAAGTTAAAATTGCTACAGTTGAGAAACACTGCCCTAACTACTACGCTAAACTAGCTCTCTAATGTTACACAGCTGCATTAAAAAATAAAGCATTCTTAAAATTGTGTTAAGCTATGAAAACTTTTAGTATTATTGAAATATTATATGTTGATGTCCTTCCGCAACCAATTAAATTTGGTAAAATTAGTAGAGTAGATCAAAATTAGGGATATGCATATTGTTTTCACATAAAGTTCAATTGAATTTTGTTATGTTTATATTCCTACAAAGTATATGTTACTGTTAATTTTTAAAGGTTTTTAAGAATTTAAACTGCAGGTAGTCCTCAACTTAAAACACTTCATTTAGTGAGCATTAAAAGTTACAATGGCACTGAAAAAGGGATTTATGACCATTTTTCACACTTATGACCTTTGCAGCTTTCCCATAGTCCCATAAATTTGGACAGTTGGAAAATGGTTCATATTTATGATGGTTTAAGTGTTTCGGGGTCACATGACTGTCTTTTGTAACCTGACAAGCAAAATCAATGGAGAATCCAGATTCACTTAACAACTAACTTAACAACTGCATTGATTCACTTAACAAATGTTTTACTTAGCAACAGAAATTTTGGGCTCAATTATGGTTGTAAGTCGAAGACTACATGTATAAATTCATTATTTATAAACTTCAGTAGGACTTTTATTTAGTTAATTTATATGACATTATTTGTACTAGTAGATAAAACCACTTTTACATACATACTGGTACATACATAAACATAGGCACACACAATCTTTTTTCCCCATTTTAAAGGGTTTTTTTAACTTCAAGAAATTGAACTCCTGTGTTGATTTTAAATAGTAAAAGCTATATGAAAAAAACTAAAAAAGTAAGATGAACATTTTAATACAAAGAAAAACTAAGCAAACTTGACTTGTGAGCACAGAGTAAAAAAAAATCTGATGAAATGTAGGAAATGTATTTTTCAGAGTATAAGATGCTCTGAAGTATAAGACGCACGAAGCTTTTGGGGAGGAAAACAAAGGGAACAAATCTGCCTCTCCCTCCTAACAATTTGTCTCCTTGCAACAAACAGCACAGACAATATACACTATTTGTAGTGTTACATTTCAGACTATACTTAAACAGATGCTGCTAAAATTGATGTACTTTCTGGAAGTATAGTTATTCTCTGCTATTTAAAAAAAATACAATAGCACTGGGCCTCTTCAGATCAAGGGTTTATTTTAAAAAGCTTCATTTTTTAAAGCTGTCTAGAACAATAATAAAGCAGTCTTTAAAAAATAAATCTAATAATTTGAACATTCTATAGCAGTGGTTCTCAACCTTCCTAATGCCGCAGCCCTTTAATACAGTTCCTCGTGTTGTGGTGACCCCTCAACCATAAAATTATTTTTGTTGCTACTATGTAACATCGGGTGCCACAAAACCTGGGTGGTGTGGCCAACTCAATATCACTCCCACTCAGTGACATGACAAACACACACCCCCTCCAGACATGCCTACCAAGGTTTCATGGCTAGTGTTTTCTGTGGGAATAGGGTCTCTCTCTCTTTTCTCCTCCACACTCTCATTTCTGTTTTTCTCTATTTTTCCTCTGCCTTTCTCTTCTTCCTTTCTTTCTTTCCTTCCCTTTCCCTCTTTCTTTGTCTTTCTTTCTCATTGAATACGATAGCAAGTCCAAAATAAAGTTATTAATTGTAGGAAATAGCTTCTCTGTAATCTTTTCATAGTGAACACTTAAGTTGATAGAAGCTGGCAAGATTGTAACAGGATATATATTTTGATTTCTTTTGAGTTTGCCAATATAATACGTTATCCAAAATTATAAATAATCTTATTTTCAAATGCATTTTTTTGCCGTCATTGGTTTTTTTTTTTTTTTTTTTAAAAAAGACTTCCTTCCAATTTGTGCCTTCTGGCAAAGTGCAGTTTTCTTGGCAAGAGATCTAGCTTGCCATTACTTTTGTCAGAGGTCTGAGAAAGTTAGTTTCTTTTTTTCTTTCCTCTTCCTTTCTTTCTCCCTGATTTGTTTCCCTCTCTTTTACCTCTCTCTCCTTCTCTCCCTTCAGCTCTCTTTCATTTCTTTCTCCCTCTCCCCCTTCTCCCTCTAATTTGTTTTCCTCTATTTTCCCTCTCTCCCATTCTCTCCTTCCAGGTCTCTTTCATTTCTCTCTCAATCTATCTCTCTTTCTCCCCTTTTCTTTTTTATCTCTTTCTTGTGCATGCAAGCGAAATATCCTCCTGGGCTGAGATCACGGCAGCGGGGCAGCAACTACTTCCGCTGCTGCCACTAAGAAGTGAGTAGCTGGTTCCGCTGCACAGGAGACTCTTCAGTGCCAGACTCAGGTCGGTCCTCTTCATGTTGACTCATGGAAGAGTCGGAGCAGCCATTTCTGGAAGCAGAGAGGGAAGAGTTCCAGAGCCCTGCGCAAGGAGAACCCTGTGCAGCACAGAAGAACTGGAGTTCTTCTCTCCCTGCACCCAACCAGTTGTTGCTGCTGCTCCCCATTCTCCTCCTTCCAGAGCCAACATAAGAGGGACTGCGGCTCGCGCTGACCTGAGTCTGGCGCTGAGGAGTCTCCTGAGCAGCATGACTCTCTTTTGCTGCGTACCCAATTACTTACCTCATTGCGCAGTGACAACAGCGGGAGGAGAGCTGTCCTCTGCGCCTTGATTCTAGCCCAGGAGGGTATTTTGCACGCGCAAAAGATCAGAGCTAGAGCTCTTCCCAACACTAGGTTGCCTGCGAAGGACGCGGAATCACAAAAGCAGGTGGGAGACTTGTGCCTTCTCGGGGCAGAGAGCAGATTGCGCGATTGGGTCAGCAGAGAGCCGCAGGAGAGGGGTCAAAGCCTATTAAGACTGTTAACCCATGCTAACAGTCTTAATAGAAAATCACAGCGTATGCACATCCCACGTTCCTTTATTTTATTTTATTGTCCCTGCCTTGTTTTACACCTCAGAAATGGTACCTCTTGGCTTCCGTAGCTCTGTCCATCAACCTCCATCACTCAGAGTGAGCTGCTTTCCCAGCGTCCCCTGTGCTGCGCGCGTCTCTCTTTTTCCCCTCCTTGCCTCCATTTCGGCTCCTACATTCCCCCCACACACAAACACACCTCTCTCTCCTTCCGCCATGCAGGGAACCCGAGCCGCTCCTTCCCTTCGGGCCAGCTTTCCACCAGCCTCTCCATGGGAGGCTCCTCGGCAACCCCTGTAAAAAAGTCATTCAAAAAGGGTCGCGACCCACAGGTTGAGAATCGCTGTTCTATAGGCATTTATAGTTATTGACTTACCTCCTTGCAGCAAACAGCCTGATTAGCACAAGAAAAATAAACCTCCCAGCAATTTGCTTCATGGAGAAACAGCAAGTTTCACTTTCAATTTCAGTTTAAGCTCGGCCTCCTGATCATCAGTTCTTTCAGGCTGCAGGGATTGCTATAGCCTGTTGCAGCCTCCGCAATCCCCATTTTCCCAGTTTGCTGCAAAGAGGTAAATTGCTGGGAGGCAGAGGCCAAAGGGTTGTGGCTGGTGGGTGGGTGGAGCTACATTCAGTGTATAAGATGCACCCACATTTTCATCCTCTTTTACGGGGGGGAGGGTGCATCTTATACTCTGAAAAATACGATACTTTTAAATATAAATTTATTTAGTATAAGTAGACATATAACATCTCTATTAAAATCAGTTGTATTCAAACAACTTTACATTGGCCAAATTTTGAAGTTTTTAAAAAATAACTTTGAGTCGATTTAAACAATTATTAGAAAGTGACATAAAGAACAAGTTCTTTTTTGGTGGAATTTTACATTGGATGGATCTTGCCAATTATTGAATGTAATATTTTTAAATTTTTATATTCAGTTGCCTCCTGGTTTATCTCCCCACTACTATCTGGTATGATGTCTGGTGCGCTGTTTCTCTTGATCAGATTTTTCATCTTAAATAAGGTTAGTACTCTTTTAACAGTGCATTGATGCTATTTGTTATACCTCATTCTGATCAGGCACACTGAAAGGCATTACAGGGTTATAAATTATAGGATAATAAAGCGATGGCATTTAATTATGTTTATATTTATTTTGCAGTATGTCTACACACTCGGATTCACAAGAACAGAATAAGAATATTGCATTAAAACCATAATGCTAAAAATAAAATGAAAATGATATGCAAATTATAATGAAACACAAGCAGTATCTGCAGAGTACAAGCAGCATTCTAAAGATATATCTGACATTTAAGCATGTGTGTAATAATTGCATAATAGTATTTGTATAATAAGAATATCTGCATACCTAGTTGGTTAAAAAATTTAGATCCTCAATTTTTAAACTTTTGGTTAAAATAATAAATTATCTATTTCATACGTATATTTTAATGTTACTCTAAAAATTACATTGAAACTCTCAGTAACTCTCCAGGTACAACAATCATTTTTACTGAACATAGAAGGACACATTAAGTATAATAGTCATTGATAAGTAATTGATTGCAATCCTCTAAAAGCTACTTTTGACCCAGTCCCGAATGTACGACTACTGCAGTACTCTCACTGCCTTTATAATTGACCCACAGGGATACTGCAATGCCCCCCTGCCTATTGCTTTCCATTTACCCCAGTCATGTCCTCACAGTTCTTTGGCCTGCTTCTCACCCCAGGCTCTATACCAGGATGGTGAATCTTTTTTGGCTCGCGTGCCATAAGTAGAGGGAGCACAGGGGGGGTCATGTGCGGGTGCGCCACACCCATAATGCAATGCATGACCACCACCCCCAGTGCACATGCGCACACTACAGGCGCAACCCCCAAATTTTTTGTATTATTTTTTTTTGCTCTCCCCAGGCTCCAGAGGCTTTATAGGAACCTGGGGAGGGTGAAAACAGCCTCCCTCGAGGCCCTCCGGAGGCTTCAGGGACCTTCAGGAGGCTTCAGGGCTTCAGAGCAGTCAAAGCAACCCTCCGAGCAAACCGGAAGTGACTTCCGGTTTGCTCGGAGAGTCGTTTTAAGCACTCCGAAGGCTTCAGGGACCTTCAGGAGGCTTCCCTGAAGCCTTCAGAGCGCTCAAAATGTCCGTCCCTGAACTTCTGGTTTGCCCATAGGGCCGTTTTTTTGCGCTCCGGAGGCTTCAGGGAAGCTCATGAAGCCTCGGTGGGGGCAGGGGAGACTCTTTTTTGCCTATAAAGCCTCTGGAGCCTGGGGAGGGCAAAAAATAGCTTTAAAAAAGGGTGAACTTATGCGCCTCGTGTGCCCTGACAAATGGCTTCACATGCCACCTGTGGCACTCATGCCATAGGATCGCCACCCCGGCTCTATACTCTTCACTTATCTTTCAAGAGCTCCAGAGCTTGGATTAGGAAAGCATACCAAGTTGGTTTACTGCTAGGCTACTTAATACCATCCCAGTGGCTTCAAAGTAGATGCACTGAATTGTAGCAGCACTGAAAAGGCACTTTATTTCAGGATGCAGCCATGTAGCCTATGGAAGGAGTGATTTGTTCTACTGTCCTAACATGGTATGTGCACTTCTTTGGGAAGCTCTGGACACAGTGTGTTAAGGAAGCAGAACAGACTGCTTCATTGCTGGGTAATGTGAGGTGATCCTGGAAATGCCACCATTTTCTGAGCAATCACTATTCAATGTGGCCATTTGGAAAATGACCAAATTGGCATTCGGACCAGCAAACCCAAGCTCCGAAACTCTGGAAATCTTTGAAAGCTAAGCAAAGTAGGAATAGGGTATGTTGGGTGGGAAGCAGGGACAAGGTCTGTGGGAACCTTGGGCGGGGGGGGGGGAGTGCTGTAGGGACCAAGTGTATCCAAGCGCTCTATCGATCATGAGGGGCAGGAAGTGTTGCATCAAGTGTCTCAGGTGTAGTGGGAGGCCTTGCAAGGCCTAGAGCCAGGATGGCGAACCTATGGCACACGTGCCACAGGTGGCACACGGAGCTATTTGTCAGGGCACGCAAGGCACTGGCAAGCTGAGTTCACCCTTTTTTAAAGCCATTTTTGCCCTCCCCAAGCTCCAGAGACTTTATAGGAGCCTGGAGTAGGCGAAAAGAGCCTCCCCCCCCCCCCCCGAGATCCTCCGGAGGCTTCATGGGTTTCCCTAAGCCTCCGGAGTGCAAAAAAATGGCCCTATGGGCAAACAGGAAGTTCAGGAATGGAGTTCCAGTTTGCTCGGAAAGTCATTTTGAGCGCTCCAAAGGCTGCAGGGAAGCCTCCTGAAGGTCCTTGAAGCCTCCGGAGGGCCTCTGGGGGGGGGCTGTTTTTGCCCTCCCCAGGCTCCTATAAAGCCTCTGGAGCCTGGGAAGGGTGGAAAAAGCATGCAAAAAAATGGGGGTCATGTCTGTAGTGCGCTCATGTGCACTGGGGGTGTGTGTCGCACATTGCATTATGGGTGCGGCATGCCTGCACACGACCCCCCTGTGCTCCTCCTACTTATGGTATGCGAGCCAAAAAAGGTTCGCCATCGCTGGCCTAGAGCGGGTGGACCTGGCTTCCTCTAAGCTTCCCAGGGCCTTCCCCTGCTCCAGTTAACCTATACAATTATTTAACTAATCAAGAAGAGAAGCATCCTGGAATTAAGAAGTGTTTGGCTTTTAAAGTTCTTGCTAGTTTATGAAGAGGTCAAACATCTGAAAGAATGATAAGTTACGAAATAGATTAGGGAATATATTTCGTTCAGTGGAAATAATTCAGATCTTTGAATCTTACCACCATTCTATAAAATGAAGTATTTGCTCCACTTTTCTGGACTGATGGGACCATCATTTTTTTATTCTACAATATATCTAATATTATATGTCTACCTAATAACAAGCTGTTAGTTATGTATATTCATTATCAATGTCAACTTTTACCTTTTCTAAGAGAGATTACTAAACCAGCCAAAATTAACCTTCTATAATTTTAAATTTAAATCATATAGCAGATCAACATTGTATATTGTCTGAATTCTGAATTTTTTTCTTATGATGGGGCTGATGCCAGAATTCGGAAGCCACGGGTTACCTTTTGATTACTGCATGTTTTTCCAAGCAGACAAATAATTTTAGTATTAAAAATGTTTGGAGCATAATGTATTGATTTTTTTAAAAACAATCTGATTTTATCAATTACATCTCAAAATTCTTATTTTTTAAAATGTAGGAAGATCCAGTACCAAATGGTCTCCGTGCTCTTCCAGTATTCTATGCTGCTACAATAACTATTAATGTGTTCTCGATAATGTATACAGGTGCTCCAGGTGAGTAGATGGAATCTGCTGTGAAAAGATTGTATTGTCCTTTGGAACAGAGAATGTAATTTTATACTCTTCTTACCTTAATTTAGCCTGGCTTTTTTTCCCATCAAAAGGGTAATGCCTGCAAGCCAAGATTGAATAAAAATTAGCCACAATACTTCCAATATTTGGCTTGGAAAACAGCAATTGCTGTACATATATCCATTTTTTTATTTAAGTTAATTAGTATAAGAATTCCATTCTCCTTATGAGAGGTTAAACATTAAATCCAGCACAACATAATATTTCTTGTGTTTTATGATTTTAATATAAATTTTAATAAGTTCAGTTGTCATAATATATTTTTCTGTGTAACTCAAAAAAGAGAGATGGGATGCAATCTTCTGCTTTATAATAATACCAATAATTTTGTAATTGTTGGTATTATTGTAAAATAATTTACCATATTTTTTGGACTATAAGACACTCCAAAGTATAAGATGCACCTAGTTTTGGGGAGGAAAACAAGGGAGAAAAAAATCTGCCTCTGCCTCCCAACAATTTGCCTCCTTGCAATGTGGTCAGCTTCAGCACAGCTTGATTTAGCACAAACAGCTGATTGGCAGTTGGATCAGCCTCCTGGAATACCTCCTATCAGCTCTTCCAGGCTGTAGGGATCGGCAGTGCCCATCGGCGCTGTCACCTATTGGCCCACTGCTGCCTATCTCCACCACTTGGAATGAGCCGAAAATGGGATGTGTGGAGGCGGTGATAGGTGACAGCGGCAATGGGTGGCCATGGTGCCGATAGGTTGCGGTAATCCCCGCAGCCTGGAACAGCTGATAGGCGATATTCTAGGAGGCCTATCTAAGGGGGGGCTGGCAGGTTGGGGGGCCTTTGGCAACATTCGCTATATAAGACACACAGACATTTCCATCCACTTTTTTGGGGGGGGGAGTGTGTCTTATACTCCGCAAAGTACAGTATATTCTTGCATTACAAAGAAAGTGACTTAATTTTCTGATTTAATGGCTTATATTTCTGAAACAATATTACAGATCCTCTAAAACATAACCGTTAGCTGATATGATATGATAGCTGACATAAGAAATGCACTTTCATTTTTTTCTTTTTTCAGTCCTAGGAATTACACTTCCTTTATGGGCAATAACACTGATATCAATTGGTGTATCAATTGCATTTGCTGCCTTAGTGTGGATATTTGTATGTCCATGGATGAAAAGAAAAATAGCAAGTATGTTTTTTCATAAAATGATGGGTTGAAATAATCTTATTTTAAATCTTTAGCATGAGGACTTCTGCACCACTGCTATAATATTTTAATAACATACTATAGGTATTTGTTTATTGAGTGCTGTAAGACTGGTATTTTATTGCTTGCATTTTAAAAATTAGCATGATCCCAAATGCAATTTTATTACATACAAGAAATGCAAATTGTATGTAAAATGAATTAAATTTTACATGATTGCTTTTAACTAAGTGCGGAACATTTTGGTCCTAGCCAAAATATTTCTTCTTTGCAATATACTTTGAAGTACAAATTAAGAAGACAGATTAAAGTTTGGTATTCCAAATGAAATAGTTGATGATTATGCTAAAAACATTTTTGATTTATTAGTGTAAAGTTATATAACAATTGTGTCTCTAGCTAACAAAATAGTAAATTATTGTATCACTGTGGTCAGTTTGCTTAAAGGACATCAGACATGGTGACCATGAAAGGTAGTTCTGTAAAAGAATTATTGTTTCTAAACTCCTGCATTTTATCTAGGTCGTTTAAAGAAGGAAAGTGCACTATCAAAAATATCTGATGAAAGCATTGACAAAATTCAAGAAGAGGATATACCTGTCTTTAAAGAACTTCCTGGTGTAAAAGAAAGTGATGAAAGTACTATTCCCCTGACTAGCTGTGGAACAGAGGATGCTGGTGTATCAGATAATATAGCAAATGGT
The DNA here is from genome assembly GCF_009769535.1 of Thamnophis elegans. Classification (NCBI taxonomy): domain Eukaryota; kingdom Metazoa; phylum Chordata; class Lepidosauria; order Squamata; family Natricidae; genus Thamnophis; species Thamnophis elegans. The sequence continues at coordinate 85,409,414 of NC_045558.1, read as the reverse complement.
AGTCATCCACGTGTACCATATGGTAAGAAATTAAGAACTTACGTATTGTTTCTCTATAGGTGTTTTATGTGTTGTGTCAGACTGCTATGTATTAATTCTCTAGCCCTCTAACAAATTTATAATTATAACAATTAATACAAGCAAAAAAATAATTGGCATATTTTTTCTCTCTGAATAATATATATGCAGGCTTATGTACAGCTCTAGCCTCCACCAGACCTCGCCAATTATGCATCATCCTCATATCTATGCTTCACCCAGTGCCACACAAAGAAGTACTTCCTTTCTTACCTCTTAATTAATTTTGCTAGTATATTTCACATGCATTACTATTCTTGGTCAATTTTCCTAATCTTGTATTGTTTACTTCTAAGTACTGCAAACCTGTCTCTGTGGACAGTTCATCTTTTTTAGTGATAAAGAACAGGAATATGGAATATTTCTGTGGCTGTACCAACAGTAGAACATTTTTATGCTTCAGTCAAAACATATAGTCTAATTATATTATTATTATACAATTGTATCACAGCGGCCAGTTGTTTCGTTGGATTTGGCATTGGTTACTAGTCGGGCCCCACCCAGGGGCCTAGGACGTCGTAACGTATTTTCGTAATATGCGTGCAGATCCAAGCAGTGCAGCTTTTTGCATTTGACTGATGGTGATTTTGTCAATTTTTAACTGTTTTAAATGTAATTCCAGTGCTTTTGGAATAGCACCCAGTGTGCCAATTACCACTGGAATTACCACTGCTGGTTTGTGCCATAGTCGTTGAATTTCGATTTTTAAGTCCTGGTATTTTGCAATTTTTTCATGTTCCTTCTCGGCGACCCTGCTATCACCTGGTATTGCGATGTCTATGATTGTGACCTTATTTTTCTCAACCAGTGTGATGTCTGGTGTATTATGCGCCAGTATTTTGTCGGTTTGTATACGGAAATCCCACAAGATCTTGACCATCTGATTTTCTGTGACTTTTTCAGGCTGATGTTCCCACCAGTTTGTTGCTGTTTTAATATTATAATTTTTGCACAAATTCCAATGGATCATTTGTGCTACTGAATTGTGCCGCAATTTATAATCAGTCTGCGCGATTTTTTTACAGCAGCTGAGTATGTGATCAACAGTTTCGTCAGCTTCTTTGCAAAGTCTGCATTTGGCATCATCAGAGGATTTTTCGATTTTGGCCTTAATGGCATTTGTGCGGATAGCTTGTTCTTGCGCAGCCAGGATTAGTGACTCTGTTTCTTTCTTTAATGTACCTGTTTTTAACCATAACCAAGTTTGTTCCCTGTCCACTTTATCTTTTATTTTTTCCAGAAATTGACCATGCAGTGCTTTGTTCTGCCAACTCTCCATTCTTGATTTTATCACATCTTTTCTGTATTCTTGTTTTGTCTGTTGGGCCTTCAGTAGATTTTTGTTCTTTACTTCGATTAATAGATGTTCTTGACTTTCTTTTAAATAATCAGCCAGTGCACGTTTTTCTTCTTCAACTGTTTGCTTCACTTGTAATAATCCTCTGCCACCTGATTTTCGGGGCAGATATAGTCTATCAGTATCACCACGTGGATGTAAACTGTAGTGCATTGTCATTAGTTTCCTGGTTTTTCGGTCCAAAAGGTCCAAATCAGCTTGTGTCCAGTTAACTATGCCAGCTGTGTATCTTATAACTGGTATTGCCCAGGTATTTATGGCCTTGATTGTATTTCCACCATTCAATTTAGATTTCAAAATTTTCCTAACTCTGTTGGTGTACTCTCGTCTGACAATAGTTTTTACTTCTCCATGCTTGATATTATCCAACTGCAGAATGCCTAAGTATTTGTAGGCTTCATTTTCTTTGCATTTAATTAGTTGGCCATTGGGCATTTCAATTCCCTCAGATGCAGTGATTTTGCCCCTTTTTATGGATACAGTGGCGCATTTTTCCATGCCAAACTGCATTGAAATATCGGTGCTGAATACTCGGACTGTATTTGTCAATGATTGGATTTCTATTTCTGACTTTCCATAGAGTTTCAAATCATCCATATATAGTAAATGCGAAATTTTTTCAGCTTTTTTGGCTGTTTGGTAGCCTAATTTCATTTTTTTTAAGATTACTGATAGTGGGATCATTGCGATTATTATTATTATTATTATTATTATTATTATTATTATTATTATTATTATTATTATACAATTATATCACAGCGGGCAGTTGTTTTGCCGGATTTGGCATTGGTTACTAGTCGGCCGCCACCCAGGGGCCTAGGACATCGTAATGTATTTTCGTAATATGCGTGCAGATCCAAGCAGTGCGGCTTTTTGCATTTGACTGATGGTGATTTTGTCAATTTTTAACTGTTTTAAATGTAATTCCAGTGCTTTTGGAATAGCACCCAGTGTGCCGATTACCACTGGAATTACCACTGCTGGTTTGTGCCATAGTCGTTGAATTTCAATTTTTAAGTCCTGGTATTTTGCGATTTTTTCATGTTCCTTCTCAGTAACCCTGCTATCACCTGGTATTGCGATGTCTATGATTGTGACCTTATTTTTCTCAACCAGTGTGATGTCTGGTGTATTATGCGCCAGTATTTTGTCTGTTTGTATGCGAAAATCCCACAAGATCTTTACAAGATTATTATTGTGTGGTTAATCTTTGTTGAGATTCACAGCCTTTGGGGCTGGTTGGTAGCTCAACAACTCGAGTCCTAACCAAGGACCTAGGAACTGTTAAGGTAATGTCAGAGGATATAAGCTTTTCCAAATAGGGTGGTTTTTTGTAGAATCAGAATATTCAAGTCTGATAAATTTAAAATTTCCAAATAGCGAGGTAGCCCTTTGGGTATTGCTCCAAGGGCTCCAATTACAATTGGGACAACACACAATTTTTTTCCCCAAGTCGCTCAACTTCAATTTGCAAGTCCCGTTACTTTGTGATTTTTTTCTTGCTGTTTATCTTCAATCTGTGCATCTCCAGGTATTGCAATGTCAATGAACCATACTTTTTTCTTTTCAACTATTGTTATGTCAGGTGTGTTGTGGGCTAAGTGCCTGTCAGTCTGGATTCTGAAGTCCCACAAGATCTTGACTTTCTCATTCTCTAAAACCTTCTCAACCTGATGGTCCCAGTGGTTTTTGCTGTACTCAAATCCAAACTTTTGGCACAATTTCCAGTGAATGATCTTAACAACAGGGTCATGATGTTGTAGGTAATCAGTTTGTGAAATTTTGCTGCACCCACTGATCAAGTGGTCGATTGTCTCATCTTTCTCATTACAGAGGCGACATTTGCTGTTGGTGGTAACATGTTGAATTTTTGCCTTCATGCAGTTTGTGGCTAAGGCTTGTTCTTGAGCTGCCAAAATAAAGCCTTCTGTTTCTTTTTTCAGTGCTCCTGATCTTAACCAGTTCCAAGTTAGCTTTTAGTCAGCTTTGCCTACAATACTTTTCAAGTATTGGCTATGCATAGCTTTGTTTTTCCAATTTTCAGCTCGCTTCTCAATTACTTCTTTCTTATATTCAGCTTTTGACTTAGTTGTCTTTAAAAGGCCTCCTTTATTTACTTCCTTAATCATTGGTTCTTCACTTTTCTGGATGTAATCATTCAAGCTGTGTTTTTCTTCTTCCACAGTCTGTTTTACTTGTAGGAGTCCTTGACCATCCTCTGCTCTTAGTAGATATATTCGGTCAACATCACTTTTAGGTGCAAAGCATGATTCATTGTCTTCCTTGTTTTTCTGTCCAAATTGTCCAACTCCATCTGGGTCCTGTCAATTATTCCTGCAGAGTATCGAATCATAGGTATAGGCCAGGTATTTATGGCTTTTATTATGTTTCCTCCATTCAATTTGGACTTTAATATCTTGCGAATTCATCAAATGTACTTGGCTGAAGTTAATTCCTTGACTTTATTATGCTTTAAGTCAGAGGCCTCTAAAATCCCCAAGTAATTGTAGTTCTGGTTTTACTGCCTTTATAATTTCTTCATTCTCAAGTTCTATTCCATCATCCTCTATGACCTTGCCTGCTTTGGCTGCCATTGTTGCACATTTGTCAATTCCAAACTGCATACCAATGTCTTGGCTAAATTCTTTTGTGCTTTCAATTAATAAATTCAGTTCAGCTTTTGTTTTACCAAACAGCTTCAAATCATCCATGTACACCAAGTGCGAAATTTTCAGTCATTTCTTTGCAAGTTTGTATCCATAGTTCATCTTCTTCAAAATGATTGTCAGTGGTAGCATTGAGAGTATAAAAAATAGGGGTGAAAGGGAATCACCCTGGAAAATGCCTCATTTAATTTCAACTTCACCCAGTTCTTCTTCATTAGCTATAAGCTTTGTTTTCCAGAGGTTCGTTGAAGTTTCCGTGAATTTTTGTATATTGCTGCTGATGCCAGAGATTTTCAGGCATTTCTTGATCAAGCTATGGGGGAACTGAATCAAACATTTTCTTATAGTCTATCCAAGCCATGAACAGGTTGGTTCGTCTTTTCTTTGAATTCTTTAGGATTAGCTTGTCAATCAGCAGTTGGTCCTTTGTTCCTCTTGAATTTTTGCAGTATCCTTTCTGTTCCACAGGAAGCAAGTTATTTCTTTCCAAGTATCCATAAATTTGGTTTGCAATGATACCAGTAAGGAGCTTGTATGTTGTTGGCAAACAGGTGATTGGCCTATAGTTTCCAGGATCCTTTCCTTTTTCTTTATCTTTTTGGATCAAAAATGTCCTTCCAGTCATTTTCAGGTGTTTTTAAGATCTGGTTCATTTGGGCTGCCAATCTTTTGTGCACACTTGTAAGTGCCTTTAACCAGAAGCCATGTAACTCATCTGGTCCAGGTGCACTCCAGTTGTTCACTTTTCTTGACTGTCTTTGCACCATTTCTTTTGTTATTTTCACATCTTCCATTTTATGCACTTTAATAGAATCCTCAATCTGTTTGATCCATTTTGCATTTCTGTTGTGGTTCTTATTGTTGTCCCACAAATTCTTCCAGAATTTCAGAGCTTTCTCTCTATCAGGCTTTTCATTTGTTGTTACTCCATCTCCACTTTCTTTTATAAAACTGGTGCTGATTTGCTCTGAACTGTGAGTTTTCCTTAAACTGAGTTACTCCGTTTAATCTTTTCAGCAACGGCAACAACACTCTGCTTCAGCTCTTCAATTACTACCTCAATCTCCTTATTCTCCAAATTGTATCTTACTTCCAGGCTGCTTTTGACCTGCTTGTTCTGTAGTTGATCTTGCCTTAGGTTCTTTAAGTTGCTCAAGTCTCCACGAATTTTTTTGATCTTCAATTCCAACCGAATTTTCCATTTAGGCTTCCTCTTCTTGCCTCTTTGGTTCTTTTGTATTTCCAAACCCAATTCTTTGGTGGTTATGAAGGCTGCTGCATACATCAGCTGGTTTGTTTCAGCTAATGTAGTGGTTTGAATGGTTTGCACAGCTTCATTGACCTTTTTTAGTACCTTTCTCAATTCTTTCCAGTTCACTTGGTTCAGCTTTGGCAAACGTGTTTTACATTTCGGCATCTTCCATTTGATGCTTTATTTTCTCAGCTAATTAAGCAATATCTGTTGGTGTTTGTTCTTTAGTGTTTCCTTTTTCTTTATCTTCATTCATTTCATATTATTATTAATAATAATAATAATAATAATAATAATAATAATAATAATAATAATAATAATAATAAATGGCACAAACCAGCAGTGGTAATTCCAGTGGTAATTGGCACACTGGGTGCTATTCCAAAAGCACTGGAATTACATTTAAAACAGTTAAAAATTGACAAAATCACCATCAGTCAAATGCAAAAAGCCGCACTGCTTGGATCTGCACGCATATTACGAAAATACGTTACAACGTCCTAGGCCCCTGGGTGGGGCCCAACTAGTAACCAATGCCAAATCCAGCGAAACAACTGGCCGCTATGATACAATTGTATAATATTATAATGCCAAATGCAGACTTTGCAAAGAAGCTGATGAAACTGTTGATCACATACTCAGCTGCTGTAAAAAAAATCGTGCAGACTGATTATAAATTGCAGCACAATTCAGTAGCACAAATGATCCATTGGAATTTGTGCAAAAATTATAATATTAAAACAGCAACAAACTGGTGGGAACATCAGCCTGAAAAAGTCACCGAAAATCAGATGGTCAAGATCTTGTGGGATTTCCGTATACAAATGGACAAAATACTGGCGCATAATACACCAGACATCACACTAGTTGAGAAAAATAAGGTTACAATCATAGACATTGCAATACCAGGTGATAGCAGGGGCGACAAGAAGGAATATGAAAAAATCACGAAATACCAGTACTTAAAAATCAAAATTCAACCATTATGGCACAAACCAGCAGTGGTAATTCCAGTGGTAATCGGCACACTAGGTGCTATTCCAAAAGCACTGGAATTACATTTAAAAATCACCATCAGTCAAATGCAAAAAGCCGCACTGCTTGGATCTGCACGCATATTACGAAAATACGTTACAACGTCCTAGGCCCCTGGGTGGGGCCCAACTAGTAACCAATGCCAAATCCAGCGAAACAACTGGCCGCTATGATACAATTGTATAATTGTATCAACTATCATATCCTAATAAAATGGGCAATGACTTGTTTCAAGTTTCTACCTTTATTGTGTCACAGAGACAAAATCTTTTAACTATTGGGCATCATAACACCAGTACATAGAGGTTAATATTTAGGACCTCATCAGGATAAAGCTAATTTATCTAAATCAATGGCAAATAATTATGAAATGAAATGAAATGAGGGAAAAGATGGAAACAAAGGATGTAAGCATGCTAGGTCATTTTCCTGGCTCCCTTGACCAGCCATCCCGCCTTCTTGGACTGCAGCAACTTTGTGAGGAATGGCAGAAGGGGCTTTTTCAAATTGGCCTGCTATCACTTTTATACTTGCACTATTTACAACAAATTTGATTCCATGTTCTTTTTACCTTTCCTTTTCAATTTGTCATGTCTTTACTATTATATTATAAATGTATGGACAAAGCCTGTATTTCTTCATACAGTTTTGATGATGATGATAATGATGATAATAATAATAATAATGATGATGATGCACATGCTAATGAAGATGAAAAAAATAGAAAATAAAGAGGCAATGTTTTGTAAAATGTGTTGCAAACCTTTTGAATTTCTTTTGCAAAATAAGTTTTTTCTGTAATGTTTCAGGAAGAGCATTTTCAATGACTCACAGTATGGTGAAATCACCTGTCTCCAATGGTGCATTTAATTTTGATGGCCACATGAAGAGTGACATCCATGTGTACCACACTGTGCACAAAGACTCAGGATTGTACAAAGACTTGCTGCACAAAATACATCTAGATAGAGGGAATGAAGATAGGCCTTCGCAAGAAAATAACTACAAGTTACTGCGGCGCAATAATAGCTACACTTGTTACACAGCTGCCATATGTGGGATGCCTGTGCATTCTTCTTTCAAGGCTGCTGACATGTCAACACCAGAAGACAGTGAAAAGCTAGTTACGGACACAGTATCTTATTCCAAAAAGAGGGTTCGCTATGACAGTTACTCCAGCTATTGCAATGCTGTAGCTGAAGCCGAAATTGTAGCAGAGGAAGGTGATGTAGAGATGAAATTGGCATCAGAGTTAGTAGATCCTAATAATCCCAATGAAGATATTGCTGAAGAAGAAAAGGATGAACGGGACTCTTCAGAGGTGCATCTGCTTTTTCACTTCCTCCAAATCCTGACAGCTTGCTTTGGGTCTTTTGCTCATGGAGGTAATGATGTCAGGTAAGTAATAATGCCTGCACGTTTGTTGTATTATAGCAATTTATGAGTGTTGTGATTGATTCCAGTTGTTGAAAGTTCTTATATCATTATGGTCTTCTGCACTGATTCTCAACAATTTTAAACATTTAAGATGCTTATTAGAAATGGTTTTATCTATAACTTTATATCAACTTTAACCTATTTCTTGCCATGGTTTCTACTCATTTGCATGAAAAAACCACAGATAAACAAGGATCTCACCCCTACTGTGAATAAACCAAGGAATGGTTGCTCAAGTAAAAATAAAAAACCAGCACAAGCATATAAACTTACTAAGCCAATACAGTCATCAGAACTCTCATAACAAAAAGAAACTCTAATCTCTTACTTTTGTGTGTTTGTTCTTCTACATAAAGGCCAACTGTTGCTAATAATTCAAAAATATTATGTGCTTTCTGTAAATATTTTTAGAAGGAAAATTAAAATTAGCGATTGTAAAACCCAGCTAGGTTATAAAAGGAAAATGATACCATTTGATCCCTTGTAACTGTCCATAAGATGATGTATGATTGGTTAGAATAGTAGCTCATTCCAGGAAGAATGGAAAGCAGATGGTTACTATCAGATATCCTGGTTTGAAGATGTTGATAAGCTATAATATTCAAGTGTTAACCTTGTGGGTGTTTTATAGTTTCTGCTTCTTTATTATTTCCTCTCCTTCTTTAGAATTATAATAGCAATTCCCAAATTATATTGTGTGAGTACTTACTGGAGTTTCTGCAACAACAAATTGTCAGTGGCAGGTAAACAGCTTGAGAGAGACCTTTATTGCTATTATGGAAACATCCATGCATTTACAAGACAGGATCATGCTGTTTTTTGCAGGATAAAGGGGGGAGGAGGAGAGATCATATTCAACAGTTCTCCCTTAACATAAAACATTACAATATTGCCATAATAGTTTATTTAAAAGATTGCAGGAATGGAACACTATACATACGTAGAAAATGGAATATATGGAAATCCTGTTGACAAGTAATTACCAATTTTACATTGGCTATTAAATGTATTACAAGCACAATATAATATTCTTGTGACCTGTTTGCAGTTGCATGTAGTTTAACTTTTTGAGAATCACTATTATCAAAAAGAATGTTTTTCTATTTAGCAACTTTTACACTCTTTTGATCCTGTTTTTGTTTTCTGGGATGGGAGGAGAGATAATCCTTTGTTTATACCATTACATTATGGAGGTCTTTTAAGGAATGTTTATCTTTAGAAGGGCATTTCCCCCAAAAATATGTAATTTTTCATATAAATGTTTTCATTCACTCCTAGTTGATAAATACTGTGCATTAATATGTTAAGGATAAACTCTGATTTAGTAGAATATGAATAGGACTATAACTAAATGTTATATCCAGGGTTATTCAGAATCTGGATCCATGGGGCACATTGACATTTACATTAGGCTCTACCAGATGCTGGGACTCATGTTGTGCTGAAAATTCTTCAAAGCTGTTGAAACTAATAGCTAAATGGTTAATGTCACATTTTTTAAAATATAAAACCTATTAAAACATGTGTCTTTTTCTTTAGATAAATCATACAGATTTATGTGTAATTGATTAGAAAAGTTAGAAAGAAATTACAGTACATTTATGTTTATATCAATGTAATTGGCCTAATTTATATCTGGTGGGTTCTTTTAAAAGAAAAAACCTACAAAAACAAAGTAACTGGGATAAATATTACTTCAGTATACATTCACTGGGAACCCTGCGTGCTTAACTACTAATAGAATAGGAGGCATCTTTACCGAGTTGTTCCCATTTCTATGTAAATTCCTCTTCACTTACTGAAGGATCTTGCTGTTGAATATCTAAATTTCCACATTATGTCAAAAACAAAGGGAGATTTGCTAGTCAAAAATTTGAGCATCCTAATTTGAGTCCCAGATATCTTTATTAGACTGACTGAATATTAAGAAATGTAAAATTGACCCAAGAAAAGAGGGGAGCGAAAAAGAAGTACCGTATTTTTCAGAGTATAAGATGTACTGGAGTATAAAACACACCAAGGTTTTGAAGAGGCATTTTTTTTAAAAAAAGTAAGTAGGTAGATAGAGGGATAGAGAGGGAGAGAAAGAGAGAGAAATACAGTAGGTAAGTAGGGAGAGAGAGAGAATAGGTAGGTGGGTAGGTAGATAAAGGGGGGAGAGAAAGAAACACAGTAGGTAGGTAGGGAGACATAAAGAGTGTGTGTAGGTAGGTAGGTAGAGGGATAGAGAGAGAAATAGAGACAGAGAAAAATACAATAGATAGGTAGGGAGGGAGAGAGAGTAGGGAGGGAGGGAGAGGGAGAGGGAAAGAGAAAAATACAGTACATAGGTAGGGAGAGAGAGAGAGAGTAGGTAGGTAGATGTTTCCAGGTGTATTTATCCATATGCTGGAGAAGGAAATCGCTGACATTCGGCAGCACCTAAGACTTTCTTTCTGCTGGCACAGCACTTGATCAGTCTAATTCTCATCAATCACTTAAAGAGCTTTCCAAAAGGGGGGGAAAAAGTTTTTGCACTCTGCAAACCGCCCAAAAAAAATTTTTCTCCAAAAAAAGGCATGAATAGCCTGGGGGGGGGGGGGGGGATGCTACAGTGTGCTCAGGGGGGGGGCGAAAACAGGCCCTTTTTGTCAAAAAAATTGCAAGCATAGCCTTATGGAGGCTTATAGAGTGCTGTTGAGGGCTGGGTGGGGAGCAAAAACAGCCTGTTTTTTGCTCATTTCTGCCCTCCCCAGCCCCCAGGAGCTCTTCTGAAAGCCTCCGTAAGGGTATTCACTGCCATTTTGGTGAAGGGGGCATGGCTTCAGGATGCAAAAAATGCTGTATTCAATGTATAAAATGCACCCAGATTTATACTCTGAAAAATACCGTAGCTATTGATGTAGTTTGGGGAAGAATTCGATAGACTTCAAAAGCTGGCACAGTTTTGTGTCCTTGAGTGATCTTAATAACATAATCAGGATTCTACAGTGTTTACAGAATTAGTATTTTTTCTTAAGTTTTCCTGAAGGAATCATAGGAGAAACTCAGTATTTGGGAGCTGAATATTTTTCCTCAGCTAGTTAATGACTGCATCTACAATTATTGTTTTTCCCCTTTCTGATCAGAAACTGGGTTAAAACATACCTCCCATCCCCAATACTACTAGGGAACAGATAAGCATTATACAATCTGTTTTCAATTTATATTGTATCTCTTTATGAAGTTTAAGGATGAGGATAATGATAAGTAAACATATACATGCTGAAAACAGGATAAAAGGTAATGCAGAAATAAATGGCTTAGCGCCTATTACGTCATGTCTATCAGGTTCCCCAACTTGCCTGCCTTTATTATTCTGCAGATTTCTATAATAAAAATTAAGCAAAAATCTAGGTATGTTATTTCCAAAATCTCTTTTCTTTTTTTAAAAAAAAAACAATTTTTACTACTTCTGTGTGCTGCTTGGGGAATCCAAGCATGGGTTAACTTTGTCCATTAGCCTTGAGACTGAGTTATGTAAATTGGTGACCACGCCTCCACTGGCCGGAAGGGCTCAGTTTTCTTAACTCAGTCCAGCCGACGAGACGTATATCAATTTTTCTCCAGACTTCTGGGACAAAATTATACTCTTTTTCTGGATTTCCTTGCAAGCACGATGGACTTAATTGGTGGAAAAGATTTACGATGGGGAGGCGACAGTTCGCTGTCTGCCAGTTCCCTCTATGGCTCCTTTTACCGCTCAGGTATTTCTCTCCCATTTGGAGCCGTTTGGGGCTTGAGTTTTCCCCCCGTAGACGTTTACAGCCTTTGCAGGTGGCTGAGCGGCAGATCCTTTGTGCCTGCCAGCAGGGGGTTTTTCTTCCACAGCGCGGAGCTTTGGGCTGACAAGAGCCCCTGCTGTGTTAAGAGCCTCGGAGCCCTTGAATTGCCTGCCGTTCGCGGCGCGGCTTCTCTTCTCTTGCCGCTGGGAGTTACCCGCTGTTCGCAGCGAGGTTTGCCTTTGCGGAAAGCCGATCGCATTAGGGCAGCGCGCCAGCGATCCCGGCATTATTTTCCCCCTGAGAGCCTAAAGGGACTGTGCTTGTGGCTTACGATTTGAATTTGGCGCTCGTTTGTTCGGCGCCATGCTGGGGCCATTTCTGACGCAGGCACAGCTGAGACTCCTTGCAGTTGCTGATTCATCGGCCCCTCCCAATTCCCTCACTTCGGCTTTGTGTGCCTTGGGGAGGAGTTGTTTTCCTGCTGCTTTGCTGGCCACGCGGTCTCTTTGCCTTTCAGTGAATTCTGTGCTTTGTTCCTTTTGAGTCTTTTCGAATCTCAATTCATTGCAATGGCTGATCATTCTACTGTGGGAGGTACAGTTGAAACCTCTTCTGATAATCAGGGTGCTGCCCAAGCGGGGGTTAGTTCAAGGCCTGGCAGAGCCACCTCTAGGGCCACCAGTCAGAGGCCCAGGGAGACCTCCGGAGCTCCGGATAAGGGCCACAAAAAGAAGGATAAATCTAAAGCACCATCTAAAGCCTCTGGAGAGGGTAGAGTTTCCCCTCCCACGCTCTTACCTCAGCATATTTCACCAGCCCCACAACCTGCAGGCCTCCAGACCTGGTCTCCAGATCGTTCCTTGCCTGTTATCCCTGAATCTGGGGCGGGGGGGTTGGGGATCCAGCTCCCCACAGCACTGCTCGAGGCCCAGGCTATTCCAATATACTCTATGCCACGTGCTGGGCCCTCTGCCACATTTACTCCCACTGCTGCAGGCCTAAGGCCTATGGAAGGCTATGACCAGGGCCTATCCCCAGATATTTACCAAATGATATCTGCAGCTATATCCAGGGGGGTGGATGCTGAGCTGCTTCGGAGGAATCAGGCCCCGGTGGTGGTTCCCACCCAGGGTGGGCCTTCTCTCCCAGCTCCACAGGGGGATCTGCCTGATCTGCAGACAGGGCCTGTTTCCCCTCTTCCCTCTACTTATGGTGAGGATTCGGCCTTGGTGGAGGAAGGGGAGTTGATTGATAGGGAGTTCTCTGATGATGAAGGCCTGATCTTTGACCAGCCTAATTCTTCTAGTCTGTTTCGGCCTACTCTGTTTAAATCCTTGTTATTTAAAGCTAAGGCCACTACCCATATGGGAGAAGTAGCTCCCAAGGATAGTTCTGCTGTAGGCCTGGACACCACTGAACGCCTCTTTGCTGAGCCAGTTTCATTGCAGGAGGTAGTTCCTTCTCCAAAGCTTTTCATGGATTTCATTCAGAAGCAATGGGACCAGCCAACTGCAGTTACCCCTCCTAGCAACGGGGAGAGGAAACTGTACACTTCTACCCCTGATTTGGAGACCCTTTTGCAATTTCCAACTGTGGATCAGCGGGCGTCTGCTGGCCTTCGCTCATCAATGGGCGGAAACCATCTTAGACGCCTGGGCCCTTCAGGTGGTGAGGCTGGGCCTCACACTAGAATTTCTCTCCATTCCTCCAAGACGTTTCATCAGGTGCCCTGTTCCCAGGTGCTCAGTAAAGCGGCGCCTCATGAAAGCTGAAATAAATCATCTCGTATCCATCAAAGCAATAGAACAGGTTCCCAAGGGGCAGGAAGGTCTAGGGTTTTACTCCATCCTATTTCTGGTGCCCAAAAGGTCAGGAGGATGGCGAGCCATTCTAGATCTGAAAAGACTCAATTGGTACATCAAGTACCAGAGGTTCAAGATGCAGTCATTGAAAAGCATCCTGGCATCCATCTGCCAAGGTGACATGATGACGTCAATCGACATCAAGGAGGCGTACCTCCATGTGCCCATTCATCCAGCCCATCAACGGTTCCTGCGCTTCCACTTTGCAGGCCATCATTTCCAGTACAGGGCCTTGCCCTTCGGCCTCTCATCGGGGCCCCACACTTTTACCAAGCTCCTGGCGGTGGTGGCGGCCTCCCTTCGTTCAGTTCTGGTGAGAATGAATTGTTATTTAGACGACATCTTGGTCCTGTCACCATCCCGGGACCAGGCCCTATGGGATCTTCAGGTAACGATGGACTCCCTGCGGAGGCACGGTTTCGTGCTGAATCTTCCCAAGAGCCATCTGCAGCTGACTACAACGCTGCTTCACTTAGGGACCGTCATCAATTCCGCCACTTGCCAAGTTTTCCTGTCTCTGGAAAGGCGACAGAGCATCCAACGGCTGGCTTCTCAAGTGTCAGCCCTGTGGCTCGTGCCCCTGGCTTTACTCTCTCAGCTGTTAGGGAAGATGATTTCTTGCATCGACATCGTTCCCTGGGCCAGGTTTAACGCATGACCACTCCAATGGTTCCTGCTTCCTTATCAGAGATCTCACACCAGTCATTCTCAGCTCAAGGTCCATCTTTCACCCAAGGCCCTCAGATCACTCCGATGGTGGGCGTCCTCAAAGATTCTCAAGGGGTGTCCGTTCAAAGAGCCGGAATGTATCCAGGTTACGACGGACGCCAGCCTGTTTGGATGGGGCGGCCATGCCCTGGACAGGGTGGCACAGGGTCGCTGGTCGGACCGGGAGCTGTCCAACAGCATCAATTGGCTAGAGCTGCGGGCCATCAGACTGGCCCTGTGAGAGTTTCAGGACATTGTGACTCACAAGCACGTGCTGATTTTGACCGACAATGTGACCTCCAAGGCGCATGTCAACCGCTAGGGGGGCACGCATTCCAGAGCTCTCATGATGGAGGCGGAGAAGTTGCATCATTGGGCAGAGTCCAGGCTGTTGTCCCTTCGAGCAGAACACATTTCGGGCGAATCCAACATCCAGGCGGATTGGCTGAGCAGAGCCACAGTGGATCATGCAGAGTGGCAGTTGCATCCAGACCTCTTCCAGCAGATTTCCCTCCGATTCGGCCGTCCGGTGGTGGACTTGTTCGCGCAACCTCACAATGCGCAACTGCCCTGTTTTTTCTCCAGGTATGTGTCCCCCGGAGTGGAGGGAGTGGATGCCTTGCGCAGCCCGTGGCCGGCCGGCCTCCTTTACGCCTTTACGCCTCTTCCAGTGATCCCGGCGGTCATCCAGAAGATTCTGTCGGAACGTGCGGAAGTCCTCCTGGTGGCTCCGATATGGTCCCGGCGGACCTGGTACGCCGACCTGGTGCATCTGTCAATCTCCCGCCCATGGAGGATCCTGGACGATCAAATCCAGCTCCATCAGGGGGTCCTCATTCATCCGAACCCCCAGTTGCTACAATTAGCCGTGTGGCACGTGAGCGGACTATTCTGACAAACCTGCAGTATTCCAGTGAGGTCATCAGCACGATTCAGGCGGCACGCCGACCTTCCACCACTCAAATTTACGAGGCTACTTGGCAGGCCTTCTGCAGGTGGTGCCGACGGGCTGGGGCAGACCCCCTCCAGGATTCGGCGCCCCGAGTGTTGGACTTTCTACAATCTGATCTTAACAAAGGTTTGCCACCCAACACGCTCCTCAGGCAGGTCACAGCTCTTGCCACGGTGATTGGGGGAGGTCAAGGACGGTCCTTGTCACAACATTCTCAAGTCAAGGCCTTCCTGAAGGGGGCGGCCAACATCCGACCTCCGACCGTGCACCGCTACCCTACCTGGGATCTGACATTAGTGCTCAGGGCACTTATGGACTCTCCTTTCGAACCTATTTCTTCCATCAGTCTTCGACTATTGACTCTTAAGACAGTGTTTTTGGTGGTGATTACATCAGCCAGGCGGGTTTCTGAGCTGGCGGCTCTTTCCGTTCGAGCGGATCTCTGTATATTCCACCCCAGCAGGGTTGTTCTCCGCTTGGACCCAGCCTTTCTACCAAAAATCAACACGCTGTTCCACAGAGCTCAGGAACTCGTCCTTCCGGACTTTTGTCCCAACCCTTCTCATCCGCAGGAGCGCCAATGGCATCACCTGGATGTGCGCAGGGTTCTTCGCCGCTACGTGAAGCGTACAGCGTCCTTCCGACGGTCTGAGGCACTCTTTGTTTCATTTCAACCATCTTATGGGACAGAAAGTTTCTTCTCATACGATAGGGCGGTGGTTGAAGGCGTGCATCGCCCTTGCTTATGACAGTCAATCCCAGCAGGTTCCCAGGCGCATCACCCCTCACTCTACCAGGAGTGCGGCCACCACGGCGGCCTGGTCCACGCAAGCCTCAGTGGAAGAGATCTGTAGAGCAGCCACCTGGTCTACACCATCACCATTTATCAGACATTACAAGGTTGATGTGTATGCCTCGGCTGAGGCATCCTTCAGGCGGCGTGTATTGCAACAGGTGCTCCCCCCTGCGGGGGACCCTGGCCAGCCTGGTTCCCGCCCTGGACCTTAATTGCTTTGGCATGTCCATGCTTGGATTCCCCAAGCAGCACACAGGAGAATGACCGTTGGACTTACCTGAACGGTCCTTCTATGTGTGCTGCGAGGGGAATCCAAACCCGCCCGCAGCTGCGGCTGGCCAGGGTGGTCATGTCTTCAAATTCGTTATCTTCATTGATATGTACCGCTTTATGTCAGATGTTATTTGCTTATGACTTGCATTTCTTCCTGAATATGTTTGTATGCCTTTTGGCTACAGCCTTTATTACTACTGTTATTGTTATGTTATCATTGTTCTTCTTGTTATACATCATTAAACGGCTGACTTCGTACGAAACTGAGCCCTTCCGGCCAGTGGAGGCGTGGTCACCAATTTACATAACTCAGTCTCAAGGCTAATGGACAAAGTTAACCCATGCTTGGATTCCCCTCGCAGCACACATAGAAGGACCGTTCAGGTAAGTCCAACGGTCGATTTTGAACAAGGACCAACAAACATAGAAATAAAAATATAAAAACCCATCTTCCATTACAAATTGTAGAAAGTGTGTCAGTTGGTTACAGAATTTCCATGCATCTCTTCCATAGTCACCACCTGCTTTTCATATCAAGTCCCTTTTCCTAATGTAGATACAATTGATATCATTGGAAAATAAAAGCAGTTATGACTGCAAGCCAGTTTTCCACACCTGATACTATTAACTTCTATATCAATATTTTTATTGATTAGGGAATAACACAATGCAAATAGTTCCAGGCAGGAACTAGAAATTATCTAACTCATGTTATAAAATAGAAAAAGTGCCAACAAAAGTGCTTATGTATAATTTTTACATTTATAGACTGCCAAACCCCTAAGGACTTTTGGTGGTATGCAAATATATGTTAGAACGATATGCAGTAAATAAATAAATAAATAATAATAATAATAATAATAATAATAATAAACTACCAATAAACTAATGAAAAACTCCTAATAAAGTTGAATCAATGAAACCAAGATGAAGTCAAGACCCATATGCTCCATGGAAGAGCATTAATTTGAGCAGCTTCTGGAAGCCAATTAGGTTAAGAACCAACTGAATGTCTTTGGAAGATCCTTCCAAAGAAACATTAAAAAGAGCATTGATGAGTTTTAGCTCCTCTCACATTCTTAAAGTAAAGCACTGCTAATATATTTTTGTGGTAAACAACTAGTTGAGCAAATTCCAACTGCAGTTTTAGATTTGTGAGTTTATTACATTTCCTGCATAAGCGTGAGAATAAAAAGTTACTGAAACTGAATAAAACATTGCTGTGATAGTGTGAGTGAGTAAGTAATGGTTAAGGTGTTGGATTAAGTGGCAGGAGATAATTATTCTGATTCACTCACAGCTACAGAAGTTCACAGATGATTTTGAAATAGTCATTCTTTTTCAGCGCAAATTACTTCATATGTTTGTTGTTTGAAGATAAATAGGACAGGAAACCCTATGCTGTCTTGAACTCCTGAATGAAATCCAGGATATAAATATAATAAATAGATGGGTTCTCTTTTTCCATTGTTAAGTATATGAAAAACAATCAATCTGAACAAGTCTCTATTCTCCTGCTCTTTTCCCACACTTTCATTTTTCTTATTTTCTGTAATGAACATATATATTTATTAGCATTATGCAAAGTGGTTTAAAATTGAAACTTTTAAAGCATGAAAAACCCTATTTAGAATTTTAAATATTGTAAGCTCATTTCAGATTTGTTTCAAATTTATTTATTGTAAATTGTATTGTTTTGAAAATTATTCAATTTATTTTTCCAGCGACAAATTAACATTGTTCAGAAATGCTGTATGTTAATAATGGTAGTAAAGTAACAGAGCATTGTTCTGCTGCAGATCTTCTTTCCCTTATCTCGTCTTAATCATGGGTCATAAACCTAATGAAATAATAATTCAGCTTTTGAATTATCACAATTTCAGTCTTTTAAGTAGGTATTATTGCACAAGCAGTCTCAGAAAAAATGAGCAGGACATGTATGTTTTGTCACATCAAGATGGTAGATGGTTGTTTTATCAATTGGATTTCCTTAAAACAACCACAATTTTTCCAGGCTTGCACAAAGATCTTACTGCTTATCAAATAGCAGAAAAATGTTATGTATGAGGTCCAATGTCTTCTAAGTCATTTGTCAGATTGAAAGAGTCCTAATATCTAACACTATTGTTCATAAAATTTCTAGGACTTTACTGATGTCCATTATGTATTCCAAGCTGATATGTATTGAGTCCTATATTTTATTTTCAAATTCCAGCCCACTTTTAATTGTATGATTTTAAAGTGATCCATGCAAATAATCTTGAACATTGAGGAAGAGAAGGAGGGAACCTCTACTTGATCTCTGCACCAATCTAACTTTGTGTTAGAGATGAATATAAAACAAGGTGTTTTTTAGACTCCTTGGTAAATACATAGATTTGCAACAAAGAAAACATTACCTGAGGTAGCCAAACTTGATAACATTTAGCGCTTCAAACCAACTGTTTTGAGCTCAGAAATGAACTTGGGGCTAATGTTGCCATAGTAACTATTACATAATCAATAGTTCTGAAGTTACCTGGGCATAAATATCATAAAACCAATGATAAACAATCAGCAAAGTATTTTAATGGTTGGTCTGTGCTAGGTGTAGATTTTTGCCAAGTAATATTCATGAGATATGCACAAGAGTCATTTGGTATTCTCTAATAGCATAACAGCACAGCCACTATGCTCAAGGAAGCAAGAAATTAAGAACATTGAAGGAGATTGACTGCGAAGACAGTATAAGGCTAATGCTTATAGAAAAACAGCTTTTTGTAAGAAGCTAGTCTGATGTACATTAAGATGGTCTGCAAGCTATTACAGCAAAGTATTTAGGATTTGACATTATATTTTCTTCTCTAGCAATGCTATAGGCCCTTTGGTTGCCCTCTGGCTTATATATGATCAGGGTGGTGTAATGCAAGATTCTCCTACTCCTATTTGGCTGCTACTGTATGGAGGCATTGGCATCTGTGTAGGCCTCTGGGTCTGGGGACGAAGAGTGATCCAAACAATGGGAAAAGACCTCACACCTATCACACCATCAAGGTAAGTGCCTGTTGAGTGAATAATACTTACTTTGATAAATTTTGTCGTGACATCTTTGCCCCTAATTATTTTTGCTTTTGAGCCGAGTTGAAAATCTTGTCTTTAAACTAACATGACACGCTTAAAGTGTTGGGATATAGTTGAGCAGAAAAGTCTGACAATGTCTTGAATAGCATAGAGAAAAGGCATAAATCAAAGTAGTTTAGTTTTGCTTTCTAAAACTAAAAACTGGACCCATGATTTTTATTCGTTTTTCATGCATACTAGAATTCTGCTGCTAACCTAATTGCTAATTAAGCCTTAATTTCTTGGAATATAGATTAGATATCAGATACCAGAAAGTTGCTTCACTAATTTAATCTGGATGTATGTGTGTATATAGTTTTCATTATCCAGCAGTTTCTTATTCTTTTAATATAACTCAATGATCAAACATTGGAGGAAAGCATTTGAAGAAGAACGGGTAAGCTTTTGGCATGTTACAAGGTATAAACCCAGACTGATAGATCAAGATTTTTTTTAAAAAAAAGAGTGACTGTGAAGTGTTTTCTTATGCTTCCTGCAGTGGTTTCACTATTGAGTTGGCTTCGGCGTTCACAGTTGTGGTAGCTTCCAATGTTGGACTTCCTGTCAGTACTACACACTGCAAGGTATGCCTTTGCCCTGTGACTGCAGCCAAGCTGGTCTGGATTATTCATTTTTATTTTTTTTAACCTTACTGCTCAGATCAGTTTATAATGGCATGATAACACAGTAGAAAACTTAAATTGGATGTAGAAGACATTCCTCATATTTTTATAAAATACACGATATATGAGGTTTTACTTCCCTTCTCAAACATTTGATTATCTTTCAGGTTTTTTACAGCTGAGCATTTTTAAACTTATTAGTATTTATTCATAACTAAATGCACAGCCATATTCAATTTTATGTAGCTATGTGTTCCATAAAAAGGCAGCCTTTGGATTTTTGCGTGCCCTGTTAATTGCCCAGATCTTGTGCAAAAACTAAAAACTTGTGCTTTTTATTTGATGCCAAGTTATTCATATGGCTATGCAATTGCACAAGAATATTAAATAAAAATTCAATTTACATTTTAAAAATAAAAGGGAAAAATCTCTAATAATGAGAATAGAACTAAGGCATTTTATCACCTGATACAGAAAATGTAAAGGACTTTTGTTAGCTACTATGAATACAATAAGCTGAAACAAATCTGTATTAGGCTTTCCTTGAGTGCTGTCTCAAACTTGTTGATAGATTTGGCTCTGAATAGCCATATTTTTTCTGTAGGTCATGCCACACATGAACTTTGATCTGTTGCATTCTTTTTTGCCAAGAAGTTCTGACACCTTATATCCTTCATCCTTCCACTTTCCTGATGAATGCATGGCATGGGATTTCCTATGTGTCACTTTTACGCTACAAAATCTCCATCTGTCTCTTTTTATTTCTTCACAGTGGATTTTGCATTGAAGTTATGTGTGCGCTAACCGTACTTGTAGCCTCAAATGTGGGTATTCCAATAAGCTCCACTCATTGCAAGGTATTGGAGTTTGTAGTGGTCATGCCAATTAAACACATTCACAATCATTTAAAAACATAAATAAATAGTAAATTCTGATTTTTCCCCATTTTGCCTTCACTATGTAATGTCTCGTGACATACAATATATTACATTGCTTATAACATCAATAATCAAAACTCAAAATGTGGAATTTTTATTTACTTTCAAAAATGCTTTAAAAATTTGAAGGATAAATTCTTCCAAATAATAGGAAACTGATTTTTAAAACAAATATTAGATTACACAGACCATAGTTTATTTTTTTATTGCTTATTATTTTTGCAACTTGTGAATTACATTGTAGAATTCATTTTAATAGTCAATTAACAAGCAATAGATGTAACATTTTAGTATTCTTGCTTCCGTATATTAAATTTAATGTTAGCTTTGCATTAATAGTATTTTTCTCACAAATATTTTTTTTCATACTGGACACTTGTGGATTATAGAATGTAAAAATTATGGAAAACAACCACAAGTGCAGTGCAGTCTAAGTCACAACTTTTCTGTTTGAAGGCAAATGGTGTTTAATTTCAAACCAATATAAGCCTAGCTGTTTGAAATTCTAGACATTGTAGCTTTTAGTGATGAACTTAACTGCTTTTCTAATATGTATTGTCATTAAAATAATTACACTAAATTTGTATAATGTATAAAATTGCTTCTAAAAACCAGTATAACTGATGCCCATTTAAAAATTTGAAGAAAAAATAAATTCAAATATGTAAATTGCATTTTTTTAGTTCAGTTTTTAAATAAAATGTGGTGCTTTTTACATTCTGTTTATACTACCATTCCACGTTCTTTCTCTATAAATTCCTTTTAAAGACAATATCAACTGTCCCACTGCATTAAGCAGCAAAAGAAACTCCTGGGACATTTTTTCTCCAAGAGTATAAATTTACTGAAAAGCCATATGGGTACAGAAGTAGAAAACCCAGTTTTCTCTGACAGAGGCCAGAGTTCCTTCCCCTTCAGTGAACAGAAGGGAGAACTCTATGACTTGTTGCCCTGTATGCATTTTCTCTTATGGCTTCATGGAACGGTTTTCTTTGGTTGACTCAGAAGGAGGGGAACATTCCTTGGCCATGATATTAGGCATTTGGCAGCACAGTGCTCCTCTTTTCCTCAATGAAATCAGCTACCAAGACTTTGGCAGGATTTGCCTCCTTTGGCTAGCAGCATGCCCCCTCTGACTCATGCTCAGTATGTTTGTAGAATTCCACCACGTCAATCTCTGCCTCTATGGCTACACAGTACCATGCTTGAAGGTTGTGTGGCATCCCCCCCCCCTCGGAATAGGCAATTCTGATAAGAGTTCCTTGCTCAGCTCCTCTTGGAAATGATAGACCAGTAAGCACTCAGGCCAGTCTCCCAGGTGGCTGTGTAGATAGCGAAATTCTTGGAGGTAGTTAACCAGTCACTTCCCTTGGTTTAGGGCACTGGTATGGACTTCTGCACAATGGGCTGCCATGGGGTCCTAGGGATTGCATAATAGCAATAGCAATAGCAGTTAGACTTATATACCGCTTCATAGGGCTTTCAGCCCTCTCTAAGCGGTTTACAGAGTCAGCATATTGCCCCCAACAACAATTCGGGTCCTCATTTTACCCACCTCTGAAGGATGGAAGGCTGAGTCAACCCTGAGCCGGTGAGATTTGAACAGCCGAACTGCTGAACTGCAGTCAGCCTGCAGTGCTACATTTAACCACTGCGCCACCTCGGCTCTAATAATAGCCTCAATGTCATCTAGCTCAGGGGCGCCTTCATCATGTAGTGACACTAGCCACTCTGAAGTACTCCCTTCCAGATTGACCGCAATAACATGGATCCATGTCACATCTTCCGAATATATTGCTCAGTAGCATTCCATGTGATGCCAGACTTGAACCAAGAAATGGGCTAGGTGCTTTGGACACCAATCAAAGAGGACCACCAAGGAGGTTGGCTGCAGTTTCTCCCGCAATAAGACATATCCCGGGGTAGAATGCCAGCTGCCACTATTGGTACCAGTGCTGGAATCCCAGATGCAACCGCAAGGATAGGGCCCTGACTACAGCCCTGGCCCTGACCACAGCAGTGCCATTGGTGGAACAGAGGAGGCGGTGTTCTGAAGGCCATTTGCACTGGCATTCTGACTGCAGGTGCAGCTGCTTGTGTTGCTGGCTGAAGGATAGGAGAGGGAGTTGCAAGGGTCGCCAGGGTTTCCACTATCCCTTTGCCAGAAGCAGAAGCGGCTCCTGGTGTTGCTGCAGCACGAATTTCCATCCCTGTGAATTTCTCTTTCAGATGCTCCATTGATGGGCTGTAACCAGCATTCGGGATGTTCCACTTAGCAGGTTCATCCTATTTGGCTAGCCACTTTGCTCTCCATCTTCTACCTCAAACCATATTGATTCTGGCAGGGAGAAGAGAGTCTTTGGCCTTCTCCATATTTGTCATCCACTGGTCTTCAATCCCTGGTACGAGGCATCTCTCACTTACTCTTTCCTGGCTGTGGGTGATTGCTCAGACTTCTTGGGTTTTGGTTTAGACATGTGCAAGCGGCCTGTGCTCTTGCTCCAGCCTGAGATAGCGACCTCTGATACCCGAGCCAGAATCACTTCCTGGCTTCTTTTTTTCTTCCATTTCTTTGACCATAGCCAACATCTCAAGGATGACCTGGTGGAATCCAGGTAGGCCATTACCCTGAGAACTAGTTTAATGTCAACTGTCCCACTTCATTAAACAGCAAAAAAAACCTCCTGGAACTTTTTTTCTCCATAACTTTAATTAAAATCCTTATGGGTACAGAAGTAGGAAAGCCAGTTCTAATGCATAAACAACATCAGAAAAACTCCCCCCCCCCCCGAACCTCCCAATCAGTTGCACTGTTTTTATTTTGCAAATAAGCTGTCTGCCTCGGATGTTCCCAGGCAATAACCTTGGGGTTTAAGTCTGTCTCACACTTCCAGAGAACTTGTATTCCCTTACATCCCAAAGCCTCCCCTATCCCTTCCCATTACTGTAGTCTGATTGTGAGCAGGGATATGTAACGAGTCAACCACAAAAGCCAAGCTACAACTTCAGACACAGCTGTTCATTTTTGTATTGCCCATTCTTCCTAGTCTTTTTCTTAATTTTGTTGAAAAGAAGAGAAAAGCTAGCAAAAAAGTGATGGAGATATTACTAGTGAGTCTGATCAGCTGGAAATTGGAAGATAAACCTAAAAAAATGAGCAAGGGATGAAAACAGTAGAAAAAATCTAGGTCAGGTGTCTGCAACTTGTGGTTCCAAAGCCGGATGCAGCTCTTTGGGCCCTCTGCTGTGCCTCCTTGTTAGGTGATCCAACCACTAGCTGGCCTCACCCTCCCCTCCCAGTCACTCCTTGCCTGGCCTGAGAAGGTAAGAAAAATGGGGGTGTTGGAGAAGTGGTCGGGGCTGATTGTCCAATGCCTCATTCTTGCTGGAACTTCTTCTGGGGCCCTTGTTGGTGCTGGATGTTCCTCAGTTGTTTGCAGAGACATGCAACCTGCTCTCCACCCTGAGATACTGTCCCAAGCCAGCTGCAACCAATGCTAGCCTTGCCAACATGAGGGCTGGCGGGTGAGAATGGGATCTGGGAGGGGATGACTGAAAGGATGATGGGCCTGCAGCATCCAGCTGTAGCTTTAAAACTTGCACGGGGGATTTTGGCTGCCTGGAGGTGGAGGACCCTCCTCCTCCCCCTCCTTTTCCTCTCGCAACCACAGCTGGCCAGAGAGAGACATAGCAAGACACAGAGAGAGAAAGAGATACACAGGGGTAAGGAGATAGAAGAGGGGAGAGAGAGAGACATAGAGGCACACAGAGAGAGGGAGAGAGAGAGAGACATAGACACACAGAGAGATACAGAGAGAGGGCAGATTGAAGGGGACAGAGAGAGATAGAGAGAGACAGAGACGGGGGAGGGAGGGAGAGATATATATCAAAAGGTTTTTGTGGTTCCAGGTTTTTTTTTTTTAACAACCCATTCACTGCCCTAAATGACTGGTGTGTGGCTAAGGGGGGTGTCATGTGACTGGGTTGGAGTGAGTGATGTCGAGTTAGTCACACCCACTCAGGTTTTGTGGTTCCCGGTGTTTTCTATGGGAAACAGGTCCAAAACGTTCTTTGAATGTTTAAGGTTGCAGACACCTGATCTAGGTAATAGTACTGATTATTTGATACAATAGGATGACATGTAGATGCTGTTTATACTCCAGTATGAAATGCATTGAAACAATTGAGTTAGATACTGCAATTAGCAGTCACATGGCTGCAGATTTCAGGTCCAGACAAAAAAACAACTGAACACTATTCGTGCCCTTGTAACAGAAATAAAAGAGCTTGGGGGCAAGATTTGGGACTATAGAAGATTTAATAACTATTCTCCTATTTAATATGCAATAGTTGGATCAGTTAGCAGTTGAATTTTAGTTATGGGCACTATCATGTGTCATTCTTGAACGCTGATGATTGTGTCCTCCAATACTTCCATAGGTTTCTGCTGTCCTTGGCACCTGCTCAGTGCTGCTAAAAGTGTGCTACAGCTATACTGCCAATGTATATTACATGATCTAAAGAAGCTCATGAGGAAAATTCATTCTTGTGCATATGAGAAGAGTGTAACCATTTTTTTTCTTTGAAATAAGTGCTGATGCTTCATAGAATGCCATTCTAGGTGGTATCTTAATCTTTGCTGTTAAGCATTCAACTGACAATTAAGAGGGATTGAAAAGTCATAGAATCCAGATAAAAATGAGCAGAAACAATTTATTAGCTTGCATACATATTTATTCTAAGGCTTTGCAGTGTTTTAGATTTGATTCCCAAAATTACTTTAGAGCACTTAATGTACTACGTTTACAACCTTTTAAAACAGCCACACTTTTCTGGGATTACAAAACAGATTCTTGGAATTGTTTGTTTGTTTGTTTGTTTGCATTCCATTTCCAAAATAATGTCAGAATTGATTGATCAGAAATGGTCATTTGACTAGCTTTTAAGATACATTAAGTGGATTATGCTGTTGTCAATCATTGGAAAGAATTTATTGAACTTGCTCCATGTAAAAATGAATAAGAAATTAAAATGTCAACTTTTTTTTGAGCTTTTTAACTTTGGGCATCAGCTGACTGGCATTTATTTATAAACTGGGGTCCATAAATATGGTTGTTTAATGGTCACAGAACATTAACTTTTCTATCTTGAGAAAGTGAAGGGTTGGGATGTCATTTATACTTACCATTAAAATGTAACTTATTAAAGTGAACACTTTTTTATTGCATCACACATTAGACATACTTGGTGGTTACTAACCCATCCCTTTCCACAAATCGCTGGTGTGTGCTATGTAACTCACAAGCTAATGTGATGATAGTAATCAATAAAGAATTCCTGACAATTTAAACAAGCAAAATTTATTGACCCACAGTCATATCTATCTATCTATCTATCTATCTATCTATCTATCTATCTATCTATCTATCTATCTATCTATCTATCTATCAACGTATTAAGATATATTTAATTCTAACTTTCTTCTCAAATTTCCAAGGTTGGTTCTGTGGTAGCTGTTGGTTGGATACGATCCAAGAAGGCTGTTGACTGGCATCTCTTCCGCAATATCTTTCTAGCTTGGTTTGTGACTGTTCCTCTAGCTGGCTTATTCAGTGCTGGCATTATGGCAATCTTAATGTATGGAATATTACCATATGTCTGATACTTCACTGTTCTTTCCAGAAAAAAGGGAGTATCTCTTTTAAGTCTCATCCTCAGAATGTAGAACTCCCTGATCAACCATACAGTAAGAGATAGTCTGCAAGTCATTTATCCTCAGTATCTAACATCTACTGTACATACTATGAGTATCTTTGGTGCCATTTCTTCTGTACAGTGTGTCTGTGTGTGTGTCTGTGTGTGTATATAGACACGCACCCATATACCTACATGCTTGTAGTTGATAATACTACCTTAAGTTATAAGTGAGATGAAAATAATTGCCTAGAACTTAATCTCTAGTGAAACCTGTATATAATGTATCATTTAGTGGTGATTTTTAAAAACCCATTAAGAAGCTGGGACATTTGTCAACCTAATAATATATGATGAAGCAAAATGTATACTGAGTAAGATTCTTTTTGGGAAAAAAAAGTTTAATGATACTGAAACAAAATAGTACCGAAGTACATTGGTAAAATGTGGTTCATATCATATTGTGTATAATACGGTATGCACATTGATTTTATAAATACTTTGAAATGTAGCTTTTTAATGTTGCATTTCCCTTATATATTTTGGATAAGAAAGTTTAGACAGTACCAAAGAAGGGGAATAGCTTGACAGTATTATACTGTTTGTCAGTATGTGTATTTGCTATTGCTCTCCTTCCCTAAATATTTTAATTAGCATTCTTTTCTACTCATCAAACACCAGCAATGCCAAGATAATATTAATATTTCCTGTAAGTAGGAAAGCATCATATTGTTGCAGTTATCTACTACCACTGCATTTATTTTTTTAGAAATCCAACTCTGCTTTTATATATGATGAGTTCAAATTTCTTTTAAAACATGTTTGCCATCACCTGTATGTGATTCTCATTTTGGTTCATTACCATCAATCTAATGAACAAGTTCAGGAAAAGAAAGATGAAACTGAAATTCTACCTTGTTTCTATGATTATAACCAGTAAATCTCATCTATGCAGTGGAATTATACAATACTGGCAGTGTACACATTAGTTGTGACATTTCAATATCTAAAGAAAAAGGGAATTACTCAAGTAAGAGGTGTTTGGCTGTTAAAACTGGCACCGTGGAGAGTTTTATTATCAATACTAGCTCCAAGAAGCATTTGGAAGGATTAGTTCTGATACTAACAGTTGGTGAAGTGAAAAATTCTGCAGTGTCATCTTGTCCTTTGATAACATCTCAATGCAGCAGTCAGGCCAAACTAGGAGAGTCCACCCTATAGTTGCATGCATCCGTATTGTTCCAGATTAGTGGTGACATGGAAACATCCACAGCATGTAATTCATCAGAACACAGGATGTCAACGAAGATAATTTAACAGGTTGTATAAGAAATCAGTTTTTACTTTTTGAGGAATTATCTTAGTTTGCCAGTCTTGTGCGTTTTATAAAATAAATATATTAGTAAATAAATCTATCAAAAAAGCTTCAAATTGATGTAATTAATTTATGCATCTAATAAGGCGTTTTCCAAGTAGCAATTAAGAGGCAATATTTGATGTCCTTTTATTGCTATGGAATTCTGAAGCATTAGCATTTGAGAAGTTCTCTGGCATTAATCACTTTGTTTGTACAACTCTTGTGTTTTTTTCCCAGAAGACTGCTCTGTCGTTTAAAACCTATTACTGTAGTTGTATTTACTGGAAAGGATTTGAGGAAGCTTTGCTTGAAGAATGTTGGAAGCCCAGAACTGTTGAAATGCTGCTAAAATTTTGATATATGAGCTTTCTTGGTACTTCATTGTCATCCTTTTTCATTGGTCATTCACTCTAAATTTATAATAAAAGAATAAATTGCCTTCAGACTACTTATTAAGCCTTTTTTATTCTCACTGCTCTATAAAATTTTTCGATTGATACCAATTCATTTAAAGACACTTGTTTAGCACAAACATTTCTCACTTTCTCATTTTGCATTTGTTATAATCCTTTTATTTATGCTCCATCTATGTAAGCTTGTTCAGTTTTTGTAACAATGGAGGTGTGCACACACATTCACTTACATACTAAGTGACAAAATCTAAATAAAGCCCAGCTCTGTACAGTGCAAACAGAAGCTTCTATTTATTGCACTCGGGACTGTTTGTTCCAGGATCCAGTTCCCATTGGAATTATTAAAGCCTTCTTCCAATAGCATTCCTGTTAAAAATGTTTCATACATAACAATACAAATGTGTGTTCCTAAGATTGAAGAAAAATTAAGATGTTTGCATATTGCTATCATAACAATACTTGGGAAAAGGAAAACTTGAAAGAAAGAAAAACTTTTCAGAAAATTTGGGAGAAACAAAATCCACATTTTCCAATGGCAATGCCATTATAATGCTTAGGCTTTCAAATGTTCAATAATATTGATACCACAAACCTCTGAACTTGAATGTACAATTTGTGACTCCAGTTACTAATGACATAATCTGCATGTTAACAAATACTTTTGTTAACCTTAATCAAGTTTTGCTATTGCAGTTGCAAAGTAGTATCCATTCAGAAAAAAACATTTTATTTTGAACCTCAAAGACTAGAAATCAAAATGATATGGTATCCCTTTAAAATTCTAACCTAAGTGCCTTTGATGAGAAGCTGCCAAAGCAGGAGTCACACGGCATTTTAAGTTTAATAAAGATTCTTAGCTGAATTGATTACAAGTTTTTTCAAAAACACTATTATACCTTCAGAGTTTGTTCTTAAATTCTGGATTAAATAAATCTTGGCTGATTTCAGCCTTATAAATTAAAACAATTATCGATCTATAATTGACCTGCATAAATTCAACTGATATTCCCATATTAGTGAAGGAAAACAGTGTTCCCTTTCCACCTTTCTAAATATCCTGTTGATAAAGGAGAAATTGAAGTTTTTGTCTGCATAACCCCCTCAATTTTATTTCCCCCCCCCAATTATATACACATAACTACCAGGGGCCTTGTGCATGCTAAGACTTTATTTTCTTGCACCTCCATCCCCCCCCCCCCATTTCTTTGTCCTAATTTCTGAAACATTCTGTACATCCAATGGGGTTGCAGCTTGTCAGGTCATTAAAAAATATGCACACACATCTGTTCATTAAGCATGAGGAAACCACTTATTTTTTATTTTAAAAGTGTTCGGCATTTGTCAACATGATATGACAGAATAATTTATTTATATTTCTATGCCCTCAAGTCTGTGTAGATTCTTAGCAATCACATGTAGGTAGTCCTTGATTTATGACTAATTGAGTGCTCAATTATAATTGTAAGTTGTGATAGTTATTAAAAGGGGTCATCAAGAGGCCATTAAGTGGGTCATTGTTAACATTATTCACTATGGGGCCAATTTTCCCCACAAATCTTATAACTTGTCATGTCACTACAGAATGCTACAACTTGCAGTAAAAGCAAGTAGTTGTCCAGCACCAAATGCAGTCACATAACAGAATATAGACAATTATATTATTTTCTAAATTTGATCTCTGATTATGAAGTGGGTACCATTAGTAATGCATCCAATCACACTACAGTAATATTTCTCTTTAGCCTCCATGGAATTATGAAATAATTTTTTTTTAAAAATATATATATATTTTATTCATTTTCACATTCCATTTTATAATCACTTATATACAGAGTATTTGCTATAAGAAAAAATAAATAAAATAAAAAAACAAAATAAAAAAGAAAACACAACTCATCATTCACAACCCCACCTGACACTTCCATCCTCCATACACCCCATCTACCCCCTCCAACTTTCCTTTCCTCCCTCTAACACTCCCCTCCTACTTCCCTTTCCCCTCAAACCTTCCTTCTCCCCTTACTCCCAACACGCCCTCCTTACATTCCCCTTACTCCTTCCTTACTCCTCCCTCTTCTTTCCCTCTACCTCCCTCCTTGGTGTATGCCTTTATTCAAGTGTTGTTTAATCTGATAAAAAGTAAAATAAACCAAGGAAAAAAAAAATATAAAGAAAGAAAAGAGAAAAAAAAAGGAAAAAAAAAACAACCGTATATAAGTGCATTCTTGTTCTTATTGAGACTATGTTAACACCGACCCACCCACCCCCCATAAATCCCCATCCCTAATCCTCCCGACTTCCCAGGGCCCACACCTGGCACTGCCTTCTATCTAAAGTATCTTGTGTTCGTATGGATTAAAAATAAAAGTAATATATTAAAGGAAAGAAAAACAAGAAAAAAGAAAAAGGAAAAAAAAGAAAAAGAACTCTGTGTTAAGCTCAGCCCCCCATCTTTATCTATGCTTAAATAGTGTAAGTCATTCTATCTATATTTTATTCTCGTCTCTTACTTCTTTGTTATTTACCCCAACCTCCTGTAGACTCTCCCGTTCCTCTTCCTTAACCTTGTATTCAGATAAACATTTGTACAAATTTGTATAGACATCAATATACAATCTAGCTCAAAAATAATCCCTTCTAGTAAAATTTAAGCAGCGTGGATCATTCCACATATTCAAATATTACTTTACAGAAGAATAATCAAACTTTCCCTTCTAATAGGATTTAAACAGCGTAAATAATCTTTCTTAACCTTATTTTCAAACAGTAATTCAAAATAATCTAACCAAACTTTCCCTTCTTAGTAAAATTTAAGCAGCGTGAATCAAGTATTACTTTACACAAAAATCAGTTTACATTCTATCTTAAGATGATCCCGACCGGCTTTCCCTTCTAATAGGATTTAAACAACGTAAATCATTCCGCATGCATTTTACCCTCATCCCTTGCTTGTCTGATATTTACCACTATCAAATTTATGCAGACATTAGTT
Organism: Thamnophis elegans; assembly: GCF_009769535.1. Classification (NCBI taxonomy): domain Eukaryota; kingdom Metazoa; phylum Chordata; class Lepidosauria; order Squamata; family Natricidae; genus Thamnophis; species Thamnophis elegans. Next base: position 85,378,139 of record NC_045558.1, on the reverse strand, counting down.
TAAGATCTAGCTCAAAATAATTTCACCAAACCTTCCCTTCTAATAAGAATTAAATAGCATGGATCATTCCACATATTCAAATAATACTTTCAACAAGAATCAGTTAACCTTCTGTTTTAAAAAATAATCTCGTCCAGCTTTCCCTTCTAACAGAATTTAAACAACATAAATCATTTTGCATCCTTTTACATATATACATTCAATATCACCCCACCAATATACGTAAATCATTCCGCATGCATTTTACCCTCATCCCTTGCTTCTCTGATATTTACCACTATCAAATTTATGCAGACATTAATTTAAAATCCAACTCAAAATAATTTCACCAAGCTTTCCCTTCTAATAAAAATTAAATAGCATGGATCATTCCACATATTCAAATAATACTTTCAACAAGAGTCAGTTTACCTTCTGTTTTAAAGTAATCCCTTCTAACAGAATTTAAACAACATAAATCATTCCGCATTCATTTTACATATATACAATCAGTATCACCCCACCAATAAGTTCCGCTTTTTCTACCGGAGAGAGGTCGCAAACCCCCATTCAGTCCACAACTTTGGCAAATATTTTAAAATGTCTAAATCCTCGATCTCCGCTTTTCTGCTTCTCCGAGGGAGGAAAGGCTACCCCCTCCATCTTGCAGCCATGTGGTCTGTTGCTTGCCTTCTCCTTCAGCTTGTCTCTCCTCTTTTCCAAGTGAATCAGGAAGTCCCGCCTTCAAAGTCTTGTAATAGAAATCTCGAGCCTCCGAAACAGAGTTAAGACGAAGTCTTTGATTCTCAAATGTGACCGTAATGCCGGCTGGGGCCTCCCATCTATATTGAATCTGTTGATTTCTAAGCTCTTTAGTTAAAAAAGCATAGTCTCTTCTTGCTCTCAACATCTGGAAAGGTAGTTCTTTGAAAACAATCAAGTCCTGGTCATCAACTCGCAGACTATTATTATGAAACTTTTGCATAATCGCGTTTCTGGATTCTTTTGTGGAAAAATATATAATTATATCCCTCGGGAGCTGTCGCTGTTCCGCTACCAACGAGTTCTGGCGATAGATTTTCCGAATCTGCCAATCAAAGTTAAGTCCCGGGCTTCCCACCGCATGGCTGAAGGCTTCAACAAAGGTCTGTTTCAGATTCTCTCGCTCCTTTTCGCGGAATCCTCTGACTCTTATTGCGAATGCCTTCTTATTAAAGTTTATCATCACGAGCTGTTCTTGAGTGTCTCTAATTTTTTGTTGTAATATTTGAATATTAGTAGTCAAATTAAAATTAGCCTCCTCCAAGCTTTCCAATTTATTCTCTATTTCAGCAGAATAATCTGACAGGGCAGACACGGCTGCAAACGTATTCGCCTTCATTTGGTCAATTTTAGACTTTAAATCATCATATAGCTCCAATACAAATTCCTTAATTTCTTGTTTAAAATCATTAAGCATTTGAAAGAAAAATTCCTGTGTTAAAAATTCTCCAGTAGAGGGCGTAGGAGACAAGGGCTGCGATTCCAGTATAGATTCTTTAGATTCTTTAGGCACATTTGTAGAGAGACGCTTCGATTTTGACCTGGGTGCCATTATAAATAAACAAATAAACAGCCCTTTCGCTCCCCTGTGTTTCCAAAAAAAAAAAAAATTATTTTGTTAAGGAGCGGTCTGCAGGAAGGTAAAACCGGCTAAGTACATTCCCTATCAGTCACCAACGGGGAGAAATCGCCATTTTGAAGTCCGTTTAAACAAAGAAGCCTCTAAGACAAATGGTGCTGGTGTTTAAGATAGTAATAAAAGCATAAATCTCACAGGGGTGGGACCCGCCCGTATTAATCCTAGCTTCAAACAACTTTGCTTTGTCCTGGGGGGGGGGCTCGCCTGTCTGGGGCTGCAAAAAAGGCAGCTGAGAAGAACTGGCTGGAGATAATAGCTCCGCTCACACTGGATCTAATCTCTGTCCACAGCCAAAAAAAAAGAGAAAGGCTGTGAATTACGAATAGACCCTAGCACACAGAGCTACTCCCTGCCCCTTTCTTAGCCAAAAAGGGGTGATATCTATGATCTTATTTAGATATACAGACCAGATCTCTGAGAGGAGCTCGGTTGAGCCCTCCTCGGCAACAGGCTCCCCCCCCCCCCCCCGGTCTGCAAATTATGAAATAATTTTATTCTTGTATTTATACTTGACGGGTATTGTCACTATCCTAGCAATATGGGTCGTGTCTCAGCAGCTAGTAGCATATTTACTGAGTAAATAAAGAGAAGCCTTTCACCTTCAGGTATGTTTATTAACAGATTTAATTCTGTGCCAGGCTTCCAGCTCTTAAGTTTTTCAAATGATCCCGTCTTATTTGTGGAAATATTTTCCCAACTTTCTGCTTTAAAGTATGCAAGGCAAATGATTTATCCAACATTGTTAGTTTTATATGTATTGTCTGCTTTTCTCCATGTATGCAAAATAGTTCAGGCAATGCACATTTAAAGAAAAATCACTCAAGATTGAAAAATTACAAATGAAACATCCATCAATTTTAAAAAAGAGTCCAGATTAAACAGTCATTTTTAAAAAAAATGAACCATTAAGGTCAGAGACACAGGCTTTTCCAAGCAGAGTGCTCTCGAATTAGCATAGTTGTTGCCACTTATTTCTTGTGGGCAAGGACAAATGAATCTGGGTCTACATAGCTTGAATAAAAACCAAATGCTTCCTTCCAACTTTTGCAATTATCTGCTTGGAAATTTACAAAACACAAGCTGAGGGCAAAGTGAAAATCAAATAGGCTGATCATATTCCATTTTTCTATGATGTTGCAAGACATAAAGAGGGAATTCTAAGTATGATAAAGGTTCAACAGAACATAAGGTAAACAACCAGCTGCAGATGTCCTGTCAGTAAAGAGAATTGCATCCTGGCAAGTTAATGTTAATAGGTGTGAAAGCAAGAAACAAAATTTCTACCCAAATGTGCAGAGAGATGTATTGGTTTCCAGTTGAAAAGAGTTCACTTGCTGAAGTCATTGTATGTTGACCCCTTTCATCTCAATAAATTTTGCTAGAAACAACTTTGTAAAAATTGTGTTTGGAAAAGAGTACTTTCAATTCAGGTAACTGAAAGAACAGGACACAATGTAAGAACTCTAAAATACCAGATTATACTTTACACATCTCTCACTTGATTAGTGTACATATAGACTGAAACTAATGTGTGAATTGACTACGTTGAAAAGTCCAACACCCAAGGTTCATTTAGTAATAGCCTTTTCAGCTTGTAGATGTTGGTCATCAAGTGCTGAAAAGTTTGTGTACTCTAGAATTTTCAATATTTCTGCATAAATATGATCTAAAATATAAGTACTAAAAAGAATAAAGGTAACCCAATTAAATGAGTCAAAACCAGACTTTTTTATTGAGGAAAATAATCCAAAGCTATATATTTGCGTATGGCAATGACTGGATTTGTATTGTGAATAAACAATTTAGTAATGTTAGTTGGTTGTTGCAGTGCATTGTAATTGACTTGCTGCTTTACATAAGTTAAAGAAGCAATCTCTACCTACAAACATCTAGGTCTCAAGCAGCTTTCTTTCTCCCTGAGATTCAAACTATATCAGTTCCAAAATAGATTTACTATCAAGATAACTGCTGTCAGTGATGTCATGTACATTCTTTACTACAGTACTAAGTTTTCCTCTCCAAAATTAAGAGGAAAAGCAATACTTCCAAACAGAGTTATTTAGCAAACACTAGTGTGTTTGAAGGTACAGAAATGGCAAGAAAACACAAATTGATTAAAAGCAGTCATGAAGTTCAACAACCAATATAAACCCAAGCCTTTATTATGGAAAGAAATATGCATTTAAACTGTGTATACAAACAGTTGAAGTTGCAGAACTTATAGCAGACATTTAAAAAAAATAGTTAATATTGGAGCTTGAAATTTAATGAAAAATTATACTTCTCTGTTCCCTAGGAAGATGCTTTCTATCCTAAAGTCAATAGAATTGAGCCTTTATTTTTCTATTTCAAATGTGATGTTGATGTTATCTATAAGCAAACACTTTTTTCTTAATCATTACATGAAAAATTTACTGCAAAACAAATACAAATGTTCTGACAATTTGAACTTTTCATATACAGCATGGTAAAAGGAAACATTTTTGTAACATTCTCAAACGAACAAAAAGAACAATTCATATTTAAAGAAATAAACCCTTACATATTATTTTACAATGAGGTGAGCTATATAATCAGTGTAATTCAGTTCTCAAAGTTAACATCACCACTCATGGGCATCATCTGGTTATCATCTGTGATAGAAGATGTTAGACTGATTACTGTAAATCCCTGTTTTTTAAACTTGGCAATTTTAAAATGTATGAGGAATTCTGGGAGATGAAAACCACATACCTTGAAAGCTGCCAAGTTTGAAAAACATTGCTTTAGACAGATTTGTACCTGTTTTCTTATGTATGATTCAGTTTCTGTCCAGCTGCAGAAACAGATAATTATAGCCTGAATGGACGTTTAACCTCTTGCCCATGTTTGGGATTTGATTAATGTGATCTGTCTTTGCACCTGGCAAAACCTTAGCTGTTTCACTGAGAGTATATAAATCATAGTTAATCTCAGTCATGGCGGGGTTTTGCTTAGATTTCAGGCTGGTTTGTTGCTGTAATATGCCACACTTTTGCAGAGTGAATCAGAAATCACTCTAAATTCTTTTCTAAGCCACAGGAACAGTTGTCTTGTTTAAAGCAACACAGTGCTATGTAACATAGCTGTAGATTCTGCTCAAATAGTAGAGAAATCAATGTTTCTGAATAATGCCATAGTCATTAAATTGACAGTCCTGCAATGATGTGTAGTCCTGTAATGGGACGTGTACAAGAACCGTTTTGGTACATATGAAATTAATAACAAAGATCCAGTTAACTTAGAGCTTAACATTATCAAATGCCTGTTCTAAAAATAAAGCAACTGCCCAGGAATTTAAATAGCACAGACATGCTCTCTGCTTATATCAACTTTATGGATTATGGAATCACCATGTTGATTGATTTAAATGCCCTAAATTTAAGTTTGGATAATATTTAATGTCATATTTGTGTAGATTCTGTGAATGAAATACAGAGCAATATTTGTAATGGATATAATGGATGTTAGTCCCACAGAGAGACAAATGATTTATGAACATACTGTAGGGTATAATAGGTTTACGCGCAAACATGTTGGAAGTGAAGGGCTAATTTTCTCTGAAGAGAAAACAAAGCAAAGTAGAATATCCAGATACAAACTGAACACTTTAAAAATAGCAAGGAATTTGGCTCAAACCTTAGGGTACTTAACCCTAACTGCCAGTAATCCTCAGGTTACAGCCATTTGTTCAGTTATTGTTTAGATACAGTGGTATTGAGTAAGGGGGACTGCATGATCCCTGAAGTCACATAATTGTGATCTGGGTGCTTAATGCCCAACTTGCAATTACAATATCAGCAAACTGCAGTCCTCTAATCATGATTTGTGAGATTCCCTTTCAGCTTCTTACAAGTAGAAGCAATGGGGAAACCAGCAGGAACTCAAAATTCACACATCCTTATTTAATGATCCATGTGACTGTTTTACTTATGATAACTGGGATTGCTGTCACTAAGTAGCATGATCACATGATGATGTGCTTAATGACTATATCATTGTAAGGCACAAGTGACCAGCTCCACATGTGTAAACTTCAAGCAAACTATTTTAATCTGTGCACTTTATTGTGAACTATATACCTCTAAAACTCTCATGTCATGATTTTTAACTGAGCAAAATACTACATCATAGAGAAATCATTTTTGTTACAAAAGTATTTCAAATATTTAACTGAGATTCTGACCAAATCCAGATTCATGAGTCATGAGTGAATAATATTTTGGAAAGTTGTGACTGCTTTAATACTACTGGTTGCTGCTGTGCTGCCGCTATGTCATGTGAGCTTCATTTTCAACATTCCATGACAATTTCCCACCAATCTTGCAATTCCTTGTTCCTCCCCTCACCCAGCATTTGCCACTTACATGCCAGCTGGAAAGGGAAGAAAAGTGGGAGGAAAGGAAGGAAAGGGCTGGGAATAGAAAAGTAATCAATACTAACATATATTTTCTGATTCATGCTATTCTCCCCCTCCCCCTGTATCCTCCCCCAATTTGTGCCGCCTTGTGAATGCCTTCCCTGACTCACAGGACATTTCTTGCACATCCCCAGACACTCTAACCAACTCTGTGCCTTCCCTGACCCACTTGGCTTCTTGTATACCTCCATGCACTCTTCCTGGCCCATGCCATCCATCCACACAGATACACACACAATGTACCTGACATGTGCAGCACCAGTCACATACTCCCAAGCACTGGCCAGACATATAACCCCACATAATCCTCCTGATCAACACAGCACCTCTTACACAGCCTCAAGCCCCCTCACACACATTTCTTGATCCATACCAGCCACCTATTCTGTGCCCCTTGCCCTCCCTACATGGATCACTTGCACTCAGCCAAGCACTCTTTCCAACCTGTGTAGCATCTCCCCTGTGCAATTCCTGATCCACATCCCAATGCTAAAGCTAGCAAGGAAAGGGAAGCCAAGAGGGTTTTTCTTTCCTTCCCCCAGAATTAATGTTTAGCCTATGATTGCTAATGCTGGGGGAGGGAAAGATAGAAACTATATAGGGAAGAAAAACTATGAGAATTTCTTATTGCTAGTGGTAAAAAAAAAGCAAGTAGTGAAAAAAAGGAAAACCAGGAGCTTGGTTAGCATCTCATAAAAAGATGGCAACTTGTTGAATTCTGCCACCTGTCCTGGCAATGGAACAGCATGTCCTCCTTCTGTACCCCAACCTTCTGGGCTCTGGAGCTCTTCAAAGGTATATGGGGGGATCAGTGAATGGAGGTGGGAGATAGAAGAGGAGGACCAAGAAGCTGTAGGGACCCTCAAGGGATATGCAGCAGAGTTTGGGATATTTCAGGGAGTGGGAGGGAGCCTTGGGAGACTGGAAGGAGATGGTCTGCCTGCACTATAATATGGGGCACTCCATATTATACTTAGTCACCTGTGCATTCATTTAATAAGTACATTGGGGAGAGCAGGGATCGGAGTTCATTAAGTGAGGTGGTTTACTAAATGCTCTCCTGACTTTTGACCAGAGGTGGGCTGCTATGGCTTCTCCTGGGTTTGGGAGAACCTGTAGCTAACATTATAACCAGCTCGGAGAACCTTCAAATTCTATCTCTGGCTGGCCCCGCCTGCCCCACCCTTCCCAACCCGCCCAGCCTCTCCCAGGAGTCCCACGCGGCCCGTTTTGGATGTGAGGTAAGTGCAGGGTCTACGCAGAGGCTTGGGGAGGAGGGGGAAACGGGCCTACCAGAAGTCCCCAAAAAACCAAACTTGTTTCCGGCCTCTGGTGTCTGGGGGAAGCAGTTTTTGACCTCTCAAAGGCTCGAGGAAAGCCTCCAGAACTTGGAGAAGGTGAAAATGCCCCTCACCGTGGTACAGGAGGCCAACATGGTCATGCCCACCCAACAACTGGACATAGAACCCATTGCTGAAATTTTTGAAGCCCACCCCTGCTTTCAGCTATAATGGGCATTATGGTCATAACTCAAGAATTGCCTGCATTCCAATGAATCAGACAGCCACCTTCAAATGTTCTCTTGTTTGACAGGACTTTAAAAAACAGGGAGCCTCTTTTTTGTAGATAACAGTTTTATATCTGTGTCAAGGTCACTTTTAATAGACTCATCACTGCCAGTAGGATATGAGTGTAAGTGCCCATGTTATAATTTTAAAATGTTTTCTTACACCCAGTCCTGCTCCCTGAATGTAGCAAATTACACACCAGAAGAAGGACCAGAATCAATTCCTCAATTAGTTAATTAAAACAACCATAAACTGCTCCCCGTGCTGGCTCACTAAGACCAGCATTCAAAACTAAGACAGTCTTCATATGGAGAACACGTAGGCTGGTGACCTTTCACTCTCACTTTTTAGGAACTCCTTCTGCCCTTATGAATAAAATCATTCAGGGAGACATTTGTTTTGATGGGTCATCATCAAACTGGTGAAACTCCAGAATTGTGCTTGAACACAGAGAAGCAGCACAGTACAATCCCCTTTGTTCTCCCACACACTCTGTTGAAAGTAACCCACAGCTAAGGACTCTGCATTCTTTCCAGCTTCTTAGGCAGCAGTCCACTAGTGCCCAGCTTTATGTTAGGGATTTTGCTTTTTTCAAGTCTTTCTCCAATGTTTTTTTTTTCTTAGAGATAAATACCCCTCATCTGTCATCCCACTCCTTATATGGTCATAGTTCATTTCCCACTGATGGTTTCTGAGAATTTAAAAACACACCTTTACAGACTTTTATTGTACATGGTGTGCCCTGTTGCTGAGTATGGTAATAACTGGAGAAGAGACTACGTTGCCTCTAGGCAAAGGAAGCATTGGCCTGTATTTGTTGTGATATCAACATCTCTAGAGGAAGAAACAAGGGTTTCCATTGGAAGACTCGGTTGAAGCAATTTCCTTAGCAAGCAATGGAGATAATCCTTGCATGCTTTCTGCCTGGTGAGGGCTTACACCGGGTGGTCTTTTGTGTTGTTAAATGTCAATGTAAACCAATACAGGCTGAGTTCTTTGCATACCAGGAGGGCACGAGGTAACTTGGTGACACAATCTTCACCATCTGAAATCTGGACATGAAAAAATACGATCAAGTAATACAACTAAAATGCAAGTATTCTTGACTTTGGTAAAGCAAAGATGTAAAACTTTGTGGTGAACAGTTTTCCTCAAATATTAGTCTGCAATACTATGTTGATCCCATTTTGATTTGAGATCTGCACATAAACATGCAATTCCTCTCTGTAGTTGTTATTTCATCTGAACTCATGCATGTGTGTCTGCATGACTTGGTTTCACACAAAGAAAAAGGGAGGGGGGAGGAAAGGGGAAAGTGCGTACCTATTTGCTAGATGTTATTGCTATACTGTATTTTACAGTAAAAGTAGCACTGACTTGTTTGTCACTGGTTTCCTAAACTCATCGACCTTAAAGGGCTGACACATGGTTGCTTCAAAATCTGTCCCTAGCTACCAGTGCTTGGGTATGATCTCTATCTACCCTATGACTATGAAGATACATAGAAGTATAGCCAGTTGAGGCTGTCTTTGAAGCACTCCAAAACATGCCTTGCCCTTTTAAAATGCTTTGTATATAATATTTTAACATGTTACTTGTACCACTTTAGATCTAAACCAGGGTGTCAAACTCAATTTCATTGAGGGCCGCATCAGGGTTGTGTTTGACCTTGGAGGTGAGAATGGCCAAGGTGGATGTGGCCAGGGTGGGCATGGCCAGCTCCACATCACTCATGTCAGGATGCTTGTGGTGAACCGAAAGCTCTGCCAGCGAAAATGGGCTCCTGTGTTCTGTTTTTGGGTGCGACGGCTTGCTGCAACCCTCTGCAAACTGAAATGTTGCTCGCGAGGCCTGCGGCTCTCCCTTCATGATACATTGCAACTTTGAAACTAGTGGGAGGGGTGGGGGTAAAGAATTATGATTATTATACATAACAATATGAAATCACATTTGGCAATTATTTAGCTGATGTTGGCTCTCATACATACTGGATTTTTCCTAGGAGTTTGGAAGTTGTAGGAAAGAGCATGGTGACATAATGGTTAGAATGCAGTATTGCAAGCAAACTCTGCCCACAGCCTGCAGTTTGATCTTGATTGACTCAGCCTTCCATCCTTTTGAGGTCGGTAAAATGAGTATTCAGATTGTTGGGAGGCAATGTGCTGACATTGTAAACTGCTCAGAGTGCTGTAAAGCCCTGTGAAGTGATATATAAGTACTATTGCCATCTTTTTGCCTTTTAAAATATTCCTCAAAGTATTTCATTCTTTGGGGAAGGGGCTTCCCACAATTCTGTATTCAAAATTTGTTTGTTAACCATCATAGAGCTTTGTAAAATTCAGAAGTATTCAAACATATTATGAATCATATTGGAACATTATGGAAGTACTGATTTTGCTAGTTCTACCATTTCATATGTTACTACTGTACTTGGAAAGCTTCTGAAATTCTTCTGAGTTGCTGTTCTTCATTTTCTATGTGCATTTCTTGAAGAATAGCCATGTTTATGTTATTATTCAGTAATATTTGGAAACATATTGGTTCTTGGATCTGCTGAACCCTGATTTGGCAAATTAAAATGATATCCCCAATCTCTCTTGTCATTTGGGTCTAAAAAGGTCCATTTTTTTGTTTTCATTTTTGTTGCCATGTATCTTGAAACCCAGGAAACCCAGAGTAATCTGGCTGCCAACAGTTGCTAGTTCATTTAGTTCATGCTATTGCATTATCGAGGGTACACCACGAGCAATCTAGAAACTAAGGAGAAATTTCCAACACTGAGAAAAAATCAGTGGAATGGCTTGCCTTCAGAAGTTATGGGTGGTCCATCATTGGAGGCTTTTGAGTAGAGACTAGACAACTGCTTGTCTAGAATAGTATAAGATCTCCTGCTTGAGCAGGGGTTGGACTAGAAAACTTCCAATGACCCTTTCAATGTTATTCTGCTATTCTGAAATATCTGAAAGTAATTTGCTTCAAAGTGTGCTCCTATGCAATTCTTTTGCTGAACACTAGAGACCAGACTTGTGCAACATGGTTCCTTTTTATCTTAAGTTCTCATTACTATTAACCTGTCTTTTTCTTCTTATCTTTTCCAGTACTGCAGAAACTTACCTTGGAATATTAAGGCACAGATCACAGCTGGAAAAAGCAAAGCCAGCCTAAATGTTTTTTATATCTCCAAAACATAATTCAAACAACGTGTATCTTATCTTTCTTCTGGATAGGTACAGGTCACAGATAAGGTTAGCTTTTAATTTTCACAGAAATCTTCAGCCACAATGTTCAATAAAAACCACAAAAGTGAAGTGAACACAGTGAAAGAACTGATACATTGTTTTGGTAGCAGGCAGAACAGAATCTCTATTTGCAAAATGTTAGCGTTGTACAGGGAAATCACAAGTCTTTAATACAGTTGAAATTTCTTTAGCACTTACCAAATGAAATGAAGAAGTGTCATGAAACTTAATTGGATTAGATCTTGGGTTTTTTAATGTGTCTAAATAAAGAAATAAAAACATCAACTTTGATTAACACTTCTCAGTTTCATATCAAGACTATTACAAGCATCCTGTCATAAGCCAGCAGCCTACTTTTGTTGCCCTCTTTTAACTCTCTTAAGAACAGGTGTGTTTTGCTCACAACTGCTTTGCAATATTTTTATTGGCCTCTGCTGCTATGGCTGCTTTTAGATGTAGCTTTAAGTTTAAATTCAGAATAATAGGTATGTAATTTTATGTATGTCAGGGCTATCAATATACATAATATTACAATAATAATAAGCTGGATGAGTTTGGGCCAGTCATTGTTTCTCAGACCAATTGACTCCACAAAGTTGTTGTGGGGAAAATAGGAGGAAGAAGTACTAGGTGTGTTCACCACTTTATTACTTATAAAGTATTAAAGGCAGGAGATAAAACGAACAGTAGTAATGAAATCTTTATTCGAAGAAATTTTAAGATTCCTTCTATAGTCAAGATTGCTGCTGTTGTTGTTTAGCACTATGCTCCTGTGTTTCCAGAGTATCGTGAGTTTGGGAATTTTCCCAATTTGAAAAATTAATTTTTGGATCTAAAAGAAGGCACTAAAAGACGCTAAAGAGAGATTTGCAGCATTTCTGTCGGACTTGCCCCAGTCTAATCTCCTAGGAAAGTAATTCTCCATTTCACTGAAACAAAAAGGCACTTTTGTTAAGAGATGCTGATTGCAATAAAGTCAAGCGTAATCTAAAATTCCTGTGACTAATACAGAACTAAATCTCTGGTTTTCCCTAGCCCTCTCCCCGTGATCCATCTGTGTGTAGCCAATCCAGCACTGCTGAGATGTTATGGAATAGGCTAAGGTATTTGGGCTGGTGAAATTTCATTCTCAGGCGAATAGCCTTGAAAATGCCCGTGTACCAACATGGATTCCAAACTACTCTGTTCTTCAATTGTCACTTCCTCCCTTTCCAATTTCCCATTATAAAGGTATACAAATTAACAGCATTTGTTTTCCTATCCCTTTCTTGATTGATGATGCTAGATCGGCGAGAGTAAGTGACTGCGCTCTGCCGGCTGGGCTGCTGGAGCTCGCCTTTTAAGGAGCTCCAGCAGACCAGCTGGCCAATGACAGTAATTTAAACTACCTGGGGTTTGGGCAACCAATCCCCAGTAAGCATGTGAAAACATGTAAATTTAACAATGTCCGTCCGTAGGTAACACCCCTCCCTTCCTAGAATGAACAATGTCCAATCCCCAGCCTATGTAGGTGTTATAGTCTTTCAAGTAGGCAGGGCATGCCGGTCTCCTATTTGACCTGCGCAGAGCACTTGTTCCTGGGAGCTCAGCCAGTGCGGTCAGTGCTGTTCCTCCAGCTGCCTGGGAAGAAAACTTCTGGAGCTCCTCAGCCCTTGAGGAACTCTGCCCTGGTTCCTTTGGCTCCTGAGATGCCATTTCTTCATGGGATTGCTTTGGACACAGCTACATGTTTGCGGCTCAGGTTGGACAGTCGTCTCTCGATCTCTTGGCTTGGTGGGGCCGGTTCCTGCCCATCTGCTTCCCAGATGGCGGTTGAGCATGCTCTGCAGGGTGGAGACCTGGGGTTCTCCGGAAGTTATTCTGAGCTGGTGGGTGTGGTCCAATCGCCCTGGTTCCTCAGTTCAGCATCCCCCAGACAGTGTCAGAGCTGGTCAATGTGCCTCCTCCAGATTTGTCCGTCCTCTAGCTCTACTTGGTACGACTTTGATCGTAATGGCCATGATTCGGCCTGCCAGCCAAGTTGGCGTAGTTGTGGGCGAGTACCTGGTCATTTATGTTGAACTCCCAGGTTGGTCGAGTGAAATCCAGGGGATTCTCTGGAAGGTAGTTTGGGTGGTACTGGTCGAGTCTGGACCTCAGTCTTCTCCCCATCAACAGTTCTGCTGGGATTTTGTTGGTGGCCGCATGGGGGGTGATGTGTTGGGTGACAAGGAATTGGTTGACCTTTTCCTGCCAGCTTTCTGGTCCCATATGGGTGAGGGTTTCTTTTGTGAGCCTCATCATTCACTCGGCCTGTCCATTGCTCACCAGATTGAATGGAGCGATGAGAACATGCTGGATCTCTTGCTCTGTGAGGAATGCTTCCATCGTCTTGGCGGTTAGTTGTGGGCCATTGTCGGAGACCAAGGTGTCGGGTAGGCCATGGGTTGTGAAAAGTTTCTGGAGAGCTCTGATGGTGGCTTCTGCTATGGTTGATTGCATGATAACGACCTCCAGCCATTTGGAGTAAGCATCCACCATGATCAGGAACGTCTGCCCTTTCACTGGTCCTGCAAAGTCGATGTGGATGCATGACCATGGTCCCTTGGCTGCTTCCCACTCTCACATGGTTGCCCAGGGTGGGGCTGGTCGTGTCTCCTGGCAGTGACTACCCACTCCGTGATGTCCTCCTACTCTGAAGGGGGAGGTGTCACAGGTGATCTGAACTGGCAAAGTATGGTTGAACTGGATGAGCACGCTGTTGGAAGATAGAAGCTCTTTTATCATTGTGAAGGCCCAATCTTCCTTCTGTCCCCAGGTCCATGGTGCTGTCTTTCGCAGGAGCTTGTGCAGTGGCTCAGCAACAGTGGCCTTCTGTTGAAAAAAAAAATACTACAAAAGTTCAATAGTCCTAAGAAGGGGTATTTCTAATGGCTTTTACTTTGCTGTCGGTGGGGTGGATGCCAGACCCATCTATGAGGTATCCCAAGAACTCTATCTGCCTCACACCGATTTTACACTTCTTTGGTTTCACTTTAAGTTCCTTCTCCCTGAACCTCCCCAAAGTCTTGTGCACGCGTTCCATCAGCTGCTCTATGGAGTCCCCTGAGATGAATGCATCTTCAAAGTATGGCACCAACCCTGGGATTTCTTGCAGTAGCTGCTCCATTAAACACTGAACCAGTCCTGGGGTTACGCTGACTCCAAACTGCAATCTGGTGCATTTGAAAGCCCCCCTTGTGGGTCACAATCGTCTGTACTTCTGCAGTGGCTTCGTCCACAGGCAATTGTTGGTATGCATGGGCCAGGTCCAGTTTGGCAAATATTTTCCCACTTCCTAGGTAATGCAACAGATATTGCAAACTGGCACTGGGTACACGCTTTGCTGTAAGGCCTTATTCAGCATACACTTGTAATCTGTACAGAGGCAGACTGAACCATCTGGCTTCATGAGGGTGACTATTGGGGTTTCCCATACTGCGTGGTCAGTCAACACAAGGATTCCTTGGGCAGTTAGTTTGTCCAATTGATCATCCACCTTGGGCCATAGACCAAAGGGGACCCTTCGGGATTTGAGCCTGATGAGAGTTACATGGGGATCTAGGTTAAATGAAATGGGTTTCCCCGTATATTTACCTAGGCCCACATTGAAGTTGTCCATGAACTCTGCCAGTAGCCGATGCAGGTCATGGGTTGAGATTCGATGCAGGCCGGTGATGTCTAGCCCCAGGGGCTTGAACCATTCCACTCCCAGTAGGGATGGTCGGTGGCTGGCGATGACCATAAGGGGTAGACAGCCCTGGAATTCATGGAACACCACATCAACCTCCATTGTTCCTAGGACTTGGATCTGGTTCCCCTGATAGTCATTGAGCCGGACATTTGGTGGTTTGAGGAGCTTCTTGCTGGCTGTCGGGTTTAATTTCTTAATGGTCTGCCAGGACACGATCGTAAAATATGATCCTGTGTCCAGCTCCATCTTGCATGGTCCACCTTCAATGGTCACAGTGGCATGGAACTTTTCTCCTTCATAGGCATCTGAGTGGCCCACAGTGGTGTGATGGATTTCCCTCTAGGCTTGGTACTGTTCCTCTCTCAGCCTATTCCGTTATTAGCAGGGTCATGGGTTTTGTCTCCTCTGCGGAGCTGTGAATTTTGGATGGGATGGGGTGGGCTGAGATGCTCTGCATGCCTTGGCAATGTGGCCTTTCCGCTGGCATCTGTGGCAGATAACTTCCTGGAAATGGCACACTACTCTTGAATGGAATCCCATGCAGTCTGGGCAACATGGCTGCCTGCCCTCCCAAAAAGGTTTAGGAACTGCTGCCAGAATTTTGATGTGAATTTCACTCTGCGGTCAGAAATTATTTGTTGCAGAGTACTGTGTAGCCTATAGACATGGTGGATTAACAGCTGAGGCAAAGTAAGGGCAGAGTAAATCTTTTGGCAGAGCACAAAATGCACTAGTTTAAAGAACAAATCAGCAATCAGCCAGATTAGCGTGTTACCTGAGCTTCTGGTAGCTCTACTATGAAGTCCATAGAAATTTCCTTCTAGGAGGCATTAGGCTCTAGGATTGGTTGGAGGACTCCTGGTGTCTTCAATGTTTCTTTGTCATTGCTCTGTTTATTGCTCTATTATTTTAATTCTGTTTGTGCTCCTTTCTTTTTCTTCCTTTTTATTATTGTAAACCATGTGGAGTAACCCCATAGTGAAATAGGCGGAAAATACATTTATCAAATAAATATTTACAACCCATTTTCAAGGTTCTGACAGCAACAACACATCCACATGCTGCATTTTGGGGGGCTTGACAACCAGCTTGCATTCACATGACCACGATTTTCAGGGTGTTTTGCTGGTTTCTGGTGTTTACTTTGGGTTTTCAGCAAAAAACATCCATTGGAGAAAACAGATTTGTTTGTTTGTGTTTACAATTGTGAGCTGTGGCATTCACTTAATCACTGCTGCAAAACAACTTACACATTGGTCGCAATCACGTGGTGACCTGCCATGACATACAACCATAATTCCATGCTCAATTATGGTCATAAGCTAAGAACTATCTGTACAGACTGGTTTTACTCACCCATCTACAAGCACATTTGGGAAGAGGCACTGGCTGGCGGTCAGTAGGCCAATTTTTCTGTCCCACTGATGGTCTGTTTATGCCACCTTTCTTCATTCTCCTTAGTTCTACGGAGGTACATCAAATAAATTAAGACACAAATTAATTAAGGTTTCAAACTACAGCACTTACTGTATTATGAAACAGCTAAATATTAAATATTAAGACCAAAAAGTTCTTCTGTTAAGTTTTTAAAAGCCATACTTCAGGACTGAATATAGTTTTGAACATGTTTGCAGAAATGCAGAGGCAGCATCAAAAAAAAATCCTTTGCCTAAGTTTAGTGCTTCAGCACTCTTAGATACTTCTGAAAGGCATGTATGGTCCCATCTCTGAATCTGAATGGATTTGATCCTGTAAATGTGTGCTGCCCTTTGCATGGGTCACATAACCTCTCTCTTCAACAGGTAGTTGAAGAATGCTCTGAGATTATCAGAAAATTATTTTCTGTTGCCTTTTGATAGGTTTTAAGTTGTCGTAAATGTCCTAGATGAAGCAGCAATCAAATTATTTGCTCTTGGACAATGCTACAACCTGAGACTTTCTCATCATTTTATATTTTGGATGAAAGAATCAAAATAAATGATGACTGACTGATTGAAAATAATGAGTCGATAGAAAGTTTGGTTAAACTTATTGACAAATCAAGTTTCTTTATTAAGAGCCAATTACTGTGTTGCCGACATTCTATGAATGACATACTCTAAAAACTATTTTTTTATTTCAAGGGGAATCCTAACTAATTGATTATTTTTTATTCATTTCAGTTGTTCCTATACAGAATTTAAAATGATAAATGGTATTTATCCAAGTGGTTTATTATTGTAGAAAGTTAGAACCCACCCCACTCCTAGAGAAATGAAATATTTTGAGAAATATTAAAAAGGCAGAATATTTCCTCTAAAAAGAGAAGTAAAAACTCAAGAGAGGCAGAAACTCAGCTGCCCCAACCTTTGTGAATGAACCATTAAGGCCTGAGCCAGTCTATTCTACATAACAAAGACCTCCCCTTTTAGCTCCAGGATGATGGGATTAAGGCAGGGGCCTCAGAACATTATAGTATTAGCCAGGGGTGAAATTCAGCAGGTTCTGACAGGTTCTGTAGAACCGGTAGCAGAAATTTTGAGTAGTTCATAGAACCCGAAAATACCACCTCTGGCTGGCCCCAGAGTGGGGAGGTAATGGGGATTTTGCAGTATCCTTCTCCTGCCATGCCCACCAAGCCATGCCCACAGAACTGGTGGTAAAACAATTGAATTTCACCACTGGTATTAGCCCTTTACCCATCTCATCACATGGCACCTGGGAAGTTTACATTATCACCCAGCAAGTCAAGCAAGCCTGGGAGACAGCTTACACAGTTGCCACATTGGTCGCAATCACGTGGTGACCTGCATGGCCCCATGGGAGCCTGACAACCAGTTAGAATACAAGCTCAAGTTCAAAGCCCAGAGAGGGCATAAAACCAAGGACTTTCAGCATCTCTGCCGTTTTCTGCTCAGGAACTCAAGCCATGTGATCCTGTCCACCATTAGACTATCTTTCCATGTTTCCAGTGTCTTTTCCCCCACTTGGAACTGAACCCAGAAGGACATTTCTTCCAACAGTATAATAGAATCAGAGCTGGGAGGCATCAAAAATATCATCCAACATAACTCTCTTCATAATGTGGGCTCTTTAGTAGAAGATTGCCATTATAGGATCCCTAACAGACAGAGATCCAGGATTGTTGTTTCTGTGCAACTCATGGTTATTAAGCCAGCATTGAGGCAATTCAGGTACTACTGATCACTCTTACGACAAAAACTTCATTGTTAAAGCTTAATTTCTCCATTTGCTTCTTAGAGGAGCTACAAATTGGAAAGTGATATGGAAGTGTGTAAATTTCTAATCCTGAAGCTGCCATAGTATATTTACATTTTTACAGTAGACTCCCTAGACTACTGTAAAGCATTTTTAATTTCATTTATTTTTGTTTTTAATATTTTAATATTTCTAGGAGCCTGGAATTATGCCCAGACTTCCTACAGTACTGTACTGTAATTCCAACAATGATATAAAATAGACTAGCTTGTATTATTGGCAAAAAAAAAATTATGTCCAGGTCCTCCTAATCTAAATCCAGAGTCCTTATCCTGATTTCATTCTTCAAATTCATCTTTGGTGAAAGAAAGAGGGACTTCTCACAGTATCATAATACCCAAGAAAAGCAAGGCAGTTAAGTGCAATTGAGTAACTCTCATACAGCTATTTTTTTATCTTGCTGAATGAGCAACAGGGTATTTAAAAGTGTGTTAGGTAATAGGATTACACCATGATGATAATCCTCAAGGCTTTAATTTTCCCAAGAGCACAAGAAAAGTATGTGAAAGAAGTTCTACAGCTGCTCCTTTCCCTATCCAGGAGAAACCGCGTGCAAACCCCTACAGTTTTTAAACGTTTCCGTCTTAACACTTGACCCTCTAAGCACTTGTCTAGCATGGTAATGGTTAAAACTGAGAGGTCCATCTATTCTGAGTCTTCATGTATGTTCATATGTTAGTAAGGAATTTTCCACAGCTGCTGCGAAGGAAGATTTAGAGCAGAGACAAACACAGTTGTAATGAAACAATACATTAGTAGCTTCTACATAATTAGCAATATTCTCCATATTTCACTTTTGCAGTTGTGGGTTATTAACATTTTCTCATAGCCAAAAGATTCATGATTGTTCAGTTAGCTAATCTCCAAGATCCTCTGCTATTACTAAATAAACAATGATGTCATGGAAATCAGAGCTCCCTGCCATTATCAAGGTCTTTAAACCACCACAAAGTATATATCTGGTTGATTAACCATGCAGCTGGAAGAGATTTCAGCTTCATAAACTTTTTACATCATTGTATTTTTCTTTATTCCCAAGGCACCTATTTATTGCAGAAAATCCTTCTGTGTATTAATGACAACAGATTTCATAATTAGAATATATGTGTGATTTTGATAAACAGGATATCCAGAGTGTGTTTTATTTTTCAAGGTCCATCTTATTTCAAAACACATTTGAAGCTGCTAATATATTTACATTTGAAGCTGCTAATATATTACATTACATTTGAAGCTGCTAATATATTTCTTCCACTAATGGCAAAAATAGGATCATTAGCATCATGTGACACATCATGAC
This sequence comes from Thamnophis elegans, assembly GCF_009769535.1. Taxonomy (NCBI): domain Eukaryota; kingdom Metazoa; phylum Chordata; class Lepidosauria; order Squamata; family Natricidae; genus Thamnophis; species Thamnophis elegans. The sequence continues at coordinate 85,358,964 of NC_045558.1, read as the reverse complement.
TCCCCCCCCTTCATTAAACTGAGCATGGGCATGGCCAGCACCTGATGCATGCAGCCCACAAGTTTGACAGCCCTGACTTAGGGGTTGCAAAACCTAGATGACCATTAAAGTGATATAGAAAACAAAAACTCTTTGCAGTTTCTAGTAGCTCCCTAGATTTTTGCTGCCTAATAATTTGATATGTTAGAATTCACAAGCACAGTTACTCAGGCTCTGCATTCAGGAACCAGTTAAAGTGGAAACTGCAAGGACATGATAGTGGTAGATAAATTACAAGTATTCCTCAAATTATGCCAAGTTACTTATTCAAAGTTACAATGAACTCAAAATAAGATATTTATAACCTGGATTCAGAAGTTTGGACTGGCTGTCCCGAACCAGTAGTAACTCTTATGTGCAGTTTGGAGAATCAGTAAATCACACAACTGACTGGCCCCTCCCCTCCCACTCCTTTTTGCGTCTCACCTGCCTTGAGCCTAGAGTAACTCCCATGGTATAGCTGCTGATGCCCTCTGGACTGGTTCCCTTGCTTGCCTCGACCACGTGGCCAAATTGATTTCTGTCTGGTGAGCCTTTCTTCGCTCACTCGCCCAGCTTTCTCCCATTCGGCCACTTTTCATCTGGCCTAGCTGGTAAAGCCAATGGCAGGGGAGGGGGGAAACAGCGAGGCTCAGCTAGCTTTCAGACTCACCTCTGAGAGTCACTTGCCCGCTGCCTGGAAGTGGCAAGTCATCCCAGATGTATGACCTGAGGTGGAGGGGAGGGTGAGTGAGTGGTAGCTGACACCCGGGCACAAAAGGAGGCCAAGCTTTGCCACGTTGTCCCTGAGGCAGCCCTTTCAGCGAACGAGTAGGTCCAGAGCAGATCTCCCTCCTGTGGTATGCTGCTTTTCCCATTTAATATTGGAGTTGCCCGTTTGAGGGCAGCCTGCCACATCCAGGCTTGGCGGAACCCCCACCCTCCACCCCGAGCAGTGATCCCTGCCATCGTGTGAGCCAGGCAATCTAGCCTGAGTCCATTGGGCACTCCTGGTCAGTTCCCCGGAGACCATGAGTGAAGGAACGATTGCCCTTTACCAGTTGGCCTGACCATCTGGTCAGGTTGTGTGAGTGCCTGGCCTCACAGCCCTCTGGAATGGCAGCAGAGGCACACACCCCTCATCCCAGAAACATTATAAAGCCTCCGTGGCCTCGTGTTATGCTACCTGGCTGCCTCGGGAGCGGGCCGAAACTTCTCTTGCTTTTCTCTCCCGCCTCTGCTCTTGCAAATTTCACTGCCTTTTATGTTGCCGCACAGCCCTCCTGATCTTTGACATAGCAGTAGCTCCATAAAAGAAAAAGGAGGCAGACAAAGGGAACCGGGAAGAGAAAAAGCAGCAGAGGCAGGAGAACAAAGCAAGCAAGTAAACCTTCGGCCTGCCCTCTTTACTCCTCCTTGCTCCCAAGGCAGCCGTCTGGAATGGCAGTGGCAGCACACACGGCTGCCTTTCCTCTTGCCATGCGAGCTTTGAGACTGTAGCTCCTTAAAAGTAATCATGCTGTGATGGCAAGGGGGAGGGCACAGGTGGGCCAAAGCAGCGGTAGTGATGGCCGAAGCCTTAGTACGCAGAAGTGAAGCATCTTGCCTTTGCGCTGCCATTCTGGTAAATTTGTGCTAGCTGGTGGAGTCCAAGGCAGCCCTTAATTCCTGCCGCTTTAGCTCAGAGCTTGAAGCCATGACTGGGGTCAGTCCTAGCTTTGCTGTGCATCGCAACTGAGAATCTCAAATAAATCTGAGAATGAACGCTTTGTTCTAGGCAATCCGGGTGCTGGATAGGCAGCCCCCCCCCCCCTGCAATGTTCAGTGCCAGAAGGCCTGATGATGAGATGGTATCCTTCAGGCACTTAACTTGGTCACCAATTAGCTCTAGCTCCACTCTCTGCCTCAGCAAGTGGCTCGCAAAACTTTGGCTAGGCTGCTTGAGAAACAGAGTTTGCAGGGGCATGATCTAGCACCAGGGCTACAACACAAACATTCCCTCAGCATCCTTCTTTTGGAGGGCTCTGATTGACTCCCCTCTGGCTTCTCCACTTCTCCTCTCACCCCTTAGCCAGACTGCCAGTAGTAGGAGGTGATTGGGTGGGCTTTATTGCTTTCCAGGCATTTCCTACCAAAACAGCATGCCGCATTTGCAATGGGGGAAGTTGTTTGGGGAAGGCTGCAGGGGAATTGGGGGGGGGGGTAGCGGAGAAGCCACTTTCAAGCCATTGATTTTTGTGGGGTGGAGAGTCTCCCCCTAGTTATGCAGGCTGAAGCATGCTTCCCTGTTCAGTAGCCCGGCGTAGGAAATATATATTTTTTTAAAAAAACCATTTTTAACTTTCGTGTCCTGGATGAACCTGCCCCCTCCACCCATAAGTGCCTATCTGCCAGCAGCATATGGTTTGTACAAAATGAGAGGCTTTGCCTACCCTGGATAGTAGAACCACATCACTCATTAGTGCTAAGGGGCTGAAGAGAAGGCATTGTGTGCCTGCCAAAGTATCTTTCTGACAGTCGCACCTGTAGCAGAGATGAGAATGTCAACTGTCCCTAGCCCCTAATTCTCCATAAGCATTGCCAAATGAGGATCAGTACTGGTAGACTTTCTAAGCCTAAAGCAGAGAGGAAGAGAGGATGGGAGAGAGATATCCAATCTAATCTGTGTGTGTGTGTGTGTGAGAGAGAGAGAGAGAAGGGAGGAGGAGGAAGGAAGGAGAAGGGAGAGGGAGAGAGACGTAGCCTCTTGGGGGTGCATTTTGGAGAAGTGTCAAGAGAAATGCTAAAGCCTTCTATTCAGTGGTTCAAGACAAACTACTGTCAAAACTAAACTCTTACAGCATTTCTGGATCCCTGCATGTGGATAGCTGCATTCTTGTCAAATAGGCAACAAGTAATCAAAATAGGGAACACCTCATCAAACCCTGCACCAGTTAACAGCAGTGTCCCCCAAGCCAGCGTTTTAGGACACACATTCTATATTTTACATAAACGTCTTTTGCGATAATATTATAAGCAGCTGTATCGTCTTCACTAATGATGTAAAACTATTCAACACCACCAACAATGCTGTTACTCTATGTGTCAGAATGGTCAAACAATTGGCAACTCCAAATCTCAACCAACATCTTCTTACACATTGGCAAAAAAAAAATCAGAACACCAAATACAAGCTGGTCAGATTGTAGACGACCCTCACTCTGTCAAAAACCTTGGAGCACTCATATCAAACTATCTAAGTGCCAGAGCTCACTGTAACAGCATTGCCAAAAAGGCATTAAGAGTTGTCAACCTAATTTGTGAAGCTTCTTCTCCAGTAATGTTGTACTGAAAACTAGGGCATACAAAACCTTTGCTAGACCAATTCTAGAATACAGCTTGTCTGCCTGGAATCCATATTGTACATTGGATATTAATACAATTGAGAGAGTCCAGAGGTATTTCATGAAAAGAGTACTCCATTCCTCTACTTACAACAGAATACACTATGCCACCAGGCTTGAAATTTTGGGCTTGGACAATCTAGAACTACAGCGCCTATAGTCTTACCTAAGCAAGGTAAACAAAATTATCCACTACAACGTCCTACTTGTCAATGACTATTTCAGCTTCAACCACAATAATATATCAGCAAACAATAGTTACAAACTCAAGATAAACTACTCAAAACTCGAGTGCAGAAAATACGACTTCAGCAACAGAGTGATCAATGTCTGGAGTGGAATGCCTGACTCTGTTGTTACATCCCCAAATCCCCATAATTTTAACCTAAGACTGTCTACTGTTGACCTCACCCCACTGCTAAGAAGTCTGTAATGGGTGTACGTAAGTGCACCAGCGTGCCTACCGTCCCTGTCCTACTGTCTCAATTTATTTGTACCCATTTACTGTGTTCATGTTTATGCTCATACCTGTTATTTTTTACATGTTTTACAAACTAAATAAAATAAAATAAATAAATAATAATTTAAAAAAGAGCAATCATCTTGGGATTAAATTCCAAATGAAAATGGGTCTTCGGGGTAAGGGGACATGAAGAGCTTTCAGCTGCAGGTTTCTAAATATCTTTTTAAAAGTAATGTCTAGAGGCAGCTCTTTAACTCATTAGTCAAGAATGAGCAAAAGAGATAGTGTCCCAATGAGGGTCTTAGCTATTTAGCTCAGGAATAATAGAATAACAGAGTTGAAAAGGACTTTGGAGGTCTTCTAGTCCAACCTCCTGCTCAGGAAGGGAAACTGAGGCTGCCAAATCTGAGGGAAGAGTCTGGGAAAGGTGTCAGAATAATACTTAGAAGGGACCTTGAAGGGGATCTTATATCATTTCAGAGAAATGGCTGTCCAGTCTCTTCTTGAAAACCTCCAGTGTTGGAGCACCCAGAATTTCTGGAGACAAGCAGTTCCACTGGTTAATTGTTCTCACTGACAGGAAGTTTCTCCTTAGTTTTAGATTGCTTCTCTCTTTGTTCAGTTTCCATCCATTGCTTCTTGTTTTGCCTTCTGCTGCTTTGGAAAATACATTTCCCCACTTTTTTGTGGCAGCCCCTCAAAACCTTGTTTTGTTTTGTTTTGGTTTTAATCAAATTTTTATTTTTTCCCATCTATAACAACTTACAATAATCACATTAACATTATTGTGTCATCATACATGTATATATCAATCTTTATATCTGTATCTGTATCTGTATCTATATCTATATCCATATCTATATCTGTCAGTGACATGCAGTGAGGTTTATGGCTGGTGAGGTAAAAAGAAAGAAAGCGGCTTTTGCCGCCCTGCCGCTATGTCCGACATAGAGGTGGGATAAATTGTATTATTTGCCACGAACAGAGGTTGGCCGAAAAGGCCGGGATCTCTTTCACCGCTCTTATTCGCAAAACCTAGGCTGTGTCAGGACATGGGGGAAGGGTCTTCTGCCTGCGGGTCTCTGTGGGTCTCTCCTACTGAAGGCAGAACAAGAAAGGTGGTAAAGGACTCCAGGCGGGGGCCCCTATGGTCCCCCAAAGTGTGCAGATTACCAAAAGTGCGATTTCAAGGCAGGCAAAGCAAAACCGCAAAGGGTGTCTTGTTTTGTTTTGCTCAGTTGCGCTTTGGACTCTTTTTCAGTGGCAGCTTTGCCTGCTCCGGCTCCAGTGTAGACGGAAGAGGACAGGAAGCAAAAGACTCACTCTTAGGAAGGTTGAACCGTGCTGAACCCCGAAGCGCGTTGTGCTCTTCGGGTGGCTGGCTGGCTTGCTTGCCCAGTGGGGAGGGGGAAGGAGAGGAGTGGGGCTCAGCTGGGTAGTAGAGAAAGCTGGGCCTTGCCTTGAGGCTCAGGTGTTGCGAGCCAGGGCCTCAGGGAACCGCTGCCACCGGGACCTCTAAAGACACGCGCTGCTTGGATGGAGGGAAACCTGGTGCCTTGTGCCCCAAGCATGGCTGGCTGCGTGGTGAAGTTTCCCTCCCTTTGATGTCCCCCACCAGGACCGCTCGGATGGGCTGAACGGGACCTCCGCTGGTGGCCGCCTCCCCCAGCTCTCATCCCACAACCAAGCAGCAGCATACTCGTTGGTTCCCCTCTGTGCCACACACCGGCCTCAGACTTCCAGCCTCCTTATTTCCCACCGCCTTACCCACAGCCACTGCTGCTCTATGCGCAGAGCCAGGAAAGCGCCTACCAGCACCTGGGGGACCCCTATGGCGGCTTCAACCCCATCCACCAGCACCAGCAGAGGGACTGGCCCTCGCAGTAGGCGTGCCAGGAAGAAGTGGCGGGGGGGGCGGGGGGCTGGTTTCACAGATGCACTGCGCTCTCAGCCTGGATCCGTGCAGGGACTACCTGGGCATACATTTTGTATGTTTTAATGGATTTTAGTGGGTTGTGTATGGGAGAGTGATTGAGAGTGTATCGGAAAGGACTGAGGGCGTGGCCTGGTGCCTCCCCCACTGAGTGCATAAGCAGAAGTGATAGGGGGGCCCAGGCCTACCCCTCATCCTAGAATGAGTGATAGATGTGACCTGCCGAGAAGAGCATGGGCCATGGGAGGGGGGAGGGGCCTTCTGGGATGGGGGCAGGCCTGGTCATGTTGGGGAGGGGCAGGAATGACGGGGGCTACAGGGCTAGCCATTACCGGGGAAGGAGGGCTCGTTACGTCACAGTGATCTCTTGTTCCGGCCTTGTAAGCTCAACTCAAGGGCCAGGTGGTAAGAGAAGCCAGGGCCCTGTTCTCAGGTTGCTGTTGCTAAATGCCAGGTCTGTGTTTCTTAAAGCTCCCCTCGTCCGGGACTTAATACTTGACGAGGGGGCAGACCTGGCATGTATTACTGAAACCTGGTTGGGCCATGAGGAAGGAGTCCCCCTCTTCGAAATGTGCCCGGAAGGGTTTCAGGTGCTTCACCAACCACGACACCAAAGAAGGGGTGGGGGAGTGGCAATTATTATCCGAGGATCATTAGTTCCTCGCAGGAGCCCTGCTCCGGAGAATGTGGGGTGTGAGTCCCTTCTTTTGAAGTTGGACCTAGGGGTTCAAGTGTGATTGTTGTTGACGTATCTACCTTCTAGCTGCGTCACAACAGCCCTGTCTGCGCTCCTGGAGTCAGTAGCCGGGTTGGCGATTGAGTTCCCCAGACTGCTAGTACTGGGGGAGTTTAACCTGCCATCCTTAGGTGAACGCTGTGATGGGGCCCAGGAGTTCATGGCTTCCATGACAGCCATGGACTTGACCCAAGTAATTCAGGGTCCGACTCATAGATTGGGACACACGCTCGACCTAGTGTTTTTCTCGGAGCAGTGGAGACGTGATCTTGAGCTAAGGGAAGTAGACATCTCACACTTGTCATGGTCGGATCACTTCCTGTTGAGGATTGATTTTTGGAAGCTACTCCCCCACTGCAGGGAGGTGGAACTGATTAAGTGGTTCCGCCCCAGACACCTGATGTACCTGTTGGGATTTCAGAAGGAGCTTGGGGAGATACCTGACTCTCTTGCCCACTATCCGACAGAGTCCCTGGTCGCCGCTTGGAATACAGCGGTGACTGGGGCCCTAGATCGGATTGCGCCTTTGAGGCCTCTCCGCTGCAGTGGATCCAGGAGGGCTCCTTGGTTCACTGAGGAACTCCGGGAGATGAAGCGCCAAAAGAAACGCCTAGAGCTATGCTGGAGGGCTAGCAACTCCGAATCAGTTTCTGTCGGACAAAATCGCTCAGATTTGGACAGACCTGGACTCCGTTTGGACAGAACCAGCAGAGATGCCAAGGGAGGGTCTTGTTCAGACTGCTGGTTCTGGAATGAGTTCCAGCTTGTCACTCCTGATGAAGTGGACAAGGCCATGGGAGCGATGAGTGCCTCCACCTGTTTACTGGATCCGTGCTCCTCCTGGCTGGTTTCGACCAGCAGGGAGGTAACACAAGGCTGGCTCCAGAGAATTATGAACACCTCCTTGCGGGAGGGATCTTTTCCACAACCTCTGAAGGAGGTGGTGGTGAGACCCCTTCTCAAGAAGCCTTCTCTGGACCCAGCTATTTTTAAGAACTATCGTCCAGTCTCCAACCTCCCTTTTTTCTTTTTTTTCTTTTGCATAATATTTTTATTTCCGTTTCATTCTATACAATCACATGTTTACTGTGCATAACCGGGGCATATATCATTGAGTAATAAACACAACCCTCACTTATATAGAAAATGCCCCCTACAATACAGACTGAATATACCACCTTGACTCACCATACACCCTCTTTCAACCCCCTCCAACTTTCATTCTTCCTTCTCACATACCCCTCTACACCTACTTCCCCTCCCCCTCTATCTAACCCTAACTCTATCACTCCCTCTCTTAATCCATTCCCTCCCTTCCTTCTCCTCCTCCTCTCTCTCACTCTCTCCACCCTCCTTCTTCTTTCACTCAGCTCCTCCCTTTGGTATACTTCTATTACCTTCCAATATATTCGGTTTGTTCTGTTTTAACACTAACATTAAAAAGCCACAGTATACAAGTGCAATCATGTACCTTAAAGTTTAACACATATTATGTTTCCCCCCTCCCCCCTCCCCCTCGATCCCCACCTCCCTTCCCTCCCCCCGACTTCCCAGAGCCCATACATGGTATAACTTTTTGACAATCACAGTCTAAAATATCTCTACATTGATCTCAGCTTCTTACTGTTACCCAAATTTTAAACAGTTTAAGTTCTTACTGATGCTAAGCATAAGCTATCTGGAATTTCTTAATCCCATGTTTACTTTGTATATAATCAATCCATTTTTTCCAGTCTCGTTTATATCTCTCGTTTGAATGTTCTTTGAGATATGCTGAAATTTTTGCCATTTCGGCTAAGTTTATAACTTTCAAAGTCCATTCTTGAATTGTAGGCAAGTCTTTCTTCTTCCAATATTGCGCCACCAAGAGTCTTGCTGCCGTTATTAAGTACAGAACCAAATTAATCTCTGCTGCCGTAAAGTCAATACATATACCTCGTAAAAATAGCTGGGGGGTGAATTTTATCCTTCTTTTGAAGATATTTTGCAGAATCCACCATATTTTAATCCAAAATGCCTTAACATTACGACATGTCCACCATATATGAAAATATGTAGCATCAAGAGAGAACCACATCTCCAACATTTAGGCTGAACATTCGGATACATAGAAGCAAGCTTTTGGGGAACTAAGTGCCATCTATAAAACATCTTATAAAAATTTTCTCTCAGATTTTGTGCTTGTGTAAATTTCACATTTCTTACCCAAATTCTTTCCCATTTGTCCAGCATTATTGGTTCCTCAATATTCTGAGCCCATTTTATCATACAATCCTTAATCAGTTCCGTTTCAGAATCCATCTGTATTAATACATTGTATATCCTCTTTATATGCATTGAGCTTTGATCTCTTATTTGTTTAAACAAATTATCCTCAACTTTTACAAAGCCTGTTTTCCACTTGGCCTGTAGTTGACCATACTGAAACCACGTTTGAACTACCTTCTCTTCTTTAAGTAGCAATAGCAATAGCAGTAGACTTATATACCGCTTCATAGGCCTTTCAGGCCTCTCTAAGCGGTTTACAGAGAGTCAGCATATTGCCCCCAACAATCTGGGTCCTCATTTTACCCACCTCGGAAGGATGGAAGGCTGAGTCAACCCTGAGCCGGTGAGATTTGAACCACTGAACTGCTGATCTAGCAGTAGCCTGCAGTGCTGCATTTAACCACTGCGCCACCTTGGCTCTTTAGTACCTCTAAAGATTTTAATTGCAACACCCCTCTTTCTAAAATAAGAAGTTGTCTATAGGTGGTTCTATCGTGTTTTTGTTCTGTATTCATATTTTCAATTGCATGTCTAGGAATTGCCCACATGGGCAATTTATCATTTAGTTTGTGTTGGTATTTTTTCCAGACCCGCAATAAAGCATTTCTTAAAATATGATTTTTAAAATTCTTATCCAGTTTTTTGTTAAATAACAAGTAAGCATGCCAACCATATACCAAGTCGTGTCCCTCGATATTCAATATTCTATCATTGGTTAAATGAGTCCAATCACTAATTGCAGATAATGCCACTGCATCATAGTATAATTTTAAATTAGGTAATTTCAATCCTCCTCTTTCACGTGTATCTTGCATTATTTTCATCTTTACCCTCGGCTTCTTTCCTGCCCATACAAATTTGTTGATACCCTTCTGCCATTCTAAAAGATTCACATCTCTTTTAAGTATTGGTAACATTTGAAAAAGAAATAAAATTTTTGGTAAAATGTTCATTTTCACTGCCGCTATCCTACCCAGCAAAGACAAATGTAGTTTCTCCCACCTTTTCAACTCCAACTGTATACTATGCCAAAGTGGTTCATAATTATGCTTATATAATTTCCCATTTGAGGTTAAAATATTAACTCCAAGATATTTAACTTTTTTGACTACCTCACATCTTAACATCGCTCCCAGTTCTTCCTTCTGCTTGATATTCATATTTATAGCTAATATTTTGGTTTTTCCTAAATTTATTTTAAATCCCGAGACCTGACCATATTGATTGATCGTATTCATTAAGACCCTACTGGATTCCTGCGGTTGTTCCAATATTATAACCAGGTCATCCGCAAATGCGCGGACTCTGTATTCTTGCTGTCTAATCTTAATCCCTTTTAGACCGCTCAAGCCCCGTATCTTATTCAACAATACTTCCAAGGTTATAATAAACAATAATGGGGACAGAGGGCAGCCCTGTCTTGTACCTTTTTCAATTTGAAAGGAGTCTGTTAGACTTCCATTGACTATGATCTGGGCTGTTTGCTGCTGATATATTGCACCAATTGACCGTAAAAAGCCATCTCCTATCTGCATTTTTTGCAATATCTTCAGCAGGAATTGCCAATTAACTCGATCAAAGGCTTTCTCAGCATCCAAAAATATAAATGCGGCCGGGATTTGATTGTTCTTCCCCAGGTATTCTAAAGCGTTAATAATTAATCTAACATTGCTCTTCATCTGTCTGCCCTGTATAAAACCAGTTTGATCGCTATGTATCAATTGTTGAATAACCACCATTAGCCTATTTGCTAATATTTTAGTGAAAATTTTATACTGTATATACTCGAGTATAAGCCTAGTTTTTCAGCCCACTTTTTGGGCTGAAAAAAGCCGCCTCGGCTTATACTCGAGTCAGTGAAAAATTTGCCCGAAATGGAGGAGAAAAAGGGGCGGGGCCATGCCGCTGGGTGACACTCGTGAATGGCCCAGTGCCCCTGTGAGTTTCCCCTCCCTCTGTGTCAGTTTGTCGCGCAGCGCGCACCGCACCATCCCCCCTCCTCACGTTCTAATGTAATGCAGGGCTGTCTTACGATTCCCCTTCCTCCCCCTCCTGCCGCTCTGCAACGATGTCCCACCTCCTCCTTGTTATGGCAAGCAGCCACATAGCGATGTCCCACCTCCTCTGGTACAGTGATCCAATGATAGGAATCACTGTGCCGTGTGTCATAGGAGGCGGGACATCGCTCCCGCGGCTGCACGGGACATCATCATCACAGCGGGACATCAGCATCATGAGGTGAGTGAAGTATTTCATTGAATACACCGCTAGTTTACTGTTTTTCTTTGAAATAAATATTCAAAAACATTATTGGTATCTATTTTTATTTTTGAAATTTACCGGTAGCTGCTGCATTTCCCACCCTAGGCTTATACTCGAGTCAATAACTTTTCCAGTTTTTTGTGGTAAAATTAGGTGCCTCGGCTTATATTCGGGTCGGCCTATACTCGAGTATATACGGTAATCTACATTGAGTAGTGAAATGGGTCTATAATTTTTGGGCTGAGTAAGATCTTGATCTTCTTTGGGTATCAACGATATGAACGCTGTCTTCCACGAAGGGGGCACTTTCTCTCCCGATTGAATTTTATTGAATAATTCTCTGAGAGGTTCTACCATTTCTAACTGTAGGTTTTTATAGTAAACAGCTGTTAAACCATCTGTACCTGGTGCTTTCCCTAACTTTAATTGTTTAATTGCCTGCAGGATTTCCCCAGAGGTTATTGGTTGATTCAGCTTGTGACTATGTTCTTCTCTAACTAGGGGGATTTTCTCTTTATCTAAGTATTTATATATGTCTACGTCCCTAATTTTATCCCCTTTGTACAACTCTGTAAAAAATTCTCGAAATGCCTTTTGGATCGCTTCCTGTTGAAAAACTTCCTTCCCTCTATAACACAATTTGGATACATTTCGAGCTTTCCTAATCCTAATCTGATAAGACAACCACCTACCGGGTTTATTTGCGTTGCAAAAAGTATTATGTTTGGCATATAATAAACTGGTGGCTACCTGGTCAGAGATCAGCATATCAAACTGGGATTTTAATATAGAAATTGCTTCCTTAATCTTTATATCACTTGGGTTCAATGTTAATTCCGACTCTTTCCCTTTAATTTCCTCATCCAATTCTTTTCGTTTTTGCCCTTGTTTGTGTCTATGTATTTTGTTTATGTTCATTAGTACTCCTCTCATATACGCTTTGCTTGCATCCCATACATATTCCATAGATGTACCCTTATTCATATTAAGAACAAAATATTCAGATAACAATTTTTTACAATCCTTAATATACTTTTCATATCTAAATAAATTTTCATTCAACCTCCAAGACCTTCTTGCCTGGACTACCCTTCCCAATTCCATCCAAATTGGATTATGATCCGAAAGAACTCTCGCCATAATCTTTGTCTTCTTCACCCTAGAAAGTAAATCATTAGTAGTTAGTATAAAATCAATCCTTGAAAGAGATTGATGTCTATTGGAAAAGAAGGTAAAGTCATATTTTTCTGCATGCCTTTCACGCCAAACATCTCGCAATTCGAAGTCGTCCATCATGTCAAAAAAGGATTTGGGTAACTTAGCTCGAAGTTTGGTGTTCGGGCGAGATGTCTTCTTATCTCTTTTGGTATCAATCATGCCATTCCAGTCACCCAATAGTGTACAAGACTTGAAGTCCCACTGTACTAATTTAGCATGGAGATTTCTATAAAATCCATCTTGTTGTTGATTAGGAGCATAAATTCCCAAAAGTAATGTCTTTTTCCCTTCTAAGATTAAATCTAATGCAATATATCTTCCAAAGGGATCTGCTTCAATTAGCTCGGCTTTAATGTCTTTTCTTAAGTATACTACTATGCCATTTTTCTTTTCCGTGGCTGAGGTCGCAAAATGTTGACCAAGTTTGGGGTTAAACAAAAAATTTTGATCAGTTGATTTGATATGAGTTTCTTGCAAACAAATTATATCATTCTTAAACTGTTTGAGATAATGAAATATTTTCTTTCTTTTCTGTGGAGAGTTCAGTCCATTAACATTCCATGTCAAAATCTTAGTTGTCATTTTTGGTTGCCTGAAGCTTTTTTAGAGCCTCCCGCAAGGCCTGTCTCGCCTTTGGTCTGGCTCCTCCCACAGCTTCTGAGCTTGTTGCTGTAGCTCCTTGATCAATGGCCAACGATTGTTGAAGTTGTTGCATTGTAGCTTGTTTATCCGTTTGTCTGGTGGTCATACGGTTAGGTCTTTTTTCCTTGACCCCTTGCCCTTCCGGGAGGGGGAGATGGTACATTTTATCTGATGGTTGTATGGTTTGCTGTTTATCTTGTTTGTCTCGTGGTTTTTCTCCATATCCGGAAGGTTCAGGGTGTCCCATCTTCAGAATCTTATGATAGAAATCTCGAGCTTTCCATACAGAGCTGAGACGATATCTTTGCTTGTCCATTGTAACTATGATACTGAATGGGGCATCCCATCTGTACTGTATCTGACGCTTTCTGAGCTCTTCCACCAGAAAAGCATAATCTCTTCTGGCTCTTAGCATTTGAGGTGGTATTTCTTTCAAAACAATCAGATCCTGTCTGCCAATTTGAAGCTTGGTATTATAGGACTCTTGTAATATCATATTTCTAGCTTCTCTTGTAACAAAGTATATTACCACATCTCGGGGGAGTTGCTTTTGTTTTGCCGCCCAGGAATTAACGCGAAAAATTTTGTCAATCTGCCAATCATAATTGGATCCCGGTCTTCCCACCAGGCAGTCAAAAGCCTCAGAAAACATTTGCTTTAAGTTCTCCTGTTTCTCTTCATGCAGCCCCCTAACTCTTAATGCAAGCTCCATCTGCTTATACTGTATCATAATAATTTGTTTTTCAGCATTTTCAATTTTTTGTTCCACCACTTCAGTTTTAGATGTTAAGTTAGTCTTAGCTTCATTGAGAATCTCTAAGTTGTCTTCCATTCCAGAAATATATTCCATCATTACACTTACAATTCCCATCATATCATCATTCATTTTGGTGACCTTAGTATCAAATTTATCATATAAGACTTCCATCTCATTCCTTATTTCATCTTTGAACTCTCTAAGCATTTCTAAATTCTGTTCTCTGGATTCTCTGAACATTTCCAAAAAAAATTCTTTCGTTAGTACATCTCCACTAGGGGGCATAGAGGGTGGGGGCTGCAACTTTGTGCCAGGTATGGGAGACGTGGATCTAGGAGGTAATTTTGCAGAGGTCGATTTTGATGCCATTATATCTTTGCTTTAAGTATTTATTCTAATTTTGCTAGTCCACTATGCCGTTTGGAGAAGAAGGAGAAATTCCTCCCCCCCCTTTTTTTTTTTACAGAGAGTTTTACGGAGGATTTCAAAAGACTGGCATTAAACCAAAACAGTTCAACAAGACAGGAAAAAAAAAAAAAAAAAAAGGGAAACCCCGTTTGGAATGTCTCTATATCAACAAAGAGTCTTTGAAAGCTTCAAGGGAGTGTTATTCCTTTGATTCTGATATATCATTATAACAAATGCGGAAGCTATAAAATCGCCATTTTGAAAACAATTAAACAAAAGAGTTTTTATAACATTGAAGCTGGTATTTTTGATAGAGAAAACAAAAAAAAAGTTCTCAGGTTTGGTCTCTGCTCGTGTTAATTTTCAATAGCTTAGTTTCAAAAGATTGTCCTGAGGGGGGGGTGTTACTTGCCTTGTACTGTAAAAAACAGCTGAGAAGATCTGACCGGAGTTAAATGACTCAGCCTTGGCTGAACCTCCTCCTCCGTTCACAGCCAAAAAAAACAACAACTGCAAACTTCAAAGAAGATACTTACCGACTGAATCGCTCTCTGCTTTTTTCTAGCCTGAAAAAAGAGATATCTATTAGGTATTAAATAGATAACGAACCAGAACTCTGGAGGCAGCTCGATTAAGCTGCCGGCGGCGGCAAGCCCCTCCCCGGAAGTTCTCCAACCTCCCTTTTTTAGGGAAGGTTGTTGAGAAGGTGGTGGCCCTCCAACTCCGACGGACCTTGGATGAAGCAGATTATCTAGACCCTTTTCAGTCTGGTTTCAGGCCTGGTTACTCCACCGAAACTGCTTTGGTCGCACTGACCGATGATCTCTGGCGGGCCAGGGACAGAGGGCATTCCTCTGTCCTTGTGCTCCTTGACCTCTCAGCGGCCTTCAATACCATTGACCATGGTGTCCTTCTGTGATGGCTGGAGGAGGTGGGAGTGGGAGGCACCGTTTTACGGTGGTTCTCCTCCTACCTCTCCGACAGGTCGCAGTCATTGTTCATCAGAGGACAGAGGTCGACTCCTAGGCCCCTCAATTATGGGGTGCTGCAGGGGTTGGTCCTGTCCCCCCTCCTATTTAACATCTACATGAAGCCACTGGGTGAGATCATTCACTGGCACGGGATTAAATATCACCAGTACGTGGACGACACTCAGTTGTATCTGTCCGCCCCATGCCAACTCAGTGTAGTGGTGGAAGTGATGTCCCAGTGCCTGGAAGCTGTTAGGGTCTGGATGGGAGCGAACAAACTCACGCTCAATCCTGACAAGACCGAATGGCTGTGGATGCTGCCCCCTAAGGACAGTCCATCTAGTCCATCCTTAAGCCTGGGAGGAGAAAATTTGCTCCCCTCAGAGAGGGTCCGCAACTTGGGGGTCCTCCTGGAACCGCAGCTGACTTTGGAACATTACCTGTTGGCTGTGACCAGGGGGGCCTTTGCCCAGGTTCGCCTGGTGCACCAGTTGCAGCCCTATTTGGATCGGGAGGCACTTCAGACAGTCACTCATGCCCTCGTCATCTCAAGACTGGATTACTGCAATGCGCTCTATTTGGGGCTGCCCCTGAAAAGTATTCGGAGACTGCAATTAGTCCAGAATGCAGCCGCGCGAGCGATATTGGGTGTACCAAGGTACACCCATACTACACCTATCCTCCGCGAGCTGCACTGGCTTCCCATTGGTCTCCGAGCATGATTCAAGGTGCTGGTTATCACCTTTAAAGCCCTACATGGCCTAGGACCTGGATACCTGCGAGACCGTCTTCTGCCACTTCTCCCTTACACCAATAAGATCGCACAGGATGGGCCTTCTCCAGGTGCCTTCAGCGGGACAATGCCGCTGGTGACACCTAGGAGTAGGGCCTTCTCTGTTGCCGCTATGGAATGAGCTGCCCCCAGAGATCCGGGCCCTGCCTACTCTCATGGCCTTCCGCAAAGCTATTAAAACCTGGCTTTTCCGGCAGGCCTGGGGCCGTTGACCTCTTGATTGAGGTCCGCCCCCTCTCTGATTGGGTGTATGTTGTGCTTTTTCTTAACTTTGTTGTGTCTCATTTTTTATTTTTTTTAAAATAAATTTTCATTTCTGTAAGCCGCCCGGAGTCCTTCGGGATTGGGCGGCCTAGAAATTCAATAAATGAAATGAAATGTATGCTCATTCCACAAGTTCAGAGATGCCTTTCCTGGCCCCCCTTTTTTGTCTTCTGTAAAAAAAATTTTTTACTCTAATGTCATCTGCAGAGTGACCAATGAAGATCATATTGACCGTTCTCTTCTTTTCTTCAACCTCAGGATCTAATGTGGTATTTTGCCTAAAGGTTTGATAAATGCATTCTAGGATTTCCCCTGGATTTTCATCCTGTTTCAGTTGACTTTAATAGACCTTCTCTAAATTCTTAACCTTTTTGTTTGAATCCTAACAAAACTAAGGTCCAATAGTTTTGCAGCTGAATGGACTAGGTTCCCAATCTGGTTCCTTCAGTAACCATGACCAGTCTGGATCTTTTACATAATCCTTCTGCAAAGGCTTATTCATGGTTACCTTCACCAGCCTTCTTTTCTTTTCTTTTCATTTGTATGTCAGCCCAAGCAGACTGGTGAGTTCAGAAAAATGGATGCAAAAAGGACATGCATCTCATCTGGATTTTCTTTATAAGCAGGAATTTGATTTTTCCAATTATATAAATCAGCCACTGAGAATGGAGCATATATCCACACCTTACATAGCTCCCCCTCAGTTTCTGGCAATAAAATTTCCAATAGGGGCAATTTGAGTTTTTGTCTCAACTGCTCCCTTGTGGTCCACTTGATCTGTCCCTTTTTGGTTTCCTTCCTCCTGGCCCCACCTAATGGAACCATTTGTTTATTCTAACCAATATCTGATTCCACCTTTTATCTCCCTGGGTCTCCTACCCCTTCAGTGTCAACCACTTCATGTTAAAGCTACACAGGTGGAGGGCACTGATGTCAGAGACACACTCTCTCTTTCTCTTTTTAAACAGTTAAACCCATCAACAAAGACAAACATGCAAGCTAAAACAGCACAGGAACTAAATGTTTCATTGAGACTCTCTTTTTCTTTTTTGTTTCTTTTCTCTTATCTATGTCTCTTTTGTGGATTCATACGGTGGTTTGGCTAGAAGGGCAAAATTCAGTATCCATATTCTACAATACCCTGCTACAACCAAAACCCCTCATAATTGTCTCTTATTAGTTGGTTTTGTTGTTAAATCAAATCATTAAGTTTTTCAACACCACTACTCTGTGGGGAATAGACAGCATGAAGTTTCCACTTAATTCCAAAAGCCTAGGAAACAGTTTGTGTCACCTGAGCTGTGAAGTATGGGTTCACATGCTTCAGGAATGAAATGAACAGGTAAAATCATTTAAACACACAATAACTACAAGGATGAAACTTTTCTCGTAAATGACCTTAAAACATTTCCTGGGTTGTTACTTTAAGATATAGGGAAGGAAGGAAGGGGAAAAATACTTCTCTTTACTCTGTTTTTGTTGGCCAAACAAACGCAAAGTAAGGACTCCCCCCCCCCCCTTCACTCAGTTTTCTGGGCCCGACAAACTGAGAGAAGGCAA
Organism: Thamnophis elegans; assembly: GCF_009769535.1. Lineage (NCBI taxonomy): Eukaryota > Metazoa > Chordata > Lepidosauria > Squamata > Natricidae > Thamnophis > Thamnophis elegans. Next base: position 85,341,288 of record NC_045558.1, on the reverse strand, counting down.
TTTCTGCCAGTTTAAAATTCTTGTCCTTTTGGATTGGAGACATCTTAGTTTCAATTACCTTGAGAGTGTACAAAGACTTAGACACACATATACACAAGGACAAGGACCAGGAAGCTGCTTCTTTTTTTTTCCACAAGCCATCAGGTTTGGAAATGATAACACACACACACACACATATATATGCACCAATACCATGAAACAACACTTTCAGGCCTGGGGGACGTTCTGTCCCTTTAAATCTTCAATTTTCTTTTCTTGGGTAACATGTGGCTCATTCTCCAAGCATGGGAAAACTCAGAGCGCAGTTTAAATCCTAACTACACTATAGTTCCCCAGAGCTTCAAGCCCAAGCTGAGGAGCTTGCTTATTTTGCCAGTTGGTCAAACATATCAAAATCAATTCAACGTCATTCAATTCTACATGTTATTAGTATAGATACACACCAAAGAATTTCAACAGACATTACATCAAATTAATCAAGTACAATTACCTAGGTCTTCCCATTCAACAGGCTTTACCTTTTTATTACCTGCTAAATTTCTTTTGCTCAAAGTTATGCCCGATGTTCTATCTCCTTAAGCACTAGATTGTTAATACTTGTCTCTGCCCTGGGGTGTTCAGTTTCTAATTTGGATCTGCCAGTGGCGCTGGCTAATTTTTAAAGATCCAAACTCTTCTATCTTGATCTCCCAGCCTGTGCTGGCATATTTTTAAAGATCAAGATGTATAGAGACTTTCATTAACACATCGTTTGCATCTCGATGGGGCTCTTGATTCATCTAATGGTGGCCAGAATCTGAGGCCCTACAGAAAGGCACCCCAAATCTTGGCACAATATATTTTAGTACACACAAAACCAGTAGATCTCTAAATCCTAATTTCTGGGAATATTGTGGGGAAATCTATTTGCCACACAGCACCTGGGAGCCCTGTAGAAGGACTTCCAAAGGAAATTTCCATCCCGTCTTTGGGTTGTTTTGTCACAACTGAGACAGGCTGCAGCAACCTGATTAACAACAGCATAAGTGTCTCTAACTACCGATCCCCGCAAACAACCTCCTTGAGCCTTGTACAATGGGGGTGAGGATAATTTCTCTGCCAGAGACTTTACTAAAACTTTCTGAAAGTTTTTTCAACATGTATTGGAGGGGCATTCAAGGAACGCTCCCCACCCTCCTATGTTCTATTTCTAACACACTTTCTGCTGACCTGTGGTCCTGGACATCAGGGTCACCAACAGGAACTGCAGCAGATTAACCTCCCACACAAACCTAGAGCCTCATTAGGATACGCTGGTTCCATTTGGAAGGGACGCTATCCCAGGCTCAGGGGGGGTGATCGGGCCCCCTCTTCCACTCCTAACTGAGTGGGTCTACAATTCTTTTGATACTTCCCTGCAGGCATCTTCTTTCTCAGCCAGCATAATTTTTATTAACTTGTCCTGATCCTGGTCAGATTCTTGGATCGGTGGTGTCCTCTGGATGTCCAAGAGAGGTCGTCAGCCCTCTTCCGGAGAAAGGTCTCTGTTGGTGCCTGAAGACGGGTGAGATGGCCTTGATGTGGCACCGGTTGGTCTGTTCCGACCTCAGCGAATATCGCTCTAAATCCTCCCCACGGTCGCCAGAATTGTTGCAGAAAATGACAGGCTTTAGACTTCTCAGGATACAGGAAAAGTTTATTTGGCAGCCAGGTTCAGAAAGTTAATGAAATAGCTAACATTGCAAATTCTGAACAACCTTGATTATTGAAGTACACGTTCTTACACATTCTCAAAGGCAGTGTAACACGGAAACACTTAACTCATTTCTTATTGGTTTCCTTGAGGATAAAGCCTGATAAGGAGATGGGGTCTTACTTCTCCTTTTGTTACAGGTATGGACTACGTGTTATTAACAAACTTTATCTGAACCTTGTGGTTTGGACTTTTGACATAGGGACATTGGCTAGAACATCTTGTGGTTAGAGGCTGATGACATTTCCTTTAAGCAAGCTTCTAACTATCCTTTTTATGCCACGTTTTCATTCTTATATTTTTAATCCATATTTTATTCTACTATAATGGAATAATACAGTTGCAGGTTGCTTATGTTATTTGGGACTTCCCTAAGTGATCAGGTTAAAATTCAGAACATGATTCTATATAGCTTGCAATAATCGGAAAAGACCAGATTCTTCCTCCACTTAGAGGAGGAGGAAATTGCTGTCTCCTGATTTGGAAACAGAATACTTAGCACCACTTATCCCATTAGCACTAAACAATTTCATGCCATCTTATTTACAGAGGTGGTGCATTTCTATCACCAGGTACAAACTGAAAAGTAAAACATGAGATCAGTGTTTGTGTTCTGACTCAGCAACTGAAGGCACCAAACCATATCTGTTCTCTGTTTTTGAACCCTCTTAATCTTTTCTTCTTCTAGAAGAAAAAACAAATCATTCAGGTCTACTCCTGTCAGCCTTCCCAGCTCCACCTATTTTGCGTACAGAGATTAGGCAATAGGGACCTTTGGTTTCTATGGCTATATTTCTCAAGGCCTCTGACTGGCTAAAACCCTCCAGAGTTCCTTTTTTGTCTGTAGCCCTGGAAAGGGAATCTCACTGCCTTATTGTAGGCTGTCAGTTTTGGCTACAAAAGTAAAGGTAAGGCTTTATTTCTAATTCTCAGTGAAAGTGACATGGCTTCCAGAAACTTTGGGCCTTTGTTTACCAACTCCTAGTCAAATCTTCAGGCTTCTTTCATGATTTGAGAGCAGAAAATAATGATACTCCCTTCCCCCCCTCAGTTCAGAAAGCAGAGGGAAAAAAATCAGTTGTCAAGATGTATATCTCATATAAAAACTCTGTGGTATAATGTAATGTGTTTGAAATTATTTTTGTTGCAATTTTTTAAGAGTGGCTATCACCTTGATGGAAGAGTGGGATTTGTGGCTATCCTCAGGCAATATGCTAAAGCAAATTCCACCCAAAATTAACAGTTTATGGTTTGCCTATCATGTGAATCTTGCTAGTGTGGTTTGTAAACTGCATTTTTTGATTAATTTTGGAATCCATTCAGCTGTGAGTGGTTTAAAATAGGGTTTAGGGGATCTAGCCTCTGAACTAATATAGAGGAGAGTCTTCTTGACATGGGAGTCTAACCCCACTTCCTGGTTTACTTAAATCACTTAAAAGGGTTTACACATTGCTTTGAATGCTTAAATTATGACTTATGGAACAAGACATAATCGTGTCTTGAGTCAGAAACCAACAAACATATAATGATCTTATCTAGGTTGTCATATAGAACAAAGAATACTGAAATATATGCTCAGTTCAATTTTATTTGTGGTAGAGTAGTGATCAATTTCAAAAAAATATATTCACTCTTAAGCAAAACATTGTAATTTATTTTTATTTGCTAAACAAATATATATTCAATTTGCAAGGTTTTCTGCTTCAAAGACTTTGCATTTATTAATAATTTTCAGTTACAACGCTGTTTTTGAAAACATGGCCATTAGTGTCTGTTAAAAAGATGATGGTGAACTTAACCATAGTCTGTTTAGTTAAATTGACTTTATGGAGATGAAGTATCAAACTGTAAACTAACAATCAGGGACTTTGCATAGCACATTGGCTAAGTATGATTGGCTGATTTTAGTTTAAGGTAAAGGGTGAGCAAAGCCAACATAAAGCAAATGCATTTGCAAACACAATCTTGATTTCTGGCATCTACCTACACAATTCTGTGAAATTTCCCAGGCAAGGTTTTTCTGCTGGGATTTCAACTGGATTATCCCTGGCACATCATTAATAACTAGACTACTCACTGCAGGTCCTTGCTTTTCTCTAGAAGGTTGTTTGGTATCTTCTGGTGGATGTAATTCAAATGTTAAAAGCAGCGGTGGGATCCTACCGGTTTAACAAGTGTGTGCACTTTGCCACATGACTCAGCTGAGAAGATAAAAGTAGGTCAAGCGCAGGGGTGGGTGGGCAGGCCCACTTAATTGTGGGAGTGAACGTGTTCGCTCCGAGCTGATTGTCAGAGCTACCTGTTAGGGCAAACCTGTACAAAACAGTAGAATTCCACAAGAATGCCAGGTAGGGTTCATATGCCAAGCTAGACACCATTTACTTTTTCCTTCAACTGTTTTTAAATTGAAAGAATTTTTAAATAAAGAAGTCAGAAGAGTATTGCAAGAGGAAGTATATTTGAACATGTTAGCAGCATCTCTTTTGGACATTAAAGCAATTTCCAGCGTAATATAGTACAAGGTGGACTTCTAATTACACAATTACTGTCCAGAGTTTATTTAACAATATTGGTGGTCATTTTTTAAAATAAATATGGAATGGAATATAAAAGGTGCTTTTAAAAGCTCTAAAATGAAATGTTGGTAAAATATCTAGTCAGAAAGATAAAATGTAAAATTAGTCTTTTGTTTGGCATGATGGTTAATGTTTAAATTGATTAAAATAAGCTTCCCAACGTATTTAGCAAAATATTTGATAAGGTATGGGAACTCTTGCATATTTCTTTTATTTGTTCTGACTCTATTGCTTGACATTTCTCTAGAGATGGAAACCAAAGATTACCTTCGTCAGGACTGCCAGATGGTCTATGGCATTCCTATGGTCTATGCATTCTCCTTTGACTGGGATAGAATTGAAAATTTCCAGAGTAGGCCAGATGACATTGTGATAGCCACATATCCCAAATCTGGTGAGTTTTCAGTATTGGAAAAGGGCAATCTGATAATTTTTCATCTTTTAATGATGTCTTCATTTTATGAAGTTTTTTTTTTCTTAGAATGCAGATTTCAATACAACTTCTGTGCTCTTTGTTTCCAGGCACAACGTGGTTAAGTGAAATTGTGGATATGATTCTGAATAACGGTGATGTTGATAAATGCAAAAGAGATGCTATTTTCAATAAAGTGCCTATGTTAGAATTTGTTGTCCCAGGGAAGATGCCAGCTGGTAAGCTTTGATCTTAATTCTTTTAAAAAATGTTTTATTTGCGTTGAGTGTATCTCAAAATCACATTATTTCTAATCCTTAACATTTTAAATTCACAATATACTTTAACACACTATTAATGTTAATAATACAATTAAATTACTGAATCCTAAATTTCCATCTACTGATCTTAATCTTATTTTTAGTTATAATAAGTGGTATGTATGTATATGTATGTATGTATGTGTGTATGTGTATGTGTTTTGTATGTATGTATATATGTATGTATGTATACACACACATACATACACACATACATACACACATACATACACACACATATACATACATACATATACACACACACACAAACACACTATTTTCCCTTTTTGTTTTTTCCCAGTTTATTAATATATTTTCTCATTATTCATCATCTCTTAACCTTTTTAAAATCCCATCATTTCTTGACTTTTTAGTCAGCCTTTTGTCTCCCGCCCTCCTTCTTCCCTCCCTCTCTCTCTCTTGGAATCTTGTAGCTCTTTTTGTGCCTACTGAACACTTTCAGTAGGATACCCTGGATACCCTTTTCTCTTTCTACTGTATTATTTGAACACTCATCAACAAGACTTCCTTTTTTTTAAGAGAATCTTTTTTTTCTTTAAATCTTTCTTTTTTGGGGGAGGAGATTTTTCTCCTTGTTCTATTATAAGATTTTGAGGAGTTATCTAATTGATTCCTACTTATTAATCCTTTATTTTCTTTATTTATAGCTTCTTGCTTTTTATTTTGATTTTTCCCTTCTGGTGCTGCAGCTTCTAATCTCTCTCATCTATTTCTTGAATATCATGTTCCTCTTCCCCCGCAGTTGTTGAATGACTTCTACATTCATTTTGTGTCTTTAAACAATCGTCTCCTTATTGTTCTTCAGAGATTCACACATACTTTTTAACATCAAGAATATTTCTTCATATGCCTCATGCCTCTATCATCCCCTGTAAACCCATTTTATAACAATTTAATAAAAATGACTCAGTATATTTCTATAGTTCCAATGTCTCAATATTTTAAAACTCCTGCTTAATAAAATTTTATCAATCCCATAATTATACCTCCAAGACCCCTAAATTTATGATCTTTAAAATTCTTTAGTAGTTTATAGCCTTATAGTTTTCTGATTATATATCTTCCCAATTGTCCAAATTTTAAAGTCTTATTAACTTTCCTTCTTTTCTCTTTTATTCTATCACCTTTTGTCTTTTGTCTTGTAGAATGTTCTGTTGAATAACATTAATAGTCCAAATCCAAATTAATCCATTAGATTTCTCCAATCTTTCAAATCCATAATCCAATAGCCAATTTTAATAAAGTTTAGTTATTTGCAAATTAGTTCCTTTTAAAAATCTCCAGGAGGGAAAAAAATCTCATTAAATATTCTTAAATTATCCAAGTCATCTTCTAACATAAAGTCAAGGTCAGGCAGTCTTCTAGATGTTATTACTTTTATTCTGTCTATTAGACTTTATGTGTATTAAGTTCACTTTCAATGAGTATGCTGCGGCTATAATGCTGTAGTACTTCTCTTTTTCCAGTAGATGGCTCTCTTATTCCCAAATCCAGTGTTGGTCTGTTAAAAACAGCTGATTAGCCAATAAATCCAGGGATTGAAAAATACAAATAGACAAAACAGCAAAAATTTTCAGGAACCGAACTAGTAGTAATGTCAGCAGGAACCCACCCCTGGGCTGGGACGTTGTCTTTTAAAATGCCTGTACTTAAATCAGGTCTTTATAATAAAAGTTGATAATTATCTCACCCAGTTTCAATGCTCTTTCCAGAAACCACTCCAGCACAAAATGGTCATCGTCCCTGCTGCCATTCGGGAGAGCTTGCTTCAGACCTAACAAGGAAATTGCAAGTTCCTCATGGTCAGCGAAGTGCCTCTCCTTCCTTCACTGCCCCTACAAGGTGCTTATGACCCCGTAGGGTCTCCCAACAGTGGTTACCAGCTGGATTTTATGGGACTCAGTAGAGCCGGCTGTTTTCCAGCCATTCTCGCTGTGACATCAACCGGAAGCCTGATCCTATTTATTCATGTGTACTTTAAAGACACTAGAAAAGATCAAGATCACTAATGCAGAGCAGCACTGCATACTTAAAAGAGAAAGGTCCACACTGATAAATTTAAAACCCTCACAGGTCACTAGGTCAATTGAACTGGCAACAGTGGGCCTGAAAGATGTGGAAGATGTTTGGCAGTGCATCTTTTGGTGCCAGCAGCAACAGTGAATTTACTGACTTTTTCAGAAATGCTTGGGGAGAGTGGTACAAGATGCATGACAGACCACATATTTGTGCCACCCTGAGGTAGACACTTGTTTTCTTTGACAAACATAGAAGAATGAATAGTGTACAAGTAGTTTATATCCTCCACTGCTCACAAGACTTCTCCAGAACTTGTTAACTTGTTTGGAGGGGAGTTTATCCATAAATACCTACAGATATACTAAGTTTCTCACAAATTCTTCAGTAGTTAGGAAACATCAGGCAACACTGAATACAATGTATTAGGAATGTCTGTGGATCAATTTGAGAAAAGGTTCCTAAAACTGGAAGGAAAATGGCCTTAAATATTGCTTTTATTAAAGGTTACCCAAAAGTGAACATGAAGATATTCAAAAACTGCTGGTTAGGTAGATTTGTAGAGTTCAGTTTTGTAAAAATCAGCAACAATTGATATTGGGAAGATGCCAAAAATGCTGCCACAGATAGGCTTCATTAGAAGAAGCTTACTGCCCTATGTGCTTTATGCAAAAGGAACTAAATGATGAGGATGAAAAATCAATAATCATTAACCTTTTTAGTCACATTATATTTCTCAGTGTTTATCAGTGATCTTTTAGCCTTTTTAAAATCTAAATAAGTACTAAATAGTTCCAGGAGTCAAAACTGACTTGAACACACACACACCCATCCACACACATACTGAATGTAATCAATTTAATGGGTGTCTCCTGCATTTCCAATTATTTTCTATACCGGCAATGTCTATATGATATTCTTTACCATTTCATTGTTTTGCTTGCAAGGCACAGAACAGTTAACTCATATGCCCTCTCCTCGCATGGTGAAGACCCACCTTCCAGTAAACCTACTTCCCAAGTCTTTCTGGGAGAAAGATTGCAAGGTAAATACATTTGCCAGCAGAATACATTGTGAAAGGGTTTGGCTGGCAGAGTGCTTCTAATCCAAAACAACTCAAACCCTTTAGAAGTAAATTTCCTTCAAATAAATTTCCTTCAGATTTGCTAATTACTCACATCTTTTTATAAGTGTAGCTCTCCAAGAATAAATATTGTTTGGAGGATGTCAGTCGCCAATCCATACACTAGGTCATTGATTCTTCAACTCTTCAAGTCATTTTGTTCTTTAGGTGGGAAGTCTTGCTAAAATTACAGATTCTTCCATCAGAGGCAGTGGTGGACTCCTGCCGGGTCTCCCAAACTGTATGTTAATTTTCAGAGTAGTTCAGAGAACTGGTTTTGGAAGAAATCATTTCCTACTTTACAAGGCTAATTCTGCAAGGAAACAGGAAGGAAAGATTCTAGTGTGCATGTATTTCTAGCCTAATCCTTATCTTAATTGCCGTCCCTGCTGCTTTAAGAGTTTTCAGAATCTGCCTCTTGGTTCTTGGCAGTACACCCAGACTTTCTGTCTGTAGCTGAACTTCTCCGGTCCCCACCCACTCGCCGGAGTTTTTTGTGGTATTTTTATTTCTGGGCTTGAACAGCTATTTACAGAAGGGTTGGCATAGCCATAGAAGAAATGGCTGAGAGGCAGGATGCAAGCTTGGCATTCCGTCTGATTTTTTTTACTGCCTTTCTGGGGGCATGTGATTTTTTTCTTAAATCTGGATGATTACCTTAGGATATCTTGTGAGGTGAGTGAGACCAGCTGGTATCTTTAAGTAGTGCAAATGGATCTAAGGATTGCTTTTCCTGTTTTGTAAATTTACTGAGCATAGGAGTCTCTTGTCTGTGGGGATTCTTTAGTCATCCAGGTTATGGTTATCCCAAATGTGCTTTTTTCAAGAGGCAACTGGACTTTCTTGGTTTCTAGAAAGTCCAGTTGCTTCTTGAAAAAGAACCTTTGGTACAGGAGTCTCTTGCATTGCTTCAGAGTAACCAAGCTACATGATTGCTCACTGATAATAAGTGGATCCTCCTTCCAATTTGTTATAGTTTGCTCTCATGATAATATGGCATAGTAACATGGCATCAATTGTAGTTAGTACCTATCCCTCCAGAAGCAGTGGTGGGTTACAGGTGGTACACCCGGTATGGGTACTGTTCCAGTATGGTGCTCCGGAGGGCCACCCGCCCGCCCGCTATCCTTACCAGTATTTGAGCTGTTCAGGGCTTCTGCTCACAGAACATACCGTGCCAGCATGATGCTCCACCGAGCAGCTGGACTGTCGCGGAAGCATTGCAGAGCGTCGTAGGCAGTATGTATGCATGTGCGCATGCTGCGCGCGTTCATGTAGTGGATGCCCAGCCCTGTTGCACTGTACCGGTTGCAACGGGATCTGGAACTCACCACTGCCTAGAAGAATGAAATATTTTGAGAAGTATTAAAAAGAAATGGAGAAATGTTTTCTTAGAGGGAAAAACAGCCCTCACCTTCCTTAATAGCTCACAGCAGAAGTCACCACTTAAGAGATAAAGAGATAGATAGCTATATTCATAGGCAAAAATTTCCTGCAGCAAGGTCTGAACAAAGACAGAATGGAATTAGCCCTCTCAAGATGTTAATTTGTTAATTTGTCTCTTTAGCTCAGTAGTGAAAACCTACCAATAGAATGTATGCATTATATGTATTTTTTCTTTGCTCCAATTAAGATGATCTATATGGCTCGCAATGCAAAGGATGTTGCTGTCTCCTTTTATCACTTTGACTTGATGAATAAGCTACATCCAGATCCTGGCTCTTGGAGTGACTACCTGGAGAAATTCATGATAGGAAGAAGTAAGTTTTTAGGAAACAAAGTGATAAGACTGAGTGAGTTTGCTGCTCACTTACTGAAGAAAAACCCAGGACAGATTATGAACATAATGTTTTTCTTTTTTAGTAAAAAAAAAAGAAAAAAAAGAAAAAGAAAATGGGTGTTGGCTTACTTGAGATGCCCTTTCTCTGGACAGGTGGAGACAGCATCAATCATGAGTTATACTCATACACTAACCAATAGGACTGAATCTGATATCTTTAAGACACGCCTTCTCCTGCAGCTATATCCATCTTTTTGAACATGAATATGATAGCAGACTGATGTGTGAAAACTAAATCATATGAGGCAATCTCTCCCACTGACACCGGACCAGGCAAATAAAATGAACATCAGGGCGGGGCTGGATGCTGTCTCCACCTGTCCAGAGGAAGGGTGTCTCAGGTAAGAAAACACCCATTCTCGAAGATTGGTGGAGACAGCATCTATGTATTGGACATACCAAAGCTGTCCCCTGATTATGGGTGGAATGATGATTGGGCCAGATGAAGCTGGCTGTCTGCAACCCATTGTAACATCCGCCTTCCAAAAGTAGCCTGGGTCGATGCATACTGGTCAATTTTGCAATGCCGAATAAAGGGAGAAGGTGAAGACTATGTGGCAGCTGTGTACACCTCCTCCAAAGAGGCCTGGGTATCCCAGGCTGCAGACATTGTTGCACTTCGAGTAGAATGAGCACTGATCTGTGCCGGAGAAACTTGCGATTGTAAGGTGTAAGTTTACAGTAGCTACATGCCTGGATCCAGCGCCCCAGCATTGATGATAATGCTTTGTGTTCTAATGACTCTGGATGGAATATGGTAAACAACACCTCCGTATGCCAAAAAGGTAAGGTTCTGCAAATGTAGATATGTAGAACTCTACACACATCAAGAGTGTGCCACTTGCGTTCCCTGGGGTGAGTCGGGTCTGGACAGAAATTGGGCAATACCAGTTCTTGCGAGTGATGAAAAATGGAATTCACCTTTGGAATGAACGATGGGTCGAGTCTCAGGACTACCTTATCTGTATGAAAAATACATAAGTCCTGTCTGATGGACAGGGCTGCCAAATCCGGCACCCTCTTGGCCGAAGTGGTGGCTATCAAGAAGACCACCTTAAATGACAGGTAACATAGTGATGCCTGTCTCAGAGGCTCAAAGGGAAGTTCCATGAGTGCTTGGAGTACCATGAGGATATCCCAGATTGGAAAAAAATGCACCACAGGTGGGCAAAGATTGGTGGCGCCCCTCAGAAACCTCCTTGATGACATGGTGGCCTCACAGCATAGGACTGAAGAAAGAGCCGCCACCTGTCTCCTGAATGTATTGGGTGCCAGCCCAGAATCCAGACTCCCTTGGAAGAACTCCAAGTTATGCGGCATAAGGGCCTGAGATGGAAGGATGGCCCTGGGGTGGCACCAATGACAGAAGGCTTTCCAGTGGCGTTGTATATACGATTGGTAGAATCTCACCTGGATGGTTCTGATGACTGTGGAGGACAGAGCTGTAGAGGTCATGATGTGCCACTCAGCCTCCAGGCAGTCATCTTGATCCACTGGGGATCCTGATGAGAGAAAGACCCTTGTATCAGAGACCTGGACTGAGCTGGGGGATGCCACGAGGGAGCAACTGAGAGAGCCTTGAGATCTATGAACCAGGGGTGGCATGGCCAAGAGGGTGCTAAGAGAATTAATTCTGCCTGCTCCTTCAACATTTTCTGAATAACCCGCTGAATGAGGGGAAGGGGAAGGAAGGCATAAAGAAGGCCGTCGGGCCAAGGATATCAAAGTGCATCTACTCCCTCTACCCCCGGAGTCGCATACCTTGCGAAGAATTATGGGACCTTTCTGTTGACCCTGGTGGTGAAGAGGTCGATCATGGGCAAGCCAAAGTGGCTGACCAGTGCCTGGAACAATTGTGGATGGAGAGTCCATTCCAGGGGTGGGTTTCAACCGGTTCACGGCGGTCCCTGCGATCCGGTTGGTCGCCGGGAACGGCGAAGGCCCCCCCCCCGCCCGCGCGCGCCCGCGCCCGCTCCTTACCCGGTTTTGCTGAATTCTGCGCTTCCATGCATGCGCAGGACGCATACAGCGCCTGCGCGATCCTCCAGGAGCAGCTGGAGCATCGCATAGACGCTAGTACGCATGCGTGCGCCACGCGCGTGCACGAGAACGCCGCCGGCCTCATTCCAACCGAACCAGTTGGAAGGGGGCGAGAAACCCACCCCTGGTCCATTCCGATTGATCCAGGTGAGTCTGGCTGAGCCAATCAGTTGTTTGCCCTGCTAAAGATGTGTTCGGCCAGAGTGAGAGGAGGTTCTTCTATGCCCAGCGACCCGGCCGCATGGCTTACTGCATCAGACGCTTGGAACATATTCCACCTTGGCGATTGACATGGGCTTTGGTTGAGATATTGTCCATGAGGACCAGGACATGTCTGTTGACAACTGTGTCCTGCAGATGAAAGAGGCCCAGTTGTATTGCTCGAAATTCCAACTAATTGATGGTGTGGTGCCACTTCCACTGAGACCAAAGGCCCTAGACCATCTCCGACCTCAGGTGTGTACCTCACCCGGACAGGCTGGCATCAGTGGTGATTGTTACCCATGAGGGGGTAGGTCTTGGAATAATGATCTGTGAAATTTTCAAAAGATGCCCTAAGTAAATTACAAGCTTTGCGACAAAGTTAAAAAGAAATCCAGTCATTTATTAGGAGCAACATTTTGGCATTTTCTTTTGCTGCGAAGCCAAATCTGATTTCTGTTTAATGGTGTCTGAACTTTACCCCTGTGTCTCCCCTCCCCTCAGTCTGTGTCATAAATCACATCCACCAATCAGGTGCTGCAGCAGGCTATGAACTTTCGCACCTCACACGCCTGCTGTAGAAATATGATATCCAACTCTGGCTGAAGGTATGTGTGGAATTCTCCCTTCCTTCAATGTCAACTTGATAATAGTCATGGAAATGCTTTACAAGTTGACATTCAGCTCCCCTCACTTCCAGAAAGTGACCTGTGTGAAACAAAACAATCTGAGTACAGGTATATAATTTAAGGATGTGTCCCTCCCCCAAGCTTGCCTGGATTTCCTGCATGGAATTTTGCTATCAGGCAATCAGCCTGGATATTTCTACTTTTTATTTAAGATGCCTCTGATAAGGGGTAGCCCTTCCCCTTGATTAAGTATTGGAGTTGTCTCCTGTGCCACCTCGAATCAAGGACTCGTTGAACCTCATAATGGGTTTATCCTCCCCTATGACCACAGGGTCCGGGGGCTCCTGGAGTAGTGGTCTCAGAGTGTATACAATCATGGGTTTTAAGAGGCTACTGTGGAATGCTGGGTGTATCTTCCCCAGCAATCAAGGCAGTTTCAATTGCACTGTGACTGGGTTGAAGATCTTTACTATGGGGAATGGTCCCATAACTTTGGCCTCAGATTCTTGCTCAGGAGTTTTAATCTCAAATATTTTGTGGAGAGATAAACCTTCTCTTCCACTCGGAATGGCTGTTGTGGAGCCCCTGTATCTGTGTTTTTTTGAAAAGTTTTATTGTTTTAATTAAACAAAAACACAAAAAAAGAATTGTCCTTCATTACATCTTGTAGAAAGCGTGTCGATTGGTTACAAATGCATTTTTTGGGTTTCTTCCACAATCAGTACATATACTTCATTCAAATTGAATTGTACATTTTAAATCAAATTTTTAAATGTATTTTACTATCACTGTACCACAATTCTCATTTAATTACAATTATTTAAATGTGCTTTTATCTGAAATCATTTGTATTTAAAGACACAACCACCTACTGGCATTCATTTGCAATTTCAATAAGCCTCCAATAACATTACACCTTTATAACATATTCTGAAACAAAACCAGTTAATAAGATATCTAAGCATTCCCCCCTTTTCCCCCCAACTCACAATTTCAAGCTTATATCCAATTTGCTTTTACTAATACAACAGATCTATATAGCATTAAACATTATCCATCAACATTTCCTTGTTATTATTGTAGTTAACTAAGTTATTTACTATTTATATCACCTCTCCTCTCATCAGGCCCAAAAGAAATTAAAAGAATTTATAGCAAGATCTAAACAAGAATGTATTGATAAAATTTATAGGTCTTTTCCCTAAATTCCAATTTACAATTTATATCCAAATTATTTTTACTAATTAAGGTTATCATTTCATTATTATTGTAGTTAATTATATATTAATGAATGTACATTTAATAACAATCTAAAACAATCTACAAAATACTAACATTCCTACTTATAAATCACCAAAATATCCATTAATATTTCCTTGTTATTATTGTGGTTAACGAAAAATTATTTAGTATTTATATCACATCTCTTCTCTTCAGACCCAAAGGGATTATAGCTTTATAACAAGATCTAAACAAAAAATTATTAATGAACTTTATATGTCTTTTCACCAAGTCCCAATTTACAATTTATAACCAGGTTACTTCTACTAATTAAATTATTCATTATTATTGTTGTAGTTAATTATATGTTAACAAATAAACATTCAATGATAATCTAAAACAATCTATAAAATACTGAAATTCCTACTTATTAATCACCAAAAACTTTTTATCATCAACTTTCATTATCAACCTGTATCTTTCCAGTACAAAACAATCTTATCTCTCTTGCCAGTTGTTGTGTCAATTCTCTTTTCAGCTCCTTTATAAAGTTTTTATAAACTTCTCTCTGCACTTTATTGCTTAAAAGATCTCTCAAATAGTCTCGTTGCCCTTGAATTGTTATTAACATTAGCTTGTTTTTGGTTATCAAATTTGTTTCTGAAAAGGTTTCTCTTCTTAACTCCATCATTATCACCCTTTTTTTTCTCCTGTATCTTGAAATCTGGGATAAAAATCCAAATTGTCAAATTCACTTTTCCATCTTCCCTTCTTTCCACTTTCACCCATATTTGCTCCATTAATAAGTTCATCTATTGTCTTGTCTTTATCTTCTAGATTTTCATTCTTTTCTTTAATTTTTGGGGCTCCAACCCCATCATCTTTTGCTATGATAAACAATAGTCTATCAAACCTGTTCTCAAATCTCCCAAATCCTCCCAGAATATTTTGAATTCCAGCCATGATGTTTCAAAATTTTAAGGTTTCCTCATCTGGATATTGATCCATTCCCCCCACCCACCCAAAAAAAAAGTGCAGGAGAAAAAAAAAAAAAGGAATCTGATAGCCACTGCCTCTTTGTGTGTGTGTGTGTGTTTGTTTGTGTGTGTGTGTGTGTGTGTGTGTGTGTGTATGTATATGTATGTGTGTGTGTGTGTATGTATGTATATATATATTTAAAGTCACAACCCCTGGTATGCCCAAATATGGGAGGAAGATCACTACTTCCATTCTCTGTCCTTCGGCTCGTCACAAGAGACCATCCAGACAGAAACCCAATATTTTTTACTGTTGCCTTTTTGTTACATTTGTTATATTTGTGCTGATAAATAAATAAAGGGAGACTAGTATAGATCTATTTCAAGTTATTTAGCTCTCATCAGCTAGCCATACCCTTACTTACACAGGCTCGATTCCCAGTAAGGCCAATTTTTTTGCTGTGATCCCCAATTTCAGGACTGTGGTTAAGTTGATCAAGCACCTTGTGCAGCCTGAGTCTATTAGAGCTTGAAAATCCCCTTGGTTTCATTTTTTGGGGGCTATAAGGTGTATTGGAAAAAGGAAAGGATGAATTGGTTCACTTACCATTGGGTTGTTTTCTCCCTCGACCTCGTTGTCATAGGATTTGGGCCACTGGTCATTATTGCGTGGGGTTCCACCCCTTTTGCCTGAGGGTGAAAGGGCCTCTGCAGCCTGGAGGGCTTTCTGGGATGTGTTGGTGACCCGTTTGGGGCCTGTTCCCCCAGCTGTTGGGGGAGGGGGAATGACTTACTCCCTAGGCCCCCATTCATTTCTCTCTCACACACACACCACAGCTGGATAAAGCTATGCAAAAATCCAGCCCAGCTTCACTGATTACAGGTTTTAAAAGGCAACGTGGCTCACCCTACAATCAAACTACACTTGGGGAGAGAGAGTACAAGCAAGCACTGAGGAGACCACAGGAGAAGGCTGGAAGCTGGGCAAAGAGCCATGCTGTAGCACACACACTTTCCCCCAGCCCTGTTCTTTTGGAAGGCTCGGATTGGCTCCCCTCCAGCTTCTCTGCCTCTACTCTCACCCCAGCCTGCCAGCAGGAGGTGAATCGATGGGCTTTATTGCATTCCAGGCATTTGCTATCCAGGCAGCACGCTGCATTTGCAATGGGAGGTGTTTGGGGAAGGCAGCAGGGGAATGGGGGGGAATGGCAGAGGAGCTGCTTTCAAGCCATTGGGAGAGATATCCAATCCAACTTTTGTGTGTGTGTGTGTTTGTGTGTGTGAGTGTGTGTGTATGTTTGTTTGAGAAAGAGAGTGAAAGAGGGAAAGGGGTAGGAGAGATAATCCAATCCAACTAATGTTTGTGTCTGTGTGTTTATGTGTGTATTTTGGTGCCTCTAACAGAGAGGAAAATTGCCAGAAAGGAGAAGGAGTTTACTAGGACAAGGTTGCCATGCAGAGGAAGGCAGAGATAGTCTTTGACATATTACTACAATTGAGCCCAAAATTTTGGTTGCTAAGCAAGAGCATTGTTAAGTGAGCTTCACCACATTTTACCCAATCCATGACATCTCCTGGTGACATCAAGGTGGCCACTCCCACCTGGTCACATGACTGCCAAGCAACTCCCACCCAGTCACATGACTTTCAAGCCACTCCCACAAAACAGGCCACACCTACAGAATAGATTCTGATTTTTTTTGAAACCCACCACTGCTCAAGACCCTTCCCTTTATCTGGGAATTGGGGTAAGGGAACTCAACTTCAGCTGCCATAAGGGCTAATTTTCACCAGTACTCATCCTTTCTTGCTTCTGCCACTGGGAAAGGCATCGCAGCTTTGATGTCGGGAGCTTTGATGTCTGGAGCTGGCTGAACTCCTCCGGCTGAAATCAGGCTTTCTTCCGATAATCTGCCTTCTGCCATGGTTGCCTGATTTTCCCTCCAAGCACCGCAAATATCAGCAAGTGATTGAAGAGCCCAGGAGTCAGGAAACCCAGAAATCTTGATAGATTTTAAAAGTCAGATTTGGCTCTCGGTGAAGTTTCCAAAAGATGCCCTAAGTAAATTACAAGAATCGTGACAAAGTTCAAAAGAAATCCAGTCATTTATTAGGAGCAACATTTTGGCATTTTCTTCTTCTGCGGAGCCAAATCTGATTTCTGTTTAGTGGCGTCTGAACTTTACCCTGTGTCTCCTCTCCCCCTCAATCTGTGTCATAAATCACATCCACCAATGAGGTGCTGCAACAGGCTATGAACTTTCATGCCTCACACACCTGCTGTAGAAATATGAGATCCAACTTTGGCCAAAGGTATGCATGGAATTCTCCCTCCCTTCAATGTCAACTTGATAATAGTCATGGAAACGCTTTACAAGTTCCCTGTTTTAGGACCGGAGAGTCCCATCATGCTAGGGACTTTAGAACTTCTGGGGGAATGCGAATTGACCAGGTTGAGCAATTGGTGTTGTCTTTTTGGTGTGGCAGCAGGAGTAATTGGAGAGGCCTGCTGTGGAGTCTGGCTCATGGGACTATGGAAAAGCAAGACACCATCTTGCCCAGGAGCTGAGAGAGGACAATCAGCTGGGCTCGATGATGCACCCTGGCCTGCTGGGCTAGATTCAATAGACTGACCTGGCATTCCCTGGATAGATAGACCCTGCCCTGAACTTTGTCTATTACTGCTCCTAAATGGAGCAGCCAAGTGATTAGGATTAGGCTTTCCTCCAGGTTGATGGAGAAGCCATACTCCCTCAGGGTCTGGAGTATCACCTCTAGGTCCTGTGTAGTTTGGCCAGGGGACCTGGACAACAACAGGATGTCATCCAGGTAACACAAGATCCTGATCAGATGAGCTCGCAGATGGGCCGTGAGTGCCAACAGGACCTTGGTAAATACCCTCAGAGCTGAGGAAAGGCGAAAGGGTTGAACAGAAGGGAGTAAAACCCCTGTCCCCACGGATCCTCCAGGACCAGTTGAATGGATTCCAGCAGGTGCTGGATGGCCTAGTCCATGAGGCGTCTCTTTTCTTGGTTCTGTGACATGGGATGGAGGAGGAAACGCCTCAGGGGTAGGAGAAAAATTCTAGGGAAAGGCCATGTTTCACTGTCTCCCCGACCCAGGCATCCATTGTGACCACCTCTCACCGGTCGGCAAAGAAGGCTAATTGGCCACCGATGGAAAGGTTGTCCTAGCAGTCATTTTTGATGGTGGAAGGGCCGATTGGAGCCTGTCCCTTGGTAGGGCCATTTGGGCTGATAACATTACCCTCCTCTGCCTGACCTGTCCTGGTGTTGACTCTGTCTACCGGAATATTGGAGAGCTGGACGAGAGAATCTGTATCCCCTATCTGAGCCTCGAAAGGGCAGCCTATGTTGTTAGGGAGAGGCCCTCGACTGTGACTTATGGAATTGTCCTTAGACTCTATTAGCATGGGTTCTAAAGGAGCCCCAAAGAGCTTATCTCCAGCAAATGGGAGGCTAGGCATCATTTGTGCTTAGTGTCCTGTGACACTGTCTAAGCCAAATCATCCTCCTGGCTGAAATAGAGGAAGCTATGGCTTTAGAAGCAAATCTAGCCATGCACAAGGAAGCGTCGGCCGAAAACTGCAGGGCCACCTTAATTTTGTTAAGGTCTTGATGTTCCCTGGAATCAGATTTGGGAGCTGCTCCTACAGTTGTGTTAACCAGAGGAGGGCTGCTCTATCGAAGAAGGAAGAAGCCGTTGAGGCCTTGATGGCCAGAGGTGGCCAATTGATGGCCCTTGACTATGATGTGCTCAGACCTCCTGTCCTCGGGTTTCAGCGCTTCCTCAGGGATTCTGGGAACCACAGTGGGAGAGGAGAGGGCCGCCACTGGAGTATCTGTGGATGGAATTTCAAGTAGCTTAGTTAATTCAGGATCCACATTAAAGAACCTCTTGTCTTGAGAGGTTGGGAAGGGGCTTGACCTTGGAGAGGTCCACTGCCGCTGGACAATGTCCAGAAACAGTTTAGGAGAAGGAATCACCTTCTGGCCCACTGGTTCAGAAAACATTAGGCCAGTGGAAGTCACCAGGATGGAAGGACCTGCCTGGGCAGCCTGAGCTGACTCTAGCTCAGCCACTTTTCTGTGCCTTCAGAAGGAGAGAGGTAAACATGGAAGGACAAAACAGGTTCCCCGTGGTGGACTGATTGGAACCCTCCTCTGCAGAGAGCTCTGAATCTCTATACATATCCTCATCCTCAGAAGAAGAAGAGGAGCTGCTAGGGGACCTGGAAAGTTGTTTGTCCGATGTGTTTGGTGTTACAGTAGGATGTCTGGCTTCCTTGTGTTTGTTTTGTCTGCTGTGGCTGGAAGATGAGGAAGACCTTTGCTCTCGGAGTCCTGCAGCAATGCCCTGTTTAATTACCTCTGAAATGATGGAAGCCGTGTCAGGCGGCTGCTGAGCCAGGTAAGCAATGGGAGGTCTGGGTGATAGGGAAGCCCTGGTTTCTTGGCTGTCTTCCTCTGCAGCCTCTACTTCATATCCCTCACTGTCTGGGGACAATTCCTCCATTGGGAGAGGGACTATGATCAATCTGACGGCTAGTGGAGACCTGTAATAATTGTTCTGCTGCCCTCTTGGCTGCCTCTCTTTCGAACTGCTTGTCCAGGGCCCTCTGGCGCCTATCCTCATTCTTCTTGGAGAATTTCCCCTTGGATTTCCCCCCCCCCTCTTTTTGCTGGGGATTGTGCCTCTGTCTGGTAGATCTGACTCCAGAGTACAAATCTTGGTGTTTTTTTTTTCTTTTTCAACTTTGTGGTGCCCCCTTGGGCCTGGTGCCCTCAGCACGTGCTTGGTCTGCTTAACAGTTGATACCCCACTGAATGTCAGCTATACTTGCAGGGTAAAATAAATGTGAGATTACTATAAACATTTACAATTTAGAAAAATTTAAAGTGTTCGTTATGCATATTGTCTCATATAGGCCACATTATTGTTGGCAAATTCCAGATGGAATTGAGGCTAAGACTCATGTGAGTTGCCTAAATATTTCTAGTGTGCTTGTGCTTGCGGGGTGATTTAAAACACTGATTTCATAGCTCTAATGAAATCCTTAAACTTATAACTGCTTCTCTCTCTTTCTCTCTCTTTTTTATAAGCAATGATCTTTGGCTCCTGGTACAATCATGTAAAAAGCTGGTGGAATAAGAGAAATGATCATTCCATATTGTACTTGTTTTATGAAGACATGAAAGAGGTAATAGAATAAGTACCATTCAAATATTTTAGCATTTATTTATTTATTTATTCATTTATTTATTTATTTATTAAATGTATATGCATCTCATCGACCATATGACTGGGTGGTAAGGATGGATTTATTTATTTAATCAATGTAGCCCACTTATTGATAACTCTGGGTAGCTAACGGAGAGTTAAAACAATTTGAAAACTTTTTAAAAAGCAACCATTCTGGAAGGAATCAGATTGAACCATTGCTATTGCTTACCAGAACTATACATAAGGCTTAGAGCCAATTCCCAATGCTTCCTGAAGCCCAGTAGGGTCAGGGCCATATGGACCTCATATAGGATATTAGGGCAGAAATGGCATAGAAGAAAAATAGTTTAACCTTTATGTATAATATTTTAAGAAACTTTTTTTGAGTTCGATATTGGGACTCTTTAATGCAATACAAAGGATTATAGGTAGTATTTTAATTATAACCATTTGCTTAACAATGGTTTAAATTTAAAAAAAAAGGCCTCAGAAAAGGTGCTTTGCAACCTGTAAGTCCTTCTTTCACAAAACATTCCACCCTCATCTCACCATAGTCATTTAATTGCAATCTGGATGCTTGTGAACCTGTTTGTACTTAAGACCAGTTGCCAAATACCCTGCAAGCATGTGATTACCATTTCCAATCTTCTGTGCTGGCTCCTGCAAGCAGGTCACAGGGGAAGCTGGCCAGAAAAGTTGTTAGTTGTGAGTTATGACCACAATTGAGCTCAAAATTTATGTTACTAATGAAACATTTGTTAAGTGAGTTTGCCTCATTTTACGACTTTTCTTGCCATAATGGTTGTGAAGCATTGCATTTGTTAAGTTAGTAATACATTTGTTAAGTGAATCTGACTTCCCTATTGACTTTGCTTGTCAGGTCACAAAAGCGAATCACATGACCATGGGACACTGCAACTGTCATAAATATGAGTCAGTTGCTAAGTATCTGACTTTTAATCTTGTGACTATAAGGATGCTGCAATGGTCATAAGTATGAAAAATGGTCATGTCACTTTTTTCAATGCCGTTGTAACTTTGAATAGTCACTAAATGAACTGTTGTAAGTTGAAAGAGCTGCATATCTAAGGATTTCAGTTTTGTGATCACTTGGATTGCTGAAATCCAAGCAGGGACAGGCTCTCATTCATCCACCTCCAGAAATGAGAGGGAATCAACAGATGCCTGTCCCAATTGTAAGTCAAACATTTCCTGCAGGTTTATTTTATCCTCTAAGAACTTTCATGTGTGCAGCAAAACTTTATGAAAGGTAATGTGTAGCAAAAGGAATATAATTTTAATATGATTTTCCTTAGGATCCAAAGAATGAGATTAAGAAAATCATACATTTCTTGGAAAAGAATCTTGATGAATCAGTTATAGATAATATTGTTTATCATACATCTTTTGATGTGATGAAGGACAATCCTATGACAAACTACAGGATGGCTCCAGCTGCTGTATTGGATCATAGTATCTCTCCGTTCATGCGCAAGGGTAAGAGGTTGCATGACCTCTCTGATCATTTTCTTAATTTCTAAACACAGACATGTCATTTTTTGGAGAATTGTTATTCTTTTATAACTCATTTTCAGCTGATAATGTTGGAACAGAGGCAATATTTCACTATATACAATATATGCTTCATTCTCTATATGTGTTTGACTTGTATTATTTGCATTTTAGGAATTGTTGGAGATTGGAAGAATCACTTTACAGTGGCTCAGAATGAGGCATTTGATGAGAACTATAAGAAAACAATGGCAGATACAACACTGCAATTTCGAACTGAGATCTGAGGCTCCCATGAGCTGTAACAAAGCTGTTACTTTTATGCAGTTCCATATACAATATGTCATTCAATATGTTTTGAATTCTTGCAAGTACTTGATTTTAAAGGAGCAGATTCTGATTTGGCAGGTTACAGAAAATATGTACATTAATTTGGCAAACGGTTCCAGACCAAAAGAATAAGAGCTTTTTTGTGGCTTTTCTGGGTTTGGGTTCTTATTGGCAGTAACTTAGGTCATAGTCATGTTTTAATATATCTCCATAGAAGCACATAATTTTTTTGCTGTTTTTAAAGCACATTGGAGAAAAAAAATAGGTAAAAAACTGCAGGAAGTCAAAAGATTCATTAGCCTCTACTGCTATATTTCCAAATTAAAGCATTGGTCTCATTGGCTGCTATAAATTGAAGGAAAATATTGGGACAAAAAATACCCTACAACTAAACATGAGTTGTGAATTAAACATTAATATTTTTGAAACACAGAGAAGACATTCCGTACAATATTAGACACAAGTAATGTATAAAATATATACTTTTTAGGAATTTTAAGGAAAAACAATCAAGCATAGATAATTTTATTTCCATTTTAACCTTCAAATTGTGGTATTTGATTTTACTCCCGCACAAATAACCTTTTATTAAGAATTCTGATTAAAATAGAAGGAGGAACCAAAGTCACGACAACAAAATGTGCGGTCTCGACAGTCCGAGACCGCCATTGACACTTTTGCCACTGGACAGTCCAGCAGGACCTAAACCATCCCGGAGAGACGGTGATCAGGAAGACAAAGCTTTGTTAGCCTCAGGGACACCGCAAAGTCCCTGATGGACTCAAGGGAAGCACTTTAAGCCGGCGGCAAACAGGCAGCCCCCAGGCTGACAAAGTCGGAGATGACTCCGGAAGGAAGGAAGTGAAAGTGAGTCCATCGGGTGAAGTTTTTTTTTACTCTGAGAAAGATTGCCCAAAGAAACTTTTTTAAAAAAAAGATAAATTAATCCTTTAAGTAAAAGAATAAAGCAGTGAATTTAATTCTTATTGGACTGCCTTGGAAAGTTTTTGTTCTTTCTTGTAACAATACTTTGTGGATTGAAGTGATTGCAACATTTCCTGTTTCTCTGCTTGAAGTGAATGGATTGATTTTTTCCCCCCGCTATTTTTTACCACCTTATTTTTTGGCTTAAATTAAAACTCTCTTTTTTATTTTAACAAATTCTCCCTTCTATTTGTTATTAAGTCCCACCAAAGACAATTAAAGATTTTTGTTTTCCATAAAATTGATAAAAGTCTGAAAAAGTGGAATCTGCCATTCGGAAGCCAGAGTCTGACGTGCCTTCTTTGAAACAATGTATCCTTTGTTCATTCCTATTTGATCTTACTGACTTTGTAACTGAAGGGTTATCAACTTGCTTACAAAATTTTATAAAGAGTCAGGCTTCCGGGGGGAGGGGCTTGCCGTCACCGGTAGCTCAACGGAGCTGCCCTCAGAGTTCTGGTTTGTATATCTATTTCAGATCTATAGATATCTCTTTTTTCAGGCAAGAAAGAAGCAGGGAGGGACTCAGTTGTTAGAATCCTCTTTGTAGTTCACAGCTCTTTTTTTTTTGGCTGTGAACGGAGAAGAAGGTTCAACAAAAGCTGAGTCATTCACTCCGGCCAGATCTTCTCAGCTGTCTTTTTTCAGCTCAAGGCAAGTTACCCCCCCCCCTCAGGACAAATTTTTGAAACTAAGTTATCTAAAATCAATCCGAGCAGTGACCATTCCTGAGAACCCTTTTTTTATTATTATTATTCAAAATACCAGCTTCAATTTTATAAAAAAACTCCTTTGTTTAATTGTTTTTTAAAATGGCGATTTTATAGCTTCCGCATTTGTTATACGATATATTTCCACCTTCCTGGCACAGAATCAAGGGAATAACTTCTCACAAATTAATTAGCCCTGTTTCCTTGAAGACTTCTTTTTATCAATTGCCAAAAGTTTATTGAAAGTACCTTATCTTAAACCAACGTGAGCAGAGACTCTGTTTGTTTCCTTTTTATAATGGCTCCGAAATCAAAGCAGCCCAGACGTTTATTTTAACAAGACATCCCAAGTAATTGCTACAAAGCCGCAGCTCTTGCCTTCTACACCCTCTACTGGAGATTTGTTAACGAAAGAATTTCTTTTTGAAACTCTTAAAGAATTTAGAGAGGAAATGAAGCAACTTATTTCGGACTTATGTGACAAGCTTGATGCCAAGATTGCTCAAACAAAGGAGGATATGATAGGAGTCATAACTGTAATGACAGATTATATTGCTGGAATGGAAGATAAGCTGGAACTCTTGGAGGAAGCTAATTCTAACCTGACATCTAAAATTGAAGTGTTGCAACAGGAAGTTGAAAATGCAGAAAAACAACTTGTTATGACAAATTATAAAAAGACGGCGCTTGCAATAAGAGTTAGGGGATTGCGTGAAAATGAACAGGAGAATTTGAAACAGACTTTTTCTGAGGCTTTCAGTCGTTTGGTGGGAAGTCCGGGACTCAACTTTGATTGGCAGATCCAAAAAATTTACCGCCATAATTCGTGGGCAGCAAAACAGAGACAGCTTCTGAGAGATATAATTATATATTTTGCTACAAGAGAATCCAGAAATGCGATATTACAAGAGTTTTATAATAACAGGCTGCGAATTGATGGACAGGACTTGATCGTTTTCAAAGAAATACCATCTCAAATGTTAAGAGCCAGGAGAGACTATGCTTTTCTAACTAAAGAACTCAGAAATTGTCAGATACAGTACAGATGGGATGTGCCATTTGGTATTATAGTTACATTTGATGACCAAAAATATCGTCTCAACTCTGTTTGGGAAGCCCGAGATTTTTATTATAAGATCCTAAAGGCGGGACATCCTGAATCACCTGGACTTGGAGAAAGACAAGGAGAAGTAGAAGAGAAACAACAAAACACACAACTACAAGGCAGGAGGTATCGCTTTCCCCCTTCGGAAGGGCAGAAGAGCAGAGAACAAGGACTTAGTCGTGCTTCCAAAACATTTGCTTAATTCTTAACTTGAACAATAATCTGTGACTTCTGTCTTGCATAAAATGGTATAGTTGTATATCGATGAAGTGACATTAAGGCTGAAAGAACTAATGCTGATTTCCTTGGAAAATATATTGTATGGGACTTAAAAAAGACTTGATGGATAACTCTGAACTTTTATATAAATTGCTCATGATTTATTTTCTAGGGTGAGGAGGGCGGAGATCGTGGTGTTCCTGGATCGTGGTTCAGGTTGAATGGAGTTGGGAAGTGTGGTGTAGATGGGAGGGTAGTGAAGGTTGAATTAGAGCTTATTTTGAGCCAGAAAGTAAGTTGATTTTTGTATAAACTGTTACTTGAATATAATGTTTGGAAGGATATACCCAGGGAGTTTGCAGGAAGGCGGAGCAAATATGAGAGGAGTACGGATGAAAATAAAATATATATATGGACACGGGTAGAGGCAGGACAAGAAGAGTTGGAAAAGGAAACCGAGAGAAGAATTTGAGATGTGTTTAAATTGCTTCATAGAGAAGGAGGTATAAAAGGGACAAATTAAAGGTTTGGAAATAGACAGATATTTAGATAAAGAGATAAGGCCCCTAGCTAGAGTAGAATTTTATTTGATCAACTTATTTGGTTTCAATATAGTTTGAAATCCTGCAAGCAATTAATTAATTGAGATCAGGAATGATGTACATTGTTTAAGTTCTAATAATGATGGGAAGCTGAGCTCAAGGTAGAGAGTTTATTGATTTTTCCCTTTTTTTGTTTTTTTTTATTTCTTTCTTTTTCCCTTTTTCTTTTATCTTTTAATTTTTAACCTATTTGGTTCTAATATACTCTAGACTGTGTTTGATAAAAAGCTATGCCGGGTATGAGATCTGGGAAGTCGGAAGGGGGGTAGGGAGGGGGGTTTACAGGGGGGAGGGGGGGAGGGGAAAACATAGTTTCAATTTCCAAAACAATAAGAACGCACTTGTATACTGTTGCTCCTTTTTCTTTTTTTTTCTTTTCCTTTTCTTTTCTTTTTTTCCCTTTTCTTTCAATTTTAGTATAAAATACAAATTGAATATATTAATGAATAGTAGAAATACACCGAAGTGAGGAGTAGAGGGAAAGAAGAGGGAGGAGTAGAGAGGGAGTGAGAGGGGAATGTAAGGAGGGGGAGATGGAGGGAAGGGGAGAAAGGAATGTTTGAGGGGGAGGGGAAGTAGAAGAGGGGAATGTTGGAGGGGAGAAATGAAAGTTGGAGGGGGAGAAGAAAGGGTGTATGGAGGGTTGAAGTGTTATGTTGGTTTTCTATGGTGGAATATAAGATGAGTTGTGTTTACTGTTTTCTTAATTGCACAGTATATAAGTGATTGTATAAAATGAAAATGAAAACGAAATAAAACAGTCTTCAAGGAAAATTTGATAAAGAGTCAAGGGCACGAATTGCTTTTTGCAGGTGCTCTTGGAAAATATGTTGGCTCGAGAAGGAAAAGGAAAGAAAAAGATAGAACCTTCCTCCTTTGAAGTGTACA
Organism: Thamnophis elegans; assembly: GCF_009769535.1. Classification (NCBI taxonomy): domain Eukaryota; kingdom Metazoa; phylum Chordata; class Lepidosauria; order Squamata; family Natricidae; genus Thamnophis; species Thamnophis elegans. The sequence goes on along the minus strand of NC_045558.1, from coordinate 85,314,586 downwards.
AAAGAACTTGTGTTTAAGTTAATCTAATATATATATATATATATATATATATATATATATATATATATATATATATATATATATATATATATACATACATACATACATACATACATACATACATACATACATACATACTCAAAAGAAGCTTGGAAGGCTAGAGTGGCTATCAGACTCCTCTTTTCTTTTTTTCTACTTCTTTTTTTTTTTTTTTGAAAAATGGATCAATATCCAGATGAGGAAACCTTAAAATTTCGAAACATCCTGGCTGGAACTCAAAATATTTTGGAAGGCTTTGGGAGATTTGAGAAGAAGTTTGATAGACTATTGTTTATCATAGCAAAAGATGATGGGGTTGGAGCCCCAAAAATTAAAGAAGAGAATGAAAATATAGAAGATAAAAACAAGACAATAGATGAACTTATTAATGGAGCAAATATGGGTGAAAGCGGAAAGAAAGGAAGATGGAAAAGTGAATTTGACAAATTGGAGCTTTACCCCAGATTTCAAGATACAGGAGAAAAAAAAGGGTGATAATGATGGAGCTAAGAAGAGAAACCTATTCAGAAATAAGTTTGACAACCAAAGAAAAGCTAATGTTAATAACAATTCAAGGGCAACGAGACTATTTGAGAGATGTTTTAAGCAAGTGCGGAGAGAAGTTTATAAAAACTTCATAAAGGAGCTGAAAAGAGAATTGACAAAACCATTGACAAGAGAGATAAGACTGTTTTGCCACTGGAAAGATACAGGTTGATAATGAAAGTTGATGATAAAAAGTTAGCTAATTTTTGGTGATCAATAAGTAGGGATTTTAGTATTTTGTAGACTGTTTTAGATTATCATTGAATGTTTATTCGTTTATAATTAACTATGACAATAATAATGAAATGATAACCTTAATTAGTATAAGTAACCTAGTTATAAATTGTAAATTGGGACTTGGTAAAAAGACCTATAAATTTTATTAATAAATTTTTGTTTAGATCTTGTTATAAAGATATAATCCCTTTGGGTCTGAAGAGAAGAAATGTGATATAAATACTAAATAATTTTTTCGTTAACCACAATAATAACAAGGAAATGTTAATGGGTATTTTTGGTGATTAATAAGTAGGAATGTTAGCATTTTCTAGATTGTTTTAGATTTTTATTAAATGTTCATTTGTTAACATATAATTAACTATAATAATAATGAAGATAACCTTAATTAGTAAAAATACCTTGGATATAAATTGTATTTTGGGACTTAGGGAAAAGACCTATAAATTTTATTAATACATTTTTGTTTAGAGCTTGCTATAAAGGTATAATTTCTTTTGGGCCTGATGAGAGGAGAGGTGATATAAATAGTAAATATTTTTTAGTTAACAACAATAATAATAAGGAAATGTTAATGGATAATGTTTAATGATATATCTGTGTGTGTGTATGTGTGTGTGTGCGTGTGTGTGTTGTACTAGTAAAAGCAAATTGGAGATAAGATTTAAACTCTGAGTTGGGGGAGAAAGGGGGGGAAATGCTTAGATATTTTACTAAATGAATTTGTTTCAGAATATGTCATAAAGGTGTAATGTTATTGGAGGTTTATTGAAACTGCGAATGAATGCCAGTAGGTGGCTGTGTCGTTAAATACAAATGATTTTAGATAAAAACATGTTTAAATAATTATAATTAAATGAGAATTGTGGTATAGTGATAGTAAAATACATAAATTTTCTTTTTTGATTTAAAATGTACAATTCAATTTGAATGAAGTATATGTAAGGATTGTGGAAGAAACGCACGAAATGTATTTGTAACCAATCGACACGCTTTCTACAAGATGTAATGAAAGATGATTCTTTTTTTGTATTTTTGTTTAATTAAAACAATAAAACTTTTTCCAAAAAGAAAGAATTCCGATTAAAATAATAAAAACTAATACAAACGAAACTCTTTTTAGAAAAAAAGAGAATCAAAAGAAAGAATAAAAATACAAGAAAAATGAAAACAAATTAAAAGAAGATAGCGAATATAATAAAGAAAAAATATATAAATGATTTCCAATTTTCATCTCAATAAATATAAATAAATTTAATAACTCTTCTCCCTTTTAAAGATATCTCTTCATTCCCTATCCCATTCCTTATCTATAAGGGATAGATGGATGGATGGATGGATGGATGGATGGAAGATAGGTAGAGCCAGAAAACATCAACTTTTTAGTCTTTTCAGCAAAAAACCCATAAAGGGTTTCCAGAACATTGCAACAAAGTATCTTCCTTTAACTTTGACACGTAAACTAACTTTACATTCATTCCTATTACTTTTAATGCTATTGGTAGTGGTTTGTTATCTGAGCTTGCCAGTGACGTGCGGTGAGGCAAGACCGCAGCAGCGGCGAGAAGCAACGTCCCCGGCACTGTGTCCGACAGGCGTCTCGCATTTATGGTGGACATAAACGCGAGACGCCTGTCGGACACAGTGGCGGGGGTGTTGCTTCTCGCCGCCGTCGCGCTCCACCGCCTTGCCCCCCGCCTCCTCCGATGAACAATCCTGCTGCCCCGGCCTGCAGCCAGCCCACCCACACCTCGCCCGACCTGCTCCCTGCCTGGACTCACCGCTCTTCTCCTCCTCCTCCTCCTCGTCCCCACTCGGTGCTGGGCTGGCTGCAGGCCGGGGCATCAGGATTGTTTGTCGGAGGAGGCGGGGGGGACAAGGCAGTGGAGTGCGACGGTGGCGAGAAGCATCTCAGATGGAGCTGGGACACCCGGAAGGCAAGCCGGCACTTCGGCATGCCTTTAAGTGCCGGCTTGCCTTCCGGGTGTCCTGGCTCCATGTGAGATGCTTCTCGCCGCCGTCGCGTTCCACTGCCTTGCCCCCCCCGCCTCCTCATACGAACAATCCTGCTGCCCCAGCCTGCAGCCAGCCCACCCACCCCCACCCGACCTGCTCCCTGCCTGGACTCACCGCTCTCCTCCTCCTCCTCCTCCCCCCCGCTCGGTGCTGGGCTTTAAAGGGGTCTCCCCTCCCCAGCCAGCCAGCCCATCCAGCCAATTCCCCCCATCACCACTGTGTCCAACAGGCCAGGTGTCTCGCGTTTATGGCGGACATAAATGCGAGACGCCTGGCCTGTTGAAACACAGCGGCAAGAACGTCCCTGCTGCTTCCGTGCTCCACCGCCTCGCCCCCCTGCCTCCTCCAACCCCACCGCTGTGAAGAAAGAAAAAAAACACACATACAAACCTCACAATAAAAAATTAAATTTTTTATTAAATTACAAATTACAAATTAAATTACAATAAATTTGAATCCCCCCCTCCCTCCGTCTGATCCACCTTTTCCAGCTGTGGAAACTCTCTCAACTCTCCTCTTGTCCGCCCAACGTAAGCATGCTCAACATAAGCGTGCTCCTAAGGCATGATTCGCTGCTTCCCGATCAGGAGGCGGGAGAACCAGTGCCTCTTTTGCATATGAAAGTGTTCGGTTTTTAACTCCTCCTTAACTTTTAAAAGGCGAACAATTCCTTAGGCAAAAGAGGCCCCGAGTTCTCTGGCCTCCTCCCATAGTTAACACTGAGAGCAGACACCAAGCCACTGTGACTTTGAATCTGGTAGCAACTACCCTGGCTTTAATTATTTAAAAAAATATATTTAAAATTCTTCCTTTCCCTCAGGAGACTTGTGAGGCCCCACCTCCCCTGCCTCTAGTGACTGCACGTCCCTGGAGCTTGCTGTTTAGCTTAAGAAATTTCATCACCAGGCTAGGTGACATCCTCAGGAGGACTTCAGTTGGGAAAGTACTGCTGAGGATGTCACTTAGCCTGGTGATGAATATTTGGAAGCTAAACAGCAACCACATCTACCACCAGAGCTACAAATATTTTCTATCATTTCTACTTCTAGCTTTAATTCAATGAAATATTGTTAGTTTGATTTCTCTTCAATTCTTCTTTATCCAATCCAATCTCTTCAAGTTTGTTCTTAACAAACTTCTTTTGTAAATCCAATAATAAAACATTTTTCCAAGTCATTTTGTTGGTATATCATTTGTATTTCTCTTTTTAATGTTAAAAACTTTACCCACTTTCTTTTGATTATCTAGTAAAACATCCTTTTCCAAACCACTTTCTTCTCTTGTCATTTGTAATCTTATCAGATAAAATTTGTTTCAGATCTGTTAATCATTCATTAACATTTTTAGACAGTGTATCAATAGATGCAGAAATCATTATTTACAGTGTTGCTCTAATAAGTGCTGGCTGCATTCTTCAGAGATCTCCTTTAACATTTCTGGTATTATATATCATATCATTCTGTAAATTTTAGTATTAACTAATACCAGACTTGTATTTTTTCCTTCTGCTTAAAATCTTTAGTTCCCTCTAGTGTTCAATTTCTGAAATCATCATTACTTTTTGTTATGACTTGCAATTGCTAGGGTAAGCAAATGAAAACTTATTTATTTTTCTAGTTAATTACAAATTTTTATAGTAAGAGTCAGAATTCCCATTTGCAATTCATTTATAACTTTCTCAGATCAAAGAACTAATTTAGCTTTTTGTTACTTATTTAAAATTCTTAAGCTTTTAGTTAATTTTTTTAAAATCATCTGCCTAAGTCCTTTCAAACCCATCATCCTAGTAGTTTTAAAATAATTAACAGAGCATTTCTGAAAATTAGAAAGTGAGATTTAGAAAACTTTTGTCCTTAAAATCTCCACTACAGTTGCAACAAGACAGCTGATTCTGTCATCTAGTATTCAAATCAATAGAAAACCATTGTGCTGCAGTCTCATGAGTGGACATCGGGAGCACATGTGGGTCATCTCCTGAGCACTCCAAAGATGTCCCAGGGAGCTAGTCTATCAGTTCTTTGATCTTTGTCATGGTTGCCAGCTCTGCTTTTGCAGAGCCATCTCCAATTTATAATATTAGGGATTTACTCACTTTTGTTGCCAGCAGTTTAAACATTAGTGTTATGTGTTGTGTTGTTTTTAGGGGACCGCACATTTACACTTATACAAGCTGTATACTCACTATTTTACATTGTAGCCAAGTGTCATTTCTTTCATTTGTCACATGAAAAGATATACTTAAATATTTACAAAATGTGTAGGGGTATATTCACTTCTGTGATATATTGTTGTTCCAGCAAGATCAGTTATGATCACCCAAGAAGTCCAGCTAAAGCAATGATATAAAAGGATGTTGGAGGTGGATGATCGCTTGAATGATGGTAGCAAAGGAATTATTTCATATTGTGTGGGAGAGGGCAATTCCTATATTAACTAGGAAAACTGCATGATAATCAATATAAAGTCATTGATGAGATAGTGATGGATAATGGGTCTCTCAGGCTAGATGGCACTCCACACACCGCTGAGGATCTTTAAGCATATTAATGGTGTTTATGGCAAAGCTAAATTAAAACCTTTGGGACATCTTGTTGCTGATGCTATGCAGGAAAAAGAAAATCTGAATCTTGAAAGACAATTGCAGTGGAAACATGGACCATAAGCACAAATCGGGGAAAGATTGACACAGCAGAAAATGAAATAAGTGGTCTATATATACATTGGCATCTTTGGTATTTACAAATTGAAATGGACTAGAATTGGACAAAAGATCATACTGTTACAGTCCAGAACTTGAAAATGGAATGGTATTTCTATTGAGAAAGTCATAAAAAGAGCAGTATTTGGCAATACAATCAATAACTAAATAAAACAATTCACTAATGTTCCAGGTTATGTATACCTTATATGCAACTTTATCATTCCTCACTAGTGTAGTTGTTGTAGCACAACAAAGGGGTATATAGCATTTTAATTACGCCACATAAAATAGGGTGTCAGAAGTGGCCTAGGATGTTGCCTATTGAAAAGGTCAGCCATTGCGAATGGGTCCAGGTTTCTTTCATCTGTTGAGTTAAATCATGCTCAAATCTAAAAGGAATGTTTAAGTATTGTATTTGCCTGCATTTCCATCATCTTTATGGCTGGGATACAATCATAGCTGAAACTGATCACAAACCGTTAATAACCATATTCAAGAAGCCCCTTTTGTTCCCAAGTGTTTTCAGAGCATGATGCTTATCTTGTAGCATTACAACCTCAACATTGTCTATAAGCCAGGACATGAAATGTTTATCAGCGATACTCTGATCAGGGCTACATCAGATCAGGTGACACCTGGAGGAGAGCTCGAGCATTGTATGGTTTGTTTGTTGCAACAGGAACAAACCTTCTTTGCCAAAGTCAATCAAGTAGACAATGTTACAAATCAGCTGCTACATCAGCTCATTGGACATTGAGGGAACTCTATCATTGCAATTGTGTGGATTTGCGTGTGGCTGAGTAGCCTGATTTTCCATATCCAGTGGATGGGCCAGAATCACCTGGTATTACCGTGCCACACTTAGCCACTGACAATAGAGAATGCATAGTGTTGATACCACAGACAAATATTAGTGACAGTCCTGAGCGAGTCAGTATACCTGACAGCAGTCAAATGCTGAAAGTGCCAGTAAGTGGTGAGAAGAGCCCAGCAACCTCAGTGAGGTCAAAGAAGCAAAGAGAGCCAGTCTTCACCCATAGCGGCAGATGTTCACAACCACCCAGTAGAGTTAACCTGCAGGAAGACTTGGTACTGGTTCTTATCTGAAATTTTATGTTGTTTGTTCTGAACATGAAAAGGAGATGTTACCGGTGTTATGTCTACCTTATATACAACTTTATCTTTCCTCTCTAGTTGTTTCCTGTATCACTCTAGGATTCATCTCTATTGTTCCTGTGATGCCTTTCCTGTTGTATTTTACACTCTCTAACAAGATGGCTTCTGCACAATGATGGCTTGTATAGCATTTTAATTACTCCACATGAAACAACTAATATTACAAGTATTCAAATTTTTGCTCCAATCACTGATAAAACAACAAAGAGGATACAAGGGCTGTCAGTGGGTTAGATTACAACTGCTCATATGGAAGTTCCAAGTCAAAGTAAACACAAAGCCAATGCTTTCTATGATATCATATTGAATATACTGTAAGCCAGGAATGTCAAACTCAAGGCCTGGGGCCCAGATCCAGCCCTCAGGGGCTTAGATCTGGCCCCGGGGCCGCTCTGAAAACAGCAAAGGACCAGCCAGCAGTACCTCTGCCAGTGAACACAGAGCTTGGGAGAGTCATAGGCTGCCCCCCTGAGCTCGGTGTGCAGTTCCCAGAAGACGACCTAATTAATTTACGAGCATCGAGACAAAGTTCAAAACAAAACCATTCATTTATTAGGATCAACATTCTGGCATGTACTCCTGCGGGCCCAAAACTGCTTCCACTTAATTACGTTTAAACTTTACTCCTTTATCTCCTCCCTTCTGTCATGCGTCATAGATCATATTCACGAACTAGGTTCTAGAAATATGAGATCCAACTCTGGCCGAAGGTATGCATGGAATCCTTCCTCGAATGCCAACCTGATAATAATGGCAACACTTTACAAGTTGACATCCGGCTCCCCTCACTTTGCAAAAGTGACCTGTGTAAAACAAAGCAATTTTAGTACAGATGTACAACTAAGGGATGCGTTCCTCCCCTTGGTTTGCCTGGGTTTTCTGCATGGAATTTTCTATAAGGTGATCAGCCTGGATATTCTTACTTTTTACCCAAGATGCCTTTGATAAGGGGTAGCCCTTCCACTTGATTAAGTATTGGAGTTGTCTCCCATGCCACATCAAATCAAGGACTTGTTGAACTTCATGATGACTTTGCCCCCCTATGACCACAGGGGCTGGGGGCTCCTGGGGTAGTGGTCTCAGAGTGGATCCGATCACAGGTTTTAAGAGGCTACGATGAAATGCGGGTGTATCTTCCCCAGCAATTGAGGCAGTTTCAATTGCACTGTGACTGGGTTGATGATCATTACTATTGGGAATTGTCCCATAAACTTTGGCCCCAGTTTCTTGCTAGGCAGTTTTAATCTCCCACCCGGAATGGCCATTGTGGAGCTTGGGGTTTATCTGCCTGTTTCTTATAGGTTTGTGCCACTTTAACCACTGCTTTTTTGACATTTTCCCATGCTGCTTTCAGCATCGACATCCAATCAGTCAAGGTGACTGAGGAAGGTGGATCCCTTGGATACTCAGGCATTGGGACGAAGTCCATACTGCTCACTATTTTGAATGGTGTGAGTCCTGTGCTACTGTGAACAGCATTATTGTACGCAACCTCAGCAAAAGATAAAAGGTCTGCTCAATTGGATTGCTGATAGTTCACGTAGCACCTCAGGTACTGCTCTACCATGGCATTCCGTCTCTCTGCTGCCCCATTGGTGCTCGGATGAAAAGCTGAACTAAGACCCTGAAATGACTCAATGGACCGCAGGAACTCCCTCCAGAACTGGATCCCTCTGTCTGAAATAATTCTTTGAGTTACTCCATGCAGTTGGTAGATATGCTTCACGAACAGTTTAGCCAGCTTGTGAGCCAAGGGTAGTCCAATGCAGGGTATGAAGTGTGCCTGTTTGGAGAACAGGTCTACTACAGTCCAAATCACTGTGTTTCCCCCACTTTTCGGCAACTCTACTATAAAGTCCATTGCGATCTCCTCCCACGGCCTCATTGGCTCTGCTACTGTTTTCAGCAGTCCGGGGGGGAGGGGGGAGGTTTCCCGGTCATCTCTTCATTGTGGCGCAGATGGTGCAACCTTTCATGTAACTATCCACATCTTTCTTTATGCCAGGCCACCAAAATTGCCTTCGGGCTAAGTGTAAAGTCTTTAGGAAGACAAAGTGGCTTGCCAGTTTGACATCATGGCTCCTCTGGAGAATTAGGGTGCATAGGGATTCTGGGACATAGAGTTTCATTCCCTTCCATGCAAGGTCATCTCTTTTTGTCAAGATGTGTTGGTTGTTTTGGAACCAGGGATCTGCTAGCAGTTCGGTTTTTAGCCTCATGGATCGGTCGCTTGCGGGTTGGTTTTGTTGGTCACAGTGCTGCCGCCTAGTGGTCACTTGGGCAGCTGTTTGAGTAGAGGGAATGATGGCATCCACTACGTGTTCCCGTTCGCATTTGTACTGGGGCATGCGGGAGAGGGCATCAGCTAGAAAGTTCCTCCCCCCTGGAATGTGCTTTAAGACAAAATCAAAATGGTTGAAGTATTGAGCCCATCGGATTTGTTTGGGTGATAGTTTCAGCGGGGTCCTGAGCGCCGCCAGATTTTTGTCGTCATTCTAGACTTCGAACGGTTTCTGGCCCCCTTCCAATAGGTATCTCCAGGTCAGCAGTGCCCATTCACTGCAAAAACCGCCTTTTCCCATGTGGCCCATTGTCTCTCTGTGTCTGTGAGCTTGCAGGAAGCATAGGCATAGGGTTGTAAGTTACCTTGGTTGTTTCTTTGGAGTAGCACTGCTCCCACTGCCATGTCGCTGGCATCTGCCTGGATCATGAAGGTTTGTTCGGGGTGAGGATGCTTCAGCACTGGCTCCTTTGCAAACATTTCTTTTAGTGTTTCAAACGCCTCTTGGCAGGTTAGGTCCCACTGTAGGGGTTGTCCCAGATGAGGTTTTGTTCCTGGGCTCCCTGTCTTCAAGAAGCCTGTTAGGGTTTGGCAATTTTTGCAAAGGAGGGGATGAATGGCTTGTACAAGTTCGCGAACCCTAGGAAGCTTTGTAGCTGTCTGTGGGTGCAAGGGGTTGCCAGCCTATGATGGCTTACACTTTGGCTGGGTCCATCTCTATTCCCTCATTTGACACTCGGTAACCCAGGTAAACTCACTGTGCACAGTGGAATTTGCATTTTGATACCTTGACGTACAGGTTGGCTGCCAGAAGTTTTTCCAGTACTTGGTGTACAAAGGGTACGTGGTCATCCATAGTCTCAGTGTAGATGAGGATGTAATCCAGGTAGACAAGAACCCCCTTGTAGAGGTACTCATGCAGCACCTCATTTATTAACTGCATGAATACCGCTGGGGGCCCCTGCAGTCCGAAAGGCATCACTTTGAATTGAAGCTCCCTAGGGGGCAGTTGAACACTGTTTTCCACTCATCTCCCTCTCTGATACATATTCGGTAATATATTTCTCTGAGGTCTAGTTTGGTGAAGACTTTTACCTTGGCCAGATGAGATAGCATGTCCTTTATGAGGGGAGGGGGTATAGGTAAGGTGACCAGATTTTCAGATTGGAAAAGAGGGACACCTTTGACCGGGCCCGGGGGGGGGGCTTGATTAAAAAATTTATACGGAGCAACAAAAATTTTCATACAACGCAAAAATAGTATTGTAATATTTATTTATTTCAACATTACAATTTACAAATATAAATTGTAACTTGGCAAACATCAAAATTTTGATCACGTGACCATGAGGATGCTGCAACGGTCGCTAAGTGTGAAAATGGTCGCTAAGTGTGAAAATGGTAATCAGACACTTTTTTCAATGCCATTGTAACTTTGGTCACTAAATGAACTGTTTGAAAGTTAAGGCTAGCTTGCATTATAATGCCTTATGCTGGCTTACATTTTCAAGAGAGAGAAGCTAAACTCCTTGTTAGAATTGAAATAGAAACGAATAGAGTAGAGTAAAATAGAATAGAATAGTTTATTAGCCAAGTGTGATTGGACACACAAGGAATTTGTCTTTGGTGAATATGCTCTCAGTGTACATAAAGAAAAATAAAATAGTAAGATAGTGGGATCCTTGCTCACCAAGCTCAGAAACCAGCGATCCCACGATCTGTCCCACACCTCCTCTTTCCCTAAGAGGTGGTGGGGTGGGGAATCCTTGCCCATCAAGCTCAGAAACCAGCGATCCCATGATCTGTCCCACACCTCCTCTTTTTCCCTCTCTTCCCGGGCGGCACAGACTGAAACAGAAGCCGCGGCAGGAGAGCAGCACAGGAGCTGGCTGCGGAAGCGAGTGGAAGTTATCTGGATGACTGAAACGGACTTCGCGGCAGGAGAGCGAGGGAGCAGCCGCCCGAGAACTTCCACGCGGTTCAGGGGTTTCTGCCGGGCGGTGGGAGCCCCGGAAGCGAGTGGAAGTTATCTGGATGACTGAAACGGACTCCGCGGCAGGAGAGCGAGGGGGCAGCCGCCCGTTTCACCTCACACAAAGAACTTCCACGTGGTTCAGGGGCTTCTGCCGGGCGGCGGGAGCTGCGGAAGCGAGTGGAAGTTCTCTGGACGACTGAAACGGACTCCACGGCAGGAAAGCGAGGGGGCAGCCGCCCGAGAACTTCCACGCGGTTCAGGGGCTTCTGCCGGGCGGCGGGAGCCCCGGAAGCGAGTGGAAGTTATCTGGATGACTGAAACGGACTCCGCGGCAGGAGAGCGAGGGGGCAGCCGCCCGTTTCACCTCACACAAAGAACTTCCACGTGGTTCAGGGGCTTCTGCCGGGCGGCGGGAGCCGCGGAAGCGAGTGGAAGTTATCTGGACGACTGAAACGGACTCCACGGCAGGAAAGCGAGGGGGCAGCCGCCCGTTTCACCTCGCACAGGGGCTGGCTGTGACGCGAGGAGGTGAAATGAACTCCGCAAAGGGGGAGAAGGAGGAGAGGAGGGCTGTCTCCTCCCCCCAGCGCCTCCCGATTCCCACCGGTACCAAATCATAACATGATTGCTCACCAGTGAGTAAGCGCAGCTGCAACCCCAAAAGACGAAATGAAATGAAGACTCGCGCAGGCGTGCTCAGCTAAGCGGAGTCCAGCCAATCAGTGAGCTGGTTGGGATGGAAAATTTTCAGCACGTGGCATGCTGAAAATTTCCCATCCCAGCCAGCTCACTGATTGGCTGGAGTCCAGGCCAATCCAATCAGTGAGCGGCAGGCTGGACTGGCTTAAATTTGTAGGATAGAACGGAACGATGAGCCAGCCCAGCGAGCTAGCAGCTGATGGGCGGGAGCTGCGAGCGCCAAAAAAAGTGTGCTTTTTAAAGAAGCGTGCGGGACGTGGGAAAATGTATGAAAAAGCGTGGCTGTCCCGCCAAATGCAGGACGTTTGGTCACCTTAACTTAAAGAGAAAGTAGAAAATTAATAACGTCTTTGAATTGAGCTTAGCTCCTCCTTGCTAGGTTAACTATAAACAATTTGTATCATTTCTGATCTTAATCATAAGCTATCTGAAATTTCCTAGACCCATATTTATTTTGAATATAGTCAATCCATTTTTCCCAGTCTCGTTTATATCTCTCGTTCGAATAGTCCTTAAGATATGCAGATATTTTAGCCATCTCTGCTAAGTTTGTGACTTTCAATGTCCAATCTTGGATAGTAGGCAAATCTTCTTTCTTCCAGTATTGCGCCACCAACAATCTAGCTGCAGTTATCAAGTGCAAAATCAAGTTAATCTCTACTGCTGTACAGTCAGTAATTATACCTAACAAAAATAGCTGGGGGGTAAACTTTATCCTTTTTTTGAGAACATTTTGCATAATCCACCATATTTTTATCCAGAATGCCTTAATCTTTTTGCAAGTTCACCATATATGAAAATATGTAGCGTCCATACAATCACATCTCCAGCATTTAGGTTGTAAATTCAAATACATAGAAGCCATTTTTTTGGGATCTAGATGCCATCTGTAAAACATCTTATAAAAATTTTCTCTCAAGTTTTCTGTGTAAATTTTACATTTCTCACCCATATCTTCTCCCATATATCCAACATTATTGGTTCTTCAACATTTTGAGCCCATTTAATCATACAATCTTTAACTAGCTCTGTTTCAGAGTCAATTTCTATTATTACATTATATAATCTTTTTATATGCATTGAACTTTGGTGTCTAATTTGTTTAAGTAAATTATCCTCGACTTGCATAAAGCCAGTTTTTTTATCTAATTTCCATCTAGCCTGTAACTGCCCGTACTGAAACCATGTTTGAATTACCTTTTCCTTTTTTAATACAGCCAAAGATTTCAGTTGCGGTGCACCTCTTTCTACAGTAAGAAGCTGCCTATAAGTAATTATATCCTGTTTTTGTACTATGTTCATATTTTCTATTGCATGTGTAGGGATAGCCCACATAGGTAACTTATCATTTAGTTTATATTGATATTTTTTCCAAACCCACAGTAAGGCATTCCTTAAAATATGACTTTTAAAATTCTTATCCACCTTTTTGTTAGATAGCAAATAAGCATGCCAACGATATACCAAATCATACCCTTCAATATTGAGTATTCTATCATCTGTTAAGTTGATCCAATCACTAATTATAGATAAAACTACTGCATCATAATATAGTTTTAAATTGGGTAATTTCAAACCTCCTCTTTCACGCACATCCTGCATTATTTTAAGTTTTACTCTCGGCTTCTTATCTACCCTACCGAGAACTTTGTCTCGAGGCTCGTAAATTAATTAGGTCATCTTCTGGGAACTTCACAGAGAGCCAAAACTGACTTTTAAAAATCTGTCAAGATTTCCGGGTTTCCTGAATCCTGGGCTCTCTGAGCACTCCCCCAATATTTGGGGTGCTTGGAGGGAAAATCAGGCAACAGGAGGTATGCGGCAATGCCAAGCAGCGATGCCTTTCCCAGCAACAGAAGCAAGAAAGGATGAGAACTCGTGGAAATTAGCTCCTAAGGCAGCTGAAGTAGAATTCCCTCACCCGAATCCCCAGATACAGGGAAGGGTCTCAAGCAAGCTGGCAAGGGTGGACTGGAGGTGGGACTGGACACAAGTCAGGCTCTCAAAGCCCCAGATGGAATCCCTGGAGAGTGCACTAGACCAACAGAGGGAGGATCTTGACCGGACCACCCTTGCTAATGAGGTGCCATCATGTCACCCAAAAGAGAGGGGAGGGACATCTGATCCTGTTGAGGGGAAGAGACGCAGACTGGAGTGCAGTCCCCCTCCTCCACCCCATAGAAGGAGAAGGAGCCCAAAACTGCAACCAGTGCCTCTCTCAAGCAGTAGGCAGGCTACCCCAGGGCAGACAAACCCCTACCTCCCTCCGAACTAGAGATAAGGAAGACTGCCAGCCATATCAGGCCCAAGCATACAGAGGCTGACAGGAGGTTGGAAGAGTAGGGCTGAATCACCTGCACCAATTCAGGGAAAAGTTTGATGGGGACTCAGACCAGCTAGCTCTATTCCTCGATTCAGCTGATATCCACCTAGAACGCTATGGGCACCTCTACCCATTCCCCAGGACTATGGTGAATACCATCACAGAGTGGCTAGAGGGAGAAGCAAGGGAATAGTTAGCAGCCCTCCGCAAGAGGAGAGCCCCCCAACTGCAAGACATAGATGACTTCCTGCAACTGCTAGAGGCCAGATTTGAGGAGGTGGAGGAGGACTCGTATGCAGAAGAGGAACTCAGCAACCTAAAGCAGAGGGGCCGCCCCATCAAAGAGCACATCCATGAATTCAGGAGGGTCATAGGAAGGCTACCCCCTTTACCACAGTGTCTGCTGGTGCATTTTTTTAGCACAAGCCTGGACAAGCAAATTGCCCAGGTAACCGCATACTGCGACATCCCAAATTGACTCTCTAAGTGTTCCGAGTGGCAACAAAAGTCGGCAGCGGGCCGTACACCAATGATAGGGAGTAACTGAACACAAAAGAGAGAGGTCAACCTGACCTAAAACCACCCAACTGATGGGCAACCACAGCAGGCCCTGAGACCAGCCCTCCCTCAAAGTCCACTGAAATGCTACCAATGCAGGGGGGTGGGCCACATGGCAGCTACATGCCCAACCCCAGCCCCAAAGCCAAAGCCAGACCCACTGTCCAGGGCACAAACAGAACGAGGCCCCAAACGGACCACCAACATGTCCGGAAAAGCCCTCCAGGCTGCAAAGGCCTCTTCCCCCTCAGGCGAAAGTGGTGGAACCCCAGGCAACAACAACCAGTCGCTCAAGACATATGACAGCGAGGACGAGGGAGAAAATGACCCAATGGTGAGTGAACCAATTCACCCTTTCCTTTTTTGAATATGCCTTTCAGTCCCAAAAACAGGAAACCAGGAGGATTTTCAAGTCCCAATAGACTCAGAATGCAAAAGGTCAACCTAACTACAGTCCTGAAACTGGGGATCAGAGCAAAAAGATTGGCCCACCTGATCTGGTTCGAGCAGGTTGAGAGGTCCCTAATGGGAGGAGCCTATGCCACCCACTTGACTGAACCATTGAGGCTAGAGCTAGCGGATCACTGGGAAGTAATTCGATTCATAATAGCTCCCAAAATGACAGATGCAGTCATACTAGGACTTTCCTGGCTAGACAAGTGGGGACCGACCATCTGGTGGAAAGGGGGTAACTGCAGACTTAGGATATCAAGGGGTCCCAACCCCTCCCACACTAGCTAGCAGAAACACCACCCACACAGGAATCCCCCCAAAAGAGCCCACAAGAACAACTGGAAACCACATCCAACAAAACCCCAGAGGCTAACTGATTCCGATGGAATATCAGAAGTAGTATTCAGCGTAGCATGCAGAAGTATTCAGCGAGGCCAAGTGCGATGTTCTGCCTCCTCAATATGAGACAGACTGTGCCATGAAAATCATCCCCGGGGCAAAACTACCCAAACCCAAACTGTACGCCATGATGCCCCGGGAAATACAAGGGATGCGCAAATACATAGACAAAAACCTAGCAAGGAGGTTCATTGAGCCAGCCAAGCCACGGGTCGCTGCACTGGTCCTCTTCAAGGAGAAAAAAGATAGAACTATGAGATTGTGTGTGGACTTTCAAAGGATAAATGCCGTATGCATACACAACCTATACCTAAGGTGACCAGACGTCCCGCATTTGGCGGGACAGCCACGCTTTTTCATACATTTTCCCGCGTCCCGCACGCTTCTTTAAAAAGCACACCACGTGCTGAAAATTTTCCATCCCAACCAGCTCACTGATTGGCTGGACTCCGCTTAGCTGAGCACGCCTGCGCGAGTCTCCATTTCATTTCGTCTTTTGGGGTTGCAGCTGCGCTTACTCACTGGTGAGTAATCATGTTATGATTTGGTACCGGTGGGAATCGGGAGGCGCTGGGGGGAGGAGACAGCCCTCCTCTCCTCCTTCTCCCCCTTTGCGGAGTTCATTTCACCTCCTCGCGTCACAGCCAGCCCCTGTGCGAGGTGAAACGGGCGGCTGCCCCCTCGCTTTCCTGCCGTGGAGTCCGTTTCAGTCGTCCAGATAACTTCCACTCGCTTCCGCGGCTCCCGCCGCCCGGCAGAAGCCCCTGAACCACGTGGAAGTTCTTTGCGTGAGGTGAAACGGGCAGCTGCCCCCTCGCTCTCCTGCCGCGGAGTCCGTTTCAGTCGTCCAGATAACTTCCACTCGCTTCCGGGGCTCCCGCCGCCCGGCAGAAGCCCCTGAACCACGTGGAAGTTCTCGGGCGGCTGCCCCCTCGCTTTCCTGCCGTGGAGTCCGTTTCAGTCGTCCAGAGAACTTCCACTCGCTTCCGCAGCTCCCGCCGCCCGGCAGAAGCCCCTGAACCACGTGGAAGTTCTTTGTGTGAGGTGAAACGGGCGGCTGCCCCCTCGCTCTCCTGCCGCGGAGTCCGTTTCAGTCATCCAGATAACTTCCACTCGCTTCTGGGGCTCCCACCGCCCGGCAGAAACCCCTGAACCGCGTGGAAGTTCTCGGGCGGCTGCTCCCTCGCTCTCCTGCCGCGAAGTCCGTTTCAGTCATCCAGATAACTTCCACTCGCTTCCGCAGCCAGCTCCTGTGCTGCTCTCCTGCCGCGGCTTCTGTTTCAGTCTGTGCCGCCCGGGAAGAGAGGGAAAAAGAGGAGGTGTGGGACAGATCATGGGATCGCTGGTTTCTGAGCTTGATGGGCAAGGATTCCCCACCCCACCACCTCTTAGGGAAAGAGGAGGTGTGGGACAGATCGTGGGATCGCTGGTTTCTGAGCTTGGTGAGCAAGGATCCCACTATCTTACTATTTTATTTTTCTTTATGTACACTGAGAGCATATTCACCAAAGACAAATTCCTTGTGTGTCCAATCACACTTGGCTAATAAACTATTCTATTCTATTTTACTCTACTCTATTCGTTTCTATTTCAATTCTAACAAGGAGTTTAGCTTCTCTCTCTTGAAAATGTAAGCCAGCATAAGGCATTATAATGCAAGCTAGCCTTAACTTTCAAACAGTTCATTTAGTGACCAAAGTTACAATGGCATTGAAAAAAGTGTCTGATTACCATTTTCACACTTAGCGACCATTTTCACACTTAGCGACCGTTGCAGCATCCTCATGGTCACGTGATCAAAATTTTGATGTTTGCCAAGTTACAATTTATATTTGTAAATTGTAATGTTGAAATAAATAAATATTACAATACTATTTTTGCGTTGTATGAAAAATTTTGTTGCTCCGTATAAATTTTTTAATCAAGCCTCCCCCCCCCCCCCGGGCCCGGTCAAAGGTGTCCCTCTTTTCCAATCTGAAAATCTGGTCACCTTACTTTAAGTATATTTTAAACTGTTTTTGTTAAAGATTTATACCTTGTATTGGTTCTGGGAAGTCGGGGGGCGGGAGATTGGGGGGAGGGTGGGAGGGAGCGGAGTTTACTAAGTTGGAGGAGGGGTGTTGGATTTTAAGGTATTATGATTGTACATGTATACTGCTATTTTTTCTTTTTTATGTATATTGAAATGGAATTATAAATACCATCAACACAAAAGGGAGTTTGCTCAGAAGCTGAAATACACCAAGTGAATTAGAGGAAGAGTGGGAAGCAGAGGAGAGAAGAAAGATAGGAAGAGAGGGACAGGAGAGAGGGTGAGGGGGGAATATGAGGTGTATAAGGAGGAGTGGTAAGGGGAGAGAGAAGGAGAAAGGAAGGGGAAGTAGAGTAGAAAATGATGGACGGAAGAAAGGATGTAGAAAGGGGGAGGAGAGAGGGGGAAGAAAGTGTCGGATAAGGTATAAATATGGTGTATGGAGAGCAGAAGAGCCAATAACTGGTTTTTTTTTCCCTTTGGTAGTTGATGGTAAAATGAATTGATGTAATTACTTAATAATACAACATGATATTGACTATGTAATAGTATACATGTGATTATATGCTATGAAAATGGAAAATAAAATAAAAATTCTATGCAAGAAATACATTAATTTATTAGAATCAACATTCTGGCGTGTACTCCTGAGAAGCCAAAACTGCTTCTGCTTAATTGCATTTGAACTTTACTCCTTTATCTCCTCCCTTCTGTCATGCGTCATAGATCATATTCACGAACTAGGTTGTAGAAATATGAGATCCAACTCTGGCAGCAGGTATGCATGAAATCCTTCCTTGAATGCCTACCTGATAATAGTCATAGCAACGCTTTACAAGTTGACACTCGATTTTCACTGGCAGAGGGTTGCAGGCCATCACAGCTGAAAATGGAGCTCGGAAACTTGTTTTCGCTGGCAGAGTGCTCAGACCACCACAAGCCCCCCCCAACACGAGTGACATCAAGCTGGCCATGCCCACCCCAGCACCCTGAGGTCAAACACAACCCTGATGCTGCCCTCAATGAAATTGAGTTTAACACCCCTGTTGTAAGCCCGCCTTTTTCAGAGAAAATATTAGGAACTTTGAAATCCTGAATTCTTTCGTTAGGGAATCAGAAAAACTATGGAATTAAATCATAGAAGATGCTAAGGATGAATGGAAAAAGAAATTGCCACAACCAAGAAGTAGAATAAAGCAACTGTCAGAACAAAACCATGGAAATTTCCATGAAGAGAAGCCAAAGCAAAGAAGAGTCTTAGGAAGGAAATAACAAGGAATTTAAGATGGCTGTTAGAAGAAGCACAAAACAGTGTTGGAGCGATATCTGTAAAGACATTAATTATGAAAATAGAAAAGAATGAGTATGCTCCAGATCCCATTGATTAAATGTTGTAATCTTTTGGGACTAAGGTAAAGTGGCCAGATTGTAAAATTGGTAAAGCGGGACCCCATTGGCAGGCGGGGTGGGGTGGGGTGAGGGGGGTGTTCTTGATTAAAATTTTTGCTGCCTGGCGCTGAGGTGAAGCCGCCAAAGCTCCCGCCCATGGCAGCAGCGGTGCTTCCTCCCCTTCCGCTCGGAGCACCTGAGCTGGGCACCGCGTTACCTATGCCCTGCCCCTTCCTCCGCCGCCATGCTTTTGAGGAGCCATCGGGCCTTTTTTCCTGCTCCCGCCCCTCTGCCGCCTTCCTACTGGCTCCCGTGGCCTCAAGGCTCCTCAAAAGCATGGCGGGAGCTTTGGCGGCTTCACCTCAGCTGCAGCGCCGGGCAGCAAATCCGGCGGTGCTGTAAGAGGAGGAGGAGGCAGCAGCAGTTAGTCCGGTGGTGGCAGGGGCTTACCATCAGTCCAGTCGCCCCCTGCTCATCACAACAAATCACTGCGGCTATGCGGGAGTTGAAAAGTGCTGCGCGGTGTTTTCTTACCTTGGGAACAGTGGTCCCGTGGAGGAGTCTCCAGCCGCTGCGCTCGCCTCACCCGCTGGCCCCTGAAGTGCGCGAGGGATGCTTTGGGGAAAGGCTCTGCTTCTAGACCCCGCCGAGGGCCACACATACAGGTGGCTCTTTTCGGAGAGGCGGAGGCTTTCCCATGGCTTGTCCAGGTGGAAGTGGGGCTGGAAAGGCGAGCCGCTCCCCTGCCCATCCGCCTGCTCACTCGCTACACCCTGCCCATGCGAGTGGCGGCGGATGGGCGGGGGAACGAATGAGCAGCTCACTCGCTCCCCGCCCATCCGCCCGCTCACTCGCTACAGAACCCAGCCCATGCGAGCGGCAGAGGATGGGCGGGGGAACGAATGAGCGGCTCACTCGCTCCCCGCCCATCTGTTCACTCACTCGCTACACCCAGCCCATGCGAGCGGCAGCGGATGGGCGGGGGAACGAATGAGCGGCTCACTCGCTCCCCGCTCATCCGCTTGCTCACTCGCTACAGAACCCAGCCCATGCGAGCAGCAGCAGATGGGCGACGGAACAAATGAGCGGCTCACTCGCTCCCCACCCATCCGCCCGCTCACTCGCTACAGAACCCAGCCCATGCGAGCAGCAGCGGATTGGCGGGAGAACGAATGAGCGGCTCACTCGCTCCCTGCTCATCCGCTCGCTCACTCACTACACCCAGCCCATGTGAGCGGCAGCCAGGGGTGGGTTCTTGCGATCCGGTTCGTCAGTGAACCCGGAAGTAATTAACTTCCGGGTTCCTAGCTCCTAGCCCCTGTCGCTGGGTGCCTGCAGGGTTTTTCTTTTTAAAAAATGCCTCTCCGGAGAGGAAGCCCTGTCAAAGCGCACCTTTCCCGCCTCGGCGGCTGCAGGGACCACCCCACCGCTTTACCTTCCTCCTCCTCCTCCTCCCCTTCCGCCCGCAGCAGCAGCAATGGCAGCCGAGCCGGGAAAGGAGCGCTTTGGCAGGGCTGTCAAAGCGCACCTTTCCCGCGTCGGCGGCTGCAGGGACCATCCCGCCGCTTTATTTTCTTCCTCCTCCTCCTCTCCTTCCGCCCGCAGCAGCAGCAATGGCAGCCGAGCCGGGAAAGGAGCGCTTTGGCAGGGCTGTCAAAGCGCACCTTTCCCGCGTCGGCGGCTGCAGGGACCATCCCGCCGCTTTATTTTCTTCCTCCTCCTCCTCTCCTTCCGCCCGCAGCAGCAGCAATGGTAGCCGAGCCGGAAAAGGAGCACTTTTGCAGGGCTTCCGCCGCGCCCCCAAGGACCGCTGACCTCGCGCTGCCGTTTCTTCTTCTTCCCCGGCCTTCCCAGTTAGCTTGCTTGAAGCTCCGAGGAGGCGGGAGGAGGGTCGCAGGAGTGGAAGTGGGGGGAGGTCTTCCCGGCCGGGAAGAGCTGAGAGGCTGCCGGCCCCTTTCGCAGGAAAGTTAACTTTTCTTGGCGAAATCCTGCCCCCCCCCCCGCGTGGGTGAGCTGTCCTCTTCCCGTAAGCCGCCCGGAGTTACCTGTGTGTGAGGTGGGCTGCCCTATGCATTTGCGTGTATGCGCTGGAAAGAGAGTGAAAAAGAGAGGGAGAAATAATTATATTAATTAGATAGATCAGTCTTTCTCCACCTTGGAGACTTGAAAGTGTGTGGACTTCAACTCCCAGAAAGGGAGTTGGGAGAAAGGGAGAAAGGAGGAGAGAATGAAAGGAAGATGGGGGAAAGAAGAAAGAGGTAAGGAGAGGAGGATGGAAAGGAGAGAAAGAGGGGGAGAGAGGGTAGAAAGGGGAAGAGGAAGAGCAGGAGTAGGAGAAAGGTAAGGGAAGAAGGAAGGGGAAGGAGAGGAAGAAGGAGGAAAGTAGAGAAGGGAGGGAGAAAAGAAAGGGAAAATAAGGTGGTGTTATAACAGGAGGAAGGGATGGTAAACAAAGCAACCCAAACTGTATATTATAACCTATTAAATGAAATAATAAATGTATAAGAATGATAAATGTTAAAACACTTGTAACCAAACGACATGCTATATGTGATGATGGGTTTTTTTCTTTTTGTTTTGTTTTGTTTTTATTGTTGTGGGTATGTGTCGTCTGTAACAAAAAAATTAAAAAAAATATTTTTATAAAAAGGTGGAGAAACACTGAGATAGATGATAATGAGGGAGGGAGAGGGAGAGAGAGAGAGAGACCATAACTAGATAGACAGATAGGCAGGCAGATAGACGGATGGATAGAGAGAAAGAGAGAGAGATAGGTAGGCAAGCAGATAGATGGATGGAGAAAGAGAGGGGGAAAGAGGGAGAGGGATACCATAACTAGATAGGCAGGCAGTTAGACAGATGGATGGATGGATAGAGAGAGAGAGGATGTATATAATTAAGGTGACCAGACGTCCCTAGCGAGGTCGCGGGCTGGCAGTAACTGCCGCGGCCTAGCTCCCCCCCCCTCCGGTCAATGGTGTCCCTCTTTATCAATCTGAAAATCTGGTCACCTTACTTGTTTAGGTAATTCTGAGGTGGTTGATGGTTCTGTGAATGCCTGTCCTTTATAATTTTCCACATTGCCTTGATGGTTTTTATTCCAGTGACTTTGTCTTTCCTGTTCTTAGGCTTAGGAAAAAAAAAACTGGTTTCATTGGCAGTCTTTTTTTTGGGGGGGGGGGATTTTTATTTTTTTGGTGTTTTCCTAGCACTGTCATAGTTTGTGGGTGTGGGTGGGTGTGTAATGTCCCACAGTTATCTATGCATTAATAATGATCTAGTAATATTAATAATATCTAGTAATTAGTAATATCTAGTAATAACATCGTCTTGGACACTCCCATCCGGTCACATGGGTGGCAAGCCACTCCCATCCGGTCACATGGGCGGCAAGCCACTCCCATCCGGTCACATGGGCGGCAAGCCACTCCCATCCGGTCACATGGGCAGCAAGCCACTCCCATCCGGTCACATGGGCGGCAAGCCACTCCCACAAAGGAGGCCATGCCCACAGAGGTGGTTCGAACAATTTTTGAAACCCACCCCTGGCGGCAGCGGATGGGCGGGGGAACGAATGAGCAGCTCACTCGCTCCCCGCCCATCCGCCCGCTCACTCGCTACAGAACCCAGCCCATGCGAGCGGCAGCGGATGGGCGGGGGAACGAATGAGCGGCTCACTCGCTCCCCGCTCATCCGCTCGCTCCCTCGCTACACCCAGCCCATGCGAGCGGCAGCAGATGGGCGGGGGAACGAATGAGGGGCTCACTCGCTCCCCGCCCATCTGCTCCCTCACTCGCTACACCCAGCCCATGCGAGCAGCAGCGGATGGGCGGGGGAATGAATGAG
Source organism: Thamnophis elegans (assembly GCF_009769535.1). Lineage (NCBI taxonomy): Eukaryota > Metazoa > Chordata > Lepidosauria > Squamata > Natricidae > Thamnophis > Thamnophis elegans. Next base: position 85,291,917 of record NC_045558.1, on the reverse strand, counting down.
CAGCTCACTCGCTCCCCGCCCATCTGCTCCCTCACTCGCTACACCCAGCCCATGCGAGCGGCAGCTAATGGGCGGGGGAACGAATGAGCGGCTCACTCGCTCCCAGCCCATCTGCTCACTCACTCGCTACACCCAGCCCATGCGAGCGGCAGCGGATGGGCGGGGGAACGAATGAGCGGCTCACTCGCTCCCAGCCCATCTTCTCACTCACTCGCTACACCCAGCCCATGCGAGCGGCAGCGGATGGGTGGGGGAACGAATGAGTGGCTCACTCGCTCCCAGCCCATCCGCTCGCTCCCTCGCTACAGTATCCAGCCCATGCGAGCGGCAGCGGATGGGCGGGGGAACGAATGAGCGGCTCACTCGCTTCCTTCCCATCTGCTCCCTCACTCGCTACACTACCCCGCCCATGTGAGTGGCAGCGGATGGGTGGGGGAGCGAGCGAGAAGGTGCCAAAATTAAAGCGGGATCTTTTGAGAACACCCCAGAACGCGGGAAAAATTATGAAAAGGCATGCCTGTCCCGCCTGATGCGGGATGTCTGGTCACCCTAGACTAAAGAACTGTGCCTTATCTGTGGTCATACTTGTCTGGCATTAATAAGTGGGAAGGCTACAGGAAATATATCAATGGAGGAAGGTAGGTTGCTTAATGACTGCAAGACTCAGTGATTTGCTTAACAACTATGGCAAAAAAGTCATAGGAATTCTGGTCCTAATTCTAGTCTTTCCCAAGACCAGCCTGTCCGAGATTCATCAGTGAACATGAAGCACTTCTAGTAAAGGCAGAAGTCTAAATCCAAACCAACACAACAAAGAAGGAACAACTACCAGAAAACAGGAAGGGCAATGGCAGCATGTCACTCAAAAGTCCAAAAATCTGAAAATGCTGCCCCTGCCATTTTAGCTGGACAATCAATTTCATGCCCTCTCCCTGAAAGAAAACACGCAGATACTTGGAGAGCCTTTATCAAGTATTCCAATGACAGATATTGTAGTAAAAAAGGCATGTATTAGTGATTAGGACTCACTACTCAGAGGACCAATATCAATTTGTAGACTGAACAATTTTTCAAGGGAGGTGTGTTGTCTCCCACATGCAAAGATTAAAAATGTGACAGAGGATTATTAAAATCACCAACCCTATCAACTATTATCCTTTCTTCCTCTTTCATATTGGGACAAATCATACAACTAAGAGTCTGAAATCAGTTTGAAAAGGCTATAAGCAACCAGGCAGAAAAGCAAAGGATCCAAATACTCAGGTTGTATTCTCCTCTGTACTCCCAATGGAAAGTCAACACCCAATGAGGGAATGAGGGCTTTTGTAGTAAACCATTGACTGGTGCTATTGTGAGAACTTTGAATTTCTAGACTATGGTTTTACATTATCTTCAGGAAGGGCTTCAAGCAATGAAATCGCTTTTCTCCCAGAGTTGTGGGTGCACCATCACTGGATATTTTCCATAAAGAATTGGACAACCATTTTGCTGGAAATATCTACGGTGGGTGGGGTTAGATTAGAAGACTTCCAAGATCCCTTCCAGCCCTATGATTCTATAATTCTAAGAATGTGTTGGAAAACAACTACCAAAGAGCTTTAAACTAAAACTAGAGAGGGAAGGAGACTAAATTTAGGACTAAATCCAAAGCATAAAGCCCAGCACAACAAACTGGCCAATGAGAAAAGGAATGGGGAGAGAGAAGGGGCACACAAGTACAAATCAGAACACATGAGAAGAAAAGCCAGGATTAACCATTAAGGGCTCAGATGCCTATACCCCAATGCTCATAATATGGGGAACAAACAGGGACAGTTCAAAATCCTAGTACAAGGGTCCCTAACCTATGGTCTGTCGACCAGCACCGATCCACAGCATGCCAGTAACCAGTCCACACAAACAAGCAAAGCTCTATCTGTGGGATGCAGGCAGCATGCAAAACCACGCCCCCTCAGGCTTGTGGAAAAATCTTTCTTCAAGGAATCGGTCCCTAAAGGTTGGGGCTACTGTCCTAGTACATAAGGGCAAGTATGATATTGTTGCTATTACTGAATTTATTATTGAATCACACAATTAGAAGGATATAAATTGTTCAAAACAAACAAACCAACAAAAGAGGGTGGTTGCATTGTATATAAGGAGTTACTACAACTCTACAGAAATGCTAACTAAGAATAAAATCTTCTTGAAAGTATTTGGGTAAATATTAGAGAGAAAAAATGACTTTGTAATAGATGTGTACCATAAGACATCCAACCAAGCAAAGGAAATAAATGACTTTTTTTGCTAATCAGGTGAGGTGTGTAAGAAAGACACCACTGTAGTAATGGGAGACTATATCCAAGCATCAACTGAGAAATCAACTCTGCAGAAAGTGGGAGTTGCCTAGCCGACAACTTCATTAGAATAGACTTAGATTTGGACTAACTTTATTGTCACTTTGAATGTACACTAATCAGCATACATTAAAATGAAATTTCGTTGAATACAGCTCTTAAAGGACCACAACCTCCAACATACACTACATAAACATGACTAAATAAATAAATAAATAAATATGCATATGCCTATATATAATTATATGATACAAACAATACAGTCTACTTCAAATGCATACATGTACATGGAGAGAAAAACAAATCTTGCAAGTTTACCAGATGAATGGCATAAAGCTGTTACAGAATCAAGTAGTCCTGCTAGAAATACTTCGAAATCTCCTCCCAGAAGGGAGCAACAGAAACAAAACATAAAGTGTATGTGTGGTGTCTGTGTGTGTGTGTGTATGTGCGTGTGTGTCTAACAATGCTTTGAGCTTTAAGCACATAGCGCTTATATGCAGTATCCTGAATAACAGGAAGTTAGCTTTCTATACTCTTCTCGGCTGTCCTTACCATTCTCTGTATAGACTTTCTATTTGAGGCACTGCTGCCACCAAACCAAATAGTGATGCAGTTTGTTAAAACACTCTCAATTGTGCCTCTGTAAAAGGTGGCCAGGATAGAAGAAAAAATATGTGCTCTCATCATCCAATGCAGGAAATGCAGATGCTGGTTTGCATGCTCCGCTAAGGATGACAAGTAGAGACACCAATTCAAATTGTTAGTTATCTGCACCACCAAATATTTAATACAGTTGACTATGTCTACAGCTGCATCCTTGATGCTGAATTGAGTATGACTACACTGACTCTTTCTAAAATATACAAGGATTTTATTATACAAAAGGTAGGGAATGGAACTAGAGGGACAGTTATACTGGAATTAATTCTTACCAATACAGATGAAATGGATAAGGGAAAATAATAGGAACTTTGTGAGACAGTAATAATATCATAAATTCAACTTAATTCGGAGACAGAACAAAGTCAGACGAATGTTTTATATTTAGAAAGGTGAAATTTTGAAAATCAATTCCATTCCAATTAGACACATTTTTGAACTTCATCACACCACCAATTTCTTCAAAATATACTGAATTGGCACAGTATACAATAAAAGATGTAAAAATATTACATGATTTTTATTTTAAAAAACTCTGATCTTCTATATGAAAGAATAAGTAATAGAAAAATGCTTCAATGTCTTAGAGTACCTTCATATATATATATATATATATATATATATATATATATGTGTGTGTGTGTGTGTGTGTGTGTGTGTGTGTGTGTGTGTGTGTGTTTTATCTAATAGATAAAATCTAATATATATATATATATATATATGTATGTATGTATGTATGTATGTACATACGTACATACATACATACATGTATGTATGAAAAAGAAAGAAAATAAGACCCTGCCTTATTTGTCGGGGAAACACGGTATAGATAGATAGATATTATATATTTTATATATCTGATATAGTCTACATGTGATTTACAGTTATTTTAAGTGTTATCTTTATTATTTATAGTTTTTCTTTTTCTTTTTATCAATTCTTTTATTGCTTATACTATACTCCGCAGGGAGGTGGAGCCGATTAAATGGTTCCATGCCAGGCGCCTGATGGACCCACTGAGGTTTCAGACGGAGCTTGGGGAGATACCTGACTCTCTTGCCCACACTCCGGCAGACGCCTTGGTCGCCAGCTGGAATGCAACGGCGATTAGGGCTCTGGATCGGATTGCGCCTTTGCGGCCTCTCCACGGCAGTGGATCCAGGAGGACACCTTGGTTCACCGAGGAACTCCGAGAGATGAAGCGCCAAAAGAGACGCTTACAGCGACGTTGGAGGGCTAGCAACTCCAAATCCGACCGAACACTACTAAGAGCCTTTATTAGGACTTATTTAGTAGCGATACGGGTGGCAAAATGTGCACATTTTGCCACTCTTATTGCGTCCACAGAATCGTGCCCAGCCGCCCTGTTTAGGATAACCCGCTCCCTCCTAAAAGGGGAGGATGTGGGGGAACCCTTACAGGGACGAGCTGAGGAGTTTGTTTAGTTTCTGTCGGACAAAATCACTCGGATTCGGACAGACCTAGACTCCAGTTGGACAGTACCAATGGAGGTACCAAGGGAAGGTCTTGCTCAGATTTCCTGGAATGAGTTCCATCTTGTCACCCCTGAGGAAGTGGACAAGGCCATGGGAGCGATGAGTGCCTCCACCTGTTTGCTGGATCCGTGCCCCTCCTGGCTGGTTTCGACCAGCAGGGAGATAACACGAGGCTGGCTCCAGAGGATTACTAACTCGTCTCTGCAGGAGGGATCTTTCCCGCACTTCTTGAAGGAAGCGGTGCTAAGACCCCTCCTTAGGAGGCCATCTCTGGACCCAGCTATTCTCAACAACTATTGTCCGGTCCCCAACCTCCCTTTTTTAAGGAAAGTTGTTGAGAAGGTGGTGGCCCTACAACTCCGACGGACCTTGGATGAAGCAGATTATCTAGATCCCTTTCAGTCTGGATTCAGGCCTGGATACTCCACCAAAACCGCTTTGGTCACGCTGATCAGTGATCTCTGGCGGGCCAGGGATGGAGGACACTCCTCTATCCTTGTGCTCCTTGACCTCTCAGCGGCCTTCGATACTATCGACCATGGTATCCTTCTGTGACAGCTGGAGGAGGTGGGAGTGGGAGGCACCGCTTTACGGTGGTTCTCCTCTTACCTCTCCGACAGGTCGCAGTTGATGTTGTTTGGGGGACAAAGGTCGACCCCTAGGCCCCTTAAATATGGGGTGCCACAGGGCTCGGTCTTATCCCCCCTCCTATTTAACATCTACATGAAGCCACTGGGTGAGATCATTCGCCGGCACGGGATCAAATACCATCAATATGTGGATGATACCCAGTTGTATCTCTCCGCCCCGTGCCAACTCAGTGTAGCGGTGGAAGTGATGTGCCAGTGCCTGGAAGCTGTCAGGGTCTGGATGGGAGTGAACAAACTCGCACTCAATCCTGACAAGACCGAGTGGCTATGGATGTTGCCTCCCAAGGACAGTTCGATTAGTCCATCCTTATGCCTGGGGGGTGAAAATCTACTCCCCTCAGAGAGGGCCCGCAACTTGGGAGTCCTCCTGGACCCACAGCTGATGTTAGAACATCACCTCTTGGCTGTGACCAGGGGGGCCTTTGCCCAGGTTCACCTGGTGCACCAGTTGCGGCCCTATCTGGATTGGGAGGCATGTCACATGGTCACTCACACCCTTGTTACCTCGAGGCTTGACTACTGTAACACGGTCTACATGGGGCTGCCCCTGAAAAGTGTTCTACAACTAGTCCAGAATGCAGCCGCGCGAGCGATATGGGGTGTACTAAGGTACACCCACATCACACCTATCCTCCGTGAGCTGCACTGGCTTCCTATTGGTCTCCGGGCGCAATTCAAGGTGCTGGTCATTACCTTTAAAGCCCTACATGGCATAGTACCCGGATATCTGCGAGACCGTCTTCTGCCACATACTTCCCAACGACCGATAAGATCGCACAGGGTGGGCTTTCTCCGGGTGCCGTCAGCCAGACAATGTCAGCTGGCAACCACCCGGGGGAGGGTCTTCTCTGTAGCCGCTCCGACCCTCTGGAATAAACTGCCCCCAGAGATCCGGACCCTACCCACTCTCATGGCCTTCCGAAAGGCTATTAAGACCTGGCTATTCTGGCAAGCCCCAGGCTGTTGAACTCATGACTGAGTTCCAGCCACGATTAGACTGGGTGTATGTTGTGGTCTTTTTTAATCTATGTTTCTGTGTTTTTAATTTTTCTATTTTTTAAATGTATTGTTGTAAGCCGCCCAGACTCCTTTGGGATTGGGCGGCCTATAAATTCATTAAACATTCAAACATTCATACATTATACTACTTTTTCTCTTTTCTTATAGTATTTCTTACACTCTTTTAAAATCGAATTTGTGTTCAATATTCTTTTCCCTTTTAATGTGAAATTATATTTCTTTTTATAAAATTAAGACCAAGGGTAAAATATAATGTGGTCTACTCATTTTGTGGGGGAGTGGAGCCTGACGTGAGTCCCAGAAAACAAGACATTCAACAAAGCAGGGCTGTGGCCTGCATTTGAAAAGGGACCTAATCCTTTTCTCAAGATCAGAGGACCATCTTTTTAAGACTCACTTGGATCTGAGGGCCGAAGGGTCATATAAGTCCTCTCCCGGGGTTATCCTACCCTCAATATAATTTTTGCCCGTTGATTTCTGTTGCCTGAATAATCCCTTAGCATTCTTTTGTATATCACAAGTTTTATTACGTTGAATGAAAAATACTAATCAATTGAACCGCTGCAAAAGTACGAGGCGTTATTCCCAGCCTTCCACCCCTCAGAAAGTCCAATGCTAAGTTACCGAAGACGTTCAAAGGCACCACTCTTTGTCTAGGAACAAGGTTTGGGGTAGGTGGATTGGGGGGGGGGGGTATGGCTATATGCAAGTTCGACGGCAGCTTCTGAAAATAGACTCCCATCCCTGCTTCGCGCCCAGTTAGTCAACCCGCATTCCGGCTTTTCCACCCACCCTTTCCATTACAGCCAGCAATCTAGAGGCGCTGGGAAGGAGGCTAATAAAGGGAGGTAGGCTTCGACGAAGCGTACATTCTCCCAGGAGACAAACGAGCAGACGCCGTTTTTGGAGGGGCTCGCCACAGAGGTGGCGGGTCCACCGGGAGAAGAGCGGCGGCGGCGGCGGCGGCATGGCCTGGGAGACAATCCCAGAGCCGTGATGTCAAAAAGCTTCCCGTGACGTCGGGCTTGCTGTCTGGCGGCACCTTCCCTTGGTAAGCGCTCAGTGCCGGGTCCGGAGAAAACCAGCAAACAGCACCTTTCTGCTGCTGCCGTGTTACCAACTACATGCGGGAATACAGCGAGTGTTGAAAGCATGGGGAAGAATAAAGGTGAGTGACACACGTGGGGAGCCCGCGGGAAGAATTGGACTACTAATGTACGAGCAAGAGAGGTCCAAGTATATTACCACCAAAAAGGACCTCTGAGTTATACAAAATTCTCTGAGTTATAGAATGCGACTTGGTGTACTGGCGAAGTGTTCAAATATGAATCGGAACACAACTTGAAAGCCGATTTCAGTCAACCCAGTAATTATCTGGGTCATTCATTTACCAGTTTCACATACTCAAACTTCATTATGTTTGAACCAAAATTAGTTAACTCAGATTTTCTTTCCAGCTTTCAGGACAGGATAGTTGTTGTGAAGATAAAAGGAGGTGAGGAGAAGCTGACATACTCTGACCTTTTATCCTCTTAAGAAAACCTTTTATAATTAGCAAAAATGAAGCAGCTACAGAAAAACTGTAAAGTTCTCTGGTGCTTTGGATCGTCTAAGTCCACTTACATTAGAAAGTCCACTTAGAAAGCTGGGAAGTAAATCTGAACAGATAAATACAAACAAAATCATTCTAAAGAGAAAACAATTATGAGGTTGATGGAGAAAGCACAAATACAAAGTTTTGAGATCTCCAGATCATTTTATTCAGAACATGTCAGAAAAGTTTGATTGGCTGACATCCAGTATTCCCTCCTTCAGTTTTGTATTCTCTACTAATAAATCATTTATGAGACATTAATAGCTAAATGGAATATTATGCTCACAAAGTACATTTTAGGAATTGAGAAAGTCATGGCTATCAGTTATGACTATATGGCCATCATATAAAGTCATGGCAACCAGCTATTGCAAAGCTGTGAATATGTGTGTGTGTGTGTGTGTGTGTGTGTGTGTGTGTGTGTTTTCACGAGACAACATTCCTGTTGTTCTGAGACTTGACTAAGGTTCCTGAAACAAGAAATAAATTGTAAGCACTCTTGTGCATCCTTTGTAGTCTAAAATTAGTCCTGGCCTTCTAATCTTGCTCCCTGCACTGATTCAACCATAGTATATTAGAAGAACATAAAACATTTCTCTAATGATTCACTTGTAAGGAAATCAAATCTGATTCCTGCACATTAATGGTGGTTATGTTATGATGATGGAGAATTCTGAGGGTTAAAATCCCAAAACATTAGGAGGAGCAAAAAGGAAGACAGATTTATGTCTTCTGTGAAGTAACTCTATAGAGGGAGGAAACCTTTGAGGGAACTTATTGGTGATAGTGTGCTAGCTTATTTTTTCCTTGGTTATGTAAGTCTTGGTTTCAAAAATTAGAATAAGCTAACAATGGCAACTTGAAAAAAACAGTCTACATTCCAATACCAAAAAATTAACGGTGAACACCATACCATAAGCTTAATTTTACATGCTAGCAAAATAGCCGGATTAGAGCCTTTCATAGAAAAACAGATGCCAGATATTCAAGCTAACTTTAGAAAAGGCTGATGCAAAAGACATTATTGCTGATGCATTCTAGATAATTGAGACAGTCAAAGTATACCAAAAAGAAATCATTATGTGCTTCATTGATTATAGAAAAGTTTTCAATTATGTTGATCATGTCAACTGTGAAAAGTACTCAGCAAAATGGGAATGTCAGAACATCTCATAGTGCTCATGAGAAGTTTACAACAGTAGAACCTCTGGTCATGAATGCTTCTGATCACAACCAAATTGGGTTCTGACCAAAAAAATCACAATTGTCTCCTAAAATCCTTTATCAGAAGTCACAAATAAACATCCAATATGGTGGATTACAGAAAAATATGCTAAGAAAGCTGGTTACTAAAGACAACCAGAAAGAACTAAAGATTGTAATTAAAGGAGAATACACTGTAATATAGAATGGAGAAAGATTTGGCAGAATTCAAGGATATTTAGCAACAATATACTGAGAACATTTTTATTACTTTCAGATGGGTTCAAAATTGGAGATAGAAAAGAATACACCTGAGAATCCAGGCTGCTTTGAATATGGATTTTAAAATGTACAAGAATAATAGTGGAAAAGAACTTATACAAGATTCACAAATGAAACTGATTGATATTTTAATAGCTAACAAGGGATGTGTTAGATACTAGCGTCAGCTATAATGGTTTCCACCAAGGTCCTCTGTTCCAGCAGGAACAGAGGTTTGTTTAATTTCATTGGTCGAAGGGTCTGACAGCTCCCTATAAAAGGGTTGCTATCAGACTCAACCTTCACTGGATTGTACATAGTTGCTACTGAGTTAATAAAGAGCTATTGTTACCGTTAGCCTGTGTGTGCCTTTCCATTACCCGATCTAACAGGATGCACAAATAATAATTCATAAGAGTGTTTGGATTTCAGGTCAGAAGAATGACTTGGAGATATATATATAAATATATATATTTATTATTTATTATTTTGGACTTGAAAGGGATGTGATCTCAAGGAGTTCTTGACAGAAGATAGAAAATTAAAAGAAATTATTTTTGGGGACATTACTTAAAAAGACTAAACATCATATCTTTAAAATGTACAAAGAAAAAATTATTTATTTAACCATAGTTGAAATGTATATTATATTTTTCTTTGACTAGCTTAATGGTTTATTTCTTAACTAGGACTAAAGTATGAGGCTTTAAAATTTCTTTATAGTATTATGAAGAAGAAAGGTTTTTTGTTGTATTTTAAGAGAACGTGCTAAGCTAAGATATTATTCTGACAGATGAATAGAAAATGAAAAGAAATTATTTTGTGGATCATTGATCAGATTCAATTTCAACGTTTTGTTATTTTTGGTAGATTTTAAAGAATTATTTTTGAAACTTTAAAAATGAGGCTTTAAAGATTTGTTTACAGATAGATTTTTATAGAAAAATTATATAAATATTATATAAATGAAGAGTAAGAAACTATTACTATAAGAAGTGTGTGTGCACGTGTATTGTTTTTGTAGCTTTTGCTGATTAAATGATGAGGCTTTATTATTTACTAATAGATAAAAGATGAACTATGGGATCGACATTTTATAGAAGGTGATGTGAATGAAATTGTACTTGTCTTGATGAAGGGGGAAGTAAAATACAGACGCACACAAACACAACCTTTTGTTCTTTTACATATTTTCCTCCTTTCACATACCCCTTTTCTTTTTTATATTTTTTTTGTATTTATCTTAGTTTGTATTAGTTTTTTACATTATTATCCATTATTTATATTTTATTTTTAAACCAGTAAAATAATTTCTAAAAGAATCTGACTTAATGGCACATAGTAAGTAGTTTATAGGATATATATGAATGGCTTTTTAAAAATCACATGACTGAACTATCTTTGTCCTGCATTTTTCAATACTATAGGAAGCATAGTGCTTCTTCTTATGACTATTTAACTGTGTCCTATTATTTAACCATCCTATTTTTGAAATGTCCCATTCATAAATAGACAACTGTAAAACTATTTATTAATAGTTGGCCTTTCAACTCCGACGGACCTTGGATGAAGCAGATTATCTGGATCCCTTTCAGTCAGGTTTCAGGCCTGGTTACGGCACCGAAACTGCTTTGGTTGCCCTGATCGATGATCTCTGGCGGGCCAGGGATAGAGGACATTCCTCTATCCTAGTGCTTCTTGATCTCTCAGCGGCCTTCGATACCATCAACCATGGTATCCTTCTGCGATGGTTACGGGAGGTGGGAGTGGGAGGCACCATCTTACGGTGGTTCTCCTCCTACCTCTTGGACAGGTCGCGGTCGGTGTTGGTTGGAGGACAGAGATCGACCCCTAGGTCCCTCAAATATGGGGTGCCGCAGGGTTCGGTCCTGTCCCCCCTCCTATTTAATATCTATATGAAGCCGCTGGGTGAGATCATATGCCAGCACGGGATCAAATATCATCAATATGCGGACGATACTCAATTGTATCTGTCCGCCCCGTGCCAACTCAGCGAAGCAGTGGAAGTGATGTGCCAGTGCCTGGAGGCTGTCAGGGTCTGGATGGGAGCGAACAAGTTTGCACTCAATCCAGACAAGACCGAGTGGCTGTTGATGTTGCCTCCCAAGGATAGTCCAGACATTCCACCTCTTAGCCTGGGGGGGTGAAATCATACACCCCTCAGAGAGGGCCTGCAATTTGGGTGTCCTCCTGGACCCGCAGCTGATGTTAGAACACCATCTGTCAGCTGTGACCAGGGGGGCTTTTGCCCAGGTTCGCCTGGTGCACCAGTTGCAGCCCTACCTGGCCAGGAGGCACTTTGAATGGTCACTCATGCCCTCGTCACCTCAAGACTGGATTACTGTAACACGCTCTACATGGGGCTGCCCCTGAAGAGTGTTTGAGGACTGCAGTTGGTCCAGAATGAAGTGGCGCGAGCGATACTGGGTGTACCTAGATACACCCATGTTACACCCATTCTCCACGAGCTGCACTGACTCCCTATTGGTCTCCAAACCCGCTTCAAGGTGCTAGTCGTTACTTTTAAAGCCCTACATGGTTTAGGACCTGGCTACCTGAGAGGCCGCCTCTCCTGCCATATACCTCCCAACGACCAACAAGATCTCACAGGTTGGGCCTCCTCCGGGTGCCATCGACCGGACAATGCCGGCTGGCGACCCCCTGGGGGAGGGCCTTCTCTGTAGCTGCGCCGGCCCTGTGGAACGATCTACCCATAGAGATCCGGACCCTTACCACTCTCCCGGCCTTCCGTAAAGCCACCAGGACCTGGCTGTTCCGGCAGGCCTGGGGCTGTTGATCAGTGTCCAGCCCCACTTAGACAGAATGGATGGTGTGTAATTTTAACAATTGTATTTTTACCTTTAAAATTTTAAATGCTTTTTTATCTTGTCTGTAAGCCGCCCAGAGTTCCAAGGGAGTGGGTGGCATACAAATTTTCTTAAATTTCAAATTTCAAATTTTTGTATGTTAGATCTGTCACCATTTGGGATACTTTTTATGATGTGTGAGTGTAATGTGTGCCAGGAAATGTAGTATTTTATTACTATTTTAAAAAGTTCATCTTTGGGAGCAGATGAATGCTCTTAGAATCTTTATGTTTCTGGCACTCGTACAAAATGTCTACTTTTATTTTTCCTTTTTATGACCTGGGATGCTTGCTTAATGAAATGCAGATCAAAAAATGTTTTCCTAAAATTGTTTTCCATCTGTTTTATAGGCAGTTGGAGAAAATTTTTCTGTTGTGCCGTTCCACCTGAAACTCAGTCCTCAACTTGGTAAGATCCATCCTTCTTTAATACTCAATGGTACCTTTTAGAAGTTTGCCTCAGTCATTCATATTGTTACAGTATAATACTGGACTACATAATAGTCCACTATATGAATACATTGTATATGTAGATATACTTTTTCTCTTGTTTGGCTCTCAAAAAAAATGCTTATGAGATAAATCTAATGTGAAAGATAATTTTAAAAAATCATTTGAATCAAGATCAAAACACAGGAATTGGAAGCATTCACCAAAAATATCAACTCTGTGGACAGATACATCAAACTCACGTGGGAAGATGTTAAGGAAAATAGTCTAGACTTCCTGGACTATTAAGGAAGACAGAAGCCTTAGCATTGAAGTTTACAGAAAACCTACACACAGAGATATTTACATTTTGATTCTTACCACCCTTTGGAGCACAAAATGGGAGTTATCAGAATTCTATACCTCTGAGCTGAAGGCCTGCCTACCAGCAAAGAAGAGAAAGAAAAAGAACTAAAAGACATCAAGGAAGCCCTTAGAACATGTGGCTATCCCAAGTGGGCCTTCATCAAATCCCCCAAAAGACCCAGCAGAAGCTCTTTCCTTAACAGACAGAAAAGAGAAAAATAAATGAAGCAATGTTGTCAGTCCATTCAGAAATATCTGACGTACGTATGTATGTATGTATGTATGTATGTATGTATGTATGTATGTGTTCTGACCCCACCTTCTCCGTCCCGGAATGAAAGCCAAAAGCACGTAACTAAAAAGGTTTCTTTTAATCAGTCCAAGCTCTTGTTGGCTGCAAGCCCAAATAAACAAAGATAATAGCTCCGGCAGAAAGTCCTATAACTCACACCAAAATGCAAACCCGACTTCTCTTATCTCAAACCCACTTATCCAAGTTGGCTTCTCTCGGTTTGTGAACGCGAACAAGAACAATCACTAAAACAGGAACAGAACGTTTACGTCTGCAACCAGGGCGTGGCATCAGCAGTCTCTTTATACTCAGAAGAGGATCCCAATGAGCAACAGCTGCTCGCAATCATCTCCTGTAAGTACTCAATTGTTCCTTCCGTCGAGTAACCCTTCGACGGAGTGCATCTTGCGACAACTCCCAAGTGTTTCCCTGAACACTCCCTCTGATCCAATGCTCTGCCGCCACCTGGTGGCCAACTCCTGCCGGGCCACAACATGTATGTATGTATGTATATGTATGTGTATATGTGTATATATATGTGTGTATTATATTTTTCCCTTGTAGTGAACTCTCTTCATAGTTCCTGTCTGCTTGATTCTCTTCCCTTCTTTTTTATTCCCCTTCCTTTTTTGTTTGTTTGAACACACTCCTCCCTTTACATTTTCCCTGTGCCACTGTTAGACCCAGTTAAATCATTTATTTGTTTATTGTTTCCCTTGCCTTTTATTACTTTTCTATGTTATGGCTCTCCTTTCTGCTTCCTTCCATTTTAATATCTAGCCTATTGACTTTTTTCAACTTTAATGATTCACGCATTTTTTTAAAAAAATTCACATATTTCTTCAAATTCCCACTGCTCCATAATGCCCTGTTTATAATTTGCTATTTTTCCCTCTTTAAATTATATCTCAATTCTTTACAATTTAAAGCCCACAATTTCTTCTTGTTTACAACTATAATCCAGTTCAAATGTTCCTATTTAAAAAGAAGAGGAAAGGAATTTTCTTCTTCCTTCCATTCTTGTAAAAGGGCATAGTCAAACAGCTCACGCTAAATCCAAAGTTCCAAGATTCTCACCATTCCAATTCCATTTCCCTTCAAGATCAGCTTTTTAGGTTTCGTTTTCTTTGTTTCTGCCAGATGACACTTTCTTCTTTCTGGTAGGTGGCTCTGCTTCTCGTTTTTTTCAGTCAGATGTCAGAAATGTAGATTTTAACTCCCTGAGAACACAAAATGCAAATTTTAACAAAGGAGTGGCAAAGTTTCTTCTTTGGTTTTAAAGTGTGTTAAAACAAAACCACTTCCCTTCATTGTGATGGTTTATCTGCAGTTTCCCCCCCTTCTGCTCTTTCTGTGAAGCTTCCATGGAGTTTACAGTTTAACAATTAGCCACTATTAGAAGCAAGGTCTTTCCAGGTTTCAAATTCAACAGAATTTTTATATTGGTAAGGTATCCAATCATTCATTCGGTTCCGCCTCCCAAGCTACAAAAACACACCGTTCTCCTTGGGCTTTGATGTTTTTAAATCACCATCTTATTTCTTTTTCCACACAGTTCCCAATTTATCCGTTTATGCTATTTTATGCTTAAATTATCTACCGATTCCAACTTTACGCTTATTGTATCAGTGGATTTTAAATCTTCTCATCCAGTCTCATTACTTTGTCCGACCATCGCTCATGCTTAGCCCAATTGCCCCAACTTTGTGGCAGACATTTTACAATGCCTGCTGCCTCCACCACTGGATCAGAGAGCTAGTGTCGTTCCTCTTGGCTGTTCAAGACACAGCTCTTTCTTTACCTTCTCTATAAGAAGGTTCTGTTCCAAACTGTGGAAAATAAATTATAGATTAACAATGTCAGAATCATATCAAATGAATCTGTACAAAATGTTTCATAGATGGCATCTGCCGCCAGCAAGATTGGCAAAAATGTTTCCAAATATGTCTCCAGTTCCAAACTGTGGAAAATAAATTATAGATTAACAATGTCAGCATCATATAAAATGAATCTGTACAAAATGTTTCATAGATGGCATCTGCCGCCAGCAAGATTGGCAAAAATGTTTCCAAATATGTCGCCAGAAAGTTGGAAATGCAAAGAGGCACAGGGATCTTATTATCACATGTGGTGGACCTGTCCATCAGCAAAAAAATATTGGGCAAAGATAAAAAAAAGTGGCTAGAGGAGATGGTAAGACAACAAATAGACCTCAACCCAAAACTATTTTTATTAGGCATACAAACAGAGAAATATAATAAAAGAATTCAGTATTTAATGTTACATGTAATAACAATGGCTAGAATCACGTATGCCCAAAATTGAAAAAACGGAAGCATACCTACAGAGGAAATGGTAATAAAGAAAATATTAGAATGCACCAAAATGGACAGTTTAACAATGGAAATTAAAGACAAAGGAGAAATAGAGTATTATGTATTATGGGACCTATGGTACAATTGGTTAGATAATAGATGCAAAGATTAGAAAATGAATGGTGAAAGATGATTAATAAACCAGAAATAAATACAGTATAAAGTTATATAGAAGAATATGTATTGTAAGCAATATCACTACCAGAATGTACAAAAGTGTAAATTAAAATATAGGTAAAGATAATATAGGTAAAGATACGCATGCTAGTAGTTTCCGCTCTAGGGGCAGTGCTCATCTCAGTTTCTAAGTCGAAGAGCCAGCGCTGTCCAAAGACATATCCAAGGTCATGTGATCGGCATGATTAAATGCCGAAGGTGCACGGAGTGCTGTTACCTTCCCACCAAAGTGGCCCTTATTTTTCTATTTGTATTTTTACATGCTTTCGAACTGCTAGGTTGGCAGAAGCTGGGATGTGAGGTCACTCCGTTATATAGAATGATAAATGTATAGAGAACTATGTTAGAACTATAGAAACACTAGGTAAGTATGTCGTATAATATCAAATTCATTTATTTTTTTATTTTTTTATGTTGAATATTGTATGAATAAGAGAAAAATGGACATAATGAGGATATATAACATCATGTATATTTTAAAAAGTACTGATACAACCAGTATATCACTGTTGTAAAGTTGAAATTGAGATATAAAATAAAGAAAAACGTACAATTAAAATATTTTTTTAAAAAAAGATGAGATTGCCTAGAAAAACTCTGAAAATTTTTGTGTCTTATGTATTTCAGCATTAATATTATTGCGGCTGATCACTTCAAATCTTCTACAGAGTTGTCTGAGACAGATCTGGAGCTAGACCAGCATGAGGTAATCCACTAAAGAAGCTAGCTTTTACAGTGTTTTCCTCCAAATTGAAAATAGGCAGGTTATGAAATCACTACAATTGGGAAAACATTGTGATAATGTCTGTTTGGTGCTTTTTATACTTAAAACTTATGGCAATGGCTTATTGATGACTGCTTTCTGCTTTTTATATTTAAAAAACACAGCAACATCCATTTCAATAATGTCTCTTTTTAAAGTTTGAAAGTGGATACTATTGATAAATTGATCCCCAAATGGTTCTGGCAACATGTTGCTTTCATTCATTCATTCATTCATTCATTCATTCATTCATTCATTCATTCATTCATTCTTTCATTCATTCATTCATTCATTCATTCATTCATTCATTCATTAGAAAATTATTTTTTTTCCTCTCCTGCCTAGCTAATTAGTGGTTTCTATGGTATGAGAAAAGGGAAGAGAAGAATAAATATAAACCTTCCTTTGGAATAACTACCCTATTTTCAGAGTATAAGATGGACCTTTTTTCCTCAAAAAAGAGGCTGAAAATCAGGGTGCATCTTATACACTGAATACAGCATTTTTCCTTCCCGAAATTCCACCCCCTTCACCAAAATGGCTGTGCATAGCTTTCAGAAGGCTTTCAGAGAGTTCCTGGAGGCTGGGGAGGGCAGAAATGAACAAAAAACAGCCAGCAGCTTCCTAAAGGCTATCCATGCCCTTTTTTGGACAAAAAAATAGGCCCATTTTTGTGAAAAACGGGCTGTTTTTTTGCTCGTCTCTCTCCCCCCCCCCCCGGAGCACTCTACAGTCTCCTATTTTTGAAAAAAATAGGTCCCTTTTCTGGAGGTTTGCAGAATGCAAAAACTTTTTTTTCTCTTCAAAACCTTGCTCCAGTGCGTCTTTTACTCCGAAAAATACGGTATTCCTTTATTACTCACTTTATTTACTCACTTCAGTATTTTATTTTCTCTTATAGACATAGAAATATAGTTCTCAAATTTGGGAGATGTACTAGGCTGAATGAATATTTCCCAAACTTAAATACATTTATTGAAGCTTTCTTTTGCTGGCGATGAATAGTTTCTTAGGCGTTGAAACAAAACAATATATGAAGTGTCAGATTTTGTGGAGATTGGTAATTGGGGAACTATCTTCCTTTTTAAACTTTATCACTGAGTAATTGACATGTTTTCATGAAAATCTGCATATGATTTTTTTTTCTTTACCTAGGCAAGTTTAGTTTTGGGATAATTTTTCAACAGTGCGCATCATCATCATCATCATCATTAGATCCTTTGCAGAGCACTTTGGGCAGCAAGTGTTTTCCAGGGTTTCTATCATTTGCAGCATTTTTGGCATCATTGCAAGGGACATTAATAATTTTAAGATCTTCCTTAAATGTTTGGCACCCTATTATCTGAGGCTGGTTTTATTTCCTCTTTTCCCCGGGAAGCATCCAAAGTAGTGCAATTTTTTTAATAAAAAGTTTTTTTTATTTTTTTCATTTTCATAACAAATAACCACATGTATACTGTTACATAACCAACATTATTTTATATTATTAAATATTTACATCAATTTGTCTTACCATCAACCCCCAAAAACGATTATTTGCTCTTCTGCTTTCCTTATACCATATTTTACCTTATCCATCATTTTCTTCCCCCTCTCTCCTCCCCCTCCCTACCTCCTTTCTTCCCTCTGTCATTCTTCTCTTCTGTACTTCCCTTTCCTCTCTCCTTCTCTCTCCCCTTTCCACTCCTTCTTTCTCTCCTCCTCTTCTCCCCCCGCCCTCTCTCCTAAGCCTCTCTTCTTCCCTTACCTCTCTTCTCTCTTCCACACTCTTCATCTCATTTACTTGGTGTATTCCAGCCTCTGAGCAAGCTCCATTTTATGTTGATGGTATTTATAATTCCATTTCAATAAACATCTTTAATTTTAACATATATCTTCCTCCTCCTTTTTTTGAAAGAAAAAAAGTATACATATATAGCAATTACGTTTTTAAATCTACCCACCCCCCCCCTCGCAATTTATTTTTGGCTGGAATGTGGACTTGGTTACAATTCCCAGCTATTCTCCTCGGTACCTGTTTTAGGGCTGTTAGTTGTTGTTGATTGTGTATTATTAGATCGTCTCTTGTTCTATTCAGTACCTCGTCGTGTATTGATTTTTTAATGAACTTTACATGGACTTCCCTTGGGAGATTGTTCTTTTTTGCATAGTTTGTCTGGATTCTATATGTCTCATCAATCACTTGCCATCTCATCCTTTCCTATTCCCAAAGCCTTTGCCATAAGGTCTGCCATCATGTCTGGTAAATCCTTGCCTTTTTCTTCCTTTACATTCTGAAACCATAGAAATTGGGCCGCTTTCTCCGATTCTAACGTGAAGACTGTTAACTCAAGTTCTTTGTTTGCCTGGATTAGCCTAGAACTCAGCTCCTCCAGTTTTTTCCCTCATTCTCCAACTTTCCTTCTATTACATTTATTCTTTGTTCATGTTTATTGATCTGTTCCTGGAACTTCTCAAATTTATCATCCATCTTCTGCATCCTCTCCTTTAGTTCTCCAGTATCATTTCTTATTTCTTTAATATCCTTTCTCAGTTCTTCATGATTTTTAGCCATTGCCTCTTGCATACCTGTAATATCACTGGATGCTCCTTAGTTGAATTGGATCTTTCTCTCTGGAGTATATCCTCCGAAGATCTTTGGTTCAAAGGACTGGCACCCACTAGAGACGGCTGGGATTCTGGCTTCCTCCCCATGCCTATTTTTGTTAGATTTGTAGCGCTTGTCTTTTTTGGGAAGAATTGGATTCCTAATTTAGTTATTTTCTTTTAAGGTATACTGGGGGGGGGGGGGGGGAATTCCAGATTTCGCCAGTAGATGTCACTCTTCCACAAGCTAACCAGATACAAACTAACAAGATACAGACTTGACAAAATGCACTGCCATAAATCAGCTTTTTCCCCTTCTGTTTAGCATTTATAATTCTCCATTCTTCATTGCCTTCCTATTGCTTTTAACCTTGTCCTATAACAGTAGTGCTAACACTTATAATAATATTGATTATTTATATCACCATATATTTGCATTCTCTATTTTCTATTTTGGCTTCTGTTTTCTAGCCACTTATAAATTTTATTCCATATTTTATAAAAATCTGATTCGTCTCTATCTTTTAGTTCTATTGTCATTTTGTCCATCTCTGCACATTCGAGTACTTTTCTAATTATTGTTTCATCTGTGAGTGTATTATTTTTTTCCCAGTTTTGTGCGAAAGCAATCCTGGCTGCAGTGAGTTTGTGTATGATTATGTATTGAGATTGTTTATCCATTTTTTGTCTACTAGTCCTAATAAGAATGCTTCTGGTTTCAGTTCTATTTTTCGCTCTGTAATTTCTCCCAACCATTTCCGAATTTTGCACTAGTATTTCCTTATGATGGGGCATGTCCACCACATATGGTAAAATATTCCAGACTTGTGGCTACATCTCCAACATTTGGGGGATAAATTTTGGTACATTTTGGCCAATTTCGCTGGAGGCAATTGTCATCTATAAAACATTTTATAGAGGTTTTCTTTGTAAGCTATTGCCGTTGTAAATTTATAATTTCTTTCCCATAATTTATCCCATTTTTCTAACTCTACATTATGGCCAAAATTTCTTCCCCAGTTAATCATTGTCTCCTTTACCATCTCTTCCTCCATTTTATATCTTAAAAGAAAATTATATAATCTAGTAATCCCGTTCCTAATAATATTTTATCTAATTCCATTTGTTTCTCGTGTATTCTGTATTGTTCCTGATCTTTACAATAATACAATAACAAGAGTTGGAAGGGACCTTGGAAGTCTTCTAGTCCAACCCCCTGCCTAGGCAGGAAACCCTATACCGTTTTAGACAGATGGTTATCCAACATCTTCTTAAAGACTTGCAGTGTTGGGGCATTCACAACTTCTGGAGGCAAGCTGTTCCATTGATTAATTGTTCTAATTGTCAGGAAATTTCTCCTCAGTTCTAAGTTGCTTCTCTCCTTGATTAGTTTCCACCCATTGCTTCTTGTTCTACACTCTGGTGCTTTGGAGAATAGTTTGACTTCCTCTTCTTTGTGGCAACCCCTGAGATATTGGAACACTGCTATCATGTCTCCCCTAGTCCTTCTTTCTCTTAAACTAGACATACTCAGTTCCTGCAACCGTTCTTCATATGTTTTAGTCTCCAGTCTCCTAATCATCTTTGTTGCTCTTCTCTGCATTCTTTCCAGAGTCTCCACATCTTTTCTACAACGTGGTGACCAGAACTGAATGCAGTATTCCAAGTGTGGCCTTAGCAAGGCAATATAAAGTGGTATTAACACTTCACGTGATTTTGATTCTATCCCTCTATTTATGCAACCTAGAACTGTGTTGGCTTTTTTGGCAGCTGCTGCACACGGCTGGCTCATATTTAAATGGTTGTCCACTAGGACTCCAAGATCCCTTTCATACTTACTACTATTGAGCAAGGTACCACCTATACTGTACCTGTGCATTTCGTTTTTGTTGCCTAAATGCAGAACCTTACTCTTTTCACCATTGAATTTCATTTTATTAGATAGTATCCAATGTTCAAGTTTGTCAAGATCCTTCTGTATCTTTAGCCTATCTTCTGGAGTGGTTGGCCAGCTTGGTGTCATCTGCAAATTTCATGAGTTCCCCATTTATTCCCTTATCTAAATCATTGATGAAGATGTTGAAGAGTACTGGGCCTAAAACAAAGCCTTGGGGTACTCCACTGTATACTTCCCTCCATGAAGATGCAGTTCCATTGAGGACTACACGTTGAGTGCGGTTGATCAGCCAGTTACGAATCCATCTGGTGGTGTCTAACCCACATTCTTCTACTTTATCTAGTAGTAGATTATGGTCTACCTTATCAAATGCTTTACTGAAGTCCAAGTAAACTATATTGATGGCATTCCTCTGAGCCACTAATTTCGTCACATTATCAAAGAATGCAATAAGATTAGTCTGGCATGATCTGTTTTGACAAACCCATGTTGGCTTTTGGCTATTACTTTGTTTGCTTCTAGGTGTTCGCTAATTCGTTGCTTGATTATTTTTTCCAGAATCTTTCCTGGTATTTAGGTCAGGCTGATAGGTCTGTAGTTTTCTGGATCTATTTTTTTTTTCCTTTTTTGAAGATGGGAACCACATCAACTCTTTTCCGTCCTCTGGTAGTTCCCCAGTGTTCCAGGATCTCTGAAAGATATAATTCAGTGGTTCTGAGATCTCATCTGCCAGTTCGTTCAGAACCCTGGGGTGTAATCCATCCGGTCCTGGTGATTTGAACTCATCTAGGGTAGACAGGTGCTCACTTACCATTTTCTTCCCTATTTCAATTTGTGTTCCTAATCTGATTTTTGTGGTGCTGTTTTTGATAGGTTGGACTGTTTTATCCCTTTGTGTAAAGACAGATGCAAAACATGAGTTAGATAGTTCTGCTTTCTCCCTGTTGCTTGTCACCTTCTTGCCACTTTCTCCTAGCAATGGACCAATTGTTTCCTTAACTTTTTTCTTGTTTTTAACATGTTGGAAGAAGCTTTTTTTGTTAATTTTTACTTTTACTTTTGTGGCAAGCCTTTCTTTATTGTGAGCCTTAGCTTTCCTCACTTTCAGGCTCGGGCTATTTGCTGATATTCTGCCTTAGTTATGTCCCCCTCTTTCCACTTTTTATACTTATTTTTTTTTTGTCTTTCAATTTGTCAGAGAGTTCTTTATGCAGCCATGCTGGTTTCTTTTGGGAGCTTTTATTTTTCTTCTTCATTGGTATTGTGCTAGACTGGGCTTTTGTAATCTCATTTTTCAAAATTTCCCAAGCTTCTTGAGTTGTTTTCCCCTTGAGGATTCTCATCCATGGTATTTTTCCCAAGCTCTAAGTTTATTGAAATTAGCTCTCTTTAAGTCCAAGACTCTAGTTTCACTTTGTTCTACTACTTGTGTTTGCATAATGTTGAATTCCAATATTGCATGGTCACTTGCCCCCAGGGTTCCTGTGACTTCAACACCTTCTATCATTTCCTCTCTGTTAGTGAGAATTAAGTCCAATATGGCTGATTCCCTTGTTCCCTTCTCTACTTTTTGGGAAACAAAGTTGTCTGCTAAGTTTATTAGGAACCTGTTAGATCTTCTACTTGGTGCAGAGTTTGTTTCCCAGTTGCTGTCGGGGTAGTTAAAATCTCCCATTACTATTGTGGTGTGCTTCCTAATACCTTAGTTAACTGACTAGCAAAAAGTTCATCTACTTCCTCTGCTTGGTTGGGTGGCCTTGTAGTATAGACCTTTGGCAATGTCATTTCCCCCCCAACCTTTAATATTGACCCAAATGCATTCAAGATAATTCTCATCATTGTTGTGCTCTATTTCTGTAGAGATGTAGATCTTTTTTGAATCTTGTTTTAATTTGTAAATAGGGCCACCATTCCATATTTATTCCTTGTATTTTCAGATCTTGTATTGATTTTAGTTCTCCTTTTTCATCTAAGAGTTCTGCATAACTTACCATTTTGCTGAGATCTATAGTATTCGGATATGTCATTGCCTCCATCGTTGATAGCCAGATTGGAATTTTCACATAATGGTTTTATTTTTTATTTTTTCCCAGACCATAAATAGGGCACCCCTTACTATTTGTCTCTGGAAGTAGGAATGAGATTTATTCTTTACCTCCCAGAGGAAGCCATGCCAGCCTAGTTGGAGATCATGGCCTTCTAGCATAAGAATTCCTTTATTTTTTAGTTGAATCCAGCCTTTGAGCCATGTCAGGGCTGCCGCCTGATAGTAAAGTTCCCAGTCTGGGAGGCCAAAGCTCCCTTTGTTTCTAATATCTTGTAGAAGTTTGTATTTAATATGCGTTTTTTTCCTGACCAGATGAATTTGGATACCATTTTATTTAGTTGTTCGAAAAAAGTTTTCTCTAATTTAATTTAATTTAATTGTTTGGAAAAGATAAAGTAGTTTTGGTAATACATTCATTTTAATTGTTGATATTCTGCCAATTAGTGATATCTGTAGTTTAGTCCAATTATCCAAATCTTTTTGTATTTGTTGTAGCAATTTATTGTAGTTATCTTTTATTGTAACACATTTTGCTGATAACCATATTCCCAAATATTTAATGTTCTTGGCCCTCAAAATTCCCAGTTTCTCCTCCAGTTCTTTATTTTGTCTTTTGGTTAAATTCTTAGTTAATATTTCAGTTTTCTCTTTATTTATTTTAAGCTCTGCTTAACGAATTGGTTTATGTCTTGTAATACATTAGTCCAGTTTTAGGGGTTCCTCTATGTTAAATGCTAGATCGTCCACAAAGGTCTGCACTTTGTATTCCTGTGTTCTAATTTTCAATCTCTTTATGTCCTGTCTAATTTGTAACATGTCTCTATTGAGAGGATAAATAACAGGGATAGAAGGCAACCCTGTCTTACCCTTTTGGTTATGCTGAAACTTTCTGACGCTTCCGCATTTAGTATTATTTTTGCCCTCTGGCTAGAATATATTGCTCTGATCATCCCAATAAATTTCTCTCCAAAGTTAATTACTGCTAGTTGATTTATATGAAAATCTCAATTCAGGTTATCAAATGCTTTTTGTGCATCAATAAATATCAATGCTGCTTGTTTTCCTGAGTGTATCTCTTAGTATTCTAATATGTCCATTATCGTTTGTATATTTTTTTTATATGTCTGTTGGGTAGAAATCCATTTTGGCCTGGGTGTATGATTCCGTTTAGTATATTTTTAATTCTTTCCACCATTAGTGTCATAAATATTTTATAATCAGCATTTAGCAGCGAGATTGGCCTATAATTTTAGATCTTTTGTGTTTCAGTTTTGTCTTTGGGAATTAATGTTGATTAATTAATTAACATTTTGACTAACATTTTGACTAAAATCCATCCAGGATTTTGGTGTCTTAGCTTGTTCCAGTACTTCATTATACATTTCTAATAATATGTTCTCTAATGGTTTTTGCAATTCTTTATAAAGTTCTGCTGGAATTCCGTCCAGCCCCGGGGTTTGTTATTTTTTTGTTTTTGAATTGCCCTTTTTAATTCCAGCCTCGTTATTCTCTAATTTAGTGTTTCCTTTGTTATTTCCGGTAAGGTTGGAAGATTCCTTTTCTGTAGGTATCCTTTAATATCCTCCTCTTCTATTTTCTCTCGGCTACACAGTATTTGAAAGTATCTTATTGCTATGCTTTCCCCCTCTTCCTTTTGGTAGTATATCACGCCTTCATCCTCTAGTTGCTTATTAATTTCTTTTCTTTTTCTTTTTTAGTTTATAGGCTAGCTATCTCTCTGGTTTGTTGGCATTTTTTAAATAATTTTGTCTACTTGATCTAATTTTCTGGGCCATTTCTTCTTGTGTAATTAAATTTAATCTATGTTGAATTATTTCTTTTTCTTCTTTAACTTCCTGGTTTTGAAGTTCTTTCTGGATTTTATATTCTAATTTCCCCAGTTTCTCCTGGAGCTCTATATATCATTTCTTTTTATCTTTGTTTCTTCTTATTGTATATGCTATCGTAATGCCATGCAAATAGGCTTTGAATGGTTGTCTGTTCGTTTCAGTTTTCCTTTAGGAAAAACACTAATTCTTTTTCCACATATTGAATATAGTTCTTTTCTTTCACAACCCTTTGATTCATGGTCCATCTCTTTTTCCTTTTTGCCTCTCCTTTCGATTTGATTGTTAATGGGTTATAGTCTGCCCACATATTTGGTGTTATTTTTACTTCCTCTACATCCTTCTCCATTTCCAGGTCCATCCACACCATGTCAATCCTGGACCATGAGTTATGGGGGTTTGAAAAGAATGTGTATTGACTCTTCTGTGGGTTGATTTCTCTCTAGACATCTTTTAGATTTAATTCTCGGGCCATTTCGAAGAATGCATTTGGTAGTGTTCTCCTTTCATAATATTTTTATTATCTGTTTTATAGTCTTTCTTTGGGTCTATCACCACATTGAAATCCCCTAATAAACATATGTTGTCCAGTTCCAGTTCTGCAATCCGCTTATGTAATTTACTAGTAGTATTCTTTCTGGTTTGTGATTGGTGCATATATGACTGCAATTAGTACTCTTTTTTGTTTTATTGATACTTCAGTTAGTAATGTTCTTCCCTTTTCATCCACATATACCTATTTAGATTTTACCAGTCCTTTATATATACTGCAATTCCTCTTTTCTTTGTTTTGGCCAAGGCCTGATGTAATTTCCCTAACTTCGGAGATTCCAAGATACTACCATTTCCTTTTTTAATATGAACTTCCTATAGGCATGTGATGTCCATGATTTGTTTTTAGAGTTTAGAAATTGTTTGTCTTCTTTTTATAGGTAAATTTAGTCCATTTAGATTGACTGATATTAATTTCACTCCTTCATCCTGTTACTTATTTGTCGCCTTTGTTCCTCTACTTGGTTTTGTTTCCCTTTGGTTTCTTGTCCTTATGCCTTCTCTTTCTTGAAATTCTCTTTCAGTCGTCTCTCTCACTTCTTGGTCTAATCCTTTTTTCTCCATCTTCTGCTCCTCTTGGCTTTTGGTTTTGAACTCCTCTCTACTATCTTGATTCTCCCTCTATGTATTGTTCATAGAATTTCTGCGCTTTTTCTGTGGTGTCAATCCTTATTTTCTTATCTTGCCAGGATGTTAAAATGCCTTCCGGTATCAACCAGCAGAACATTATTTTATATTTTATCAGTTGTGCATAGAGAAATTGGTAGTTCCTTCTTTGCTCTCTGATTCTCTTTGGTATCTGTTTGAGGGTTATGACTTCTTATAGACCAACAGTTCATCCCTCGTTCTTTTAAAGATTTCATCTCTGACAGCTTTTTTTGCAAACTTATATGTATTTGACGGGGCAACCTATGTCTTCATGCATAATTAGTATGCACTTGTAGATTTCATCAATATTATTCCTCAGTTCACTTTTGTCCATTTGCAATTGGCCAGCTAGAAGATCCCTCATGAGTTTTGGTAGGTCCTCATCTTTTGTCTCTACTATGTTCTGAAATCTTAATTAGAAAGAGTATCTTTCTAACTCTAAATGGACTGTTGCCTTCTGAGTTCTCTGTTTGGCTTCTGTCAGTCTTTCTTCTGTTGCTTCCAATTTCTTTTCAGTTTGTTCTGTCCTTGCTTCTACCAGTTTTATTTTCTGCTCATTTTTGGCTATTGTTTCCTGTATCTTCCCCATTCCATCATCCAACTTCTTTATATCATCTTTCACTTCCTCTAGATGACCTCTCATTTCCTCTTGATTTTTGTTTATTGATTCTTGTGTTTTTATCATAAATTCTTGAATCATGTTTAATGAAGCTTGTAGGCTTTGAAGGGTTGGTGCAGATCCTGGCTTTTCACTGCTTGACATGTCTGTTGTTAACTTCTGTCTTGCTGGAGAAGCTATCATTGGCAGCATTTTCTTTACAGTTTTGGTAGCTGTGGATGTGTTTGCCACCTTTAGCTTTTGGAAAAAAAATATTTCACAATACCATAATCTTTTATTCTAGGTCTTTCCCTAGTCATTGTATCTTCTCCTCTCTTTTAAAAAAATATCTGATAGTTAACAATGGTAATGTAATATAGGTCACTAATTAAATCCAATCCTTAATATCAATTTTCTATAGACAATTATATAGACAGTTATATATGTAAATCACAATTATAAATTATTATATTTGTGGTTAATTATTATAGATTGTCCTAACTTAACTGTATTAAAGGGAGAGAGGGAGCGAAGGAGAGAGTTTAATAAATATTTATAATATCTATAAGTAATCGATTACACTTTTTTACTATACAATAAATACTAAAAATTCACAAATACATAAATGGGTATGTGCAATCAATTAATTACAGGTTACTATTAATCAAGAGTTCCTACTTTAAGGCTAGATAGATTTTCTATATGCAGTAATAAAGGAAGTGGCTATAGATTCTATCCTATTTTAAATGTACTTGAATCTCTATTAAATATATTTAAAGTATAAACATATAAAATAGATAAAATGGATAGCTTATAAAATATTAAACTATTTGATCTAAAGATCACTGATAGATAAAATAATATTTAAATACCATAAATAGTGTAAATAGTATCTGAAGTGTACAAAGCTGGTTCTAAATGAGTCCAATCCAAAGTCCTCTGTTGGGAATTCTACAGTTCTTATGCCTCAGTCTCTCTACTTCCTTGCAACTTCTCTTTTCCCTGTTCTCTGTGCTCAAAATGACCGCTTCCCTCAAATTGCAGTCACTATCCTCTCTCTTCGTTTTCTTCCTCCTCTTTCTTTCTCTTTCTTTCTCCTGTTGCAAAGGGAATCTGTTCTTGCTTCTTTCTCAATCCGTTCACCACCCACACAAATCTCAATTTATATCACCGGAGATCCAGTCTCAGAAATCAATAGAAATTCTCCACTCTACAACCGCAATCACTTTCACTCTCTACAGATTCTGTAATTTGTCTTCTTCATATTTCTGCTCCCCCCCACAGGCGCCGATTTTCCCTCTTTGGAGACTCACTTAATTGCTCTATCGTAAATTCCACCAACTTGGAGAAGTGTCTCTGAGTTTCAGGTTATTTAACACTGTCTGCCGCTACTCACTTTTTGCTGCCTCCACCATTAATCAGGCTGTGACATTTCAGGACCAGGCCATGACCAAGCCATAACAGCTGGTCTCTTCCATGTCAGATTTCAGGGATTCCACCCTTCGCAACGGGGAGATCGCTTTTCTCCTCGTCACCCCTAGATATCCCCTCACTGTCGCTGTCCTCTCCAAGGCTCAGCTTTGCTGCTGACAGCTTCCAGACAAAAAAAATCAGACAGGGAGAACAGAGACTCGCTTCCCTGCAACTGCTCCAATTTGACGTCAGCCCTGGAAGCCTAGAAATTCAGTTTAATTATCATTCAAAAGAGTAAATGACATACCTCTACTTTATATTCTCCACATAACAATTTCTAAATATATTTCTTTCTAGTAAGTCTTTTATCCCAAATTCTAAACTGCTTTTTGTGTTCATCTTAAAAACTCTATATGTGTCCACATTTCATTCATTTTAACCTTTATTTAATTATCTTCCCATTATAATGTTCAGTCAGTTAGCAACTCAGTTTAATTATCATGTAAAGGAGTCAATCACAAACCTCAATTTTATATTCTCCACATAACAATTTCTAAATATCTGATTTTTTCCTAGTAAGTTTTTGTCCCAATTCTTTATTCCTGTCCCTTCCCTTTTCTTTGTTGGGATATGTCCATCCTTTTCCCCAAGCCACTGTCAAACCCAGTGATATATTTTGTCTGCTTTTTATTTCCCCCTTGTTGGGACATACCCCCCCATCTTCAGTTTTCCCCATGCCATTGTCAAAACCAGTGGAATCTTTTGTCTGCTTTTTATTTCCCTTTGTTGGGACACATCCCCCCGCTTTTCAATTTTCCCTATAGCACTGTCAACCCAGCGAAATCTTTTGTCTGCTTTTTATTTTCCACTGTTTCATTACCCTCCCCTTGAGGAGAGACATTTCCTGTCTCTCCTCAAATTCTGACTTCAAAATTCTATTTAAACTTAATTTTAATGATTTATGCATATTTTTTATAATTTCATGCAATTCTTCAAATTCCCATAATGTCCAGTTCCAAAATTACAGTTAGTTATACAGTTAATTATAATTTAATTTAAGTTCCAAGTTTTCCAAGGTTGTTCTTATTTCACAATTCTGATCCAACATATTCTGATTCATCTAAAATGGAGAGGATCTGATCCAGCTTATATTTTAAGTTAGCTAACATAGAGAGGAAGAGAAGGAGGAGACATCTTGATCACTTTGCTTTCTTTGTTCTTTGTTCTTCCCTCTGGCAAATGGCTTGGTGGTTTCCAGCAATACAGCTTAATATTTTTAAATCAAATTTTAAATCCAGAATAGTACTATTTCTTGATTTTTTTTCCTTGTTACATTCCACTGCTCATTAATTAGAGTTGCTTAAAATATATTAATTAGAACAAACTCGAACATAGCAAGTCTCTTTGGTATGCTGTTTCGTTTCTCCTCCCCTCCTCCAAATTCTGATATGTCATTTGGTTAATTAAATCTTCTTTCCAAGTTTCACATTCCATTTATTGCTCAGATAAGATTGGATTCTAAGGGAAAAAATAGTGCTTTTTCTTACCCCCTCCCCTTGTTACATTCCATCTCTCATTAATTAGAGTTGCTTAAGATATGTTGATTAAAACAATCTCAAACAAAGCAAGTCTCCTTGGTATGTTTTTAACTTCTTTTCACCCCTTCTTCTTCTATTCCTTTGTAGAATTACCAATTGTCAATTAATCTCTTTTAAAGACACAATCTTTTCAAATCCAAATTCGAAGTTTGTGTTTCAGTGGGTTAGTCAATTCTCCGTTTCCTCCTTTCTGTCACCCAGTTGTTTAAAACAAGCAGCTCTTATTAGGCTTAATGATTTAAACCACCATTTCTTCTTCTTTCTTTTCTTTCTGCCAAAATCCCAATCTTCCGTTAATATTATTTATACTTACAAGGTTCTTTGCCTTTTCCAAATTCTTATTTATGTCAGTTGGTTTTAAATCTTCTTACCAGGTTTCACATTCCATTCATGATCCACCCCTGCTCAGATGCTTTGGCCAGAAGCCCTGCAACTGGTCAGTAGCCATGTTGTCATGTTGCTATGCTGCCTCCCCTGACGCCAATTCAGAGAGCTAATCTCCGACCTATGAGGAACCTGTTACATTCCTCTGGGTCTAATGAGACTTAGCTCCTTCTTCACTTCCCCCCCAGGAAAGTTCTAATCCAAAAAGGATCTTGGTATTGATTTGTTAGATAGAATTTATGTGAGGCTCTTCAGAGCTCACATTTTTTCCGCCTGTCTCGCTGAGGTAACTTCCGGTCTCCCAAAATAATACAATTTTTGAATGCTGGTCTTTAGGTATATATAAGATATGGCCAACAAGCCACATTCAAAGTTCATCGCAATTCTCAGTAGGTGTTTAAAATCTGATCTTTGTAGTACTTCTTCCTTAGTGATGAGTTAAGATCTCTAAAGAAACAGCAAGCAAACAATGCATATGTGGTTAGAAATGTAAGCTGAGCTTTCTTCAGTGCTGCAGCTCGCTCACTCTCCTTTTAATTCTACTTTACCTGATTAGTTTTTGAAAACTGAAAAGTCTGCAACGATTTTATGAACTTTCAATTGGTTTAGTGAAGGTATTCTCTTCATACTGTATTTATTTTCTCTCATGACCAGTATGACTACTATTGTTTTTATGGTTTTCCTGTAGAGGTAAAAGAGGAAAATGAGGTTGATTACCTTGTAAATTGAAGAAAGGAAGGCAGAAAGAATGCTTAGCTTTCTGCCCAACTTTTACTTTAGTTCAAAATCACTAGCTTGTAAGGAAATATTTATTTATGAAGCTTAATTTAATTGCCAGGAAACTTAAAATATCAGGAGAGTTTTAATGAATCCATCATTTCTAGCTATGGATAATTTTTGAGCATCAGAATAATTATTGTTGCTAATGTCTTTGTGCTATAATTTCCTTTACTTCCAGTAGTCTGAATATAAATGCTGTTAGTTAACCAAAATAACATTAAAACATATCAATGAATTGATATGAATTAGAATTGTACATGACCTCTGTGAAAGGGAGGAGGTCCATCCAATTTTCTTGATGGTAATTAATATAACTTCTGAGATATTGCTCTAGTATCCAACTGCATGTTCACAGCAACCATTAGTAGCCAGATGATGCAAGGAGCTGAGCCCCTGAATGGTCTCCAAAGATTTGAGGAACTCCTGCCCAAACTGCAAAGTGAATTGAGATTATTCTTTCTGGAGCACCATGCAACTGATAGACATGCTGCATGAATAGTTTAGCCAAAGTGTGCATGGAGTAGAATTTTTGAAAGAGAATGAAGTGTACTTTCTGGAAAACAAGTCGGTATCAGCCAAATTTCTATATTACCCAAGCTTTGCGGCAGTTCTACTATAAAATCCATTGATATCTTTTTCCATTGGGCTTTAGATTTTGCTATTGGCTGGAGAAGCCTGGGTGTTTTCCCTTGTCGCCTTTTGGAAGAGGCACAAACGAGACAGCTAGCCACATAGCTCTCTATATTCTACATCAGTGACAACCACCAAAATTTTGTCATTTGATTAGGTGCAGAGTATTTATGAAACCAAAATGTCCCACCACTTTTGAATCATGGCTTTTTTTGTAGAGCCATTAATCATTGACTTTGTGGAACATATAGTTTGGCTCTCACCCAAGGTGGACCATATTGCCCCTTGTGCATTTGGAACCACCTATCCTCCTCCAAAGTTGCCTTTAGAACACCCTTCAAATCATCAGCTAGTTTTCATTTTGGCCTGTAGCTGGATGGTGACTGGGACCACCAGTTGTCTGGAGGTTATGACCAATGTAATAATCTCTGGCCCTGAACTATTGTATTGCATCAGCCTGGATAAAGCATCTGCTAGAAAGTCAGGTCCCCCCTCCTGGAGGTATTGTAATGTGAAGTTTAATTGGTTAAAGTAGTCTCCAGGGTTTTTTTCAAGGCTTCTAAATTTTTATGGTCAGTCCATAATTCCAATGGGTTTTTCCCCCTTTCTAGAAAATGGTCCAAGTTAGGAGTGTTCAGCACACTGCATTCCTTCTCTCAAACTGCTCCATCTCATTTAGCTTTTTAGAAGTGCATGTGCATGGCTGTAGGACCCCTTGCTTGTTTTCCTATAGAAACAGCAAGCCCACTACAACATCACTGGCATCAGCCTGAATGATGAAGGAGTCAGCACTGGTTCTGCTGTGAACAGCTGCTTAAGCTTTTCAAATGCAGCATAGTGTTCCATAGTCCATTTAAGAGGCTGGCTGGGCTTGGATTTCCCCTCCCCTTTGTCTTTAGTAGATTGGTGATGGGGAAGGCTATCCGGGCAAACAAGGGAACAAATTGGCGGTAAAAGCTTGCAAATCCCAGGAAGATTTGTTTTTGCTTCCAGGTGTGTGGAAGAGCACACTTTAGCACAGCCTGCTCCTTTTTGCAGTCCATCTCTATCCCCTCGTGAGAAATACTGTAGCCCAGATAGTTCATTTTACTCTGGTAGAATTTAAATTTGGACAGCGTGGCATATAATTTGGCAGCTCGAAGCTTCTTGAGCATAGCTCTGACTAGTTTTATGTGTTCTGCCAGGGTCTTAGTATAGATTAAAATGTCACTCAGATAAACTAACAATCTCTTGTTCAAGTGTTCATGCAGCACTTCGTTAATTAGCTGCATAGGCACAGCAGGGGTCCTTGCAGTCCAAAAGGGAGGATCCGGAATTGGAAACATCCTAAAGGCCAATTGAAAACCATTTTTCACTCATCCCAGCTTTGATCTTCATGCAGTAGTATGCCTCCCGCAAACACAACTTGGTGAAGACCTTCCCCTTGCCCAAATCTGCTAGCATGTCCTTCATGATCGGGAGTGTGTAACTGTTTTTGACACACATAGCATTAAGTCCATGATAGTCCAGGAATAGAGCCATCCTCCTTTTCCCTAAACAGTACCAGGACAACCATCCTTGGTCTTGCAGGTTGGATGAATTCATGCTTCAGATTTTTTACTATAAAAGTTCACAATATTCCAGTTCTCTAGGAATGCAACTTAGGTTTGGATAGTTTGGCTCCCAGTAGGATTTCTATATAGAATAGTCATTCGGCTGGTGGGTTGGGAGTACATTTGATCCCTTCTCACAAAAGATAACCTATACTTTTTGGGATCCAAGGATCACATTGGGGACGGTCTTTTACAGCTCTCCTACCTCCCTTTTTGGTTTCATCCAGTAAGTTTTTGATGGCTCTTTTCACCATCCTCTTCACAGTTCACATAGGGTTCCATTTCTGGAGCCAAGACAGTCCTAACACAAGACTTTCTATGCCAGGGGCTATGGCGAAGCTAAGAGTCTCTGTGTGTATGTCTATCCTTATTTCTATTGGCTTAGTAATAAATGTTACTGGGATCCCCCCGCCCCCCGCTACTGAGCCATCCAGCTGGCAAAAAGCTATGGGCGCATTAAGTTGTTTGAGTCTTACACCCAGTTTCCCAACAAGGGCAGAATTGATCAGGTATCTGGTGCACCCCAAGTCCGGGAGGGCTACTAGCAGGGATGGGATTCAGCCAGTTCGGCTGAACTGGTAGCTCTGACAATCAGCTGGGGAGCGAACCTGTTCTCCCATACCTGTGCTTTACTTACATATACCCTGATTTGTACGGCAGAACCGATTGCACGCCACAGCTGTTACTCCCTAGAAGTAACATGAAAAATTAGGTTCCATTGAAACTGTGCATGTGCGCAGAGCATGCGTCAGGTATGCACACATGAAGCACACAAACACCGGACTGGTTGTAAAAACAGCAGGATCCCACCACTGGCTACTAGTCCCTAGCCAAGGTGGCGCAGTGGTTAAATGCAGCACTGCAGGCTACTGCTAGATCAGCAGGTCAGCGGTTCAAATCTCACCGGCTCAGGGTTGACTCAGCCTTCCATCCTTCCGAGGTGGGTAAAATGAGGACCCAGATTGTTGGGGGCAATATGCTGACTCTCTGTAAACCGCTTAGAGAGGCCTGAAAGGCCTATGAAGCGGTATATAAGTCTACTGCTATTGCTATTGCTATTGCTTTGCATCCCAAGGATCAAACCAGCAGTTCTATGGGGATCATTACTGGGTTGACCTTGTGACTTACCAAGGGATAATTGTCATAGTCCGATTTGCTTTCCACTTGACTGCCAACCAGGTCAGTCAGAGTTCAGTTGGGCGGGAAAGTATACAGCTTCTATTTCCTTCAGAGTGGTGTCACAGGTTCACTGTTGGAGTTTTGCTGAATTTTTGGCAGGATCCTGAATTGTCTTCTGGGTTGGGTGTATAGCTTGGTAGTTGGCAGTTTGATGCCCCTCCTTCCCACACCTGAAGCAGCCAGTGGATCATTGGCATGGGCTCTGCTCACATGGCACCAGTTTTGGGGCCTCTTTTTTTCAGGGAGGGACCTTCGCCATCCATAGCTCAGCTGGTATTTGGATTGAGCCACATTGATTTCCACTTCTGCTGCTAGGACATACCATCTATGAGGGGGAATCTCTGGAAATGGAGGTGTTGTAGACCTCATCCCTTAGCCCATCAGAATACCTGATCAAGATGACTTCTGGCCAGTCAGTCAGTTGGCAAGCCAGTATCAGGGTTGACAACCTGACAGTCAGGTTGCAAAATTCCTGGGTGTACTCAGCTACTCCTGCGTGCTTGGCTGATGGTGTTTATGTGGTCTCTAACTTTGCGATTCCTGAAAGGGTCTTTGAAGTGCTTCTGAAGTGACCATGAAGCAGTCAAATTTTCTCATCTCCGAGGCAGCATCATTGTGGAGAGTGACCATCCATTCAACTACAATTCCTCCATGGTCACTCATCTTAGCATCTTCTCTGTCATGCTGGGGCTGCCCTGGTACTGGCGCAGGTTGGACTTTGAAGCTGGTCATTGGGGCAGTTGCTGCTTTTGGGGTGCTTGCTGCTGTTGTGGCAGCAGAGGTAGTTGTCCCATCATTTGCCATGGCTGGAGTAAGCTGGTCAGTGGGATATGCCTCTCGCGCTAAGACTGCTCATGCTAACCCTAACCCCTCAGGAATTTTTATGGCTTCCTCCAGCATGCAGTCCTCTTGCTCTGGCTCGCCTGTGGTTGATTCTTCCTCCAGTTCCTCCAGCATCACTTGATTCTTGTACCAGCAGCTCCCACAGCTCCCACAGGTTTCTCTTTCCATTCTTCCTTATTTCTTACCCTGGGGGACATTGGAGTCTTGGTGGATCATTTGTTTGTTTGTTTGTTTGTTTGTTTATTTATTAAATTTATAGGCCGCCCAATCCCGGAGGACTCCGGGCGGCTTACAAAGAAAGAAAAAAAAGAAAAGCAAAATAAAAGAATAGTTTAAAATTCTCTCCCAGCCACTCGGATAGATCCCACCCTCCAGGAGGGTTTTTTTTTTTTAAAAAAATATATTTTATTCATTTTCACATTCCATTTTACAATCACTTATATACAGGGTATTTGCTGTAAGAAAAAAAAGAAAGATAAAAATAAATAAATAAAACAAAATAAAAAAGAAAACACAACTCATCATTCACAACCCCACCTGACACTTCCATCCTCCATACACCCCATCTACCCCCTCCAACTTTCCTTTCCTCCCTCTAACACTCCCCTCCTACTTCCCTTTTCCCTCAAACCTTCCTTCTCCCCTTACTCCCAACACGCACATTCCCCTTACTCCTTCCTTACTCCTCCCTCTTCTTTCCCTCTACCTCCCTCCTTGGTGTATGCCTTTATTCAAGTGTTGTTTAATCTGATAAAAAGTAAAATAAACCAAGGAAAAAAAATATAAAGAAAGAAAAGAGGAAAAAAGAAAAAAGAAAAAAAAAACAAAAAAAAAAAACAACCGTATATAAGTGCATTCTTGTTCTTATTGAGACTATGTTAACACCCACCCACCCACCCCCCATAAATCCCCATCCCTAATCCTCCCGACTTCCCAGGGCCCACACCTGGCACTGCCTTCTATCTAAAGTATCTTGTGTTCGTATGGATTAAAAATAAAAGTAATATATTAAAGGAAAGAAAAACAAAAAAAAAAGAAAAAAGAAAAAAGAAAAAAGAAAAAGGAAAAAAAAGAAAAAGAACTCTTTGTGTTAAGCTCAGCCCCCCATCTTTATCTATGCTTAAATAGTGTAAGTCATTCTATCTATATTTTATTCTCGTCTCTTGCTTCTTTGTTATTTACCCCAACCTCCTGTAGACTCTCCCGTTCCTCTTCCTTAACCTTGTATTCAGATAAACATTTATACAAATTTGTATAGGCATCAATATACAGTCTAACTCAAAAGTAATCCCTACCAGTAAAATTTAAGCAGCGTGGATCATTCCACATATTCAAATATTACTTTACAGAAAAATAATCAAACTTTCCCTTCTAATAGGATTTAAACAGCGTAAATAATCTTTCTTAACCTTATTTTCAAACAGTAATTCAAAATAATCTAACCAAACCTTTCCTTCTTAGTAAAATTTAAGCAGCGTGGATCAAGTATTACTTTACACAAAAATCAGTTTACATTCTATCTTAAGATGATCCCGACCGGCTTTCCCTTCTAACAGGATTTAAACAACGTAAATCATTCCGCATGCATTTTACCCTCATCCCTTGCTTGTCTGATATTTACCACTATCAAATTTATGCAGACATTAGTTTAAGATCTAGCTCAAAATAATTTCACCAACTTTCCCTTCTAATAAGAATTAAATAGCATGGATCATTCCACATATTCAAATAATACTTTCAACAAGAATCAGTTAACCTTCTGTTTTAAAAAAATAATCTCGTCCAGCTTTCCCTTCTAACAGAATTTAAACAACATAAATCATTTTGCATCCTTTTACATATATACATTCAATATCACCCCAATATCATATATGTAAATTTAAAATCTAACTCAAAATAATTTCACCAAGCTTTCCCTTCTAATAAAAATTAAATAGCATGGATCATTCCACATATTCAAATAATACTTTCAACAAGAAAGGAGGGGTTTTTGAGGATGCCTCCCCCCAGCCTTCAATCTCTTCCTGGTCATTCCAGGAAGAAACAATTTCCTCTAGACTAGAGACAATTTCCCCTAGGCTAGCTATGCAGTCAGGTTGCATAGCTAGCCTAATGCCAGCCCTGTCTTAATCTGATCCCTTAGGAAAGAAAGACCCTTGACTCCGTTTGGTTAAAGCAAAGGGTTCTTTCACTAAAGATGTTGGCTGCAGTAAAGTCAAGCTAACTCTGAATTTTCCTGTTCTCAAAAGATACAGAAAGATTTGTCTGCAGCCCATCCCTCTCCCCGTGATTGGTCTGTTTCCAGCCAATCCAAATGCATCAAAATGTTTTGAGAATGCTGGGATGTTTGGGGATAATTCATATATTTTCTCAGGGTGCCTGACCTTGGGGCGCTGCTACAAACTGGATCCAGGCTGCTCCGATCTTTATCACCTATCATTCCCCCTCCCTATTTCCCATCACATATACACACAGCTTTATTGCCCTTCTATTCTCCCCTTCCCCTTCCAGCCTTTAATGGCAGGATGCCTATGTGACACCAAGCCATAGTAGGCCGAACTGATAGCTGTGCAATGGTCCATGCAGTTGGTAGCTCTGAGCATAGGCTGAAATGGACCATTTTGATTAACATATTTACCACAACCAAAATAATAATGTCTCTTTTAGACAGTGGCAATTCACTGATGAAATTCATATAGATAGTTCCCCACAATCTCTGTGATATGGGCAAAGGCTGCAGCAGTCTGGGGGAGAGGATCTTTGATGTTTTGGCTTGTTTACACTGCACTGTTACATATCTGTGGATGTCATGTTGTAGTCGCAGCCACCAAAAAGTACAGAAAACTAGATGGAGTCTCTAAAATAACCTGAAATGGCCTGCAGCTAGACTATTGTGATACTGTTGCAAGATGAGACCCCGAAGGGAGCCAACCAGAACATAGATGCAGTTTCAAAAGTAGAGCAAGTCCTCAGTGTACGACCAAGGAGGCATCTCTTTTCCTGACCTAGGGCTAATTTGCAATGGCATGCAACAAGAAACATATCTTGCTATTCTGCATCCCAGATCTGTGCTCTCAAACCCATGGGTTATTCAGTAGCAATGAATCTCTCTAGTGGGATTACAGTTTGGGCCCTAAATGTCCTCTCTTTGGATATAGTTTGGTTTGTGGGACACTGCATCTATTCATTGATCGCATCTGCTTGAGAAGTCAAAGTTGGAGAAGGACAATGTTACATCCTCCCGGATGCGACCAGCAGTCGAAGCCAGAGCAGGAAGAAGATCTGATTGGCTCTGGCGTGGCTGCTAGCCCGCGGGAGAATTGCCGTTGCCTGATTGGTTCCCCGCCTGACAGCTGTCATTATAGCTGTCAGGTGGCTGTTGTTACTCGGTTCTGTACAGTTCTTGTTATATCTACTTGTTCTAGTTGCTCAAGCAATAAACCGTTGTGAAGAAACGTTCATCTGTAGTCCATCTTTTTAAAACTTAAAACTGGCGACGAGGTCGAGTGAAATGGACCCTGTTCAAGTTCCTACCGTGGCTGCCGCTTCAGTTTTTGCGGCTTTCCACCCTGAGACAGAATCGTGGGATGTGTTCCTTGAACGCTTCGAGTGTTTCTTACAAGCTCACGACCTGACCAAACTTTCTGTGGAATGGAAGAGAGGGATTTTCCTGCACTACTGTGGCCCCAAAATGTTTGCCACTGCGCGAGCCTTGTCTGCCCCTACTCCAGTTCATATGATGCCTTGGGAGCTGCTCTTGGCTAAACTGAAGATTCACTATGAACCTACTCCTTCTCCCTTCGCACGGAGGCAATTTTTTCGGTGGTGCATACAGGCTGAGGGGCAATCCATCAGCCATTACGTAGCCGCTCTGAGGGCCGCCACAATCCACTGTGAATTCGTGGATTTGGATGAAGCGCTCATTGAGCAATTTATTTACGGCCTCAGGGACATTAACCTACATCGCCGTATTCTCTCCCGAGCTGAACTATCTTTAAAAATTGCGGTGGATGTGGCACATGCCTATGAAATGGCCGATCAATCCACCCCTGATCTCAGGATATTTCGTCCTTCGGCTATGGCTACACTTCCTCACTCTTCTGTTAACTGTCAGCTCGGCCCGGAGGAGCTATGGTCTGAAGTTGACCTTGCCATTGATCGCCTGAAGTCTTTCTCTCTCAGAGATGGCAGTGGCTGCCTCAGCTGCGGAGGCTGCCACTTTTGCTCCTCCTGTAGGTTCCGGGCAGCCGTTTGCCACAAGTGCAGAAAAAAGGGCCACATTGCAGCCGTCTGCTGCTCCGGTCCTCCTGAAGTGAGTGCGACTAGATTTCCTGCTTCTAACTGCCGGCCTGCCTCAAAATCCTCAACTGCGAGGCAAGGGTGTTACGCCATCGCGGAACCTGGGGGGCCAAACCCTGACAGAATGGTGGACTCTGCCTCTACTGCTTTGGGGGATCGTGGTAAGATGCACCTCCGCATCTTCATTGAAGGCCAGCCCTGCACCATGGAGCCATGGCTCGGCCCGCTCCATTATGTCATGGGACACGCTTAAGACTTTACTTCCACGTCTCCGCCAGCATCAACTGTTCCCCTCCAAGTGTCACCTCCGCGGTTATCAAGAGAACCCTATCCCCATTGTGTGCTGTGGCATCTTTATTGTACAGTATGGCCGTTTTAAGGGTCCCCTGCCCCTCATTGTGGTCCGCAACCCTTTGGCTTCCTTGTTAGGGCTCGACTAGTTCCGAGCCCTGGGTCTATCTAGTGCCGGCATAAATTCCCTTCGCCTGGCCTCTGACCTTGACTCCTTACTAGCCAAATTTGTCAATGTATTTGATCCAGCTTTAGGCTGTTACAACGGCAACCCTATCTCCCTTAATTTGGATCCCTTGGTGGCGCCTATCCACCTTAAGGCCAGGAGAGTGCCTTTTTGCGCTTCGGGAAAGGGTCGACGCGGAGCTAGACAAGCTGATAGCACTTGCGGCTGTCAAGGCCCTTTTGACAGCTGCCCCGTGCTAATTGAATACAATGAGCGCCTTCCCCTTCTCCTTGTTTGTGATGTCTCGCCCTTCGGTGTCAGGGCCGTCTTGAGCCACTCCCTTCCCGACGTCTCAGAGGCCACGATCGCATTCTACTCCTGCACCTTGTCCAAGACTGAGCGCAATTATACCAGCTGGACAAGGAGGCCCTGGAGGCCGTGGCGGGAGTAAAACATTTCCACCACTGCCTCTATGGTCGCCTTTTCACCCTTCTCACCTACCACAATCCCCTGTTGGGCCTTTTGGTGGGAGACAAGCCAACTCCTCCCATTATCTCCCCTCACGTGTCTGAATTCCTAGCTTCCTACTCATACACCCTACTCTACCGGCCTGGCAAGCACATGGGCCACGCGGACACATTGAGCCGCTGTCCCCTGCCCCAGCTTGTTTCGGACCCGGCTTCCACCGTTTGCCTTATTGATGATCTGCGCCTGCTGCTATCCGTGGCTGACATTGTGCAGTCCTCCCTTAAGGACCCTGTCCTCCATAGGGTTATGGACGCAGTTTGCAGGGGCTGGGCGACGGACACTCGCTCTGCCATGTTCCTGCCATACTTCCGACGCCGTGATAAGTTATCAGTTTTACAGGAAGCCTTTTGTGGGGCTCTAGGGTTGTTATTCCCTCTGTGCTCCGCCATCAAGTCCTCACCC
Organism: Thamnophis elegans; assembly: GCF_009769535.1. Lineage (NCBI taxonomy): Eukaryota > Metazoa > Chordata > Lepidosauria > Squamata > Natricidae > Thamnophis > Thamnophis elegans. The sequence goes on along the minus strand of NC_045558.1, from coordinate 85,251,125 downwards.
GCCTCCACGAGGGCCATCCAGGCATTTTGTGGATGAAATGCCTAGGCTGCAGTTATGCCTGGTGGCCCTCTATGGACGCAGACATTCCTGGCTGGGTTCAGCGGTGCCCTCCGTGCCAAAGTGTTCATCCTGCCCCACCCACTGCCCCTGCCCAGGAGTGAGACACCCCCTCTGCCCCGTGGAGTCGTCTCCACATGAACTTCATGGGCCCCGTGAAGGGACATACCTTCTTCATAGTAGTTGATGCTCTATCCAAATGGGTCGAACTTTTCCTGATGCGCTCGACCACATCTGGCGCAACCATCCAAATTTTAGACGCCCATTTCACAATGCACGGCCTTCCGGACATCATTGTTTCTGACAACGGGCTGCAATTCACATCTGAAACATTCCAGACGTATCTGGCCTGTCTAGGCATCCGCCATGCCCAGGTTGCTCCGTACCACCCCACAGGGAATCGGTTGGCCAAACGAGCTCTCTGCTCGGCCAAGGAGGCCCTCGCACAAATGCATCACCTTCCCTGGCCAGCCAGAGTCCAAACGTATCTCAGGGGCCAACACACCACTCCTTGCCAGGCCACGGGCAAAAGTCCTACCGAGATACTCATGGGCCATCACCTCCATACCACACTTGATTGTCTCCATCCTTCTTACTCCCTTTCTGCTTCCCCGTTACAGGGGCCCCTAAGGTCTTTTCTTGGGCGGTTATGGATGGGCGAGCTATGGATGGGTGAGCGGAGGGGATGCAGGAATGTAGGGCGCCTGACCTCCCGCTTTGGACCTGCTTCTTCCTCTCCCAGTTCTCTCTGCATGCCCATTTTTATTTCCGCAAAACATGGCATCAACCATGAGGAAGAGAAACAGGGTGGGCGAGAGCAATCGCAGGTCCAACCTCGAGAGGCAGCTGAAGGGGACGCTCACTTAGGCAATCTGGCTTGTTTTCCCATCTCTCTAGCAGAAGGTTGACCTTCTTTTCCCCTTCCCTCTGATTTCTCCCCAGCCACGCTCACCTCATGCCGCAGCAGGTGTGTGTGTTTGTGTGTGTGTATATGTGTCTAGGGTGGCACGAACCGTTCAGCGTTGTAGAAGCAGTGGTGGCGGGAAGAGTGAGGCTTCTTTGTTAGCCTCCCAGCTGGCAAAGCAGAAATTTTCACTGACTTGTTGGGTGTGGGTAGGTGGGGCGGCATTCGACTGAGTGGGCGTGGGCGTGAGTGATGTCACGTTGGCCATGCCCACTCGACCACATGCCTATCCATGCCCACTGAACCAGTAGTAAAAAAAATTGAAGCCAGCCTGACACACAGATACATATACATACACACACACACACACACACACACACACACCTTGGCGTCATCCAAATGAAGTAGGAAATTGTAGTTTGGTGAGAGTATTATCGCAGAGAGTTTCCTGAGAAAAATTAGACAATTTAAGTCAAACCAGATTAAGAACTAGCATGCATAAATACTAGATCTCTATTTATTAATGTGAATTAGCAGCTCAGTGCAGTTAGAACAAAACAATCCTATTTATTTAATTTAATTTTCATTTTCCCTGAGTAGCCTTGGAAAACTCAAGCAGTATATTAAATAGGAATCCAGATTTTTGGCTCTTGCGAACGAAAAAGAATAGTTTTCAACTCCAAAAGATAATTGACTTTCAATGCAAGATAATCATGTTTTCTCCAAACAGGAGGAAGATGATTTGTTTATTGAAGCTGAGGTACAGACATCTAATGTGGAAATTCCAGAAGGAAATAGATGGCGGTGGTCACGACTACATAAAGAAGTTGAGTTGCAAACTTCGATTATTTCAATACCAATTGTAGAAGCAGAATCATCATCTGAGGCTGATGTTCAGATCCAGACTACATTTTCAAGCATACCCGTAGAAGCTAATGCTCGTGCACAAACTTCATTTGTCCCCCTGCGGAGCACAACCCCAGTTGATACTGATGCCCAAATCCAAACTTCATTCGCAGAATTAAGAAGACTCTGTGATGCTGAAGCTCATGTGCGAAGATTGCTTCTTTCTTTACCAGAAGAAAAGAAAGTGCAGGTGCAAACATCTTTGTTATCGTTACATGGAGAAACGGAAGCGCAGGTGCAAACTTCGCTGATAACGGTACCTGAAGAAAAGGAAGCCCAGGTGCAAACGTCGCTGTCTTCTTTACCTGAAGAAAAAGAGGTCCAGGTGCAAACATCGCTGCTGTGTTTACCTGAAGAAAAAGAGGCCCAGGTGCAAACATCACTGTCGTCTTTACCTGAAGAAAAGGAAACCCAGGTGCAAACATCACTGCTGTCATTACCAGAAAGAATGGAGGCTCAAGTACAGACATCACTATTGTCGCTACCTGAAGAAAAGGAAGTCGAGGTACAAACCTCATTTACTTCCATATTAGATAGGGAGCCTGCAGAATTTTTGTCAGAGTTTATCCAGACCCAACCTTTGTATCTAGAATTGTTAGAGAAGATTGCATCTTTGCCAATATTAGTTGAGGCTAAAGTGCAGACTTCACCTACTGATTTGTGCATTCCTTCACAGACAGACATGCAAGTACAGACTTCATTTTCAGATTATATGTTAGAAAAGGAGGATGCATCCTCTATTGTGAATGAGCTCCAGAATGAGCTCCAGAATAAGTTGTCATTTTCCCAGTCATCACTGATGAAACCAAGCAACTTATACCCTGCATATATTAATGCTGAAGTCCAGACTTTACCTGTGGAAGCACCTCCTGGGAATGATTGGCGTACTGCTCGATTGAATGCTGAAGCCCAGGTTCAGACCTCATTTACTTCAGTGATAGAGTCACCTGAATTCCAGATACAGCCATCAGAGCTTGAATTAGAAAAAAAAGAGTGGGGAGCTCCTTTGCTCACAGAAAAGAAATCTCTCCCATTTCAATTGACTGAAGCTTCTGCACAGACATCTGACACTTTGATTCGGCAGTGGGACAAGTGGCGTTTATTACACCCACAAGCTAGTGTACAGGTCCAAACCTCAGCTATTGAATTGTTAAAGAAGCTTTCTTTACTAGCACAGCTTGAGACCATGGAACCATTTTCTGATGCTGAATTTCTAAAGAAAATGTCTTCACTATCAGTGGCTGAACCCCAGTTGCAAACGTCAAGTCATGAACTAATGCGGAAGGCTTCCTCTTGGTCAGATATTGAAACCCAAGACAGAATTTTCAGTGATGAGCATTTGAAGAAGCGTCCCTTTTCAGCACAAGAGTTACCAACCTCAGACTATGAATCTGCAACACCATCATTCAAAAAAGAAGCTCAAGTGCAAACATCCGATTTGGAACTAATGAAAAAGCTCTCTTCTTTGTCACAGACCAAACTCCAGGAGCAGTTCTCCTCTTTATCTTTGGTTGAGGCTGAGGATGAAAACCAAGAGATAACAGAAGGAAAGGAGTACCTTATTACCCCACAAGTAATAGAAGCTCAGATTCGAAAATGGTATCAAGAGCTTCCAGAATTTCAAACATCAGCTTCCCAGACTCCTTTCCAAAAAGACCATCTTTGGTCTCCAGGAGTTGACAATGAGGTACAAACATCAGATGTTGAAATTCCATTTGGAAATAGGTGGCGGGCATCGCGCCTGCAAGCTGAAACTGAAATTCAAACTCCAGGACTTGAATTGACCACAGAAGAAATAGAATCTCTTTCTCCAAAACAATCAGAACCTCGGAGACAAGCATCCTTGCTTGAAATATGGCAAGCAAGAGACTTAGCTGATGCCCAGATGCATACTTCAGTATCAGACTCACCCAAGACAGTGGACTTAACTCCTCCATTAGTAGTTGATAGTGAGGCACAAACATCACTGTTTGACATCTGGAAAGTAAAAGAACAAATGGATGCTCAAGTGCAAACTTCTGCAAGTGAATTGTCAAAGCAAGGAATTACATCTCCTTCTGCAGAACACGTAGACAATTTGACTCAGACCTCTTTTATTGATATATGGAAAGCTAAAGAATTAGTTAACATGCAGCAGCAGACATCTGAAACTAAATTAGAGGAGGCAAAAGTGGCACATTCTCAGCAGCTGAAATCTGATTTTGAAATGCAGACATCTTTGACAGATATATGGAGGAAAAAAGAACAACTGGACACCCAAGCACAAACTTCCTTTGTTGATATACTAGAGGGAAAGGAAGAATGCTCTCTTGTATCTCAGACTGGTGACGCTCAAGTGCAAACATCAGAAGCTGATATTCCTTCAAATTTGCATGCTGACTTTCAGCAGCAGACTTCACTTGAACTAGATGTGTCAGCCCCACCATCACAAATGGATATCCTGCCACAAGCCTCTCTACTTGACCTATGGAAAGCAAAAGAAGAGGCTCATCTAGTGTCACAAATGGATGCTCAGATGCAGACCTCAGATGCTGACATGGCTCAGGAGGATTTGTGGCCTCCATTTCATAGGTATGCGGATGTTCAGCAACAGACCTCACTTGAACTAGAAGAGGCAAAAATTGAAGCACCACAAACGGACACCCAAATACAAACCTCTCTCCTTGACATATGGAAAGCAAAGGAACTGAATCATGCGCAGTTGCAAACATCTTGGATTGATTTGCCAGGATCTGCAGAAAAAATTTCTTTCCCCTCTGAATCTGAGATCCCAGTTTACCCATCCCTGGTTGTAAAGGCAGAATCTCTTCCTCCAGGCCAAGTCACTACCCAAGTGCAGACCTCCTCTGACGATATATGGAAGACAAAAAATCTAACAGACACTGAAATTCAAACTTCCCTATCCTATTTGACACCAACTACTGAGGTATTTCCTGCCTCACAACAGACTGAAAACTTAAAACAATCATCTACTCCTGAAATATTGAAGGTGACAGAGCCAGTGGAAGACCAAATAAAAACCACTATTACTGAATTTCCAGATATCAGTGCTAAAATCTTCCTGACTGATAAGCATGCTCCAGAGGACCTTCCAAATGCCCAGAAACAATCTCCTGGGAGCCCTCTACTAAGTTCCCCATCAGTCATAGATGAGTCATCCACCCAATCACATATGGATGCATCGCATCATCTTTCACACACAGAGGTGTCTTCTCTATTGCACATGGAGTTACCTCTTGTTCCATCACACATGGCGGTATCTCCAGCTCCTGTACACAGAGATATATCTCCTGCCCCTTTGAGTACTAAAGTGTCTCCTGCACCTTTGAGCATTGAAGAGTTTCCTACTGGGTCACACATAACTGAGTCTCCCTTTATTCCATGCATAGCTGAGTCTCGGGTTCCATCACGAACTTCCAGTCCGAGGAGACCATCAACTCCTGCATCAGGATTCACAAAAACTGAGACTTTCCGCCTAGAACACAGTAGGGCTCTGATGCAAAAATCATTGCTCGAATTATGGACCATGAGAGAGGAAGCAGTGCTTCAAATGCAAAGTACCAGTTTTGGCCTGTCTTTTGAAGAAGATTTGAGATTATTTCCAAAGCTAGTAGAGGGTCCAATGAAATTTGCAGATGTTAAAATACAAGAAAGGGAAAAATTAGATCAAATTTCTACAGTGGAAAGGAAGCCAAAACCTCCTCTATTTACTGAAGCTCAAGTTCAGACCTCATATGTTGATATACCACGAGGAAAAAAATGGCGTTCATCTCGCATATGTACAGAGGCACAGGTGCAAACCTCTTCACACGAAATCCGTGTGAAAGACAGGATTTCAACTATACGTGATCATACAGTAGCCAAAAGGTTAGGAAAGGGAGACTGTTTTATTATAACTTTATGCCATGCATTACATTTTTAAAACATTTTTCTAGGACTAACAGATACATAGATGAACAGAAGCCATAGTATGGCTTGATTAAATGATTTGAGATTGCAGATCAAATATTTAATGTTAAGGCACTTCTATAAAAATTACTCTTAGTGCACACCAAGCTAAAGAGAAAGATTTTAGATACACTTCTGATTTTTGTTTTGAATGTGCAGACAGTTTTATATGAGCTGTAAAAGAATTTATAAGAAAATAGGGGTTCTTACATTTTATATGGCATTGGATTTTTCCACTCCCATTCAGTCAAGTCCTGTTCTTGGAGATTGCCTGGATAATCCTCTGCAGTATTTTGGCAAGATTTTTCAGAAGTGGTTTGACATTACTTCCTTCCTGAGAAGATGGTTAGAATGCAGTACTGTTGGCTACTTCTGCTGATCACCAGCTGCCAGCAGTTTGGCAGTTCTGGTCTTACTGGCTCAAGGTTGACTCAGCCTTCCATCCTTTCAAGGGCGGTAAAATGAGGACCCATGTTGGGGGCCATATGCTGACTCTGTAAACTGCTTAGAGAGTAAAGCACTGTGAACAGTATATAAGTGCTATTGCTAAGACACAGAGACAGTGACTGACCCAAGGTCACCCAGCTGGCTCCGTGTGCCTAAGGTGGAACTAGAGAGTATAGTTTCTAGCTTGATGCCTTCACTACACCTGATTCTCTATGGTTTGGGTGGATAGGAAAGAATTCTGGATCACTGAATGTGGCCCTTAACTGAGTGATGAAGTTTTCAAACACAGGTATGATACTCTATTTTCCTACCCAGTTGCAAACTCCTTATCTTAATTTCTCTGAAATCAAAGCACAGTGAGGGAAAACACATATACTTTTATCTTCTGGAGAAAAGTAATAATCTTCCCAGTAGCTCTGTATTACTGTGCGGTTGGGATACCACATATTTTCAGAAGTCTCATGAGAACATGTTAGCTGTTAAGTAGATTGTATAATCCCTGATTCCCTTTCCTGCAGATTTAAATTATGCAACCCAGAATCATATTCAGATGTTGATCAATGCTACATGTTGATGTAACAAAAAAGTAGTGTGAAAAATTCCTGTGAAGTTGTTTTCTCGATTCATATGTTAGAGCTGACCCAACATTTCATAGTCCATAGTCACTAGATCAGAATTATGAATAATTTGAAATTTAATTCAGATCTTCCTGGCCTCAGTTTAGTATTCATTAACTATGGGCTATTTAATATGTCTGCTGAATTACTTTTGAAAATCTCAGTTTGTTTTTGTCCAGCAAAATCCTCATAGGGTAAACAAAAGTAGTATTGAGCTAAGTGTAGATCTTTATATTTATTGTGAAATTATCTCAATATGAAAGATAGTAAAGATGCTAAGAAAGCATATTATAGTTCAGTGATGGCGAACACTTTTGTAAATGCATGCCAAAATTGTATGTGTGCGTGCAATAGCGTGCACGTTCCCCACACCCACAATGCAGGGCACCCTGCCCACCTGTGCATGCACGCACGACTCCCCTTGCATGCATGCATGACCCCTCCGCTGCACAGAGGGGGAGTTTTCAGACTTCAGGAAAGCCTCTGGAGCCTGGATCCATTTCTAACTTCCAGAGGGCTGGAGAGGCCTTTTTCGCCCTTCCCAGGTTTCAGGAAAGTCTCCAGAGCCTGGAGAGGGCAAAAAATAGGCCCAACAGGCCAACCAGAAGTTTGGAAGAGGGATCTAGTACAATAATGTAATCTTTACTCAGACTAATAATTTATTCTTAGATTTCAATGCAGTATGATAAATGAGACACTTATATTATACATAGGAAAGTTTTGTTCAGAAACAGGTTTGTTGAGTGTGGTATTGTTTCAAAGCAGACAAAGCTTGTTTGATTGAAGATGAGAAATGAGCATAGAACATAGAAAGTAGATTCGTTCTAATCTAATTTTAGATTTACTAAGAAGTGGTTTTTTTTCATTCTAAGACATGAAGGGGACTAAACAATTTCTTTTTACCCCCCCCCCCCCCCCCAATTTCTGGAACAGCAGAGTACCTAAAGGACCAAGGCAAGCACCACCACTGTCTGTGCACCTACACATAAAGATGGCGTCAAAGCATTAACCTAACAGTGAAAAAAATAGTGAATACTTAAATTTAAAGAAATAAAAGATTACCAAATACTACAAGCGTAAGCAGTGATTTTGTCTGTAGGCAATGTGCAAGCTTACATTTTTGTGATGCATGTGAAAAAACATGAATGTTTGAAATTTTTAAAAAAATCATATTTGGTGATCAATATGTGAAACAAAGTTGCCAGTAGAAAACTGAAGTAGCATAACAATCTCTGATTCCCTGCTGACTGCTTTACATCACACTTTATACAGGAGACAGTGCAGAATTGTCATTTTATATTACCTGAGGACGAAGATCGAACAGTTTGCAGTTGGTCGACTTTGTCTGATAAGAAAGCCAGTTACATTTTCATTCTTTCAGTTTATCACGTTATTATTCCCATCACTTTGATGGGCTGTGTAGGTGCATTAGCTGATCTCAAACAGTGGGTCATTGGTTTAAAACTGTAACCAGACTTTCTACTCTACCTAGAAACACTTTCTTGAGCCACTGTGCACATAATCTCCAACCAGCTAAGCTACTTCTGCATCCCAAAATTAAGGACCGTATCCTTACCCATATTCAATGCCAACAGTCATTACTAAAGGAAGATGCCAACAAAATCCAGAGACTGGGTCCATGTGATGGAGGAATAATCAAATTGATAAAACATATTCTGTATCACCCTTTCTATTCACATTCAAGGAATTATTTTCATTCTTTACTAAATATCTTGGTCATTTTAATTTGTTTATCTTAAAATGTTGTCATTTTTATAAGATCAATCTGATTTTATCTCCTTAATTATTGTTATATAGTCTTACATAATATTCACAGAATATTAACACTATTAATTATTAGCATTAATAATATTAATAGTAATTTTTTTAGATATATTATTTTTCCTTTCATCTTAATTAATTGTGATTCTTGTGTTTTATAAACTGGTCTATGATAGCCAGATACCTTGATTGCTATGCTGAAAATATTCAGGACAAAAATAGTCCCAATGCTGACCTACAATGCAGAATTGTAGATTAATGAATCTACCCCACTTGAACAAATTCAGACCTATTTTTTAAGATGCATGCTGGGAATGGATAAGAACATATCTGTTCTTGCAGTTAGTGTAGAAACAGGTAATTCCTTACATAGTAATCTAATAAAGTTTTCACATATTGACAGAAAACATTTGATCTATTTCTGAAAACATGCTTAAAAGAACAGATAAGTATGGCCCAGGCCAATTCCGAGTCAACCAACTTTTTAAAGTTATTTTACAACATAGATTTTCCAATCAGCATCTACATCCAATGGCCTCCCTACTCAAGAGGAAGATCTGAATTCTTGGGCTCCATGGCCAGCTATAGGCTCCTTTCATCACTTGTCATATATTGAGAGAACTTGCATCTGCAGTTCAGTCCAATTCATTCCATATCTTTTAATTCATCATATGCCTCCATTAGACTTAAATATTTATTACCCCTTTCAGAAGAAACAGTCCACTGGGATCTCAACTAGAAATTGTCATATTTTCCAGTAGAATCGAGGGAGGGGTTATGCGTGGGTTTTGTCACAGCGTGATTAGTCCATAAACTGAGGGAAATTTCTTTAATATTCTGCCTTTTCCCACTGGCTCCCAGTTTCCTCTCAGGCTTTTGGTCCAAGCACTGCTTTGGCTCTTAGGTAGGAAAATTACTGTTAATTGACTATATTTAATTAATTGATTCGATAGATTGGATACTCTAAATTTTAAATTTATCTCAGCTGCGGCCCTAGGGGCAGTCTTTTCTTCCTTGTGCAGGATAGGAGAGCCCCTTGGGGCACCTTCCTCCTACTGTGCGGGCCAGAGCCCTGTCTGATTCCCGGGCCAGTGGGGGTGATGGGCTTCAAAGCACAGCTTACTGGGAGCTTGCTGTGAGCCCAAGGGAATAAGCCGCATATTTAAAAGTAGCAAACCGCGGCTTTTTTTCTGGTGCTGACAGCCTCCTCATGGCGAACGGCACTTCTTTGATCATTCCGTTCCCCTATTACTCCACGTACTCACTGCCTTCTGCTGCACCGACCCCGCTCAGCATAGGAGCCACAGTGATTAAAAAGACAAGCCGCGGCTGTTCCGATCCTCCCGGCAGCGTGATCAGAGGCTCCGGTGGCCATTTTGAAAGTGCCACGTGGAGGCGGCCATTTTCTGAACCACGTGGTCATCTTTAGCCCACTGCATTGCGGCCACTGATCGAGGCTGGCAGGACTTTAAACTGAACGCAGGCTCACAGCTCCCACGGGCCCAGGCACCGGTGGAATCTATAGTGTCCTTGATACCGGACACGTGAGTGAATAAGATGGCAGCAAGATCTGAGCTTCCTCAGGCCCCATTAGAGGACCCTAATGGAGGCAGGGAAGACCAATTAGAGAGGCCCAGAACCAGGGCCGCAGTTTCAACCCCATGGCTGATCAACGCCCTTCCAGAGCCGCAACAAGAGATGAGCTTAGACAGAGGGCTATGGAGAAAACTATGCCCGGGCAGAAAAGCAGGCCCAGGTCACTATGTCCAACTTGGCCAGCAGTTCTAGATCCCCTATCAGGCCCTCATCCCTTCACTCAGGCTCCCCCAGAGGTTTCAGCCCTTCTTCCCCTTCAGTCTCCTCTACTAGATCCCACAGGTACTCAAGCCAAGGAGCTTCTCCTTTCCCTTCTATCTCCGGCCTTCCATCTTTTCAAATCCCTGCAACAGCGATTGCCACTTCTACGATGTAGAGCAGACCTTTGCTCAAGCTCTATAATTGCCAGCTATCGATACCTCAGTAGCAGCTCTGGTTTCTTCCTCCTCCATAATCTCTGGGGACGCAGCTGATAAGATGAAGCCAGAGGACAAGCATGCGGAACTTACCTTACATAAGAACTTTAATGCTTCCACCTGGGCATCAAATCGGTGGCAGCAGCTTCTTACTTTAACCACATGACGGTCATGTGGCTCTGTCAACTCCAGAACTGTATTCAGATCCAGGATGAGCGACTGCATCAAGATATAACTAAAATCATAGCAGCCTCTCAATTCTTGGCCAATGCAACCTTAGATGCCATTAAATATTCCTCCAGTGCTCTAGCCACATCATTAACCCCCCCGACAGTTGTTATGGTTGCGCAGTTGATAGATGGAAAACAAGGCCAAATGGAATCTGGTGGCGGCCCCTTACACAGGCAATCTTTTTGGGGAAGCACTAGATCCTATCTTAATAGAGAACAAGGATAAGAAAAAGGTTCTTCCCTGCAGAGTCTCTGAAACCGGCGTAGGTGTGCTCAGTGACGGCGGGTCGCCTGGCTTGGGATTTCTGCAGCCGGTGTGGGTGTGCCCAGCAGCAGCTTCCCACTACTCCCCTTGAACACTGTCGGCTCCCCCCCCCCCGGTGAACATGTCATCTTGTTCCATCTCCACGTGATGTCACCCCGTTTGGTTGATGCTACACTCTCCTCTATGCTATACTTAGACAGAACTTTATTCCCTTTGGGAACTCCCCCTTTCCCGGAGATGGCCTTTTTGCCTATCAAGACACTTCCTTAATGATAGATCTTGGGATCCCAAGAGGTGGCATGCGCAGAAAAGACTTCTTAGGGTTTTTTTTTTACAGGAGTTTTTAAATCAGATTTTAAAGGGGGCGGGGGGGGGGTTTGATATGGATTGCTCAGACAGGCTTGGCGGGGGGGAGTCTGCCAGGGCACAGGCCAAAGCTAAATAATGAGCGTGGGTCAGGAGTGCTGGGAAGGGTTGGGATTCCGGGGGAGACATTAAGCTATTCCATTGGGGGGGGGGGTGTTTCACCATCTCTACTGTTTGTGGGGGCCGAGGGCCAAATTATGTTCGGGGTACATGGGTCCGCTGTTTAAGAGCGATCGCGCATTCTGACCCTCATCACCCTTCTCACACCCCTGGGTGCTCGGGATTACAGGACCCTGGTCTCCGGCTGGTGTCGCTTAATGCCAGGTCCATGGCACATAAGGCTCCCCTCATTTACGACCTCATACAGAGGGTAGAGCGGACCTGGCGTGCATTACGGAGACCTGGTTGGGCCATGAGGGGGGTATTCCCCTTAGTGAATTATGCCCACCAGGCTTCCAGGTGTTTCACCAGCCGAGAGCCCAGGGCAGGGGAGGGGGGAGTGGTGGTGGTTATTAGGGAAAGTCTCAGACCTCAGGAGGTCACTGTGCCTCAGATAGGTGGGTGTTAGTCCCTTTTTGTGAAATGGGGCCTTGGAGTTCAGGTGGGCCTTTTTGTTATGTACCTGTCTCCCTGCTACGTCTCATCAGCTCTGCCGGAGCTGCTGAATGTGTTAGCTGGATTGGCGGTTGATTTCCCCAGGCTTATGATCCTGGGGGATTTCAATCTGCCTTCCATTGGCGAGACATCCGAGTCACCTCCAGAGTTCATGGCTTCCATGATGGCTATGGACCTAACTCAGTTAATTCAAGATCCCACCCATAATGGGGGACACACGGTCGACCTGATTTTTGTCTCTGGGCAGTAGATGAATGATCTAGATTTAGGGGATATTTCTATCCAACTCTTGTCATGGTCGGATCATCTCCTCATCAGGCTTGACTTCCATACTGCTACCCCTCACCACAGGGAGGCGGAACCAACTAGATGGTTCCGCCCCAGGCACCTGATGGACCCTGAAAGGTTCCTGATGGAGCTTGGGACTTTTCCTGAATCCCTTGCTCACAACTCGACCGAAGCCCTAGTGGAAGCCTGGGATAGGGCGGCCACTGGAGCTTTGGATCGTGTTGTGCCTTTGTGGCCTCTGACCCGGTGTCGATCCTGGGTAGCTCCCTGGTTTACCGAGCAGCTCTGGGAGATGAAACGCCGGAAAAGACACCTAGAGAGTGGTTGGAGTGCCAGCCGGTCCAAATCTGATCGAATACTAATAAGAATTCATATTAAATCCTACTTAGTGGCAATAAAAGCGGCAAAATTGCAACATTTTTCTGCTCTTATCGCGTCTGCAGATAACTGCCCAGCCGCCCTGTTTAGGGTGACCCGCTCCTTACTTAACCAAGGAGCTGGGAAAGACCCCTTGCAGGGTAGGGCTGAAGAATTTGTTCAATATCTGCAGGATAAAATCGCTCAGATCCGGACAGGCTTGGACTCTGACTGGGTAGATTCGGGTGAGTCGACGGGGATGAATCTTGTGGAGATCATCTGGGATGAGTTTGACCCTGTGACCCCCGTGGGCATGGACAGGATTATGGGGAGACTCAGTGCTGCCACTTGTGTGCTGGACCCGTGTCCCTCTTGGTTAGTCTCGGCTTCCTGGGAGGTGACAGGAGACTGGCTCCAAGCGATTACCAATGCTTTGTTGAGAGAGGGGTTCTTTCCCACTGCCTTGAAGGAGTCGGTGGTGAGGCCCCTCCTTAAGAAGCCTTCCCTGGACCCAGCTCCTTTAGCCAACTATCGTCCGGTCTCCAACCTTCGCTTTGTAGCGAAGGTTGTCGAGAGTGCGGTAGCCTGTCAGCTTCCTCAGTCCCTGGATGAAGCTGTCTACCTGGATCCGTTTCAAGTTGGGTTTCAGACCCAGATATAGCATGGAAACGGCATTGGTCGCGTTGGTCGATGATCTCTGGCGGGCCCGGGACAGGAGTTGCTCCTCTGTCCTGGTCCTATTAGACCTCTCAGTGGCTTTCGATAACATCAACCATGGTATCCTACTGCGACGACTCGGGGGGAGTGGAGAGCACCGTTTTATGGTGGTTCTCCTCCTACCTGTTGGATCGGTCGCAGTTTGTGTTGACTGGAGGGCAGGGATCGACCCCAAGGCACATCACTTGTGGGGTGCCCCAGGGGTCGGTTCTCTCACCCCTCCTGTTCAACATATATATGAAACCACTGGGTGAGATCATCCGTGATTTGGGGGTACAGTATAATCAATATGCTGATGATACCCAACTTTTCATCTCTATCCCAAACTACCCAAATGATGCCCTCAACGTGATGTCCCAATGCCTGGAGGCTGTGCAGATCTGGATGGGGCGGAACAGGCTCAAGTTCAATCCCTCCAAGACTGAGTGGCCGTGGTTTCCGTCATCCTGATTTGTGCATCCTGTTCAATCTTTGATGATAGGGGGAGAAATTTTAGCCCCCTCAGAGAGGGCCCGCAATCTGGGCGTCCTACTGGATACGCGGCTTAGTTTAGAAGAACACCTGACGGCCGTGACCGAGGGGGGGACTTTTACCAGGTTCACCTGGTACGTCAGTTGCGCCCCTTCCTGGATCGGGATGCTCTGTGCACAGTCACTCATGCTCTCGTCCTTTCTCGCCTGGACTACTGTAACGGTCTCTACATGGGGCTGCTCTTGAAGAGCTCCCGGAAGCTTCAACTCGTCTCTGGCTAGAGGCCCTGAAGATTGGTTCATGAGCAGAGAGACACTTGGCATCACTGGTGTTGGAACACATCTTGGGCAAGTCCAATCATCAGGCCGACTGGCTGAGCCGAGCAACCCTCAACAATGGCAAGTGGCAACAACTCCTGCTCAAGTTGTTCCAGAAAATCTGCCGGCAGTTAGGCACCCTGCGAGTGGGTTTATTTGCTACCCCGGCGAACTCTCAGCTGCCGAGGTTCTTCTCCTGCTTCCATACTTGAACTGAGGAGGGTGCAGACGCCCTCAGGAGCAGATAGCCGCCAAGCCTACTTTATTCCTTTCCCCCTATTCCGCTTATCCCCGGGACCCTCAGGAAGGTAGTGACAGAGAGGGCGTACATCATCATTCTGGCCCCCAATTGGCCCAGGAGGTCCTGGTTTGCGGACCTAGTCCAACTATCAGTTTCCCTTCCATGGAGGATTCCTCGGGAGGAGATTGTCTTGTGCCAGGGGGTCCTGATCCCCCCGGAGCCCCAGTGGCTCCACTTGACTACCTGGCACTTGAGCAGTGACTTCTGAAGAATGCTAACCTGTTCTCCAAGGTCATAGCAACCATTGAGGCCTCAAGATGCCCGTCGACCACTCGGATCTACAACTCCATGTGGTTGGCATTTGTCAAGTGGTGTACACCGCTAGTTATCTGCCCCACCGAAGCCTTGGTGGTCCAGATTCTCGAGTTCTTACAGAAGTGGTTAGATGGAGGCCTCTCCCATAACACCCTGCATCACCAGGTGGCTGCATTGTCATCTGTTCTTGGGGGGGGAGGGTAACTCCACTTTCTCTCACCTCCCCTTGATTAAGTGGTTCCTAAAGGCAGTGGCAAACCTCAGGCCTCCCCCAATACACAGATTTCCCACCTGGGACCTCCCCCTTGTGCTCAAGGCCCTGACAGGAGCACCATTTGAACCCCTGCGAACGGTCCACCTTAGATTACTATCCCTCAAAGTGGCTTTCCTAGTCGCAGTTATGTCGGCCAGATGCATTTCAGAACTGGGCGCCCTATCATCCAGGGATGATCTTTGCCAATTCCATCAGGACAGGGTGGAACCCACATTTCTCCCAAAGGTAAACGCTCCATTCCACAGGGCACAAGAAATCATTTAACCTAATTTTTGTCCGGCTCCTTCTCACAAAAGGGAGTGCCTCCAGCACCGACTGGACATTCACTGCGCCTTGCACATCTATCTTAGGCAAACGTCGGGGGTATGCAAATCCAAGGCTCTCTTTATCTCTTTTCAGCCCAGGTCCTTAGGAGCCAAAGTGTTCTCGGCCACCATTGGCAGGTGGCTGAGGGTGGCCATTGTAACAGCTTATGAGGCATCTGGTCAGGCCCCTCCCATAGGGATCATGGCCCATTCCACCCGGAGTGCCGTCACCACGGCGGCGTGGGCCACCAGGGCCCCATTCGAAGACATTTGCCAGGCAGCCACTTGGTCATCTCTGACTCCTTTTATCCGTCACTACCGACTGGATGCATTCGCCTCCGTGGAGGCGTCCTTTGGCCGCAGGATCTTGCAGCGGGTGGCAGCTGCCCCTCCCCCTGTATCCTAGTTTTCCCCTCCCTGGGACTAAGTTTGGGTATGTCCCACGAATAACCCCTCCCTCGATTCTATTGGAAAAAGAATGTTGGTCCTTACCTGAACGTGTCTTTTCAGTAGAATAGAGGGAGGGGTTACAACCCACCCTAATTAGTGTTAGAGATAGGACAGGTGGAGGGTCTGGAGGTCCCTTGGCCTTCTTGTGTTTTTGCAGGTGCAGTCCATCGACATCGAGGAAACTGGGATCCAATGGGAAATGGCGGAATATTATAGAAATTTCCCTCAGTCTATGGACCAATCAGGCTGTGACAAAACCCATGCGTAACCCCTCCCTCTATTCTACTGAAAAGACAGGTTCAGGGCTGCAATGCATAGATTTACATAGAATTGCTAAGTTTATAACTAAGAGAGTGGTTCTATGAAGCTGATACAAAGAACAAGTTGAGGTACACAGTAAGGGAGATTTATTTATCCAATTACTGTCTCTGCATTAACTCTCTTAGTTATAAACATTTGTATAACTCTCTTAGTTATAAACATTTGTATTTTATCAATTAATTTCATCCTATCTTATTCCAAAAATAGACTATGCATTTTATTTTATTAACACTACAACACTAATCAATAACTGGTCTTTGATCAAGTAAAGAGTAATTTGATATGAATGCTGTAAATGCTTCAATTTGCTGGATCATTTTTTTTTAATTTTTTTTTATTTGAGAAAAACTATAATTTCAATTGCTGCAATATTTCCTGATAATTCTACTATGGTAGTTAATATATGTTTCAAAATAGAGATGGAATATTGCATTACATCAATACATCTTAATTAAATTGTAACATTTGCCATTTACTTATAATTGAACATGTGCTCCAGACAAAAATAAAAGAGTAGTGAAAGAGATGAAGTAAATTGAAATGTGTAGCATACTTATTTTAGATAAACATATCTAGAAAAAAGTTACAATCTTCTTTCATTGAGTTTAAGAGAGATTACCATTAATTAAATAATGAATGAAACAATCCATAATACACAGTTTATGATTTTTAGTGCTTAATTTTTTATTTTGAGGGGTGGTGGTCATCTTTTGTGCTCTAGTTCTTACAGTGTTGATTCATCTGTAGCTCAGTGATTTTTTTTTGCCAAACTCCTCTCTACCCATTGGTATTTGTCATTGCATGTCTATTTAACACACTTAAAGGAAATTTTTACTCTAGAAAACTGTGTTGGGTTTCCTGGGTTTCTGCAGGGTGAGGTGGAAAAAAATGCACTTTATTTATTTAATTTTAAATTGTTTGCCACCCATCTTGCTGCAAGTATGATATGCAAATGCCATAACTTAATATATTTGTATTGAATGGGCATGAGTTTATGACCATGTTATCAATGCATGAATCCCTTGCTAGAAGAAGTGACTTTACTAAGTCAATTTGTGCATACAGTAATATACAATGAATATAAAATTCCTATATGGATGCCTTTGGTATTTGTTCCCATTTATGGTTATCAGAAACATGTGAGGTTTATTTTGTTCTTCTAATCATGCTAATCCAATCCACTTTAAGAATGTAATCGCAGTCACTAAATCAATGAAGCATAGCATATCATTATATCCTGGTGAATATTCTTTTGTCCAGTTCTCACATTTCTCATTTTCCATTTAAGACCTCTATTCATAACAAATCTTACTTAAGTTTCTTTTTTCCTCTGCACTGTGGGAAAAAAACTGTCAGAGAGGAAAGAAGCAAGGAGGACAATGAAGAATAGGTAAATTTAAAACTTTTGTTTTAAAAAGAGTTATTGTTTGTTAATATGGTTTCAATTAAAGTAAAAACTAGCTACTTAAAATTTTGTACTAGTATTTTAAAAGAAAAATATATATCTTGTATATATGTACTTGATAACAAATATTCACATCCTGGCTTTTTGTCTTTGTCTCTGGATTTGTGAATTTGGATGGGGAAAGAACATCAATTGAGGGAATAAAACTATAGATGGATTGATGCAGATCATGGAAAATAGCTCTGGAACTTCAGCCTTTCAGAAGGTGAAATTCACTAATATTTTAGCTAGATCCCGAAGATTAAGAATTATTCTATAAATTAAACTAAACTAACCTGAAATGTTTTTATCTAATCTGAGCCATGTCTAATGTCTAATCAAAGCCACCTCATTCCAAATGTTTAGCATAGCAAAGAAAATTTTAGGAATGTGGATTCTGATAGACATCAAATATTTAATATGTGTGTTATTTATGTATCTATATAGTCTTGCTTATTTGTCTTCTTAATAAAACTAAAGTCTCCTGTTTCTATATAGCAAGAAGCCAATCTGTAGACATGATTGAATTTATTCTGGTTATTCTTATGGTGCAAATTTGGCACATTCAGTTTGTTATACTGGGGTTCCCCCCCCCCCCGCCCCAGCTGTCATTGTATGTACTTTGGAATACATTTCTCCAGATGGGCATTTTTGTTTGCAAGTTACATTTTGTCTAATTTAATTCATAAGTTTATACTCCATTTTTAAACATTAAAACATTTTTGTATAGATTTTTCCTAGCTGGGTAATCGGATTTTGGTAGAATGCAAGTTTGGTGAATTTTGGATATGACTGATAATTAAACATCAATTTCCATTAAATAATTAGACAGATTTGCATTTCCAAATGTATAAAATACTTCCCCCTCCATCCCTATATCTTTCTACAGTTTTTTTTTTTAAGAATAAGCAATCTTGATTAATTCTTCCCACCCCTTCCCCAGTTTTCATAAGCAAGTAATTCAAATAGTCAGTTGCTCTGTGCTTTCCCAGCTAAGGGTTACACTCATTACATGCATGGGGATGCTTTTTCATTGCCAATGCTTGAGGCAGGAATGTCCCCATCCATAATTTTTGCAATTCAAAAGTTTGTACAGCTTCAACATGTTAGCTTTAGTAGACAATCTTGTTTTTTTCATGTTCATAAATTATTAACTTCTTTCACATTTCAGACTAAAGCCAAGGATACTATTAGACACATTTATTTTCAGACAATATTTCTTTAATATCTGCTGTTATTTTATAAAACAAAAACAATTTTTTGAAAAAAAAACCTTCAAACATTCATAAAAATTCTTATTAGGTTTAGGTTAGATAATCACGATTCTTCTGATGAATTGGGATTTGTTTGCCATTTATTAAAACCCCTTGAGCCCACTGCTGGGCCATGGCCTGTTGGCAATCAGGCTGTGCAAGCGGCAGGTAAGTGTGTAAGAACACAAAGGTGCATTTGCGTGAGCAGCATATACACAAAACCATCTTCTCTCCCCCCCTCTACTCCCCCAGCGGCTGCTGCTGCCAGGTCACAAAGACAGAAAGGTTGGAGACCGCTGATTAATAATACTATTAAATAAGGTAGTTGTGGGTCAAGATGATAGCTTCCATCTTCTTGTAAAATCTATAAATCAAACTTCCATTGATTTTTTTCTTCTTTTTTTCATGTTGTACTTTTTTTATTTGTATTACTTTACATTTCCAACAAACAGTGTGAGATCTAGGTACAATTATTTAAACAATCATAATCTACATATTGGTTATTATATTCATCACAATAATATTAATAGTATAACTATATATCAATATAGTTTCAATAATACATAACATCTTCATCATCAAATTCTCTCCACATTAACATTTCCTTTTTTTAATATCTCGTCCTTTCTAACTTCTGTTTCTATTGTCTAATCATTGTAAAGTACCTCCTATGTCAACAATATTCAGTTTCTTCTTTATTCTTAATAATGAGAGTTAATCTGTCCATTTATGCACATTCTAATATTTTCTTAATTACACTCTCATTTGACGATATCTCATCATTTTTCCATTGTTGCGCACATACAATTCTAGCTGCAGTTAATATTTGTAAGACCAGATATATAGTTTTTTAATCATATTTTTCCAGTAGAATCACCCAACAGAAATATCTCATGTTTCAAATCAATATGCTGCTTTATCATTTTTTCCAACCAAGTATGTATTTTTATCCAATATTTTTTAGCTTTTGGGCAAGTCCATCACATGATAGAATGATCTGAGTGGTTGATTACACTTCCAACATTTGGTAGATTTATTTTTATGCATTTTAGCCAATCTTGCCGGTGTAAAGTACCATCTATAAAGCATTTTGTACAAATTTTCTTTGTATGCAGTGACATAGTCAATTTAACATTTCTATCCCATAGTTTCTGCCATTTGTCTAATACTATTGCATATCCAAAGTTTTTGGCCCAGGTAATAATTGTCTCTTTTACCTGCTCGCTTTCAAGTTTAATACTGAGTATATAACCATATAATTTCTTTATCAGTTTATCATCTGTTCCATTTCAATAGTAACTATCTAATTCTGTTAAGTTTATTAAAACCATACATTTTAGCATTTTTCTCATAGTGCGATTGTATCTGCATTTGTGGCCACCCTGCGATATCTATCCCTTGAGTACTAAGTTCTTGTTTAGTTTTTAATTCCTCTTCATTATTCAAAATGTCTCTGTATCTTACAATTTTTTCTATATTAATAACATTAGGATGTACCAATGCCTCCATAGTGGAAAGCCAGATTGGTATTTTCGAATAGTGTAGTTCTTTTATTTTAATCCAGACTTATAACAATACATTTCTAACATGTCTCTGTAAATAGCTATGTATCTTATTCTTCCCATACCATAAAAAGACGTGCCAACCTAGTTGAAGATCATGCCTTCTAATGTTAATAATATTGTATGCCTCAAACTAATCCATTCTTTCACCCATGTGAATATCAAGGCCTGGTAGTATAATTCCCAATCTGATAGTCAAAAACCCCCTCTTGTTTTGGTTTCTTGCAGTATTTTCAAGCCTATTCTTGCTTGCTTTCTTAGCCAAACAAACCTTAATATTATTTTATTTAATTCTTCAAAATATTTTTTCTCCATCTTTATTGGTATCATTTGAAACAAGTATAGTATTCTTGGCAAAATGTCAGCTCAGACACAAGGAGAGAAATGAGATACACGACAAGAGAAAGAAACACTCTCTAATGGCCATCTATATAGACCTCTTAAAAGGGTAAATGACTTGTGTGGACCCCATCAGAGTCTTAAAGAGATGATACATGTATTGCAGGGATGGGTTTCAAATTTTTTAATAACGGTTCTGTAGACGTGCCTTGTTTGGTGGGTGTGGCTTGATGGTCATGTGATTGGTTGGTTATGTGACTGATTGGTCATGTGACTCGGTGGGCATAGCTGATTGGTCATGTGACTGGGTGGGTGTGGTCAACTTGATGTCATTCCCATCAAGGAGCACCTTGCCTCGCCTCAACGAGACCCCAACGAGATACAGTTTCTCTGTCTATTTATTTACTACTAAACATCCAAAATACACTATTTAATCCTATGTATATATGCCATATGTGTACATACATATTATATAGTATAGAGTGTATATTATAGGCAAACAAAAAGATACATTATCTACTATATATACTGTTTGTGTATGTACACACACAAACACAGACACACACAGAGAGCTCTTCTAAAACTATACACATTGAACCTCACTTGCTGCATTTGGAAAAAAAACACCCAAAGTCCACTTTCTGCCACAAATTTAACTATAACTTCTGTACATTAGAACATTACACACACCTTCAGATGTTATTCCCTAGCTTGTACATGACTGATATGTGGTGAAAATGTGAAAACTTACTTAACAACACTCTTGCTTAGCAACCAACATTTTGGACTCAATTGTGGTCATAACTCAAGGACTATCTCTGCCTTTCTCTGCACGGCAGCCTTGTCCTAGTAAACTCTTTCCCCTTTCTGGCAATTTTCCTCTCTGTTAGAGGCACAAAAATAATCCTGATGATATAAGGTTTCCTGCTGGGGCAGGAAGTTGGACTAAATGACCTCCGAAATCCCTTCCAGCCCTGGATTGCTGTGCTGTTTCAAAGTGTCTTCTAAAGCCAGGTCTAGTGCCAAGGTTAGCAGTACTTCCTTCCTCTCCTTTCTCTCTCTCTCTCTCTCATCCTTCCTTCCTCTTTCTTCCTCTTTCTTCCTCTTTCTTTTTTTTCTCTTCCTTTCTTCCCCCATTCCTTTCTTTCTTTTCTCTCTCTTTTTATTTCTTTTCTCTCTCTCTCGCTCACATTTTAGGAATCACATCTAAAGGCCCTCTAGAAGTCTTATTCAAAATTGATTACACGCCAGGCTGCCATTACTACCGGTTCAGAGAGGTATGCCGAACTGGGCCGAACAGATAGGAACTCATCTCTGATGTATTGCTAAATCATCCTCATTGTATCAGCTTACAGTTTACAGCTTACAACATTACATCATCAGGCAGCTATTAAATCCTTATTACCTGATACAAACAAATCTTAATATTATTTTATTTAATTCTTCAAAATATTTTTTTCTCCAATTTTATTGGTATCATTTGAAACAAGTACAGTATTCTTGGCAAAATGCTCATTTTTATAATTGCTATTCTTCCTGATGGTGACAGTTGTAAGTCTTCCCATTTCTCATCAATTTCATCACAATTTTTATCTTTTGATTAACTATTTTATTCTATTGGTTTCTTATTTCCCCTGTTTGTCTGTTTACATTTTTAGAAATGTAAAACTACCTCATTGTCCCTCACTGAATTAGTAATCCTAAAATTCAGGATGTTTGCAATCCAAAAAGCTATTCCCCTGGCCTTAGAGCTATTGCTTAAAAATATTCTCCACAGACAGTGTGTATGGGATTTTTAACATAATTTCTTTTTTTTATGTTTCCTGTATCCTTATGCTATCTGATTTATTAGACTTTTACTATTTCTCTTGCACATAATTATTGATCTAGTCCCCTTAAGATTCCCTTTGGTAGTATTCAAATTAGCCATATTTCAAAAATCCATAAATATAAAACAAAGAATATGTTTGAGAGAGTATAATGCTTACTCTGGAATTCTGTGGAGAGTAAACAAAAATTTCAAAAGAAAAGCATACATATTATAACAATGAATTAATAAAAATAAAAAGAAAGTAATTTTTGTTTTTTTCTAATTTAAAAATGTTTCTTATTTTTATTAATCATTAAAACAAATATCTCTGTCTAATCTCTCTGTAATTTCGCAGTCTCTATGTAATCTCTATTTCATTATGTTTCATTATTTTATCATTTTCTTTTGTATTTAACTTTGTCCTTAAACAACAGAATTTGACTAGAAATTCTTAAAAACTGAACTCATCCACCTGGTTAAGGACAGGAAGCTTTCTGCAGAAATTATTCATTGAGGAAGAATCTGTGAAGAAAATATGACTGCCCAAGAAAAGCTTATAGTGACTTCAAAGTCAGTAAGATCAACTGCAATAAAACTTGTCATCCCCTTGTTGATGGTTCAGGTAATGCTGGTAGGAAATGTTTTGTGTGGGCATGTGCTTATTTGGCCAACAGATGCCAGCCATTGGCTAAACATTAAAATAATAATTCAGGAACTGAT
The DNA here is from genome assembly GCF_009769535.1 of Thamnophis elegans. Classification (NCBI taxonomy): domain Eukaryota; kingdom Metazoa; phylum Chordata; class Lepidosauria; order Squamata; family Natricidae; genus Thamnophis; species Thamnophis elegans. The sequence goes on along the minus strand of NC_045558.1, from coordinate 85,227,792 downwards.
AAACAGAGATCATCATGTCAGCATCCTGATTCCAACAACATCTCTCTTCATCAGACCTGGAGATATTTCAGCTGCCAATTTTGAAGTATATTCTGTTCCCTTTACAAAGGAAGAGTTTAATTCTTTGATCACGGATTTCATAATGTTATGGTGGAATAACAAACCATCTATTACAACCTTTTATAGATTTTATCAGGAACTAGGGAAATTGATGGAGAAAGTAAATAAATTCAATCGGAAAATGTGTGAAGCAGTTTTAGCTAATCAAGAACTCATGTCTAAGCTGAAGAACGCTAAATATGATGTGCTTCTTTCTGATCCTGTGATGCAATGTGGTGATTTGATTGCTTTGAAGCTGAACATCCCATTCTTATATACGCTGAGGTTCTCTCCAGCCTCAACAGTGGAGAGACATTGTGGAAAAATGCCTGCCCCTCCTTCTTATGTTCCAGCTATTTTATCTGGGTTCACAGACAAATTGTCATTTGAAGAAAGGATAAAAAATATTATCTCTTACTACATTCAAGACTATATTTTCCAAAAATATTGGGGGGAATGGGATTCCTATTACAGTCAAGTTTTGGGTAAGTCATTTTTATTCATTTATTTACTTCTCAAGTATCATTGGTGTATCTTTTAGTATTGAAGGAAAACAGTTGGATTAAAAGAATTTTCATAAAACAGAATTAGAAAAGTCTCATTCTGAACATATAATTAAATATATTGCTACAGGTTAGAATAGATATGCCTGTCAATCCATATTGGCTAGGGTTGATGGAATTGTAAAAGATCTGGGAGAAAAAAAAACTGAGGTAGATAATTTTCCTACCTGACAGTAATTTCATTTGAACAAGTTTGGTATTTTATGTATTCAAAAAATAGATGAGATAGTCTTTTTCTTTCAGAGGTGCTTATGAGGTGAAGTCAAAATTGCATCTGTGCTGATATGTTCAAAGCTTCATTTGTGTTACATATGTAAAACATATAAAAACATGCAGATCCATCAACTCATTGTAGCTACCATTTTGATCTTAAACAGTTATACATCCAGCCTCCTTTTGTTCCTTTTGTTCTCTTTGTTTTTTATTCTTCCATTTATCTAGGATCTGTTTTTAGCCAAACATGGCAGCGAAGTTGTCATATTTTGTTTGCTGTTCCACAGATCTAGAGATATGATTCTTATGGAAATTCACAAGTCCTATAAATTGGATGTACCATCTCACTTTAAATTTGCATTCTGCATATTTGTTTACTGTTTAATAAATAAAAATAAACATAAAAGAGAAGGCCAGCTGAATGTAATGTATTTAGTAACAGGTATAATTTTGCTTTCCTCCTATATAAAAAGATAGCACCTTGTTATTAGCACCACTAGTTCTGTTCTGAAGTTTTCTGAAAAACTGATAAATTATGGATAATCTCATACAGAAAAACAAGGTGTCCCCATTTTCCTCAAATATTAGTTGTATTTATGTTAATAGTACTTTGCTTACAACACAAGGTGAGCCTTTAACTCCCTGTATCCCAGAATTGGGGTTGGGGTATCACTCTTCAAATACCAGTTTAATCAAAACAGCCACAGATTATTAGCAGAGTAATTGGGCAGACAAGAATTGGAATTCAAGAACAACTAAAGGACTAGAGACTATCTGCCTTTGACCTGGGGAGTTCACTTCTGCTTCTGTCTCTAGGATATTTTTCCATGGCCGTGTTGGAAATAAACTTGCTGAATCTTCTTAGGAAGGAAAAAAGAGATTTGAACCTTCAGGTCACTAAAACCTATCCAAATATGAAGATATTTAATAGGATTTTAAAAAACACATGGTACTGCTGCACCAAGAACAAATTCACCTGTAAATTGCAGGGATGAGAAGCCTTCCCAAAGAGACTCTCAACCCTTTTAAATTATTGGGATTTTTTTTTTTTTTGCTAACCACATCATAGTGCCTAACTCTTCAAACCAGCTGTTCTTTGAGCCAAACAGATATGAGAAGGATACAATATATTGAGCATATTTTGTTTTTGTGACATTAGGAATATCTAGTACTAACCTGCTATTTAAAATGATTGCATTTTCAATTGAGGGAGTAAAGCATGCCCTTCTGTTAAAAAGTAACTACATAATCTGCAACTAAATACTTTTATTGTTCTCCCTCCCCACTAATAATTATTGATATTCTTGGCCACCATTATGGTTAAGAAAGAAATGGGCTAGCACGTTAAAGAAATAGTTCAGTTTTGCTGTTGCAAGCGCCCAGTTTAACAGGATTCGGGTTTTTCCATCCATTTCCCATCCTAGTGAGAAACCTGTTTTTTTTTTGTTTTTTTTTTTGCATTCTTTGGTTGGATCCTGATCCAGAAGCAATAAAGATCTGACCTCTGTTGCCATTAATAAACTTATCCAGTTTATTCATAAATAAATAATAATTTGAAATACTTTTTTTACTTGTACTGGAATATTCAATGTAAGAAATTCTTGGTTAGATATTAAAACTTTGGCTCCATTTTTATTTTACACTTCTAAATAATACTGGAAGAATTAAATGAAACAACTTTTTCTTTATGCACAGAATACATTTTTTTCTATTAACTTGAATTTATGAATCCATATGGATCAACAGGGAAACTGGCTCATAATTTCAATTATTTCAGTTTGTACTAGCCAACTTATCTAAATAACGAAATCATTTTAAAAAGGGCAGCAACAAAGATTACACACATGTCTAGGTTTGTATAATTATTTATACCTGTGGATTTCTGGGAATAGATATACTTAAAAAAAAAATCAAAGTATAGGACCTGCATATCTTCTGTTCTATCTTGTATTGATCAAATGTTTTGATTTTTATTCGCTGCTTTCTTTTCCTCCTATGTTCCCAGATAACTGGGCAAGAACCTGACTTGGGCATCTCCACAGAACCTGCAATTTACACTACACATTCAATTCCATTGTAGCTTTATAGTTTGTATTCCATGTGATTCAGATGACTCCCTGCAGATTAACTTTCAGAACAAATATAAGTTCTAATTCACCAAATTGAATTTTTTAAAAAATGAATCCCCCCCATCCCATCCACCCCCGGGTTGGCCATCTGTTTCAGTTGCTGTTTCCTTTTTAGGTTTATCCATATGGTATGTGAATTCAGTATGCTCATCATAGCTAAAGATTGTTTTTTAAATTATTACCCAATGCTAGTGGAAGATTCCCCATCAAGAAAGTTGATCTATTTTGGCCCTCCAGTGAACAAATGCATGGTTTTGGGAAAGTTTTGCTCACCCTTGATAACATGTTTTTTAAAACTGTTGAGTAACATTCAGTTGAAAACATAAATGTATTGATTTTGAATATTTCTGAAATCAGTATCACTAAACCTATTAAGTACCAATGCAGAAAAAACAAGCAGTACATAAATATATTTGAATATAAGCAGTACATAGCTCTATTACTTTCTATCTGAAGGGAGACCCACAACACTGTGTGAAATAATGGGTAAAGCAGAAATATGGTTAATCCGAAGCTACTGGGATTTGGAATTTCCACGACCTTTTCTACCAAACTTTGAATTTGTTGGAGGTCTGCACTGCCAGCCAGCCAAGCCTTTATCTGAGGTAATTATATCCTTCGTCATTGATCTGGTAATAATAAAGCTTTTTCAAAGGAAGTACAATGGAAAAAATGCCTTAGAAGCAGCATTTTTTTGTGGATTTTCTTCTTTGTCTCAGATAGTTTGTGGAAACTGAAAATAAGGTAGCCATAGAATGAAGATGATCTGAAATTACAGTAAGATTTGGGGACAGACACGTATTCTTGAACTGTAGCTTGCATATTAATGATTGAAAAACAGAAATGGATTGGTGAAAAAAGATCTCAGTAGGGAATCAAAATGAAGGAAGGTCTTGTTCAATAAGAGTTCTGGAAGACCTCTTGAAGACCTGAAAAAACCATGTTAGGGACAGATCATCATAGAAAAAAATCTATTTATGTGATTGCTAAGAGTCAATATTGATTTGATAGTACATAATCCCCCTTTTGCTTAGATTCAAAGAATAACATATTCTCTGTGTTAGTAAATCACAATGTCCACAAGGCAAACTCTGATCATCAGTAATCCCAGGGAAGCAAATCACAAATTACCAAACAAGTATGCGGATTTTGCAGATGTATTTTGAAATGAAGAAGCGGTAGTCCTTTCATCACACAACCTGCAACAGTGCTATAGACTTAATTCAAGGAGCTAAAATACCTTCTAAGAAGCAGTTTCCCATGTCAGCTAAGGTGTTATTGGTTTTTGACCAGTGTTTGGAATCTAACTTGTAGAAGGACTTAAATAGACCTTTGACGTCACCAATTTCAGCAGCTACCCTTTTCATCCCCAAGAAGATTCTGATACCACAAACCAAGTGGTGAAGTTCCCTTGTGAATTGTTCATGACTACAAATGGTTGAATTCTGTGATGGTGAGACATTATTATCCATTACACCTAATATTGGATTTGCATCTGATGTTATTTTGTGATGCTTTATCTGAATGACATCCTAATCTACTCGAAAGACGAATCTCACATGACCACCATGAACAGGAGATTTTCAGTAAGCTAAGGGAAAATCATCTTTTAGTTAAATTAGAAAATGCCTTTGATTTAAAATAGTACTACATTTCCACAAGTAGAATTGAAATGGATCTTCAGAAAGTCCAACAGCAACCCGCCTACACAGTTAAGTATGTTCAGAACTTCTTAGGTTTTTGCAAACTTTTATAGAAAGTTTATCCCATGCTTTGCCCATAAACACAGCTATTGAAAAAAGGAGTCAAATTTGCTTGGACACACTCACAGCAAACTGAGGAGTTAAAACAACTTGTGGCATGCCAACACCTCCTTCAGTATCCTGAACCATCACTCAGACTGATGCCTCTCATGCGGCTGTCAGGGCTGTTCTCTTGCAAGAGGACTGGGAGGGGGAAAGTGCTCTTCGTCTTGAGTACTTTTCTCAAGGTCATTGACCACTCTAGAACAAAACTATGACATTTTAAACAAAGAATTATTAGCAGTCAAGCCAGCCTTCTAATAGTGGAGACAATTTTTGGAAAGCGTGCATTGGCCCATCAAAGTCAACACTGACTATAAAAACCTAGAAATGCTGCAATGATCCAAGGTAAGTGAGATGTAGTCCATTCTTCCTATTTGACTTCTATATATAGTATGTCCAAGGTTTGAAGAATTTTATTCCAGACAAGCTGTCCCATAAACCAGAGGACTCACATTATTCCAGAGCTCAATAGGTGCCAGCATCATACAGCCTTCTAATTTCAATTGCAAACCTGACGAGCGCATGCTTCATTTTCAGCACAGTGCCGAAAAGATTCGCCATTACTGTCAAAATTCTTTGATTTCTTGTCAGCTTAGCTGTCTTGAATCGCAATGAATAAATCGTTACTATATAATGGTTAAAACTGTAAATTGAAAGCCACCTTGTTTTCAGTTCAAATCTTCAATCCAATGTAAATAAATATAAATATGTGCTCTTAGTTTACCCTGCTGACAGCTGGCCATTTGCATTCTTTCAGAGAGTCATTGAGGCCACTTGGAGGTTTATCTGTGTCCTCTGGGTCACTTGCTTAGTGCAAATGGGTATGGAGTTTTCTTGGAACTGTTGAAAGGACTATATTGTAGACTACATATAGATGATGTCATATCCCTCACCTTCTGTCAAGAGAGGGTTGTTTCAATTTTGACATAGATGGTGTTTTTGACCCACCCTTTCAAATCAGCAGTCCTCTTTCCAAAATGTGAACTTTGCTGTCTTCAAAAAAGTGGTCTTTGCCTTTTAAATGTAGATGGACTACTGAATCTTGTTCTGATGGGTTTGTTCTCCTATGTTATGCCATGCGTTTATGAAACAGTTGTTTTGTTTCCCCAATGTAGAGCTCTGCATATCTCACTGCATTGTGCTCTATATACCACAATGCTGTTTGTGTCTGGGTGCTTTATCCTTGGGGTGGACACGCTTCATTAAGGCAGACACCCATTTTTCTGAAATAGTATAGAGTCCCCTGCTTGAGCAAGGGATTGGACTAGAAGCTCTCCAAGGTCCTTCCAACTTTTTATTCTGTTTCTTCTGCTTCTTTCAAATGCAAATGACTACATGCTGTTTTTTCCTGGTCCATCATCTGCTTGCATTATGATCAAAAATTATGTGATTTGAGCACACTAATCATGGCCAACCAAAGAAAATGAAAAATTTCATGCCATGATAAAGAGGTCTGATTCTTTTTTTTCTTTGCTAACAGGAAATTGAAAATTTTGTACAGAGTTCAGGTGAACATGGTATTGTAGTATTTTCCCTTGGTTCACTGGTTCAAAACTTAACAGATGAAAAAAATAATATAATTGCATCAGCACTCAGCCAGCTTCCACAGAAGGTCAGTGTCCTAGGTGTAAGTATACACACAAATTTCTATGAAGGAAAACACTTTATGGATAATCCAGAAATCTTCATTTTCTTCTCCAATAAATTTCTGACTTAGTGATTTACAAAAGATTTCATAATTTTCATTTAATTGAACTGTGTCTAATTTTTTTTTATCCTGATAACTTTTAACTTCTTTGGAGTTTGACAATTTAGAACATATGCATTTTCAATTGATTTTATGTAATTTACTTCTTTCTGAAAATTCCCACAATACTAAGGGATTGCAAATACTGTTAAAACTCATATTTTCTATTAACTTTATGATAAAAGACACAAGAAATACATTCTAACACATCTAATTCTGGTTATGCAACATGTTTTAAATGCAAGAATTTAAAACAAAAATTACTAGTACGAGTTCCCCATTTTATTGTTATAAAAAAGAATGGCATGTAATTTTATTTATTTATTGCATTTAAATTATCTTGGAATCCTTGGAATTTCAGCAATTTTACAAAAATGCAACATTAAAAGTTCCATGACCCAATTCAATCACCCAAACCCAAACAAACTCAAAAATCTAAAATTCATCAGCCAGGATAAATTCTAACATTGTTTGCAATTTGGACTACATGGAATCGTTTTCCGATTATTTTACCCTAGGTTATCTGGAGGTATAAAGGGAAAAAGCTAGAAATGCTTGGAGCCAATACCAGGACCTATGATTGGATACCACAAAATGATCTTCTTGGTGAGACACCTTATGCTTCTTTAGACTGAATACAACAGTCCCTATGTCGTATCTTAAAGGATTTTGTCAGAACATTTTCATTTTTTTATTCCAGGCCATCCAAAGACCAAAGCATTTATAACACATGGTGGAACCAATGGAATTTATGAAGCCATTTACCATGCAATTCCCATAGTAGGGATTCCCCTATTTGCAGATCAGACTGATAATATTATCCATATGAAGGTGAAAGGAATGGCTGTGGAACTAGATATCCACACAATGAAAGCAGATGATTTAGTAAATGCTGTGAATACTGTCATTCATAATGATTTGTGAGTTGTTTACAAACTCTCTTCGGAATATAGATTATGTCTAAGATATTAATAGTAATCAATTTGCTGGTTTTTTCCTTTGATGTCATGATTATTTTAGTAATTCTGGTTACTTTACCAGTTATTTTATCTCAATTAGGCCCAATTTTCATATATCTATAAGGAGGTAACAGTAGAATATGTACTTTGAGCATTTTACTGGACTGGATTCCTTTCCAATTATCTGTGCTACTTAGGACTAAATAGAATTTGGAGCATTATCCTTTCCCCCGTATAGAATGCATTTGTGCTTTGTTCAGTATACCTAAATTCATTGTTCAGAAAAGGATCTTAAAATTCTAGCTAACTTTTTGATATTTTTTATATATGAAAATGAATAGAATGCAAGTGTTATTGAAGATAAAATAGTATTTTAATGGAGTATAAATTAGCTAGCGGTTATAATAGTAATGAACTGACTTTGGGTAAGAAATTTTTAACAGGCACTAAGCTAGTTTGAATTGTTTGATGTAAAGTCTATAAGTGCTTGAAGACTGAAGTTCTTAAAAACAATAGAAAGCAGATTTCTGACTCTTTCCTAATTTATTCTTTTCCTTGTACTTTAATTTTTCCAGTTTTAAGAAAAATGCTTTAAAAATATCTCAGGTCCATCATGATCAACCGATAAAGCCGCTGGACCGGGCTATCTTTTGGATTGAATTTGTCATACGTCACAAAGGTGCCAAACATTTGCGAGTAGCTGCCTATCACTTGACTTGGTATCAGTATCACTGTCTGGATGTCATAGCCTTCTTGATTGGCTGCACAGTAGTTTTTGTATTCATCACTTTTAAATGCTGTTCATATTGCTTTGGGAAATGTGGCAACATTTTACAAAAATCAAAAACAGATTAATTTTTCTGGGACTGAGTCCCCAACACTGATTTATATTAAAATGTTTCCATATAATTAGATTCCATTCATAACATTAAATTTTATTTTTATGTGTAAAGGGTTAACAAATTTAGTTTTGATTTGATTGGTAGTTAGGTGATTGAAGTAGAAATTGAGCTCTAATGAGAAATAATTTTTTGCAAATGCTTCTCTATAATTTTCTCCAAATCAAATTGTTACTTTATTTAGAAATTCATATGTAATTTTTTCCTCAAAATCCCAATCACTTGTTTAAAATTGTTTATGGAAGTATCTAGTACAGGATAATTATATTAGACTAAGTGATGTACTTATCTTCAGCAAACACATACATGAGGAAAAGTCAGATTAAACAGTAATCTATATATAAAACTTTTGATTGTGTTGCATTGTAGCTGTTCGGATGAATACATCTTTGCTACTGTTATTAAGAGTAACAAGAGTTAATGAGCATCCAAAAGTTGCTGCTTTCACAATAGTTTTTATAACTTCTATCAGAAAATACTATGAGGCCAAAAAACCCCAAATATCTTGGAGAGACTTCACTGGAATTCACTGCTTGTCTTGTGCAATATTTTTATCAACAAATGGGCTTTACAAGCTGTAAAGGGTTAAAGGGAAAATTCCAAGATTTGTTTTCTCAAGATTTAAAACATTTTTAAATGGATTATGCATCTATCATGGCTACCATTCCCCAAGCCAAGCTTTGCACATCTGACAGCCTGACACTTGGGGTGGGAGGTGGGGAGAAAAATCTAAGCATGGCGACTAAGGAATGAAAAGCAAACACCTGCTCGCCAACATCACCCATCGGAGTGCAAAGCAGAAAAGTCCATCAAACCAAAGACCCATTACCCAAGAGATACCAGTACCTGATTAAATGTTTGCTGATAAAAAGGGGAAATGGCCAGGGAAAAGGGAATGTTAATTGTGTAGTCTGCACCAAAATGCCAGAACTAGCTTCGTTAAACTTCTGTAACCATTTAAGCTCCAGTAGAGTATACTCTTGGCAAAACAATGGCCCAGTATCTTTCTTTGCTGGGTGAATAAATGGGATGGTTGACTGCATCGTTTTCTTACAATTGTGAATAAAATGTTTAAAACAAGACACAAAATCTTTTGCCTCCAGCAACCAACTGGTTTTGAATGTAATCAATTTACAATTAATTCTCACAAAATTATCTTTTCTGTGCAGAGGAAAAAATAAAAATAGTGCATTTCTTGATATACTGTCCTTGAGAAAGGACAACCCATTTCTATCCTCTAGAATATTCTGTTGTCCTGCTAGCATGACTAGGCTCCAAGGGATGGGGTGTATGGAGAGAAAAACAGTCTGTCTATTTTCCTCTTCCAGATAGGAAATACTATATCTAGGAGAACAGTCAGTCTGTTCTCCTAGATATAGTATTTCCTACCTGGAAGAGGATCATTTTAAATTAAGGTGTCTTTTTGAGTACATGCTATATTAAAATGAGTTAACCAATGGCATTACTTATTCTAGGCACCGTTAATATAAAATTCCTCTTTTTCGCCTTTTAATGCTTTTATTCCATAAAAGAAGAAAACACCACAAAAAGTTAAAAGAAAACACTATTTTTAATAGAAATACAAGGGTTTTGAAGTCAGAATATTAACCCTTTAATTGACATCAATGCATTTTCTATATAAATTATAACTGATTTCTAATCTCTGTTTCAAAAATACCCAACCACACTTTCAAATTGGTTAATCAATTATTGTTATATTAAAATGATTTTATGAGCAATTATACATAAACTGCATTATATTCCTATGTTGACAAAATAACAAGATTGGTAAAGAACACCAGGTATTGCCATTTTTTGTTTTATTTTAGAATAGGAAAAAAGAAATGTTATTTGTAGAACCAAAATGTCCAGAAACTTTATACCTCTAGCCTTTTCATTAAAGAATGACTATAATTTACTAGAATATCAGGCTATTCCTACTATAATATCAGATAGAGAATTTGCTTCATCTCAGGTATGAACAAGCATTCTTACTGGCAGCAAATTGCAATAAATAGCATGGGAGTTGGTTAAATAAATTAACATGGAACTGTTCACTGGCCACTATTTTCCAAAAGTTTCCTTTTTCTATAACAAAACTATGCACTTTCCTGAGTCTGAGATTCCCGTACTTATATTTTTATGGAGTTATTAATAGATCTGCCACAATTTAAATATATTGGATAAGAATGGAAATTTATTTGAGTTATCATTACCTAGAACAACCCTGACAATGCCTCTTTTTCTGTCTCATGCTGAGGCCTGAATGCCTGAAATGACATTGACAAATTAATCATTAATCTTTCTTTTTTAGAAGCCAGAAAGCATCAAGTCCATGGAATTTGACTATTAGCAATTTATTATAAAAAAAGAAATGATAGCAATGTAGAATACAACAGTATTTGTGCTCACGCATATATGCACACACACATACAGTGGACATTCTAAACAGTATGGTTAATTTGGAGAAAAAAGGGTGCAAGTGAGGTGATTAGACGAGCATTAAACAAAATACAATCAGAGCACAGGTTCAATAACATATTACTATTGCTTTCATTATTGAACAAGCTTTGTCTTTACAAAAATTAAAACAGAAACAGAAAAACAAAAGGCGACGGCTTCAATACTGCCATACAGCCAACTATCACACACCCAGTATTTTTGCGTACTTGATAGCAGCATTCCACACTTACACCCCCCCCCCCCAAGAAATATTAAAAGCTACATGTAAAGAAAAACAGCAAAAATCATGGCAGCTAGTAACTTGTATTCAAAGGAACATATAATTAAATTATTAAGATAAACATGTTGGGAAAATTCATCTACATTCTTAAAATGTTTGTCTTCTAAACTGCCGCTTAAATGAAAATATCAACTGAAGAATCAAGCTTCGCATGTTTTTGGCCGAAATAAGTATTTCAGTTCACAGCTTACAGCATGCTTGGAACGGGGCAATTATAAATTCATCTACACAATCAAGTATGATGACTTAGGAAAATAAAAGTTTACTACTTGTAAACACGCAAATATACAAGCCTTTGCTTCCTTAAGTAACTCTAGTTTCACAATACATTATCTTCTGTATCTTCCTCTTTCCCCTCTGTCTCTGTCCCGATCACATATTCTTTCCCTCTCCCTCTCCCTCCCTCGTTCCCGATCTCTGTCTCTTCGGTTATCTCGGGGCCGATCTCGTTCACGATCCCGCTCTCTCTCTCTTGGCCTGCTTCTCCGGCCACTGACAACTGCTTGTGTCCGACGTAGAAAGTCATCTACCCTCATGTCATAGTCATGCTATGGAAGACAGAATAAGTTTAAATATTACTAAGTTTAAAATCACAACTTCTATCAACTTGGGAGTTACTAAAAATACTTGCATCTACCGTATATACTCGAGTATAGGCCGACCCGAATATAAGCCGAGGCACCTAATTTTACCACAAAAAAACTGGAAAAGTTATTGACTCGAGTATAAGCCTAGGGTGGGAAATGCAGCAGCTACCGGTAAATTTCAAAAATAAAAATAGATACCAATAATGTTTTTGAATATTTATTTCAAAGAAAAACAGTAAACTAGCGGTGTATTCAATGAAATACTTCACTCACCTCATGATGCTGATGTCCCGCTGTGATGATGATGTCCCGTGCAGCCGCGGGAGCGATGTCCCGCCTCCTATGACACACGGCACAGTGATTCCTATCATTGGATCACTGTACCAGAGGAGGTGGGACATCGCTATGTGGCTGCTTGCCATAACAAGGAGGAGGTGGGACATCGTTGCAGAGCGGCAGGAGGGGGAGGAAGGGGAATCGTAAGACAGCCCTGCATTACATTAGAACGTGAGGAGGGGGGATGGTGCGGTGCGCGCTGCGCAGCAAACTGACACAGAGGGAGGGGAAACTCACAGGGGCACTGGGCCATTCACGAGTGTCACCCAGCGGCATGGCCCCGCCCCTTTTTCTCCTCCATTTCGGGCAAATTTTTCACTGACTCGAGTATAAGCCGAGGCGGCTTTTTTCAGCCCAAAAAGTGGGCTGAAAAACTAGGCTTATACTCGAGTATATACAGTAAAAGGTTTCCAATTATCCAGCAATAGTTAATTGTTGTAATGTTAACGTATTTAATAAAAGTGTTAGTATATACTAAAGACCACTTTGATTTAGGTAATAATTTTGCAAATCTGAATTGTGCTACTACTCTCTTTTATAACCATGCGATTTAGGAAGATGTCTGTCAAGAGTGGTTTCCACATATTTTCTACATGTCCTAGACTTAATTTATATTTATTCTTTGGTAACTCCTCCACTCTCCCTCAGGGCCATCCTCTTTACATTCTGCAGCTTCCACGTGCTGATCTTTATTTTTTTTTTACTGAAAATTTGAAATATGCTGCCTGCAAACTTTACCTCACTGAATTCTACAAATATGTAAATACGTCCCCCCCCTTTCTTTTCAATTGTGTTTGATTATAGAAGACTGCCTGGACAGGTCCCTCAGTACTTTTGCAGTTTTTGGAAGTGGTTTGCCATTGACTCCTAACTAGAGCTGAGAGTGACTATTCCAAGTGACTATTCACTCACCTGGCTTTCTATCTAAAGTGGAATCAGAACTCATGATCTCCCACTTTCTAGCCTGATGCCTTAACCACTACATCAAATTGGTTCTTCTGTAACTATCTAGTCCTAGAGATTAGCCGTAAATATTTTATAATGAATATAGTGATTTTCAATGAAATCTGATGTGTACATTTTCCTAACTTGGAAAAACAGTGATCCAGGCTACACTTACCACTCGCTTATCCCTGTACCGTGCATCATGTGGCATGGGATGGTGTCCTGAGTAAGGAGGGTGAGCCTGTGGAGGAGGAGCATGGTGTTGGTAGTATGGGTGATGGGGAGGCTGTTCTATACCTGGGTAAGGAGGCTAAAAAAAAAAAAAATCCTTGTTATTCCAGTAACCTGCTACCCCAGAACACAGCAGCATCAACAGGAAAATATAATTCAATTTGAGCAGTACTTCAATATATATATATATATATATATATATATATATATATATATATATATATATATATATATATATATATATATATATATATATATATATATATATATATATATATATATATCTAGGATGGTATTTGAGTTCTCATCAACAAATACATTTTCATAACTGATCCCAAGAAGGCTGAAGTTATTTAGAGCATTTTCTTATAGCTACTGCTAATAAAAGATACTCTTAAAATATTTTTTTTGTAACAAGATAGAATAGGATTCAATAAATAAGATCAATTGTCCAATAAAAGTTTGAACTGAACACTCTAATCATTATTACTGCATTAGGACTGTGCATCAACCACAAATTTGATTTCAGACCAATTTGACATTCCAATCAATCAATTTTTATTATAGCCACAGACCAATATTACAAATAAAAGCATTAAGAACAATAATAATAAAAATAGAAAAGCATACAAAATAATATATTAAATTAGTGATGGATTAATGGACAGCTAGAATCTGACTAATTTTGCATGTAGTATAACAACATTTGGCTACATTTAGAGAAACTACTTTGTGCTGATCTGATAACAGTAGTTACCATATTTTTCGAAGTATAAGACACACCAGAGTATAAGACGCACCAAGGTTTTGAAAAGGCAATTTTTTTAAAAAAGTAGAGAGAGAGGGAGAGAAATTTAGTAGGTAGGAAGAGAGAGAGAGTAGGTAGGTTGGTAGGTAGAGGGATGTATGTAGAGAGAAATAGAGAGAAAAATACAGTAGATACGTAGGGAGAGAGAAATATAGTAGGTGGTTGGGGAGAGAGAGTAGGTAGGTAGATGGAGAGGGAGGTAGGGGGAGAGAGAGAGATACAGTAGATAGGTAGGAGTAGGTAGATAGGTAGATGTTTCCAGGTGTATTTATCCATGTGCTGAGAAGGAAATTGCTGACAATCTGCAGCACCTAAGACTTTGTTTCTGCTGGCACAGCACTTGATCAATGTAATTCTTATCAATCAGTTAAAGAACTTTCCAAAAGGGGGAAAAAGTTTTTGCCCTCTGCAAACCTCCCAAAAATGGGCCCATTTTTTTTTAAAAAAAGGCACGGATAGCTTGGGTGTGTGTGTGTGTGTTGCAGAGTGCTCCTGGGGGGGGTCGCCTCCCCCCAAAAAACAGCCAATTTTTTGTCAAAAAAATTGCATGCATAGCCTTATGGAGGCTTATAGAGTGCTGCTGGGGGGGGGGAAATGACCCATTTTTTGCTCATTTCTGCCCTCCCCAGCCCCCAGGAACTCTCTGAAAACCTCCATATGTAAAGTAGTTTATTTCAGGTCAATGGATAGTGCCCAGAATGTTTCTCTGAATCTGCAAGCATGGAGGCAGGAAAGCTAATGCTCAGAATGAACTAAGTCTTGGAATGGACAGAGATACACATAGCTAAAACAAAATACTGACCAATAGCCCAAACCTGCAAGGATGGAATCAGAAAATTAAGGATGAGAATGAACTAAGATTTGTAACAAATGCAAAAAATATTTTTAAAAGATTTTTCAACCTGTAAACAAGAAAAAAAGTCAAAGAAACAATAGATCTATTAAAAGAGAAGATGGCAAGATAGTGAAGAGGATCAAGAAAAAAATGGAACTGCTTAATTCCTTCTTTGCATTTGTCCACATGCAAAAGGAAAAATTAGTCCAATCTATCAAAAATAGCAAGGTGGGAGACAGAACAGGAAAGGATAAAATGGGGGGTGGGTGGAGGGAGAATGACACAATAGTAAAGAAAACATAGTTCAAATCGCAGAACCAGAAGTATTACATCCCAGGATTCTGAAGAAAACAGCAGGTTGATCCCAGAATCACTGAGTTTCTGGAATAGAGAGTCCCTTCCTGCCCTATGATTCAATTATAAAAAAATGCATATTGAATAAACATAAATAATACATTTTTAGAGAATGAGAAATATGTGTTGGTGATATGTAAAGAGAGATAGGGAAAGAAAGGAACTAGGAAGATGGAAAAAAAGATCAATGGTTAGAGCAGTTGGATATATTGCACTTAAAACTATATAATACTGAGAATCTGAAAAATTATCACTAATGCCTGCAAGGGCTAGGAATAAAAAATTATGAATAAAAAAGATGTGTGTGAGAGTGTGTTTATATCAAAATTTTAAAAATGCATCAAAAGATGATGGATAACAGATGTGAACCATAACAGAAAATCTGTCTGGGAGGTATTTTGGAATATTTTATCTTTAGCATAGCGTACCTAAAGGTGATGACTAGATTTTCATACCACTTGGTATATCAAAATTTTAATACTGTGAAAAGTTCAAGAAGGCACATGTATCATCCCCCCTAAATTAGTTTCAGTAACTGTCCTAGAAACGACTACATTGCTACTTCTTTGAGATATAAATGCTAGTTAATCAGTTAACAAGTATAAGATACACTTGAAAACCTTTATTGCAACCAACCATTTCAGTTATATTGCTGTTATCTGACCCATTGGAGGTAGCTGACATGAATTCTCAGCTGGTCTTAACAGGAAAAACTTTTAAAGATTTTTTCTTTTTAGAAATGTATCACAAAACCTAAAATACTAAAAAAATCTAAAAAAATATTTTTATATATATTCTTGTAAAACCCAACATCTGTGTTGAATACTATAGGTCATTTTCAATTTTAGAGGATTAGCTTCCCCAAGAAAACAACTGGATCATTCAAGAACATCTGGAGAAGAAATGGAATATTCTAGAAATGTTCTGGAATAACATAATTTATGTCAGCTTTCTGACATAATCCAGATAGGAAGTGTATCCAGATGAACTAATTCTACTTTATTATAATTTTAGAGTTCACAGAATTTTAAGAACATTTTAACATTTCTACCCTGGTGCCTAAGGGAAGCTTTGTTCTGAGACATTTTCCACATTCCTGCTACGTGCTAAGCTACCTCTTATCCAACTGTACTCCGGCTGAATCTCTCAAGGTCATTTATACATACCATTGCATCTATAGCTTCTTATTGTCTAACAGAGATCATTTTTCTTTCTCCTCATACTCATCTGAAATGTTACTATTTCTGTCATAGCATTTCTTTGAAGAGGATTTAAACCTGTGTTTAAAGTATGGGTTTCATTATAGCTGGTTTGTATGGCTAAGTTGCTTAACAACCCATCTGCATTTATGATGGAACAGGCGGTTTTAAGGTCCATAAAGCATCCATTTGTAAAAATATTGTGCTGCAATTTGGTCACATGACCACATGTTGGGCACTTGGCGAACTGTCAGATCTATGAGCACTCATAATGTTCCATGGTCAAGTGATTGTGATTTGTGATGGCTACCAACAAAAAAGCCCAATGGATTCACATTTACAACTGTGGCTTTGCCTAATGAACCCTAGTAGACTACAATCACTTCTGTTCATGTCAGCGCTTGAACTTATGACCAAAATTACTTATGACCAGGTTTCCATGTAGCCATAAGTCAAGGATTACTTGTATTGCTTTTCCTCATTTATTTGCTAATCATGGTATAATGCCGTGATGGCAAACCTGTGGCACACAGAGCCCTCTCCACGGGCACATGCCATCGCCCAGCTAAGCTCTATTGTGCACGCCTCCTGCCACCACCTGATTTTTGAGTCTCTGTCGCGCATGTGGGAGACCCGTGCGCATGCACAGGGGTGGGTGCATGTGCATGTGGTGCACTGCATTATAGGTGTGGGCACACATGTGTGCAATTTCAGCACACAAGGAGAAAAAGGTTAGCCATCACTGGTATAATTCTTCCATTTTGACAGTGTAAGCTGCTTTAGTTCAGTTTTTCTTTTCATCTCTATTATACAATTATGCAGCAGAATCTTTTCTGAAATGTGTTGTGGGTTGAGTGTGTAACTCTAGATTTTCATGGGAATTGCTTTGTCTATAGTTTGACAACAACAAAAAATCAGTTCAGTATAAGGAGCTTTAATTTCCATTTACTTCTTAATCATTGTTTACTGCTTAGTTCAAGGGTACACAAACAAAGCCTCCCTTCCAAAAGCCCAAGGGACAACACAGAGTGCTGTTTCTTTTGCTCTGGAGTGTGGTATGTCTCTGAGTGTAAGCATTCCACAATAACTTATGATGATGCTTAAAACACTCATTTTAATTCCTGAAATCTTGTCATGGAGTGCTCCGTTACAGTCCTTGAGGCAACAGATATTCTGTACCCCTGATGTAGTTCTTTCCCACTAAGATAATGTAATTTTCAAATAAACTATGGCATGAAAAACATGTAAATTACTACTTGGATCTTACTGATTTCATTGATGAAAACTGCTATGCCAAGAATTTTTACAGGTACTACTTCTTGATCATGCTTGTCTAAATCATTTAACTAAAATTAGTAATTAAAATTAGGAAGTTACACCATAAAGATTTACTGAAAATCAAGCCAGCCTTAAAATCACAGCAAAATGCTGTGTTCTACATAAAAGCTGTGTTTAGCAATATTCCCTTATAATACTGTGGGTGTACTAAAGTC
The DNA here is from genome assembly GCF_009769535.1 of Thamnophis elegans. Lineage (NCBI taxonomy): Eukaryota > Metazoa > Chordata > Lepidosauria > Squamata > Natricidae > Thamnophis > Thamnophis elegans. Next base: position 85,209,847 of record NC_045558.1, on the reverse strand, counting down.
AAAAGAATACAAAATTACAAACCATTCCTTGCCAAGGCGGTGGTGGTCCCATGTTATGAAATTCTCTCACATAATCATTGTAAGACTACAAAAAACACATATACAAGAATGTCAAAATCAAGCAATATTAAAATCATCTATGGTTACTGCCTATGAAAGACTATAAACTTACCCCATTTAAAAAGACATCTCTCCGGACTCCTGAAAATCGTCTGTTGAGAATAAGATTTATTAAATTAGACATAAATACTCAGATATCTTAGATTAGAAAATGCCATTGTTAGACATCTCTTACCTGTCTATATCTTGATATCTGGGGTCTTTTAAATACCCTGTTTAAAATCAAGCAGCATTACGTATCACATTTATTATATTTGGCAACATAAATAGCCATTACCATCTTTATTTTAAGCATGCTACTGCCTTGCTACTCATAGGAATGACTCTCCTCTTCCCAACTGGCCCATGAATTTCAATTTTAAAATAACTATGTAATACTTTATGGCAAAGGTAGTAAAAATGTTTTCCTGCAGGAGGCTGAAGCTCAGCTAATACCATCTTGTATTTTTAGGCAGACTGCCTGGAACTGTTGGAATTTATTCAGTCATATACTATATGAAGGACAACTGTTCCTATGCTCCCTCCCCACCACACACCAAGACATTGTGTGAAATTAAATGAATGCTTGGACTACTCAGAATGCAAGGCAGTTTATGTAAACTGATTCCTTTTTCTAACTTTTGGTTTGACTTACAGATTTACAAGAGCTAGTCCATTCTCCATATTACACACCTCTATTTGTTCCAAAGTGGCCATGTTATTGCATAACTATTAGAATCTTATTAGTGATAGTTATTCCAAGAAAGTCCCCTTACTCTTATATGTATTGCTACGTTCTCATATTTCAGTTATCTTACTCAAAGCCTTTATGACCTTAATTTTAAATAATTTATTATTCACATTCCCACGACTATTGTAATACACAAATCTGTAAATTTGTGCATATGCATTTAAACAGTAAAATATTAACCTGGTCTTTGGTGAAACTCAGAGGGATAATCAATCCTTGGTTTCTTTCTGCTGTTATGAATATCATAATCCTCTGGTCGACGCCTACATAAATTAGACAATAATTAAGAACTGTTTGGAACAACTTACGTAAACATAACATCTTTAGAAGGACTCACCGGAACAGCTCACAATTTTTTGGAGATTTTTGTGTGTATGTTTTCTGTAATTCTCTATATGAGTTTCCCAGAATTTGTTACAAGGAATTTGTATTTGTGGTAGCAACAAAATGTATATTCTTAACTAGATATTATGAAAATTTTAGATTAACAGAGAGCTTCATCCAACCACACCTAGTGTAAATCCAGTCATAATATGAATTCCGTTAACAGTCCCATTGACTTTTTGTGGTGGGTTCTCTTTTGTCCATAAAAATTGCAGCATGAAATCTATTTGATACTTACACAATTTCTACATTGAAGTTTACCCTGAAAGCATAAGCTACATACTTTGTGAATACCATTTTATACACTTGACTGATTAACTGTCTTACTTGGTCTGTAAAAAACTTGATCAATTTCCAACATGCAAATCCCATCCTGCATAGACACAATTACTTGTTACTGTACAGGAAAAAAAATGTTTTAAGGCATAAATATTTTAACAAAATCATAATCTTGGAATCAAGAGCCCATTATTGTAGGTTTCTATACATTTTAATAAAATGAATTTTAAATTGTTTTTAATGATCTTTCATATTTCTTGCTCTAGTTTGCTTTTGACTCTTCATTAGCAAGTTACCTGGTGTTCCCTTCTAATGCACCTTCACAATTTCTATAACAAGGAAACATGAATAGACTATAAAATGATTCCTCCCGCCTCCCCATTTATTATTTAAATTATCATTAAGAATAAGTATCACATTCTGAGAAAATAAAGCAACTGTACGTACAGCAAAAAAGAGTTTTAGAAAATAGCTGGTGTAAAAAATAAACATACCGCTTTCTTGTAGTTTGAGTGTGCACTTACGACCGGTATAATATATGATAGTAACAGTTCATATAGTAGTCCAACTACTGACTTTAAGCTGAAAGCCACATATATAAATGGAGGCCCTGGCAGGCTTGAGAAGGTGTGATGGTGTTATAATGTATAGTTTGCAGTCCATTGCAAAACCTTCACTTGTAAATACTTTATTGCACTGGAAATCTCTTAGGGCTTAACTTCAAAAGCCATCTTGGTGCTCAGTCCTTTTATGCCCAAAGAAAGGGGGGTTGCTGCCAGGATTCCTCCTACCTACAGGTTACAATGTCCTTTAAGAGCAAGGATATGGGGACTCGTTGGATATCTGTACCTACCACAGGACATTTCCACAAACTGGAAAGTCTAACCAAAAAGGTTTCAGCCCAAACCACAGTCTTTAGCAGAAATGCTTTAGATTTATCAGAAAACAAAGTGGCTACACGGGGATCAGGGAAACGTGTTGGATAGGAGGGATTATTATCAGTCCTTTGCAAAGACTCCTCCAATTCTGTAACAAGATATACCCTTCTTTCTGGGGAAGGTTGGTAAGTTCATAGAGTAGTGATCAATAACCATGGCGATCCTCTAAAACAACTTTTAAGTCCACGGGTGCTGCCAGCATCTGGAAAGGTTGTATACATTGACACAGCAACAGCCATTCTTTTTGGTTTGTTGCCGGGTCTCCAAGGGCTACTTCCTTTGGAGAGAACCTACGGCTTCCAGAAGCACAGCAAGATGTAAGAGAATATTTGGCAATGGGCATAACCACAGCACGGTGATACAATTTGAAACAGTCCCAAACACGTTCTTCTTGAACAGCAAAATATTATAAATATTTTATCCTCAATATGAGGCGACCATCTTCTGCAAAATTATAAGTGATCCTGATAAAAGTCCCATATTGACAAGGCTTATCCAGAGATATACCTGAAAGAAAAGGCTTTTACAAGATATTAACACATTTTGGAACACAGACTTGATTTTCCTCCACCTAACCTGGTCTTGAAAAAAATCGGCTTACCTACAATTGACTAAAAATCTAGTCAAAACTAGATTGACATAAACTTTTCTGTGTAAGCAAAATGTCCCCATTTTCCTCTTGAAAGTGACAAACTGGGGGAGAGGGACAATGTGAAATCCTCAATGAAGCCACAAACCCGTCCATGCAGCTTGATGTGAGGATTTTCTCTCTTCTTGATTGCAGGGAAAGCTTTTTGATGAATCATATTCCTCCATCACGTTATTCTGACACATGTGCCTATTATCAGTCCAAAGAATGTTTCTAACCTTCCCACATCTCGGAGTGGCTCTCGACGGGATGGACGTCCTCTTGACCGGGGTTGAGAGTGCATTCTTCTCTTATGACGCATTTTATGAATGACTTGATACAAGTCAATACTTTCATCAGGAGGGAATAGGAGACAAAGTTGGGTTCCACATTCAAGCTCAATTTCCTGTAACAATTAAATAGTTATGTTATAAATTCATAGCAGAGCCCACACAAAGGAATCAATGTTTAATTATACGGTTTCATTCTAAGGCCAATTGAAGACATTTTATGAATGCTAATGCCTAATTTAAGGAAAAGCAGGTCCATTAAGCATATGTTAAATTGCATATGTTGTAGTGACTTTAGTGAAATTAACAAAAGAGATGGATCAAGGCAGGTGTATAGTTACAGGTAGTCCCTGACTTATGACCACTCAGTCAGTAACCATTTTAAGCCATGATAGTGCTGAACAAATGATAATTACAATAATCCTTGGAGTTCTGGCTATCCCAGCATCCTTGAAGACATGTGAGTTCTTGGCAATCCATTTACATTCCCAGTTGCCAAGCCCCCTGCAATCATGTGTTCACCATTTGCAATCTTCCTGCCCAGCTTCTCCAGAAAGTGAATGGGAAAGCTGGCAGAGAAGGTCACAAGCTGCTCAGTTAAGTCTCCTCCTTTAGCTCCTCTGTGCTTACACTATGCCAGCCTCTCACACATCTCCCGATACTCTCCTTGACCTATACTCTCTCCTTAGCCCATATGAAACCTCTTGTACATCCTTCAACCTACATAGTGCTTCTCACATACTCTTGTACATGCCCCTGACCTGCATCTTGTGCACACACACACACCAGATTTCACCAGTACTCCCTTGCCCTTTCCCTCATCTAGCTGCTGTCACTTACCTGTTTGCAAACCTGAAACTTACAATTTCCTGCCAGCTTTCCCAATGACTTTGGTTGCAGGAAGTTGCCTCACCTAATGACTATAGGATTCAGGTAATGATGGCAATTGGAACTTCAGGGATTTCTATCACTAATTGGTGTGGTCACTCTAAGAATGAGTATTACTTAGCGATGGAAATTCCATTCCCAATTATAAGTCAAGGTCTGTCTGTCTATGTTTAATTTAATGCACACCACAACTTAAGCATGCATGCTTAGTAAATAGGCAATTTTCATACAAGTCTCATCTCACAATTTGTACAAAAAAAGAATGCCAATCTATGATATGCTGTGGCTGTGATATATTTACCAGTATTGTTTTGTCATCTTTCTTCCCATCAGTTCAATCACCATTTTCCTTAATTACGAATGCTTTAATTAAAAAGTTGAATGACAATTCTTCTGGCTTCATGCAACCTTCTTATAGAAATCTGCTTACAATGGTATATTTTATTTTAAAAGAACTTGCTGTGCATCCCCAGATGTTTTAATATTTGGGAATGCAATCTTTTTACCATAATGTGACAATATCATATAGACAATATATATAGATAAAAGATTATTAGCAGAATTAGCTGTCAAAGATAAACAACTATGTCATAAAAAAACCTATTAAGACTATTTTAAAATACTGAGATTAATGTTTTGAAGAGCAGTCAAAGGCAGTTGACAAACCTGTCCATCACGTCCAATCTTTACTGGCTTATGTTCATTCCAAGGATTCGTCAGGTGAGCAGATTTTGTGAATGGCAATTCACGCCTAAAAATATGACGACACTTTCTCATATAATGAAATGTAACTTAAAAATACGAGAATCCAACTACCAATGGGTCTAAAGAATGAAGCAGACCTTAGAGGCAATCCCAAGGGATCATAATGTTTACCTCACAAAGCAAATATTACAATCTTCAAAATTTGTTCTCAGATCTGATTAAGAAATTCTAAGGCAGGTCAGTTAAGCTTTTCTTTATTTTTTCCTTCCTATCCAATTTTCACAAATCCCTTCATCCATACCCTTGTTTTGGCAACAAAGGAAGCAGTGTGATAAAAATGTAATTTTCCCTATATGAATTACATAATAATGGTGCTGGAAAACTTTTTGACCCTGTGCTCCTCATATCTGCGATTCTACAAAGTTAAAGGATGGAAAAGAAGAAAAAAAAGGAGTCTGGAATAGAAAAGCAAAATTGGATGTTATGGGAGAAGCCAGGAAATTATCAGTGTTATTCTTCTCTCAATCTAATCAATCAGATTGATTGACTGATTATGTGCCATAAAATTAACTATTAGTGAATTTTCTCCATAATAATAAATAAGATAGGTTAATCATCTGAAATAGGATCGGGTTTGATTCAATTAGGTTGCACTATTTTCATTTATATTTCTAATATGAAAAAAAATGATAGTGATTCCAGGCTTTGGAACAAAATGGTAGGGATTCTAATCCTTATAAAACTGAAAGGGATAAAACACTCAATATTTAGTTTTTTAAATAATGTTTCTTAAAATCTCAGTCATATTTCTGACACGACTTCCCACTGGAGGAGAAAAAAGCAACTCCTGGCTTCTCATTTTACACAATGTGATTTCAAAATCCAAGGAAAGGAAGTCATCCATCATCAACAGAAGACACTTAAGACTATAAGAATGATAAGAAGAAAAGGCAGTAATTCAGAATCTGTAAATATCTTAAAAGAAAAACTACAGCAGAAGAATTATATGGAAGAAAGAAACATGAGATATGAGAATCTCTACCTTTGATGCATCAAAATGTGGACCTGCAGGCCATTGAAATAATTTTACCTTTTAATACGACACTCAATGTCAAGTCTCTCTTGACATAGGCTCAACTCTTGGCACCTACGTGATCGTATCAATATTGTTTTCTTGGTATCAATACAGATACGATTCACACTGCTGTTTTCTAAGATGTTTCTCAACTTTCCATTTGATCCTATAGCCCAGGGGTAAGCAATTAATTTTTCCAGGCTGCCACATGAGAAACCTGGACTGTTGTGGAGGACTCTTGATACCACCCCAATCCTGATACTGCCACTGCCCCTGCCAAGGTCTGGACAGGGACTACTACCAAAAATCCAGGTCTACTATAACCCTAAGATGTCCTGGTGGGGTCTCATCATAATACTAACTAGAACTGATATTACTGGGTTTTGGTTGTTTTTTTAAGACAAGTCAAATTTCGATGGGGTCTCAGGCATGCAGATACAACTTGCCACATAAACATTATACATCTGTTCTATACAGATCTGTTCTTATACATCTGTTCTATCTATAGCCTATCCAACCACACTTTTATTTTCTAATTTCCACCCATTTTACCTGCATATCCAATCTATCTTAAATACTCCTCCCAGCATTTTTGCATTCATTCCTGCAGGTAGCACCCAATGTATGGGAGACCCTCCATGATGAGATTCAGAAGCAAGCCTTGCAAATCCTGTAAGAATTAAAAAAGTGCAATGAGGCCACTTATCCAAATAATTTTTGATTTATGAATGCAAGTATTCTTTTTACAGGTAGCTCTTGACTCATAACCATTCATTTAGTGACTGTTAGAAGTTACAACAGCACTGAAAAAAGTGACTTATCACAATTTTTCACACTTACAATAGTTGCAGCATCCCATGGCCACATAATCAAAATTCAGACCCTTGGCAAGTGGCTCATATTTATATTGGCTGCAGTGTCCTGGGATCAAGAGATCATTTTTCATGACCTTCTGACAAGCAAAGTCAACAGGGAAGAGATTGATTTAACAACTGTCTTACTAATTTAACGACTGTGGTGATTCACTTAGCAACACTGGCAAGAAAAGTCATAAAATGGAGCAAAATTCACTTTAATAACTGTCTTGCTTAACAACAGAAATTTGGGACTCAATTCTGGTTGTAAGTCGAGGACTACCTACACTTACCTTGGAATTTTCCACTCTCTCTTACAGAAAATATCAAGATCACACTTCTTGCTGATCTGAAGGCAGCATTGAGCTTTTTCTCATTGACTGGAAGGGTTGACCAAACACCCTATGGAGAAATGAGCAAATAATTTACAAACCAAAAGCTATCTGACATGTTCAATAAGATTTTGGAATATATTCAGCAACAGCATATATTTTCTATGAAGAAGGCCTCAGTTTCTATTCCTGCAATTTCCAGATCCAGAAAACAGATTCAAGAGAGATATCTGAGTCATAAAAAAACAATTACCCAGAAGTGGAGACAATAGTATAATTTCCAACTAAGAAAGTTTTATATATTAATGCATGCAAAACAAAATTTGGAGAAAAAAAATCAGAAATATTCACATTCTGAGTGATCTACAGATAACATCCACCAAATTAAACTCATTTTAAACCAACATGTGATATTCCTCTTTCCTTCTGCGGGCAGGGGTTCTCAACTCCCGGACCATGGAACAGCACAGATGTATGTATTGTTAGAATGTGGTTGCAAAGCTGGAGGTGACTGACGGGTAAGTGAGTGAATCCGAAACAGTTCCCCCCTCCCTTCAATCCATGGAAAAATTGTCTTCCATGAAACCAGTGCTATAAAAGTTGGGAGCAGTTGTTCTATACAACTTTAGCATTCCTCATGGAAACACATATATTTTTAGGATTTGAATTCTAAGATCAAAATTGTGATTTTTTAGCAGTACATTTGTAAAGTGTAAGTTCTAATATACATGCATTATGACTCTCAGAGGCTTAAAGCATTAATTTTGCACAAAATCTACAAAATATTAGGGGTGGGACAAACGGGAACAAAACTTTCGTTATTACCCATTTCAGTGACAATAACTCCAAGTTACCATGATATTTAGTGGCTGAATATAGTAATTTAATACATGTGGCTGGGGAAAAATGTAACTCCCATTTTAGATAAGGCAATGAACCAAAAAGAAATAATAAAATTATTTACAAAATAAAAATATATTTTATTTTGCATTTATATTTTAGTAATTATATTATATTTAATAAAATAAAATAATTAAAAAGAAAAGCAATTAATCTTATTCCATACATTGCACATGTAATTGACTTTACAGAAATTCAACATACCTTAGCTTTGGCAAGGGAGACATTTTCATGGTTGTTACTTTTTATAAGAAAAAATCGTGCATCTTGAAGAATATATTTAAGTTTGCTAGTTTGATCTGGAAGGAAAAAACAAAATAGGTAACAGTATTGGTAAACTTTACTTGCCAAAGAAACTTAAATATAGGTAGTCCTCAATTTACAACCATTTGTTTAGTGACTGTTTGAAATTACAATAGCTGACAAATGTAATGTCTGACCATTTTCACACTTATGACCACTGTAGCACTTCCATGTCACCTGATCAAAATTTGGATGCTTGTCCATTGGCATGTTTATGACTGTTGCAGTGTCCTGAGATCATGTGATCAAATTTCATGACTCTCTGACAAGCAAAGTCAATTAGAAAGCCAGATTCAATTAAAAACTCTGTTAGTAATTTAACAACTGCAGCGATTCCCTTAACAACTATGACTAGAAAGGTGGAAAAGGGGGCAAAAACTCATTTAACAACTGTCTTACTTAGCAATGACATTTTTTGGCTCAAATGTGGTTGTAACTTGAGGTCTCCCTATGTTTATAGGATGTGGAGTACAAAGTCTAGCTGTTGCAATGGCAAAATTGGCTTCTAGTAGGGCATATGCAGTTTAATCCCATGAATTCCTTCTTAATAAAAGGAAGCTCTATAATTCAAGCAGACAATCTGCTTTTCAAATGAGTGAATGGCTCAATTCCACCAAATTCAGATTTCCATACCATGCAGTGCTAAACTTTAAAAGCAAAATAAGTTATTCAAGGTAGAAGCCAATGCAACATTAATAATGTTCCGATTTTTTTATTTGTAATAGTCAACATAAAGCCTTAACCAGAGAAATCTTTTTGTGAAGTTTGTCTGTGAAAGGATTAATTGGATTGCTTATTTGCCTGCTGATTCAGTGATTAAATATTGTTTTTCCATTAAAAACTTCATGCAAATAATTTTAATTATTCACCAGTATGTATTTTACTGTACATCAGAACATTATTTTATTTGCTATATAATCAGCAAACTCAATACAATAGCTTGCAATAGATGCATGAATTAAAAAGTTCAAATTTAAATTATACCTTTTTGGACAGCACGAACGGAAGATGATAATTTCTCATGCTTCTTTTCTGAACCTGTATTTAGCCAAAGTACATTTGTTCAGATTGAGCCTTAATAGAGATACGATACAAATTCTACAATCTTTTCACATACTATTTTCATTCATGACAAATTATTCCTCCTATAGGCACCCCCACACACAAAATTTGCACGAGGATTTGAATTTGATTTGTTTTTTAGTTGTCCGTTTTTAGGTTTCATTTGTTAGACCAGTTTTCTATAGAGAAAACTAGTCAATGAATCATCATCTTCCAAGTTTAAAAAAGTGAAATTTCTATTTAAGCAACATAATAGAATTAACATAAGAAAGCCCACTTTATCAAATTATTCACACACAACATGCCAGAAAACTAACTATATCATTTCAGCTATGTGTCTCAAGCCTATTATGGTCTACAGTTTATTTTCACCGATGCATTTCAAGAGTTTGCTACAGATCATATTAATGAAGATAAGCAATCACAAAATACCTGCATATGACTCTGATGCAGAGCTTCCACTTCTATCAAAAACAATTGGAGAGATGCCTCTAGCTCTTTTCCTGGCCTTCTTTTTCTCATCTAAAATCATCAAAATAAGCAATAGCAGTAGTTTAAAGATTCAAATGAAAAATTAATATTTTTTAAAAAATATATAATTTGAAATATTTAGTGTATAGTTGACTATATTGGGCCAGAATTCAGAGAACTGTGACAATAGTTCCCAAAGTATCAGAAGTTTAGACAACTTGGTCTGAACAGAAAGTTTGTCTGTCAAAGCTATATTTGAAGCTCAGAGAAATTTCTAGGTCTATGTGAAGGATGCTGCTCAAAGTTTTAAAAAAAGAGCATTAACCTTCATTTGGAATATCAACAATGTTTCAGTCATAAATGTAATGCATTTAAGTATATTCTTATTTATAAACATAGTTACAAACCTAAATTAGGTCCCAATCTATACATATTAATTTACTGTAGTTGCCTCATTTGCATGACTGAAAGCCTCAATGGTAAAACCTGAATAACATAATCACATAGGAAAGTCCTATATCATTGCTACAGATTCTTCATCAGAAATATTTAACACTCAGAACAAAAGAGTGCATGGCAGATGTCTATGTAACCTTTCCACTGTAAACATTTAGATATTTTCTCTCCAAAGCAAAATTAAAGATTGATATATTCAACCTGCACTCAAATTAGTTGAGACTAAACCCCGAGAAATACAACCAAATCATTTATCATGTCTGGTTATTCCAATCATATTGTTTATATAAAATAGGAAGAGATAAATGCATGTACAGAACCAAGTATCTAGTAGTGCTCACTTAATGATTATAATTATTTCAAAAAATTATTTACTTTACAAACAGCTAACAATTTTAAAACAGCTAGATCTTTGCTATTTGCTTTATCTTTATTCTCAAGGAAACCTTTACTAGTCTGTTTACTGGTGGAAAATGTAGGTTTAAGTTCCACTGCTAGCAATGCAGTGGTAAAGTGTAATGTCATTTGATTGCATTGCTTTGTAACAGGAAGCCAGGTAGTTCCCATTGCTATCATTGAGTATCACAGGTCGTTAAACAAGGATTTCCTTATAATTTCCTGCCAGCTTCCAAGACACAAAATCAGTGGGGAATGTGGTAGGAAATTGCAAGATGGCTTGCAAGCAGCTTGATGGATAAGTATGTGGCTGCTGCTGGGTAGGGCAGGGTTCGTGGATGACTGGCAAAGTATGGTATGAACACAACCAGAGCTTTGGGGATCAGTTATACTATTGTTCAGCACCATAATAACTTCAAACACAATTTGCTGAATTAATGATCATTAACTGACTGTTACATGTATGCCTAACAGCCTGAACAAATCTAATTGATTCAGGATTAGATGTTCAGAAAATATTTAATGCCGTTCTCCTTGGGATCTTGTTAATGCACCCCTCCCCCAAATTTACAATCTAGTGGCTTCTGGAAGTAAATCCTCCAAACTGGAAATAGTTCTGATGACCTCGAGAAAATGTTCCAAGACTACACAGACCTGATTTAGGGCCAGACCTACCCCCAGGTCATCTTGGAACTACTTTAGTCTCACTGAAATCTTTACTAATTTGTTTACTGTGAAAAAGCTCACTTTGTCTGTTATAGTATTCAAAATACGGACTACCTTCCGATTTGAAGAATTTTTCTTGCTAATAGAAATTCTTAAAAAGATAGAATTATGGACAAAATAAATAATTGCACCAGCAGAACCTTATGTTTTATGCTTCAGTTCTTCACAGACTCCAGCCTGTAGATCCAGCTCTAGGATGGAAACTACTGAAGTCTGCCATTGTGTTATCCATGTTTTTCTGTCCCTACTATTCATAATAAACCTAATATTGACATAGGACAGAAAGAGATAACAGCATTTCTTACCTGATATATCTGAGCCTGAACCAGTTCTGACTGACGCATCAGTAAAAGATGCAGATTCAGAATCAGAGTCACTAGCTTCACTTCGAGTATCATAATCATTTCCCTCCTTCTGATCTCTTTCATCTTGATCATACTCTTCTTCCTCATCATCTCCATCTTCTTCTACTTCCTCTTCTTCCTCTCCATCATCATCTTCCTCTTCTTCCTCCTCCTCCTCTTCTTCTTCTTCCTCCTCCTCCATTCCTTCCTCTTCCTCCTCCTCTTCTTCATTTTCAGTATTTCTGGCATCAGAGGAACCACTACTACCTGTTTCATGATCTGAATCATATTCTTCAGAATTTACTTCTTCTTTTGAAGAATGGCTTGACCTGCTTGGTCGTCTCTCCACATCATGCCTTAGTCTCTGTTTATAGAAAACAATCAGCAATCAAGACCAATTATTTTGAGAGAGCTCTAAATGCTTGCTTTAAACACTCATTTAATGTAACTGCAATATGTTATTCATTCAGGTTAAAAAATAAATTTCTGTTTAAACCTAGGAGAACAAATTGAAAATTAAAAGCCAAATACCAGTATTGCTTAAACTAAGCAAGGAAGTGAAATGCTGAAACTGATAATAAAAAGCAACACACTACTGCAGAAAAGATCCTATTTATTTAAGTACAGACAGATTTACAAGCCATTACTTACTGCAGAAGCATCTGGAGTAGAGGACTTAGCTCTTCTGTCAACTTCCCTTTTCCTCATACATGCCTTTTCAGGCTGTCCCTTATACGGATCTCTGGAGGTGCTACTTGATATACGTAGCTTTCTATCACTTTCTGGACGCTTACTTCTGTCAGACCTTCGATAATCCTCATTCTTGTATTCTAATGCTGGCTTTCCTTTTGTGCTCACAATCCTTTTGTTGTTGCTAACAGAACAGCTTGGAGGTTTGGGTAAAATTTGCCTTGAGGAATGTACAGATGGTTTTTGTTTTTTAATTTCAGCTACTTCTATCCGTTCACTTTTCCTTTTGGATCCTTAAAATAAATAAAAATTATTAGTTACTTAAATGCTAAAAATATGTTGCAAACATTTTCAAAAATTTTTTTTATTTAGCACAGGTCAAAGCATAAAGAGACATTTAATCTAAATTTTTGATATTAGTAATTCTGCAACTATTAACTTTTAGCCAGATGATGAAAAATCCTAGGATTAAAGCTTGGGAAGCTAAGACATGAATGTAAAAATTACTGGATAAAGATGAAAAATATAGGAAATATCTGAAATAGAATTTTACTTCTTGTTTCCATTTCATAACAAGGGAACATTTCCTATTTATCTGCCTTCTAAGTCTTCAAATTATTAGCTATATTTGTTTACAAAACAACAGTAATTACTTACAAGAAATAGTTTATTTTATGTACTATTTTGCATAAGTCTGAATAACCGTTTCATATCTGTTAAAGATATGAAGAAAGAGGATTGAGATATCATATGCTAAATACTGTAAAGCAATGTTTGAAAAGCCAGAAGTGATGGGGAGAGAAAATATTTCACAGGGAATTTGCTACACAAATTACTTTTACTAAATGAAGAAAAACAGAGCATTCAGCAAGAACCAGCAAAACTTCCTGCATACTGAGAACAGTTTCAAACTTGTCGAGCGGCCACTTGCAAGGCCTTTTATACAACAGCAAATTATCTAGTAGGTATCATATCTAATTCAGCTCCAAAATCCAGTTACACAGCTCTCCGGAAATACAACCGATTTGTAAAGTAGCATACCTTTTTTTTCATTTTTATCTTGTTCACTATCAGGGTTATACAATTCATCGTCATGATCTGGTGCATCAGTCAAGATATCATCAAGCACATTCAATTCACCATCTATGAAGAAACAACAAATATTATTTAGAAATGATACAGTTAAAAAAATGAATGAAAAGTAACGCAAGCCAATTATCGCAGACATTTCAATTAGTATCATTCCTTATCTATTCTATTCATGGTTGTCTAGAATCAAAGTGGAAATTGAGTACTAAGTTCTTTCTTTAAATAAATATGTTGAACAAACAAGTGGTAATATAATATAAGCAAGAAAATAAGCAATTGCATAAAACTTCCAGGGGTAGTGTATTTCCCTGTCCTTGATAATCTCATTGGCAATATCGAGCTATGGCAGCGAATAAATTCTTGCTATGCCTAGAACAAGAATTCGAGCTTCTTTTGCACAAGGTTATATGGTATCTGATTAATACTTATTCTTTAGATTCCATAATTTATTTTTTTCCAATAAACTTTTTTATTTTCCATTTTCATAACATACAATCACATGTATACTATTACATAGCCAGTATCCTATTGTATTAAGTAGTAATTACATCAGTTCCTCTTGTCATCAACGCCAGAAAGATAAAAACTCATTATTAGCTCTTCTGCTCTCCATAAACCTCTTTCTTCTACCTTTCTCCTACCTCCTTCCTTCCCTCCATCATCCTTTCCTACTCTACTTCCCCCTCCTTTCTCCTTCTCCTCTCTAAATTCCACTCCTCCTTATCCTCCTCATCTTCCCCCCTTATCCTCTCTCCTATCCCTCTCTTCCCATCTTTCTTCTCTCTTCTGTTTCCCACTCTTCCTCTCACTGGTGTATTTCCACTTCTGAGCAAACTCCAATCTATGTTGATGGTATTTATGCTTCCATATCCATAGAAAGTTTTTATTTTCCATTTTCATAACATATAATCACATGTATACTATTACATAGTCAATATCATGTTGTATTATTAAGTACTTACATCAATTCATCTTACCATCAACTACCAAAGAAGAAAAAAGAAGAAAAACCCAGTTATTGGCTCTTCTGCTCTCCATACACCATATTTATACCTTATCTGACACTTTCCTCCTCCTCTCTCCTCCTCCCTTTCTACATCCTGTCTTCCCTCCATCATTTTCTACTCTACTTCCCCTTCCTTTCTGCTTCTCCTCTCACCCCTTACCACTCCTCCTTATACATCTCATCTTCCCCCTTCACCCTCTCTCCTATCCCTCTCTTCCTATCTTTCTTCTCTCCTCTGCTTCCCACTCTTCCTCTAATTCACTTGGTGTATTTCAGCTTCTGAGCAAACTCCCTTTTGTGTTGATGGTATTTATAATTCCATTTCAATGTACATAAAAAAGAAAAAATAGCAGTATACATGTAGAATCATCCAACATCCCTCCCCCAATTTAGTAAACTCCACTCCCTCCCACCCAACCCCCAAAACCTTCCCCCACCCTGACTTCCCAGAACCAATACAAGGTATAAATCTTTAACAAAAACAGTTTAAAGTATACTTAAAGAAAAAGTAGAGTTAATAACATCTTTGAATTGATCTTAGCTCCTCCTTGCTAGGCTAACTATAAACAATTTGTATCATTTCTGATCTTAATCATAAGCTATCTGAAATTTCCTAGACCCATACTTATTTTGAATATAGTCAATCCATTTTTTCCAGTCTCGTTTATATCTCTCGTTTGAATAGTCCTTAAGATAGCCATCTCTGCTAAGTTTGTGACTTTCAATGTCCATTCTTTGATAGCAGGCAAATCTTCCTTCTTCCAGTATTGCGCCACCAACAATCTAGCTGCAGTTATCAAGTGCAAAATCAAGTTAATCTCTACTGCTGTACAGTCAGTAATTATACCTAACAAAAATAGCTGGGGGATAAACTTTATCCTTTTTTTGAGAACGCTGGCTGGGGAATTCTGGGAGTTGAAGTCCAGACATCTTCAAGTTGCCAAGGTTGAGAAACACTGCTGTAGATAACAGTCTTTGCTGGCAGCCAGGCTTTAGAGCCCTGGATATGGCAGTACTCAGAGTCAATGCAAGCAGGAGTTTCCAGAATTATTCAGATTAATTGTAGCAATATAGATCAGAGATGAAATGGATAACACGGCCATCCCAGAGTGGACTGAGTCGGAAACTGGGTGGTACCACTCATGGAGGTGGGTTATATAGGGGGTTAATTAGTTAGTAATCAGACTCAGTCCAATCAGAGCACAGACAGTGTCAACCCATGCGTGGACGCTATCTCCACCCTTATTGAAAATGTGGAGTTCACTGTCTTTTAAATGCAGATGGACTTCTGAATCCTGTCCTGAACAAACCCATTAGGACAAGATTCAGCACCGTCCAGAGTTTCAGAAGCTTCTTCAATGAGAAGCAAAACATCTTCAAAGAAAAACAAAGCTCAATTGCCTCCTGAAAAAGCATCTTTGGGACAACCATGACCTGGATGACTGAGATCTCCATAGACAATCCTTTCAAAAGTTCCAAGAAGGCTCTAAAATAATGCAAATGAGGTGCCTGCAAGGAATATAAATCCTTCCATTCCCCAAAATCCAGTCAGAGCTGAAGAAACATCTTGGATGTGAAGTGAAATGTCTTCAAAGGAAAACAAGAAAGTCCAGTTGCCTCTTGAAAAAAAGCATCCTTGGACATTAATGTGAGGTTTTAGTCACTGGAGTTTACTTAATGAACCAATTAAAACAAACCATGATTTAGTTTAGTATCTCAGTTAGTGGTAAAACATAATTTGATTTGCAAGAACAATTTTTTAAAAGTATGAAAATTCTGCCATTTCCATTGCTGAACTGATTTAATAAGCGTCTATACTAATAGCTGACAATTATTTATATCAAACCAGTACCAAATCTTGCAAAGAAAACTACAGGGACTTGTCCAGGTAATTGTCACTGACTTGAATGCTTAGAAAAATAAAACAAAACCCATAATCTATACCCACCCAGAACATGGCATAAGGTAGCAATAAAATTGTAGGGGAAAGTTACGATAATTAATCAATGTGATTATTTAAATAAATGAAAATATAAATTAATGTTTTTCTCAGCCCTTTCTGGTTTGGGATGCATTAGTTAAAAATAAAGATGTCCTTAGTTTAGGGGAAAAAAACCTCCATTATCTTTTAGGTAGTTTAGAGGCATCTAATAGCTATAATCATATCATCATCATCATTAATGTGAAATTACAACTGCCAGTTCTTTAGCTGATATTAGCTTCATATGAATTAAGTTCTAGAACAGTGGTTCCCAAAGTGGGCGGTACCGCCCTCTGGGGTGACCTAGGGGGGCGCTAAGAGGCAAGGGGGTGGCTGGGGGCGCTAAGAGGCAAAGCAGGCAGCAGGGGGGGGGCACTAAGAGGCAAGGGAAGTGGCAGAGGAGTGCTGGAGGTGTTCTGCTGTACTGTATTCCCGACTTGCCTAGCTTAGCGCGCAGACGTGGAAGGGAATGCGATGGGACCAAAAGCGAAAGTCCTTCCCTGCGCGGCTTGTGTGGAGGTGATTACTGACTCCAGATTACTGAACGTGGTGATTTAAGACTCCTGCTAAGTGACTTAAAACCAGACATTGGGAAAGTAGTATCACTTCATCAAGCCTATCCATCACATTAAGAATTTACTGAACAGTGAAGTAGTTATTGAATTTCACTGAGCTTACTAAGTTACTAGTCACTAAGGTTGTTGATAAATGACTATCAGACTTTGAAAACCTGGTATCACTGGATCATGTTCAACAATTTTGTTGAATGAACATTAACTAAAAAAGATTTTTAAATTGGATTTTGAATAAATGTACAATTAATTGTTACAGTTTTGAATTTTATTGTTACTATCATCCTTCTGTCGTGCAAACAGTCCAATCACATGACCCCGCCAGCCACGCCCACAGAAGCGGTAGAAAAAAATTGAATTCCACCACTGGGTGGGGGGCACTGAGGATCAATTTGTAGCACCAAGGGGGCGGTGGACTGAAAAAGTTTGGGAACCACTGTTCTAGAAGGTAGGACATCATAATGTATCAGCATAGTATATATGAGAATCCAAGCAGTGTGGCCATTTGTAAATTGACTATTGTTTATTATTATACAATTGTATCACAGCGGCCAGTTGTTTCGCCGGATTTGGCATTGGTTACTAGTCGGGCCCCATCCAGGGGCCTAGGACGTCGTAACGTATTTTCGTAATATGCGTGCAGATCCAAGCAGTGCGGCTTTTTGCATTTGACTGATGGTGATTTTGTCAATTTTTAACTGTTTCAAATGTAATTCCAGTGCTTTTGGAATAGCACCCAGTGTGCCAATTACCACTGGAATTACCACTGCTGGTTTGTGCCATAGTCGTTGAATTTCAATTTTTAAGTCCTGGTATTTTGTGATTTTTTTCATGTTCCTTCTCAGCGATCCTGCTATCACCTGGTATTGCGATGTCTATGATTGTGACCTTATTTTTCTCAACCAGTGTGATGTCTGGTGTATTATGCGCCAGTATTTTGTCTGTTTGTATGCGAAAATCCCACAAGATCTTGACCATCTGATTTTCGGTGACTTTTTCAGGCTTATATTCCCACCAGTTTGTTGCTGTTTTAATATTATAATTTTTGCACAAATTTCAATGGATCATTTGTGCTACTGAATTGTGCCGCAATTTATAATCAGTCTGCGTGATGATGATGATGATGATCATGATTATTATTATTTATTCAAAATGTTTTGATCATGAAACCCTCTGATCTTAAACATTTCCAGTATTCTAGCTATGAAACCAAATACCTGTGGTTTAATAATTTTTGTTTTGAAGTGAAACCAAACGTGGTTGTTTCAAACACAATCATATTGAATGCTCTGACTGTTCTGAGGATTGCAACTAAGCTGCTATTTTGTGGCTTGTGACTGGGTTGTTTTCAAGCTCTGTCCACCCTAGCTGGTAGAGAAGCAGAGAGCAGTCATATCTCTGCTGCTATTGGTTTGACTGTATGAGGTGATGTGAGAGATTGTTAAAGGAAAAGAACATTGAGGTACATGGCAATAAAAAAGAATGCTTCCAGCTGTACACCTATGTGGTAAGTTACTACTGTTAGTTACTTTTAAAGAACTATTTAAAGAACTATCAGTTCATCACATAGACTAACTAACATCTTATGCTATATAGATAGTCATCAACCTATGTCCAAAATTTATGTTGCTAAGTGAGAATTTGTTAAGTGGGTTTTGGCCAATTTTATGACTTTTCTTGCCAATTAGTGAATCACTGCAATTGTTAAATTAATAATACAGTTGTTAAGTGAATTTGGCTTCATCACTGACTTTGCTTGTGAGAAAGTCACAAAAGGTGATCATATGACCCTGGAATATGAAATCATCATAAATATGAAGCAGTTACCAAGCATCTGAATGTAAATCACATGACCATAGGGATGTTGCAATGGTCATAAGTGTGAAAAATGGTCATAACATCACTTTTTTCAGTGGCGTTGTAACTTCAAATGGTTACTAAGTAACTGTTGTAAGTCAAGGATTACCTGTACTTTATTTTGCAGATAATATTAAAGATATACCGCATATGCAAATATTGCTGAAGCTGTTAAGACTGTATAAAATGAAGATTACTACTACAGTGTTGTTTGGGATGGCTTGTTAAGCTCTGGATGTACTCTGTGCACCCTCATGTAACCTTCTGTGTTGAGCTTAAAAAAGCATTGAAAAAAAATCTAAGTATGGTTTGTTGAAGATAATTGATTTGTTGAGCTTTTGCATGTTTATCATCCTGCCTTGTTCTTCTAATTCTAATATTACTTGTGAAATTAGGAAAATCAGAAATCACTCAAATAGGCAAACAGAATATGATCTCCAATGAACATCATTATTGCTTCTGCTAAATCTGGCACAGATTGCAAAAATAGAAGCTGCATAGAAATTAAATCTGAAACTAGAAATAACCTTTACCTTAATTTGATCACTAGCAAGATTTGGAGGTTTAATATAATGGTCATATTTTTACTTTGATGAATCACTATCTTTCTATTTTAAAAATAGGACAAATAGAAGCGTCTATTGACTTTTACCTACTAACACCAGATAAAGCTCCTCCCAGCACATAAATTCAAATGCAAAAGATGTGACTGTTATCACAACCCGTTAATCTACAATTCATAAAATTAATGTCCTAGAGGCAGTAGAGACAGAAGATCCACAGAAAGATAAGTATCATTCTTTCTAGCTTTACAGTGAGCAGTATTCCAGGAAATTTAAAAATGCTGGCTGGCATTCAGTGAATAATTTAATAACTTTTAAAGAAGGAAGATTGAGATTATATCTAGAATTTAAATCACTTGGGGAAAATATTGACTGTCCACTATAATGTTTAAGTGTAGGACGGAACAGCTGATAAACTCTTTTTTGCACTAGGCTGTATGGTTAATATCTCATTAATTGATAAAGTGGTTAAAGATGCTGAGCTTGTCAGCAGGAAAGCTGACAGCCTGAGTTCCTAGCACTGCATCATGGGTGAATTTGTGCTCCTGCCCATCCTGCAGTTCAAAAGCATGCAAATACCAATTTCATTGTATTTAAGTACAATGACAATAAAGATTATACTATAAATATTAATAGATAAATAGATACCACTTTGTTTGGAAGGTTAACAGCATTCCGTGCACCTCAATGGGTAATCATGCTGGCCATATGACAATGGAAATGTCTTTGGACTACATGGCCCCCCTCGGCTAAAAAACTGCTTCCTCAAGTTGGACATGACTGGATAGAGGAAATCTTTACCTGGTTTTATCAATTCTTGGTAACTTAACAAAGAAGTATTTTGAGCATACAACTATCTGTTATAGCCTATCATAAATTTGTCCAGGCAAAGAGAACTGACTAATTTCTATTCCTGAATATAATTTGCAATTATTATATTATTTTGCTTGAAGATTTCATTATCGGTGATAATTGTATTGCAAACTTTTAATTCTGTCTTCCCTCACTGAAGACCAGGTGATAAGGTTTCAAAGCAAAAGCTAGTACAGATAGAGATCCGACAGGAAGTTTTGCAGCTGGACAGACATGGGGGGGTCTAAGAGTCTCACATGAACCCTGTCTAACAAATCATCTCCGAGATCCTTTTGGATCAGAACTCCCACTGGAGGTGGGGGCTAAGAAGGGCAGCGTCTCATCAGACCCAGAGGGAAGCAACAGGCCCTCGCAGGTCAGAGATTTGTCTATGAATCGGAGTCGGAGCGGCAGCCTTCAACATAGCTGACAAGATGCTGGCTTTTTGTCAAAGCAAATGGAACAGGAGGGGAGTGGAAGAGATGAAAGACTGGGTAAGAAAATTTATCTAACCCAAAGCCATAAATTAAACCTGGAAAAGGCAAAGAAATCTTGAGAACATAAATAATATTGATGGTCAGATCGGGGCTTTCTTTTTCCAAAAGAAAAGGAATAAAGGAAGGTAGAGTGTTGTAACCCCAGTCCCTCCAGAAACTCCTTGTTTGAAACGCTTTCGGACAGAAGGATAGAAAGCAGAGAAGTGACAAACCCACTCAATTATAAACTTTAAATTTGGTTTTGGATTTGAAATAGAAACCAATATCTTGAAGGGTTTACTTTTACTTTGTTTGAATTCCTTCCAGCTAATATAATCAAGAAAAAAGCAAGTCTTCTCACTGATAATGGATAATCTAACATTGACTATGCGGGAAGTTTTAATTAACCAACTGCCATAAATCAGAATTTGGAAAAGCAGGAGGCAAAGAGAAACTTCTGGCTGATTGCAAGTTTGTTACAAGTGATTTATTTTGAGCAATTATCAAAGCAAAGAATAAATATGGACTCAAGACCTAGGAAATATGAAGGGTTTTTTTTTCTCCTCTTCTTTTTTTTTCTCTTCTGCAAAAGATTAAGATGGCGTCAGCTTCTCTTCTGGTTTCAAAGTAGTTGGATTAACTAAATTTAAGGTGGACCAGAATTTTAAAATAAGATTTGTATAACTAACTGTAATCTTGGAACTGGATATTAAGAAAGAACAAAAGTCTACAACGGCTCACATTGCTTTTCCCCACAGCAGTTGAAGTAGATAAACTTAAGGTGGATTAGAACTCTGAAACAAAAATTGTATAACTAACTATAACTTTGGAACTGAAAATCATGGAAAACTGGAAATTAGAAGAACTATGTGAAATCATTCAAAATCAAGCCTAAATAGAATTCTGAACCCAGGAAAGCAGAGATCTAAAGAAGAATTCAAAGAAGGGGGGGCAAGACAACAAAGGAGGAGAAATGGAGGGAAATAAAAAGCAGACAAAAAACTCCATCAGTCTTGGCAGTGGTAAAAAGAGGAGTGTCCCAACAAAGGGGAATAAAAAGCAGACAAAAGTGGTTTTGGAGGTTGTTAGTGGCATAAGGAAAATTGATGTAGAATACTATGCCCTAACAAAGAGAAATATAAAATACTCTTGTGAGGATGGCCTGGGGAAAATTGATGGAGTGGAGGTGAAAATAAAGAAAAGGGAGAAGATAGGAGCAGAGAAGTGGGACAAAAGACTTACTAGGACATAATAATGAAAAGATAATTTTAAAAGGCCAAAATATATAGAATATGGATAAATATGAAACTAACATGGAGAGGTTGTAAAGCAGAGGTTTGTGATTCACTTTTATACATGATAATTAAACTGAGTTGCGAATTGACTGAAAATGACAACATGGGTTAAAATATATGAACATGGATATAGACAGAACTTTTAAGATGATGAATAAAGTGAGATGTTTACTGTTTGTTATTTTACATAATAGATTAAGGGAATTGTAATGAACATTGAACAGTGAGGTTTGTCATTTATAGACAATTTAAGGGTAATCTAATCCAAGATATAAAAAATGGAGAGGGAACATGGAATATATCTACAATGGGAAACTATTGAGATTTAAAGACAGAATCACAAATTGGGGGCATGTAAGGATGTATAATTAGGTTCACCGACTAAACCGCGTCGCTGACGTCATCAACAGGGCGACAACAGCACCGAGACAGAAGCACGCTGTAAACCCTAAACCTAAAATTAACCCCTAAACCTAAACCTAACCCCCCTAAACCTAATCCTAAACCTAACCCTAATCCTAACCCTTAACCTAACCCTAACCCTAACCTTAAGTTGAATCGGCTTGCTTTCAAAGCGCTATTTAAAGCGCCCTTCTTTCTCCGCACTGGCTGTTGTCGCCCTGTTGATGACGTCAGTGACACGGTTTAGTCGAGCGCGGTTTAGTCGAGCGCGGTTTAGACGGGTCACGGTATAATTATATAAAGATAAAGATGAGAATAGCTGGGAATTGTAACCAGGTCTACATCTCAACCAAAATTAGGCTGGGGGAGAGGGAGTTAAAAGCACAATGACTATATATATATACTTGTTTGTTCTGTTTTTTTTTAACGAAAGGAGAATATATGTTAAAATTAAATATATATATATCGAAAAGGATCTATAAATACCCTCAACATAAAATGGAGGTTGCTCAGAAACTGAAATACACAAGTAAATGAGACAAAGAGTGGGAAGGAGAGAGGTAAGGGAAGGAGAGAGGAATAGGAGAGTGGGCAAGGAGTGGGGAAGAGGAGGAGAGAAGTGAGGAGTGGAAAGGGGGGAGAGGAGGAGAGAGGAAGGGGAAGTAGAGTAGGGAAGAATAATGGAGGGAAGAAAGGAAGTAGAGAGGAAGAAGAGAGAGAGGGAGAAGAAAGTGATGGATAAGGACAAATATGGTGTATGGAGAGCAGAAGAGTTAATAATTATGTTTTGGGAGTTGATGGTAAGATGAATTGATGTAAACATTTAATAATACAAAATGATGCTGGCTATGTAATAGTATACATGTGGATTATATGTTATGAAAATGAAAAAATAAAAAACCTTACCACAAAAAAAACCTACTACAGGTAGTCCTCGACTTATAACAGTTCATTTAGTGACTAAAGTTACAACGGCACTAAAAAGTCACTTATGACCATTTTTACGATCTTTGTAGCATCCCCGTAATCATGTGATTAAAATTCACATGCTTAGCAATTGGTTCACATTAATGACTGTTGTTGCAATCACCCTTTGTGACTTTCTGACAAGCAAAATCAATGTGGAAACCAGATTCACTTAACAACAGTTACTAACTTATCAACTGCAATGATTCACTTACCAAGAAAGTGGCAAGAAAGGCTGTAAAATGGGGCAAAACTAGTCTATCTATACTGTATTAACTAATTCTGTAATGTCATTGAAATAAATGTTGACTCTTCCACTAATCCTGATCTTCAAACACAGGCATATGAGTGACTTGTTTATGTAGAAGCATATTTATTTTATTCCTATTATTTGGTATGCTTTTTCTCTCACCTTTTCTGCAATAGTTCAGTGCAGCTCTGTCCATTAATCCTCACAACAATCTTGTGAAAGAGGCTGAGTTGAAAGAGTGATTCTCAGAAAATCACCTCATGAGCTTAAGTGGACAGAGCTAGTCTTCAAGCCGGGCCTCCCCAGTCTTAGATGCAGTATATAGATGTCTTTCCCTATGTTTCAGGTAAGCTCTTTCCTACCATATAATTATTGAACATTAACACATGGAGTGAACATTTGATGTTTCTCCAAAACATTATGTTTCCCCAAAAGCTGTATATGAAATCAAAAATCTAATATATCACAGCAGCTGCACATGCAAAGTATAAACTCAAATTCTTATGTTCCAAATCAACCTTAAATAACGGCTTTATCATTTCAGCTTCAGTTGCACACCTAGATAATAGGACAGGCTCACCTTGAGGGCGAAATGCGATTATCAAAATAGGACAGGTAATAAAAACCGGAATCAATAATGCGGCAATAAAAGTGGTTCACGAAAATTACGTCCTACATATTTTTAAGGGAAAATATTAATTCTTTCGCAATCCATCCGTGCTCGCCCCAGGCTAGATCCCATGCAATGAAATCAAACTCTTTTCAGTCTTCAATCTGGTTTCCTGACCTGAGCTTTAAGATCACTGTTAAATGGCCAAAACCTCCCTTAGCTTGACTCTTACAGGAGACGGAAAGCAGTAATTAGCGTGAACTCTTAAACCCCTGGCCGACACTTTTTCGTAAGAGGGAAAGAGGTGGTTTTACTTCAGGGAAGGCAAGGACCGTCCATCGTGGGCCGACTGCGCGCCACTCCCACCGCTAATCGCGCTTTCTCACGTACTTACGGGCAGCCCCGCTGCCATGGCAGTATGCGGTACAGGAGGAGGAGGAGGAAAGGGACCCATTCCATACCTTTTTCTTCCCGACTCTCGGCCGCCATCCTTTTCCCGCAGCCGCTCCTGGATAGAGCGATCGCCGCTCAGAGAGGCAACCCCACTTGGTGACGAGGAACGAGGGAAGCAAGTGGCAGATGAGATGCAGCAACGGTCCAGCAGGAATATATATGTATATATTCTCAGTGGCTACCCAGCCAAAATGGAGGCTTCCTTCAGAACCCACTTTTTCCTCCTCCTCCTTCCTCTTCCTTCCTCTCCTCCGTCCTGACTTCCTACGCGACAATTCTCTCGCTCCCACAATGCCCTTCGCGATCGACGCCCCAAACGTCACAAGACGCGGCGTCGGCGGAAGTGGCGGCTCGCCATTCCTAGAGAGGGAGCCGGGCGGCCTCTTGTCCCAGCGGAGGCCCTGAAAGCCTGCAAAATGCTCCTGAGAGGAAGCGGGAAACCTAGGGAGATCATCACGCCCAACACTCTCAGGATAGGTTGGGCGTCATTGGGGCTTTGAGGCGGGGGGGTGGGGGAGAGCAGGAGAGAATGACCTCAGTCTTCTCCCTCCCGTCCCAAAGCAGCGCTGGCAGTTTCCGGCGCTCCTGCTCTTTCGACCCAAAATTGTCTGGGTTTGAACTGTGTGCTTTGTGTCGCGCAATTAAAAAGCCGTTTTCAAAGGCAGTGGATTGCACCTGCCTTGCAAGAGCTACCAAATTAGTGGGAGCAGTGGCCTAGAAGGGGAAAGGCAAATTATTGTTGCAATAGATAAAGGAGCTTCAATAGATACGCCTCAATCTGGCTTTGAATCCGACACCTTTGGAGCAGAATGCTTGTTCAGTCACAAGTATATTTAGATGTTCTCTCGGGGGTGGGATGGGGGCAAAAGTTTCAGAACTTAGTCTCACCATTTTCATTTCATTGAATAGAATAAAATTAGAGTTGGAAGGGACCTTGCAGGTCTTTTAGTCCAACCCCCTACTTAGGCAGGAAATCCTATAGCATTTCAGACAAATGGTTAGCCAAACTCTTCTTAAAAACTAACAGTGTTGGGGCATTCACAACTTCTGGAGGCAAGTTGTTCCACTGATTAATTAATTGTTCTAACTTCCACGAAATTCCTCCTTAGTTCTAGGTTGCTTCTCCTTGATTAGAGTTTCCATCCATTACTTCT
Source organism: Thamnophis elegans (assembly GCF_009769535.1). NCBI lineage: Eukaryota > Metazoa > Chordata > Lepidosauria > Squamata > Natricidae > Thamnophis > Thamnophis elegans. The sequence continues at coordinate 85,183,750 of NC_045558.1, read as the reverse complement.
GTCCTGCCATCAGGTGCTTTGGCTAATAGCTTCACCCCCTCTTCTTGTGGTAACACAGATACAGGAATACTTCTATCATGTCTCCCCTAGTCCTTATTTTTATTAAACTAGATATACCCAATTCCAGCAACCAACTGTTTTAGCCTCCAGTCCCCCAATCATCTCTACGCTCTTTCTAGTCTCAACATCTTTTTTACAAAACTGGATGCAGTATTCCAAGTGTGGCCTTACCAAGGTATTATAAAGTAGCATTAACACTTCACATGAACATGATTCTATCCCTCTGTTTATGCAGCCTTCAATTTTTTTGGCACCTGCTGCACACTGCTGACTCATACTTAAATGATTGTCCTCTAGATCTCCCAAGATCCCTCTCACAGTTACTACTATTGAGCAAGGTACCACATACCTATGCATTTTGCTTTTCTTGCCTAAATGTAGAACCTTACTTTTTTCACTTATTGAATTTCATTCTGTTCAATAATACCCAATGTTCAAGTCTGTCAAGATCCTCTGTATTTTAAGCCTATCTTTTGGAATGTTTGCTATTCCTGCCAGCTTGGTGTCATCTGAAAATGTGACGAGTTCCCCATCTATTCCCTCATCCAAATCATTGAAGATGTTGAAGTGTACTGGGCCTAAAACAGAGCATTGTGGTACTCCACTGCATACTTCCCTCCATGTAGATGCAGTCCCATTGAGGACTACATGTTGAGTGTCATTAATCAGCCAGTTACAAATTCATCTGGTGGTAAGGCTCTCTAACCCATATTTTTCTATTTTACCAAGTAGTAGGTTATGATTTATCATTAGAGGTGTCAAGCTCAAGGCCTGGGGGCGGAATCTGGCACCCAGCATGCTTAGATCTGACCCCGGGGAACCTCCCTAGAAACAGCAAAGGGCCTCCCCTGGTGCCTCTGCCACCAAAAATGCAGCTCAGGAGGGCAGTGCACAGTCCTCCTAAGCTTTGTTTTCGGTGCAACTGCCTCTTGCTCTGCCAATGAAAACAGCTTGGTTTTTCTGGCAGAGCATTTGGGCCACTACAGGTGCCTCCAATTTGATTGATGTCAAGCTAGCTATGCCTCCCTGCCTCCCTCAAAGTCAGACATAACCCGGATGTGGCCCTCAATGAAATTGAGTTTGATACCTCTGATCTACTTTTATCAAATGCCTTACTGAAGTACAAGTTGATTAAATCCACAGTATTCTATTAATTTTGTCACTCTGTCGAATAATGCAATAAGATTTGTATGGCATGATCTGTTTTTGACAAACCCATGTTGCCTTTTAGTTATTACTTTATTTTCCCCTAGGATGGTGTTCACTAATTTGTTGCTTGATTATCTTTTCCAGAATCTTCCCAGGTATTGAAGTCAGGCTATTAGGTCTATAGTTTCCTGGATCTATTTTTTTTCTTTTTTGAAGATGGGAACTACATCAACTCTTTCCCAGTCTTATGGCAGCTCCCCAATGATCCAGGATCTTTGAAAGATCCAGTGGTTCTGAGATCACATTCGCCAGTTCCTTCAGAACCTTGGGAGTGTAATGCATCTGGTCTTGGTCATTTGAACTCATCTAGAGTGGTCAGGTGCTCACTTACCATTTTCTTTCCTATTTTAACTTGTGTTCCTGATTTTTTTTTTTTTTTGTGGTGCTGTTTTTGATAGGGTGGACTTTTTTTTTTCCTTTCTGTAAAGACATGCAAAAAATGAGTTAAGTAGTTTCTTTTTTCTCCCTGTTGCTTGTCACCTTCTTGCCACTTCTACTAATGGACCAATTGTTTTCTTGATCTTTTTCTTGCTTTTAACATGTTGAAAGAAGCATTTTTTGTTATTTTTTATTTTTCTTGCAAGCCTTGGTTCATTTGAGCTGTAGCTTTCCTTACTTCATCTTTGCAGGATCGGACTATTTGCTGATATTCTGCCCTAGTCATGTGTCCCTCTTTTCACTTTTTATACTTGTCCTTGGCTATAAATTGGCTGTAAAGGGAGCAGGTTAAGCACTGGACATGGCAGACCCAATGACGCTCCTGGGGTTTCAGATGTGGCTAGGATGGCAGTTGCAGCAGCCTAGTTGTACATCTTGGGTGTTGCTGTCAATTTTCAGTATATGTAGCCAGGTAGTCTGGACAAGATAAAGCAAAAATAAAAGAGAAGCTTCTAACAATGTCATGTGTCCAATGGGAACCAGAGGCCTGCAGCAGAATGCGGCCCCTTCCCAAGTTTTGGGGGAAATTACTCCCTGAAAAATTTCTGGTGAGACCAATACTCATGCCTTGGCCTTATACTTTGCTGTTTAGTTTTTATCCTCCTTTTGAGAAGGGGGGAGGGTTAACAAAATGCAGAAATTTAATATTTTATAGCAGTCAGATGCATGTTGGGACTGTAAAAAAAAGTTAAGCTAATCACCAAAATAAGCTCTGATCATTGCCTAATTGTCTCATTTCCCAATTTTAATGGTTGTAATAGTTTGTTAGAATGTATAACATTATTTAGTGTTTGATTTTCCTTTAAGATGTATATTTTGGAAGGTTTGTAGGTTACCCTGAGAAAATGGGATTTGAAGAATACTATTTAATAAATTATCATATTATTTTGAATATTTTGCTGTTCTATTTTTTATTGTGTTTATATTTTACTAGTTACTGGCTTCTGAGACCATAGTCTAACAATTTGTTTAAATGTAATCTATAGTTCACACATAAATAACTAAATCAAAATCAAATAAACCCAGGCATATTGAGATATTATGTGAACAAGGCAACAGGATAAACTATACTGGGGGTTTCTGTTGGCTTACAATGTTGTGCAATACCAGCCTGCATTTCTCTATGGTAAGATAATCCTTTAGAACTCATATGCGATAGTGGTTAAGGCATCAGGCTAAAATTTGGAAGACCATGAGTTCTAGTTCCACCTTAAGCACAAAGCCAGGTGGGTGACTTTGGTTCAGTCACTTTCAGTCCTAAAGGCTGAATATGGCAATGGCAAATAGCTTCTTAAAAATCTTGTCAAGGAAACTTTAGGAATTAGTTCAAGCAGTTGTCAGAAGTCAAACAAATCTGACTTGAAGGCATGTACACACACAAAATAAGGTAATCATTTTTCTATAGTGTCAAATGGACATGATTACACCTTTAATTTGAGTAGTAGCAATGCAAACTACAGTTAGCATACTCATTTTTGAAGCATTTTAACCTTTATTACAACACTCCTGTACAAATAATCCTATTGTAAGTGTTTATTGATTACATTTAAATGCTGCTCAATTCCCAGTGTTTGGGCAGTTTACAAATTAATATTAAAACAAAACAAAAAAACAAAGATTGCAAAGGTAATAAATCTAGGTGAGAACAAAATAACACAAGGCCTGGAGAAAGCCAGGTTTTCAGGACCCTTTGACAGATTGGAAGGATAGGGGCCATTCAAATCTTGAGTGGGGTTTGTCAATCCAGAAGGCAGGTGCTCCTATAGAGAAGGTGTGCTTTTAGGATCCTGATAGATGATATTATTAATGCGGTTTTCTATTCACCAGAGGAAAATTGTCATCAGATGCAAGAAATCAGGAAACAAGGCCATTCAATTGAATATACTGTATTTTTAGAGTATAAGACATACCTTTCCCTCCCCAAAAGAGGGTGGAAATTTGGGTGCGTCTTATACTCCGAATGCAGCTTTTTTGAAGCCTTTTTTTCAGCTCTAATGAGGTGCTAACAAGTGAAACTCCTTTAGCACCTCATTAGGGCTGAATTCAAAAAAAGCTTCGAATATTTCCCGCCCCCTCATTCCAGCTGGGAGAAGCCAACTTCTCTCAAAAAATTTGAAGACTGCTTTCAGAGGTACTTCTTTTGTACAGCTTCTATTTTGGGTAGATAATCCTCTCAAGGGCAAGGCAGAGTGTTCCTGTGGCTACTTGATTTCTATTCTTTGGGGATAATCCCTTTAAGGGCAGGTAGGGATTTTTCCTATAGCTATCTGAGTTGGTTTCCTTCAGGCAAGTGCTGGGCTTGTTTGTTGATTCAGGTTTGTTACATTTTAAGTGCTTGTGCTTTTGGCTGAATGACCAGATCTAGTTAAGATATTCCTTCCCCTCTTGCTGGGAAAACAATTTTATTATACTATTGTGTTTGCTTGCTTTTCTGGTGCTATGGGAATAAAAATGAATACCTGGTAAGAATTGTTTTTCCTAATTTCCTCCCCCAAAACTAAGGTGCCTCTTATACTCCGGGGCATCTTACACGCTGAAATATACGGTAGATTTATTCATTGCTAACACTCTGCAAGAATCTGAATTACTAATTGTCAATACAAATTAACAGTACTTAACAGTCAACTGAATTCATGGTGGACTGGATTTAGATCGCTTGTGGGTGTGAAGGGATTTGCGACTGATGATGTGCTTGATCCCTCTGGTTCAATCTAGTCATCTACAATTGTTTTTAGTGATTGCAGCAGCAGTAGCAGCATATCACTGGCATATACTATATTTTAAGGAATAGTTTATGCTTTCTTATTCTTAGGTCATTCTATTTTGTTTTTTGTAACTATTGTGTTATGTAGTAGCATGATGGCATCATGGTCAAATTAAAATAGCTTTTAGTCTTCAGAAGAAGCTGGGAGGAAAAAAAATTCCAGAGCAATCCTTCAATGTATTTTCCCTTATTTTATTATTAAATGTGGGGAGGGATACGTTTATGGCTATATACTGTTATAGTTTGAATGATGAAATTAGCCAAAACATCTTAAATTAGTGTGTTGCAAACACAAATTTCTGCTGTCCTGGAAGTAGGTATGTGCAAGTTTCACACTAAAGTTTTTAATTTCAAAACAGTTATTGAAATTGTTCTCCTATTTCAAGCTTGGTGAATGTTGGAATTTTTTTACAATGGCTTTTTAGAACTGAAAACAAGTTGCTCAAAACCTAACACGTTTTAAGTCAAAATGGTTTGCCCAGTGTTCAGTTACTTCTCTTCACTTGTCAATCATAGTTACAAACCATATATTTCTATGAGAGAATCATTTTGAATTCAGAGCCAAAATTTTAATAGAATCAAGTAGGTAAGCAGAATGATTTATTCTTCTACCTGTTATTTATTTATTCATATAATGTATATGACTATCCATGTCATACATGATTCTACTGGGATACAATAAGCAATAAAAAACAGGATAAAAACAAAAAAGTTCATGTTCATTATTTTGGTCATAATTCAACATATGGCCACCAAACAGCTTTTGCATTTATTTGCCCAGAAAAACAACAAATGAGGAATTAGTCACTAGATGGTGCTAATATCATATGTATAGATTAATGATGCATTATACTAGGAAGGAGGGAGGAAAAGTTATCATGGGTTGTCTGAAGGTCTTAGGGCATGTGTGGATTCAGTTTTCCTCCTGCTTTGGTACCCCTTCTAGCTGGCAGCTTCCTATGTCAGAGGAGGAGGGGGAGATGGTTTCACAGGGTCTCTGCTGAGAGTCATGAGGGGAAGAATAGAGCTCCAGTCTATATTACATGTGAATGAAAGAATGAACTATAGGTCATGGGTTGTCCAGTTTTGTATAATATCCAGCAGATGTGTTGCTTATTGAGACATTCTGAAATATCTTCAAACAATTTATTCTACTTCATATTAGAGACTGTTTTTTGAGATGTTGAGTCTTGTACTAACCTTCCATCTCTATTAATAAAATACATTACAGAGGCAATATGCTAGGCTAAAAAGTTGCTTAATTAGCACATTCCACCATTTTATCAGCTGCTTCACTTTGCATTTTAACTTGTGTTTTGTGGCTTGCTAAATTTTCTTGGTTCTGTATGGATTTATTTTCGATTTCTAGAAACTGGGACTTGTAACTAGCAAGATTTCTTGGTTGCATGTTCCATTTTTCAGTAAACCATAAAATCTACTTTATATACACATACAAAAAGATAAACTATCAACTTACATATATTAATTAAGGGTTGTCACAAACAAGTCAGGCTTACAGTTGATATGGCTTCAAGAAATTTGGAGGTCAGTTTTGTTTTACTATGGCTCTTAGTTGATGTGCTGCCATATGGAATATATTTAAATTGAATTTTGCTATTAAGTCATTATGCAAAACTCAGACTTAGATTTTCTATTTCTATTTTGAATATTCATTTTAACTATCATCCACAGCAAAGACTCAGAAAGGATGTTTTGCAAATACCAGTCAAAAGACAAATTGTCAGAGGTTTGTTACTAGTTAGAGATTTCCAGACCAGGAATGTAGGAAATGTATATTTGCAACTTGGACTGAATATGAAGATTTAAAAAATATATTAGCCTTGGTGGCGCGAGTACAGTACTGCAAGCTACTTCTGCTGACTGTCGGCTGCCTGCAATTTGGCAGTTCAAATCCTACCAGGCTCAAGGTTGATTCAGCCTTCCATCCTTCCCAGGTGGGTGAAATGAGGACCCAAATTGTTGGGGGCAATATGCTGACTCTTTAAACCACTTAGACAGGGCTGTAAAGCACTGTAAAGTGGTGTATAAGTCTAAGTGCTATTGCTATTACACAGAAGAAAACACAGAAATAAAAGGTACTCGATTTCAACCTACATGAGAATAATAAGACTTTATAGCTCTTGACTGTGAATGGTTTGTAACAGCTACAGTTCTTGAATGACTATGAATTTACAGTTGTCATTTTTTTTGAGAGTGTGAGAATTGGGTTTGTACTTTCTTTGAGGAAACTTATGAAAAATATCTATAGACAAGTACATTGAATATGAGTTCAAATTATTTTTGTGGAGGGAAGCAGGGAAAAAGCACTTTCCAAACTTCATCAACTGTTGAAGTTCATTGGTAGAATACTCAGCTACTCTGTAGCTTGGAGGCAGCAAGAGTGAGTGCGAATTAGTTGCCATTTACTTAAAGTTTTCTATATGCAAAAATATTGACATATCATGATCAATGTTCCCTCTAATTTTTTTTCAGTGTGTGCGGAAAAGTATAGTGTTTGAGCGGCACATTTTCATGTCTGAGCACCTGAATTTTTTTCACAGATGTTTCACAGAGCAATTTGATTTATAGGATCTGAATTGGAATGGAGAAAAATGGTTTTGTGCATGAGTGAGTGTGTGTGTTCGTGTGTGTTTGAGTGAGCGAAGGATCTGGTAAGGGAACTGTGCCTATTTAGAAAAGAAGGTAAATTATTGCAAACATGATCAGTCGAAGATAAGTATGGGGACAGGTTGGGCGGTAGAGAGAAAGTGATAAAGGAGTAGGAGAGAGGAAGAGAGGAAGAAAAAAGGGAAGAGAGATAGAAAGAGACAGAGAAGGAGAGAGAAAGTGACAGAAGAGTGGGAAAGAAGGAGGGAGAAAGAGAGACAAGAGAAAGGATGAGACAGAAAGAGACAAAGAGGAGAGAGAAGGGAGGAGAGAAAAAGTGACAGAAGAATGGAAAAGAAAGAGAAAGAGAAGAGAGAGAAAGAGGATGAGAGAGACACAGAGAGAAGAGAGGAACAGGAAAGAGGAAGAGAGAACATCTCATTTCAACCCTGAGGTGCAAATATTCTCTTTGATTGGTAATTTTATTTGTTCATTTACTATCCAATACTCTCATTCCTCCTTAAGTTCATCAAGAATTTCCTTCTTTTTATTGAATTTATCACAATACCTTGAGAACAACTTTTTCAGCATAGCTTTACAGCTATTTAAAATATATAGAAATTTAGGTCACGTTTTCAGAACATTAGTCTACTATTTATAAGTCACTAAGTCAAAGAAACAGAATTCAGAAAGTTGGCTTCCCTTTTTGTAATTGCCTATTGCCTGCTTAACTTTTTACCTACATTTTTGATAATGATATTCACTGTTGACCCAAGAAGCCCATCGTAGAAAGAAACCCTCCATATGAACTTTGTTTGGTTTCCATGGAATGAAGTTGGTCTTTTTCTCAACCATACAGTAGCATATTCTTTCTAAGGAGGATATAATCAAGATAGTCCATAATTGCCTACCAATCTAACAGTATAGCAATTGACAATCTCTTTATATTTCAACTCTAACTCTTTCAGTCTTAAAGTTTGGTGAGGAGAAATCCAAAAATTCTTTTAAAGAGGAAAAAAAAATGCTTGGACAATTGCATCCATGGAGACATGTATATATTATGCACAACACACAGAGAAACAAACTTAACAAAGTGCTAAGTCGGCATACAAGACAAATAAATATAATAATAATAATAATAATAATAATAATAATAATAATAATAATAATAATTTGAAACTCTATGGAAAGTCAGAAATAGAAATCCAATCATTGACAAATACAGTCCGAGTATTCAGCACCGATATTTCAATGCAGTTTGGCATGGAAAAATGCGCCACTGTATCCATAAAAAGGGGCAAAATCACTGCATCTGAGGGAATTGAAATGCCCAATGGCCAACTAATTAAATGCAAAGAAAATGAAGCCTACAAATACTTAGGCATTCTGCAGTTGGATAACATCAAGCATGGAGAAGTAAAAACTATTGTCAGACGAGAGTACACCAACAGAGTTAGGAAAATTTTGAAATCTAAATTGAATGGTGGAAATACAATCAAGGCCATAAATACCTGGGCAATACCAGTTATAAGATACACAGCTGGCATAGTTAACTGGACACAAACTGATTTGGACCTTTTGGACCGAAAAACCAGGAAACTAATGACAATGCACTACAGTTTACATCTACGTGGTGATACCGATAGACTATATCTGCCCCGAAAATCAGGTGGCAGAGGATTATTACAAGTGAAGCAAACAGTTGAAGAAGAAAAACATGCACTGGCTGATTATTTAAAAGAAAGTCAAGAACATCTATTAATCGAAGTAAAGAACAAAAATCTACTGAAGGCCCAACAGACAAAACAAGAATACAGAAAAGATGTGATAAAATCAAGAATGGAGAGTTGGCAGAACAAAGCACTGCATGGTCAATTTCTGGAAAAAATAAAAGATAAAGTGGACAGGGAACAAACTTGGTTATGGTTAACAACAGGTACATTAAAGAAAGAAACAGAGTCACTAATCCTGGCTGCGCAAGAACAAGCTATCCGCACAAATGCCATTAAGGCCAAAATCGAAAAATCCTCTGATGATGCCAAATGCAGACTTTGCAAAGAAGCTGACGAAACTGTTGATCACATTCTCAGCTGCTGTAAAAAAATCGCGCAGACTGATTATAAATTGCGGCACAATTCAGTAGCACAAATGATCCATTGGAATTTGTGCAAAAATTATAATATTAAAACAGCAAAAAACTGGTGGGAACATCAGCCTGAAAAAGTCACAGAAAATCAGATGGTCAAGATCTTGTGGGATTTCCGTATACAAACCGACAAAATACTGGCGCATAATACACCAGACATCACACTGGTTGAGAAAAATAAGGTCACAATCATAGACATCGCAATACCAGGTGATAGCAGGGTCGCCGAGAAGGAACATGAAAAAATCGCAAGATACCAGGACTTAAAAATCGAAATTCAACGACTATGGCACAAACCAGCAGTGGTAATTCCAGTGGTAATTGGCACACTGGGTGCTATTCCAAAAGCACTGGAATTACATTTAAAACAGTTAAAAATTGACAAAATCACCATCAGTCAAATGCAAAAAGCCGCACTGCTTGGATCTGCACACATATTACGAAAATATGTTACGACGTCCTAGGCCCCTGGGTGGGGCCCGACTAGTAACCAATGCCAAATCCGGCGAAACAACTGGCCGCTGTGATACAATTGTACAATAATAATAATAAAACAAATAAAAATTCCATACCGCATCGGTCGTCGCGCGGGTTAACAAGGGCCGCGGCGGATGTTGGGGTCCCTGGACATCCGTCGACAAGTGGGCTACAAGTGGACCAGCCAACAAAACGACAAAAATATAGTGCAGATGAAAACCGTGCCATAATGGCCTGTTACTACAACTCAGAGCCAGAAAAAAGAGTCTATTTAAAGCGAATGTATGAATTATGGAAACAACAATATCCAGATTCAAATGTTAGTGAACAACGACTAGCAGATCAAAGGCGATTTATTATACGGAATAAAGTGTTTAGTGAAGTTGAACATGAGGAAATTCAGGCAAATTGCAAAACCCAAAAAACAATATCACAAGCGGAAATAACTGATATTCAAGACACAACTAAAGACATTATAGTAGAACTCCCAGAAGAAGCTCTCGGGGAGGAAATAACATCACCACCACTAGAACCAGTTATCACTGAACCAACTGATGAACTAACTCAAAAACAAAAAGAATTGAAGGATAAGATCATGGAGCATTTTCTGCTTAATGAGGAAAGGCAACGTTTACCATCACTAAAAACTGTGCCTAAGAAAATTTTGGCCCCTATCATAAAAATGGTTAATGCAGTGTTTTCAACAATTGAACCGGGATCCATCTTGGAAACAAACCAGTTAATGTACAGTGCAGCTGTAATAGTCACTAATGAACTAGGCATTAAAATTAAAGAACCTAGTCACACAACAGAAAAAGCATCAAAGCCAAAGTGGAAAATCCGTTTAGAACAAAAAATCAAAAAATTAAGGGCAGATGCTAGTAACTTAAAGAACATGCATGAGCAACGGCTTAAAAACAACAAAATCATAGATCGGCTAATCAGAAGATATAGATTGGATACAAGAAACATCAATGAAGCTGTAGAGATTGTAAAACAGCAGATAACAGCAACAGCTAGAAAAATTGAAAGATATGATGCACAAATCATCCAATATAAACAAAATCAGCAATTTCGATCAGACCAACGGCGTTTTTATCAAAGTCTTAATGTGAATGGTGACACCAAAAGTGAAAAACCAGAAAAGCAGGCCACAGTTGAATTCTGGAAAGAATTGTGGGAAAATGCAAAGGACTACAACAAGAAAGCAAAGTGGATACATGACTTTGAGAAAAGCATTGGCAACAAACAAATGCAAGTATTAGAAATAACAACTGAGATGGTCAAAAATCAAGTTAAAAAGGTAAAGAATTGGACATCACCTGGAAAGGACCAATTACATGGTTTCTGGCTCAAATATCTGACCAGTTTACATGCAATATTGGCCAGGCAACTGAATGAAATTTTACAAAAGGGCCAAATTGATGAATGGTTGACAACTGGAAAAACATATTTGATTCAGAAAGATGCAACTAAAGGAACAACACCTGAAAACTACAGACCAATAACATGCTTGCCAACAACCTTCAAATTACTCACAGGCATTATTGCAGATAACATGATGGATTATTTGGAAACAAACAACATCTTGCCAGTAGAGCAAAAAGGCAACAAAAGAAGGAGCAGGGGCACAAAAGATCAGCTTCTAATTGATAAAATGATATTAGAAAATTGTAAGAACAGAAAAACGAACTTGAATATGGTCTGGATTGATTACAAAAAGGCATTTGACTCACTGCCACATAGTTGGATCATAAAATGCTTAGAAACAACTGGCATTAGCAAAAATATTACATCCTTTACTGAAAAGGCGATGAAACGATGGAGAACTGAGTTGGCAGTAGGGAATGAGATCTACGGAATGGTTAATATCAAGCGAGGAATTTTCCAGGGTGATTCACTTTCACCTCTTCTCTTCATCATCACAATGATCCCACTATCAGTAATCTTAAAAAAAATGAAATTAGGCTACCAAACAGCCAAAGAAGCTGAAAAAATTTCGCATTTACTATATATGGATGATTTGAAACTCTATGGAAAGTCAGAAATAGAAATCCAATCATTGACAAACACAGTCCGAGTATTCAGCACCGATATTTCAATGCAGTTTGGCATGGAAAAATGTGCCACTGTATCCATAAAAAGGGGCAAAATCACTGCATGTGAGGGAATTGAAATGCCCAATGGCCAATTAATTAAATGCAAAGAAAATGAAGCCTACAAAGCCTGCATTCTGCAGTTGGATAACATCAAACATGGAGAAGTAAAAACTATTGTCAGGCGAGAGTACACCAACAGAGTTAGGAAAATTTTGAAATCTAAATTGAATGGTGGAAATACAATCAAGGCCATAAATACCTGGGCAATACCAGTTATAAGATACACAGCTGGTATAGTTAACTGGACACAAGCTGATTTGGACCTTTTGGACCGAAAAACCAGGAAACTAATGACAATGCACTACAGTTTACATCCACGTGGTGATACCGATAGACTATATCTGCCCCGAAAATCAGGTGGCAGAGGATTATTACAAGTGAAGCAAACAGTTGAAGAAGAAAAACATGCACTGGCTGATTATTTAAAAGAAAGTCAAGAACATCTATTAATCGAAGTAAAGAACAAAAATCTACTGAAGGTCCAACAGATGAAACAAGAATACAGAAAAGATGTGATAAAATCAAGACTGAAGAGTTGACAGAACAAAGCACTGCATGGCCAATTTCTGGAAAAAATAAAAGATAAAGTGGACAGTGAACAAACTTGGTTATGGTTAACAACAGGTACATTAAAGAAAGAAACAGAGTCACTAATCCTGGCTGCACAAGAACAAGCTATCCGCACAAATGCCATTAAGGCCAAAATCGAAAAATCCTCTGATGATGCCAAATGCAGACTTTGCAAAGAAGCTGATGAAACTGTTGATCACATACTCAGCTGCTGTAAAAAAAATCGCGCAAACTGATTATAAATTGCGGCACAATTTAGTAGCATAAATGATCCATTGGAATTTGTGCAAAAATTATAATATTAAAACAGCAACAAACTGGTGGGAACATCAGCCTGAAAAAGTCACCGAAAATCAGATGGTCAAGATCTTGTGGGATTTCCGTATACAAACCGACAAAATACTGGCGCATAATACACCAGACATCACATGGTTGAGAAAAATAAGGTCACAATCATAGACATCGCAATACCAGGTGATAGCAGGGTCGCCGAGAAGGAACGTGAAAAAATCGCAAGATACCAGGACTTAAAAATCGAAATTCAATGACTATGGCACAAACCAGCAGTGATAATTCCAGTGGTAATTGGCACACTGGGTGCTATTCCAAAAGCACTGGAATTACATTTAAAACAGTTAAAAATTGACAAAATCACCATCAGTCAAATGCAAAAAGCCGCACTGCTTGGATCTGCACGCATATTATGAAAATACGTTATGACGTCCTAGGCCCCTGGGTGGGGCCCGACTAGTAACCAATGCCAAATCTGGCGAAACAACTGGCCGCTGTGATATAATTGTATAATAATAATAATTAAATACAATCAAGGCCATAAATACCTGGGCAATACCAGTTATAAGATACACAGCTGGTATAGTTAACTGGACACAAGCTGATTTGGACCTTTTGGACCGAAAAACCAGGAAACTAATGACAATGCACTACAGTTTACATCCACGTGGTGATACTGATAGACTATATCTGCCCCGAAAATCAGGTGGCAGAGGATTATTACAAGTGAAGCAAAAAGTCAAGAACATCTATTAATTGAAGTAAAGAACAAAAATCTACTGAAGGCCCAACAGACGAAACAAGAATACAGAAAAGATGCGATAAAATCAAGAATGGAGAGTTGGCAGAACAAAGCACTGCATGGCCAATTTCTGGAAAAAATAAAAGATAAAGTGGACAGTGAACAAACTTGGTTATGGTTAACAACAGGTACATTAAAGAAAGAAACAGAGTCACTAATCCTGTCTGCGCAAGAACAAGCTATCCGCACAAATGCCATTAAGGCCAAAATCGAAAAATCCTCTGATGATGCCAAATGCAGACTTTGCAAAGAAGCTGATGAAACTGTTGATCACATACTCAGCTGCTGTAAAAAAATCGCGCAGACTGATTATAAATTGCGGCACAATTCAGTAGCACAAATGATCCATTGGAATTTGTGCAAAAATTATAATATTAAAACAGCAAAAAACTGGTGGGAACATCAGCCTGAAAAAGTCACAGAAAATCAGATGGTCAAGTTCTTGTGGGATTTCCGTATACAAACCGACAAAATACTGGCGCATAATACACCAGACATTGCACTGGTTGAGAAAAATAAGGTCACAATCATAGACATCGCAATGCCAGGTGATAGTAGGGTCGCCGAGAAGGAACATGAAAAAATCGCAAGATACCAGGACTTAAAAATCGTAATTCAACGACTATGGCACAAACCAGCAGTGATAATTCCAGTGGTAATTGGCACACTGGGTGCTATACCAAAAGCACTGGAATTACATTTAAAAGTTAAAAATTGACAAAATCACCATCAGTCAAATGCAAAAAGCCGCACTGCTTGGATCTGCACACATATTACGAAAATACGTTATGACGTCCTAGGCCCCTGGGTGGGGCCCGACTAGTAACCAATGCCAAATCCGGCGAAACAACTGGCCGCTGTGATACAATTGAATAATAATAATAAGGAGTGAGCCTGGCCAGCATGTGATGCATCTGGCCCACTGGCCGCAAGTTTGACAGTCCTGCTTTAGACTTTCTCAGATTCAATTATTTTATTTTATTTTATTTTGAAAAGGTTTTTTTATTTTAATTGAACAAAAACACAAAAAAAGAATCATCCTTCATTACATCTTGTAGAAAGTATGTTGATTGGTTACAGATAACTTTCGTGCATTTCTTCCACAGTCATTACTTATAGTAATATTAGATTATACACTTTAAATCAAAAATCTTGTATATCTGAAAGGAGGAGCCAATGTTGCGATGATACATCGTGCGGACTCGACAGTCCGAGTCCGCCAATGACACTTTTGCCCCTGGACGGTCCGGTAGGACCTAAACTGTCCCGAAGAGACAGTGACTAGGAAGACAAAAACTTGCTGGTCACAGGAACACCGCAAAGTCTCTGGTCGACCCAAGGAAAGCGCTTCCAACTGATGGCAAACAGGCAGTCCTCAGGCAGCCCTTCCGGAGATGGCTCCGGAAGGAAAGAAGAAGTGAAAGTGTTCCATCTGGTGAAGGTTTTTTTTTTTTTTTTTTACTTTCAGAAGCTTGCCCTAAGAATTTTTTTCCCTTTAAAGATATTAGACCTCTAAGTAAGAATAAAGCGGCGAATTTAATCCTTATTGGACTGTCTTAGAAAACTCTTTACTTTTGCTTGTAACGATCTTTTGTGGATTGAAGTGATTGCAACATTTCCTATTTCTCAGCTTAAAGTGAATGGACTGATTTTTTCCTTATTTTTACTACCTTAATTCTTTTGGCTTAAACAAAAACTTTTTTTTATTTTAACAAATTCCTCCTTCTCTTTGTTATAAACGTATATTAAAGATACTTGAAGAAAAGGTATACATACAAAAAAGTTGAATCTGCCAGTCGGAAGCCTGAGCCTGAAGTTTTTTTTTCTGAAACAATGTATCCTTTGTTCACTCCTATTTGACTTCACTGACTTTGCAAAGAAAGAGTTTGGAGCTTGTTTATAAAACCTGATAAAAACTCAAGGGCAATAACAGTGCTTTGCAGGTGTGTTTGGAAAATATTTTGGCAAAAGAAGGAAAAGGAAAGAAAAAGGCAAGAACCCTTCTACTTTGAAAACTACAAAAGAACTTATGTTTAAATATAGATATATTCTCCAAGAAACTCTCTTTTTGACAGGCTAGAGTGGCAGAGATTATCAGATTCTTTCTTTTTCTTTTTCTTTACATCTCTTTTCTTTTGGAAAAACGGATCAATCTTCAGATGAGGAAAACTTAAAAGTTCAAAATATCCTGGATGGACTTCAAAATATCTAAGAAGGATATGAGAGATTTGACAAGAAATGGGATAAACTATGGGTATCACAGTAAAAGATGGGGTTGGATCCCCAAAAATTAAAGAAGAAAATGAAAATACAGAAAACAAAGATAAGATAACAGATGAACTTACTAATGGAGCAAATGTGAGTGGAAGTGGAAAGAAGGGAAGCTGGAAAAGTGACTGTGACAATTTGGAGCTTTACCCCAAACTTCAAGATCTAGGAGAAAAAAAAAGAGCGAAAAGGATGGCGTTAAGAAGACAAACCATCCATAAATAAGTTTGATAACCAAAGTTAAGCTTATGTTAAAAACAACTCCAGGGCAACGAAACTACATGAGAGAACTTCTAAGCTACAAAGTGCTGAGAGAAGTTCAAAATTCTGGAAAGGAGCTGAAAAGAGAATTGACACAACAGCAGCAGAGAGAGATAAGACCATTCCGCTACTGGAAAGACACTGGTTGATAATGCTAGTTGATAATAAAAAACTAGCCAATTTTTGATGATTAATAAGTAGGGATTTTAGTATCTTGTAGACTGTTTTAGATTATCATTGAATGTTTATTCGTTAACATATAATTTACTATGATATTAATAATTAAATTATAACTTTAATTAAGATAAATAATTGGGCCATAAATTCTAAATTGGGATCTGGCGAAAAGGCTTTAAATTTTATTAACAAATCTTTGTCTAGATCTTGTTTTGAAGGTAAATTAATCTGGGTCAGAAGAGAGGAGATATGATACAAACAGTAAACATTCATTTTTTCTTTTTTTCAACTATAACAACGATAAAGAAATGTTAATGGATACTTTTGGTGATTATTAAGCAGAAATGTTAACATTTTTAGAGTGTTTTAGATTCTAAATGTTTAGTTTGTTAACATGTAATTAATCAAGATAATAAATGAAATGATAACCTTAATTAGTAAAATAAACTGGATATAAATTGCAATTTGGGGATTAGGGAAAAGACCTATAAATCTTATTAATAAATTTCTGTTGAGAGCTGGTTATAAAGGTATAATCTCTTTTGGGCCTGAACAGAGGAGAGGTGAGATAAATAGTAAACAATTTTTAGTTAACTACAATAATAATAAGGAAATGTTGATGGATAATATTTAATGATACATACAGTATGTTGTACTACTAAAAGTAATTCAGACAGAAGCGCTAATTTGTGAGTTGGGGGGGAAGGGGAGGGAATGTTAGATATCCTACTAATTAACTCTTTTTTAGAATATGTTATAAAGATGTAAAGTTATAGTAGGCTCATTGAGATTGTGAAAGTATGCCAGTAGGTGGTTGTGTCTTTAAATATAAATGATTTTAGAAAAAAAAAGTTTAAGTAACTAATCAAATACAGTGATAGTAAAATACATAAATTCTAAAATGTACAACTTAATTTGAATGAAGTATAGGTAATGATTGTAGAAGAAACGCACGAAATGTATCTGTCACCAACTTTATAATCCCTTGGCTTCATTCTCTTTTTAGCTGCTTGTTTCTTATGTGCCCAATGAGCCGCATCCAGCGCTCAGTACGCCAAGGGCCACATCTCTCGGAGTTGGTCACTTCACTCGGAAAGGGACAGAACTTGTAGTTTTTCTCAAGGCACCTCGGGAATGGGCACAAAATCACGTCCGAACACTATTTTGAAGGGGGTAAATCCCGTGCTGCTGTGCACTGAGTTGTTATACGCTACCTCAGCATGAGGCAATAATTCCACCCAATTATCCTGCAGGTAATTGATGAAACATCAGAGGTACTGCTCCAAAACAGAATTAGTCCTTTCACAAGCCCCATTAGTCTGAGGGTGGTGGGCAGAGTTTAGGCCCTGGGCAGAGCCTATCAACTTCAAAAACTCCTTCCAAAACAAGGAAGTAAATTGGACCCCTGTATCAGAGATGATGCGGTCCGGCACATCATGTAGATGATATACATGTGTAATGAACAACTTGGCTAAGGATTTAGCAAACGGGATCTTGGAACAAGGTATAACATGAACCTGTTTGTAAAACAAGTCGGTAACGACCCAAATTACCATATTTCCTTGACTCTCCAGTAATTCGACAATGAAGTCCATAGATATTTCTTTCCAAGGTGCCTCAAGATGGGCCACCCCTTGGAGAGCACTCTGGGGTTTTCCCGGTGGCCGTTTCGTGGCAGCACATGTGGGGCAGCTGGCTATATAAGACTCGATGTCCTTTAATGAGGGCCACCAAAATTGTCTTTTAATGAGATGCAGGGTTTTCACAAAACCAAAATGCCCAGCCATGCGTGAATCGTGGGCACATTGAAGAACCAGACTTCTAATGGTCGCGGGAACATACAATTTAGCCCCAATCTGAGCCAGACCATCTTTCATGGTGCACTCATCTGTATGTTGGATAAACCATTCAACAGTTTCAAGGGCCTCCTTGAGTTTTGTAACGAGGTCCTTTGTGACCTTCAAATTGGAACCGGTTTGGCTTCTGGTAACAATCGGAGCAGCGAGGCTTTTCGTTGGTATGACTGGGTGGACGACACTAAGCTTTGAGCTGTTATATTGAGGAAACCTGGACAAAGCATCAGCCATAAAGTTCTTTCCTCCTGGGATATACTTCAAAGTGAAATTGAACCTATTGAAGTGTTGTGCCCATCTCATTTGTTTGGGGAATAATTTCTGGGGAGTCTTTAATGCCTCTAAATTTTTATGATCAGTCCACACCTCAAAAGGGTGTTTAGCCCTCTCCAAGAAATGTCGCCAGGTCATCAAGGCCCACCTAACTGCAAAAGCCTCCTTTTCCCATATAGCTCATTGCCTATCAGTCTCAGTTAGCTTCCGAGAGGTGTAAGCGCAGGGTTGTAACTTTCCATCAGCATTTGCCTGAAGCAACACCGCCCCCACTGCAGTGATAAGGAAAGACATCCACACGCCAGTGAAGATAACCTTGCTGGGCTCAAAAATCATGGAGTAACCATCATAGATAGTTTACAGTTTCAGCTTTCATAAATTGAGCAGAGCACCTTAAATGTGATTTTGATCCATTTATTTCCTTTGGGAGATTATTTATACAAAAAAGAAATTGTCAGATTTTTTTCCTCAGGAGCTTTGTAATTTTAATAGTTCTGCACCAGAGACAGAAATTCAGAGGTTGCATCAAGTTTTACTCATGCTTAAACAAAAATAGCTAACATTAATGTAAAAATTACTTATGCTATTTTGACTGCTTTAGTGCATGCTATACATCAAGATTTAGAAAGGAGGAGTTTTTCTGTGCTATTTATGCTAGTTCTCTCATCAGCTTCAGCGTCATAGATTAAAGAATTTGAGCCATCTGTTTGAGAGGAACTTGGAAGACCGGAGATCTTATTTTCTTGGCAAGCAGTTTTCAAAAAGTTGCAGTGGGGAGTCTTCTTTGAAAGTACAAGTCTTGACTAGAGTATCAAAACTGTAACCCTGATTCTAGCTGTTCAAAATAAAAAGCATTGAAAGCTGGGGGACTTAAAGGAAAAGTGGTCACTTCACAGGGAAAATATGAGAAGGCCAAATTAGAGATCCTTTCTATGAACCAAATGTAGAATGCCTGAAGTTTTTACTTGCTGAATAATGATATTCCTGTTTAACACTGTCTCTTATGATTTTAACTTGTCCTAATATTATTGAAATAAGATGTCCAAGATTGGCCTCAGAACAGGTAGTCCTCAACTTACAATCACAATTGAGTCCAAAATTTATGTTGCTAACTGAGAATTTTGTTAAGTGAGTTTTGCCCAATTTTACAACTATTCTTGCCACATTTGTTAAGTGAATCACTGCAGTTGTTAATTTAGTAACACGATTGTTAAGTGAATCTTGTTTCTTCATTGACTTTGCTTGTCAGAAGGTCGCAAAGGGGGATCACATGACCCTGTAACACTGCAACCATAATAAATATGTTTCAGTTGTAAAGCATCCGACTGTAAATCATGTGACTGTGGGGATGCTACAATGATCATAAGTATGAAAAATGATCGCTTCAGATATCAACAAACAGACTGCTGCAATTCTACCAAGCCGAGGTGATGCAGTGGTTAGAGTGCCATACTGCAGGCTACTTCTGCTGCCTGCCGGCTGCCTGCAATTTGACAGTTCAAATCTCACCAGGTTCAAGGTTGATTCAGCCTTCCATTCTTCTGAGGTAGGTAAAATGAGGACCCAGATTGTTGGGGCAATATGCTGACTCTTAAACGACTTAGGGCTGTAAAAGCTCTATGAAGCGGCATATAAGTCTAAGTGCTATTGCTACCACTGCCCTACTAATCAAGAGAAGTGACAACAACAATCTATCACACTATCACCCAAAAATTCTGTTGAATATCATAAACAAATTATGTGTCATGTTAATATTGCTACATAAGGTCTTAGCTGAGGAAACGAGCTAATTCAGAGAAATCTAGTTCACTGCTTTTAGTTCTCCAACATTTAGCTGTAAAATTTAGCTGCAAAAAGATGATTCGGTTTAATGCCAAAATAAGCGGTGGAATTTTTTTTTTCCTCTATCAATCAACACTCCAATTTATGAAACGTCACAAGAAAATAGTGAAAATCTTCTGTAGTTCTCAAGCAAAACAACAACCTACATTCTGGCACTCCCCCCCCCCCCATCTGTTATATAAATGTATTAGTGCAAACTTTGTCAGAATGAAAGTTTCATAGATATATTTCTACTGTAGGCAGGGAGCTATTTTTTCTAGATCTCAAGTGGTCCTGAAAAGATCTTTCTGGGCCCTTTCCTCCTCCTATAGGGAGAATAGGCTTATCATCAGTCATGACAAAGTAAGCATGTTTTTAGAAAGTGCTACAATATTGTACATAATCACTCCTGGAAAGTATCTGAAGCTTAGTCTTTTATATAACTTAGGGCTGAGGTCCCCAACCCCCAGACCACAGCTCACAACCGGCTCTTGAGCCTTTCAGAACTGGGCTGCCGAAGTAGTGGGAGAGTACAAGTGTCTGCACTCAAGAGCAGTGGGTGAGTAAAGGCAAGCACGTTCTATTTGTGTGAGTGGTGGGTGCATATGCCCATTGCACACACAAATGGAGCTGCATGCACTTGCTTGTTCACCACACACATGGAACTATCCCCTCTCCCCCCAACCAGTCCACAACACCAAACAATTGGGGGATTCTGTCTTAGGGCTTCCTCCTTTGCCTCAATATCCGGGGGCGGGGGGGATAAGAATTTTATCTGTGGAGACTCCAAATCCCAAAATGCTGTTTTGTATTTTATGGGTGACCATAATAATAAGCATGACCAGGTAGTTGTTGTGATATACAGACAAAAGGTGCATAGGTAGCAGATAGTAGGGGAATTGCACAGAAGTCCACATTCAAATGATACATACAAGCCTCTAAGCAGCTCAAATGAGACTCCTGATCAGTCAGGGGTAGACTGGAAATTTAATAAAGAGAAAGAGAGCACTGAGATGGTAGAATTGCAATGAAGTTTCTTAACATTTAACAGTGAATTTGTTGAATCCTAGTTGCAGTTAAGATGCAATGTTGTGCAAATTTTCCATTGCTTTTTCCTGCAGTAGATGCTAGATACACTAAATTCAATAACCACAATATGGTTAAGCTTTTTTAAAGATCAAGTTTTTCTAAGTATTTCACATTTTCTAGAAATCCAAATCAAGATGAATATTGAAGCCTGAAACTGTATGGCATATAAATTGTAATATTTATGTATTTCAAACCTTCAAACATGGATATCTAATCATCAGACTCCAAGACTTTATTACTTGATGGTATAATTTTTTTAAAAATAGTTCTTACATACTTTTTTTTAAACTAGTCTCAGAGATTTTAATATAAGTCTTGCTCAAAAAGATCATCATTCTAATCTGGTGATAAGCAACAAAGATTTCTATTGACCACCTACTGTTCCTTGATGGATTTTTTAAAATCACCAATGAGATTAAAAGAAGCTGTAAATTATATTTCTATCAAAGACAATGAATATTGCACAGGTTTGTGCTTTTAGGATAAAATACATACGGGTAGACATTTTCCTTCAATGAACACAAATATATTCTTGAAGTATAAAATACAGGTGATGAAAATAAATGGCAAAACTTAATTCCTGCAAAATCTGTAGGGAAAAAATGACACCTCCCCTCCACTCAAACTAGAATATGGGTCCCGAACCCTCAGACCATGACCCACTACTAGACTATGACTGGTTTGGAACCAGACCAATTGAGCCATAGGGAGCACATAGGCAGTGATATGTCAATTAAATGTTTGTTACTGGAGCTACCTGCACATGCTTCAGCCTATCAAAAAATCTTTCTCTTCAAAGTTAGTGGGCTACCATTAAACATATCTAACATGTCTCTTTAACTTCCATTTTAACATGTTTATTGTTAAAAGTATAAGATGGGACATATGTAGGCACTACTTGTTTTTAGTGATAATAGTGGAAGGCAATTCATTTACTTTGCTTTTGCAGATTTATTGAATAGAAAAATTATTTATTTCACACCTGGCAAATCATAATATCATTCCACTCTGAATTACAAGTGACATGACCAGTTTTCATACTTCTGACCATTGTAGCATCCCCACAGTCATGTGATCAAACTTTGGATGCTCTGCAACTGGCATGTATTTATAATGGTTGCAACATCCCAGGGTCATGGAATTGTCATTTGTAACTAGGGAGCTTCTGACAAGCAAATTTAATGGGGAAGCAACATTCACTTAACAGCTTTAATGATTAGCTTAATAATTATGGAAAAAAAGTTATAAAATGTGGTACAACTCACCCACTGTCCTGCTTAACAATGGAAATTTTCAGCTCAACTGAGGTCATAAGTTGAGGCCTACCCGTTTAAATATAGAGATAAACTAATTAAATTAAATAATATCTGGATTGCAAAATATAAGGTGGCCACTAGATGGTACTGAAGAATTAAGAATTTCCAGTTTCTCTGCTCTCATCTATTGTTCTATATGAATTTCATGGAGAAAGAATGACTGTCACATCCCATAAAATCTTCATTGTTCTCACTGTCAGAAAATTTCCAGTTACAAGTAGCCTCTCACGATGGACTCTATCATCCAAGTTTAATTTCGTCTTTTTGCTGATATTTTTAAATAAAGCACTGGCTTGCAGTCATAAACTGCTTTATTTTCTAATGGTACCAATTATATCTACACTACCTGAATACCTGTGTTCTGCTAGGGAAATATGTGATTGAGCTTGATAAATAGATACTTACGATTGGCCTCTCCTATCCCCCCTTCTCTCCCTCAGGCTGGCCCTATTGATCCTCTCCTATCTCCTTCTCTTTCTCAGGCTTACTCCATAGAAGCTTCTCCTTCTGTCTCTCAGGCTTGCCCCACAGAGGCCTCTCCTATTTTATCACCTTCTGTTCCTTAAGCTGACCCCATTGATCCTCTCCAAACTCCCAGCCCACAGGCCAGATGACTCACGCGTTGGCCACACCCAAGTGGCACTTGGAACAGCTCTTTTCAGGTGCGGAGGGGGGAGGAGAGCATCTAACTCCTTAGCATCAGAATGTGTTAATAATAATATAAGAAAACTAATGATCTGATGGTCATTTCAAAAAAATCCTTTCTTAGCGAACACCTAGAAGCCAAGAGGAACATACATGCCAAATTTCAAGTTTGTAGGCTTAACGGTTCTGGAGATTTCGTGATGCTGCATGAGTGGTATTTCAGTTTTATATATATAGATTATATGTACATTAGGGTAAGAGACATTTTGGAAATAACATTTCTAGATTTTTGTTTAATTTTTATTATAGTAATCTACAGAATAATAAAGACAGGTAAGTTGGAAGCCTGATAGACATCATGGCATGATGGGCTCCAAGCTGTTTATTTCTATATTATCTTTCTATCCTGTTTTCAGCATCCTTAAGCTTCACAAAGAGATACAATACAAATTAAGGACAGGTTGTATAATTCTTATTTGTTCCCTCATAGTATTTTTTGGGGTGTGTGTGAGGAATATGTGTTAACCCAATTTCGGACCAAAGAGAGAAAAACTCACAATAATTGTAGATGCAGTCATTAACTAGCTGAGGCAAAATATTCAGCTTCCAAATGCCTTGAGCTTCTATGATCCTTCAGGAAAACTAAGAAAAACTACTAATTCTTTAAACATCATAGAATCCTTATTATGTTATTAAGATCACTCAAAACTGTACCAACTCTTCACCAAACTATATCAATAGCTCCCTCTTTTCCGCTCCCTCTTTCCTTGGGCTCAATTTTATCTTTTTTGATGTATATACCATTGTGTAATGTTCAGTCAGTCTAATAAAGGACTCAAATTAGGATGCTGGATTTTTTTGATTTGCAAAATTCCCTCTTTTTTTTGATATAATGTGCAGTGTGGGATTCAAATAATTTAACAACTGGTTCTCTGCCTTAATGAGAAGGCAGAGAGGTGGGCATGGTGATAGCACTCAACCTCCTACAGCACTCTGCCAGCCAAAACCGGGCACAGGGATTAATTACAAAATAAGTAATTACAAATTACTTGTGACATCCAGATCTAGCAAGCAAGGGCTGTGAAATGCACAGAAAATACACTTTTGTTTGGTTATGAAGAAATATCCCAAAAGTCAGATGTACACTAAATGCAGACTGGCTTTGAGCTACACACCTCCCCAGCAAACAACAAATTTTGAAGCTCCAGGTAAAGAGGATTCATTTTAGGATGAGTAACCACAATTTGCATGTTGGAGGTTCCTAATGCTGGGAAACTCTGCATTTTAAAGAACATTTGAGGGAGGGATGCAGAAAAGCCCTTCTCTCCCAGAGGCTGTAGAGACCCAGCCAATAAAAAGTCTGTTTGTGAAGCAACTGATCAACATTGACAAGGCAAGCCACTAGTATATGAAAGTAAGAGCAAACTCCATTCCTTTCTAATATTGATGATGTTACCTAGTTTAATAATGAAACATCTGCAAGAAAACCATCAAGCTCAGAGAGCACCAAAGACCCCACAGTTCCACTTTGAGCTACAAATATTCTCTTCTATTGATAACACTTTTTGGTTACTCAGAGCCTGCCTTATATGAGGTGGCTCCCAGTGGATTTCATTCTAAATTTTGATATGATTTCTGTAAATAAGGAATGTAGAATTATAATGGCTGAGTATTTGATCCTTCATATTTCACATAAATACAAAGCTAAGGGACAAAGAAATAAAAAACATCTGAAAAAAGAAGGCTCAGGAAAAAAGTGAAAGTGTAAGAAAGAGGAAAAGAAGGAAAACCAAATGGGGAGAACATTGGTGAAGTCAACATCAGACGAGGAATCTTCCAAGGGGATTCACTTTCACCACTACTGTTAAACATTGCATTAATTCCACTGACAATAATCCTACAAAACACAAAACTGGGATACCAAATCTCAAACCATCTACTATGCATGGATGACTTAAAAGTGTATGCGAAAAGCCCCACTGAACTTAAATCAATACTCAACACAGTTCAACTGTTCAGCAGTGACATCAAAATGAACTTAGAGCTTGAAAAATGTGCTATATTATTCATGCGGCGAGGAAAAATGGAAAAAACAGAAAGAATAGAACTGGGAAATGGAAATATAGTGAAGGCATTAGCAAAGGTTACAAGTACATAGGCATATTGGAAGCAGATAATACCTTGAATGGAAAAGTTAGAGAGTCAACGCAAAAGGAATACATCAGGAGGGTCCGCAAAATATTAAAATCAAAGCTGAATGTTGGAAACATAATTAAAGCCATTAATACACGGGCAGTTCCAGTAATATGCTACTCAGCTGGAATCATCAACTGGACTTCATTCATCAAGGTATCCTTCTGCGACGACTGCGGGAGGTGGGGGTGGGAGGCACTGTTTTGCAGTGGTTCTCCTCCTACCTCTCGGACAGGTCGCAGTCGGTGTTGGTCGGGGGGCAGAGATCGTCCCTGAGCCCCCTAACATGCGGGGTGCCGCAGGGTTCGGTCTTATCCCCCCTACTATTTAACATATACATGAAACCGCTGGGCGAGATCATTCGGAGGCACGGGATAAAATACCATCAATATGCGGACGATACGCAATTGTATCTGTCCGCCCCGTGCCAACTCAATGAAGCGGTGGACGTGATGAACCAGGGCCTTGAGGCCGTTAAGAACTGGATGAGCGCTAACAAACTGGTACTCAACCCGGACAAGACCGAGTGGCTGTTGTGTTTCCCTCCCAAGAATTTGGCCAATGTTCCAACACTTAGGCTGGGGGGTCAAATTTTATACCCCTCAGATAGGGTCCGCAACTTAGGAGTCCTCCTGGACCCACAGCTGACGTTTGACCACCAGTTGTCGGCTGTGACCAGGGGGGCATTTGCCCAGGTTCGCCTGGTCCGTCAGTTGCGGCCCTACCTAAACCGGGAGGCCCTCGCAACAGTCACTCGAGCCCTTGTGATCTCTAGGCTGGAATACTGCAATGGGCTCTACATGGGGTTGCCCTTGAAGTGCATCCGGCGACTGCAGTTAGTCCAGAATGCAGCCGTGTGAGTGATAGTGGGCGCACCGCGGTTCGCCCACGTTACACCCATCCTCCGCGAGCTGCACTGGCTACCTGTCGATCTCCGGGTGCGCTTCAGGGTATTGATGACCACCTTTAAAGCACTCCATGGTAGTGGATCTGGGTACTTGAGAGACCGCCTTCTGCCGATCACCTCCCTTCGACCGATTAGATCGCACAGACTGGGCCTCCTCCGTACTCCATCTGCCAGTCAATGTCGACTGGCGACTACACGGAGGAGAGCCTTTTCTGTTGCAGCTCCGACCCTGTGGAACGACCTCCCCGTTGAGATCCGCACCCTCACCACCATCCAGACCTTCCGCACAGCCCTCAAGACCTGGCTCTCCCATCAGGTCTGGGGATAGGTTCCCAATTTACCCGCCCGAGTGTTGACTGTTGAATGCAAGTTGTGTTTTTATTATTTTCTTTCTTTTGCTCACATATTGTTTGTCTTTGATCGTGCACCCCCTTCCCTTTGATTGTAAGCCGCCCTGAGTCCCCTCAGGGAAAAGGGCGGCCTATAAATCTCAATAAAATGACAAAATGACAAATGACTTTGACTGAACTGGAAAACATGGACCAGAAAACACGCAAACTTTTGAATATGTACCATGCTTTACATCCACGAAATGACATCGACAGGTTGTACCTGCCAAGAAAAATAGGGGGCAGGGGGCTATTGCAAATCCATCAAATTGTAGAAGAAGAAAAATGAAGTTTGAATGGATTATGTGAACCAAAGTACAGAAAAATTGCTGTAGGATGTGAAAACAGAGAATAGCATAAAAACAACAGAAACAAAGGCAGAATATAAGGGAAAACAGCTGGATGACAGATTAAATAGATGGAAAACCAAAGCTTTGCATGGACAGCACTTGAAAAACATTGAAGGAAAATGTGATGACAACTTGACATGGACATGGCTTAAGATGGGAACTATCAAGGAAGAAACTGAAGATTTAATATTGGTTGTTCAAGAACAACCACTACAAACTAATGCTGTGAAAGTGAAGATACAAAAATCCACTGACAACCCAAACTGCCGACTTTGCAATAACAAAGTCAAAACTGTTTCACATTTAATATGTGAATCAGCAAAATTGCACAAACTGATTACAAAGCTAGACATGACCGAGTTGCTAAATTAATCCACTCGTCATTATGTAAAAAATATGATTTACCTATATCCAGAAAGTCATGGGAATATAAAGTCAAAAAAGTTATTGAAAATGAGAACGTGAAGATCTTGTGGAACTTTCAAATACAAACGTATCGTCATTTGGAGCACAACATGCCTGATATCATGGTTGTAGAGGACCGAAATGTACAGTTTATTGATATCACTGTACTAGGAGATGCCAAAGTCAAAGAAAAAGAACTAGAAAAAAAATCACAAAATATTGCAACCTGGCCATTGAAACTCCATGGCTATGGATAAAGCATGTAACAGTGATATCCATTGTTATCGGGACACTTGGCACCATGTCCAAGAATTTTATAAGATACCGTATATACTCGAGTATAGGCCGACCCGAATATAAGCCGAGGCACCTAATTTTACCACAAAAAACTGGAAAAGTTATTGACTCGAGTATAAGCCTAGGGTGGGAAATGCAGCAGCTACCGGTAAATTTCAAAAATAAAAATAGATACCAATAATGTTTTTGAATATTTATTTCAAAGAAAAACAGTAAACTAGCGGTGTATTCAATGAAATACTTCACTCACCTCATGATGCTGATGTCCCGCTGTGATGATGATGTCCCGTGCAGCCGCGGGAGCGATGTCCCGCCTCCTATGACACACGGCACAGTAATTCCTATCATTGGATCACTGTACCAGAGGAGGTAGGACATCGCTATGTGGCTGCTTGCCATAACAAGGAGGAGGTGGGACATCGTTGCAGAGCGGCAGGGGGGGGGAGGAAGGGGAATCGTAAGACAGCCCTGCATTACATTAGAATGTGAGGAGGGGGGATGGTGCGGTGCGCGCTGCGTGGCAAACTGACACAGAGGGAGGGGAAACTCACAGGGGCACTGGGCCATTCACGAGTGTCACCCAGCGGCATGGCCCCGCCCCTTTTTCTCCTCCATTTCGGGCAAATTTTTCACTGACTCGAGTATAAGCCGAGGCGGCTTTTTTCAGCCCAAAAAGTGGGCTGAAAAACTAGGCTTATACTCGAGTATATACAGTACATCAACAAATTGCAGCTTCCTGCAATAACACCAGCGGAACTGCAAAAATCTGCGCTACTCGGAACATCTTATATTTTAAGAAGGTACTTGGTTGATACCTAGGACGCTGGCAGCAAACGGTATCAACCATTAACACCAGTCAATGGTATTTGTAATGCATTTTTGAATGTTCAGTTGTCTGAGATTCATGTTTAATGAATAAAGTATATATAATAATACCACCCCAGTGAGACACTATCTTGACATGGTTGTGGGGCTTGTGTGCTTGTAGGAAGCTAAGAGCTATGCCAGAGTTTCAAACATACATCAGAAGAGTCAGACAAAAAGTGTCTCTCTTGTAACACTAGTGAAACATACATTTCAGAAAGCCATACAGGCTCAGATGTTGCTCTGGTTAACATGGTCCCTGACAGATGTTGGAGTTGCTAGACATTTGGTGAAAAACAGGACTCAGAACTGTTGGCTGAACAACCAGGGCCAGCAGCTTTAGGACCACTGGAAGAAAAGTTTTTTATCTGTCACAAATACACAGTGCTTCAAAACAAAGAAATAATGATATTATTACAGATAAAGTCCAACAAGGGGATACTTGAAACAAATGCACCAAAGAACAACATCCAGAATCAGAAATAACAACAGAGGCTAGCAGATCCATGCCAATTTATAATCTAAAATAAAGTATTCATTGTCATACACCAGCATATAATTTGGGTATATACTGTTGTTTTTCTCTGGTTCCATCTAGTCATCAGGGCTCAAATGCCAATATGTATGTTTGGAAGTTTACTCATCAACCCTCATTCCCAAAACAACTCCATGCAGGTATAGGAGGAAAAATCCAGCTGTAGTTACAAGACAGGAATAAAATGGAGGCTGCTTGAGAAAGGTTTGTTAATGGGAAGAACCAACAACAGCATGTAGTTCTGAGACAGCTGACCCCTTCCCTGGATGGATGGATGGATTGTATAGGGTTCTGAGATGCTCCAGAAGGTTGCATAATGTAATGAGCCTTTTGCTATTCTAATGATGGTGAGTTTATCCCTGTCCTTAGAGCTGGGTGGGAATATAGATTTTAGGAGTCTTTGTTTTTCTACTTTTTAATTCCTTCTGGGGGAGCTGGACTGAGGGTGTTATGTTTATGAATACACAAACCTGGATTTTTTTAATGGGCACAAAATATCTATCTCTAAAGACTTCAAGCATCTACTGGAGGCTGTTTCCTATAGCAGGAAGACTGGGGCTGCTTTCAGCCTTTAAGGGCATGTTTCTCCATTTCTCCTTTCCTGCCTCTTTCAATACTAAGAATAAAAAATATTTTAATCGGGGGAGGGGGCTTCTTACACAGACTCATTTAGCATTTAGAACAGCAGCAGCCTAATGGAATTGTGTGAGCTGCTGGTGGTCTGCTGGCAGCAGTGGCCCACAGCAGTGCCAAGGTAAGTGGAGGATAGCAGTAGCTGGAGGCAGAGGCACAGGGATGAGGCATGCAGTCTGCACTGCACTGAATGCACTGGGCAGCCACCTTTCATGTTCCAGCTACATGGGATAGAGCAGGCAGGTCTGGTGTTGCACATCATGTGCTTCCCTCACACTCTGCCTGTTGCTGGTGCCTCTGCTGTCATGCCTTCATCTTGGAAGGTCAGCTGTATAGCCCCTGCTGCGGGTCACCTCCCCCCTCCATGTACACCCACCTGAAAGGGTGGTAAGTTCAGCCATCCTGGAAATGGTAAGTGCAGCTGTCCTAGAAATGGTAAGGGGCTGGCCCGTACCACTTCGGCTCTGCCCAGCCTGGCAGACTTGTGGGCACACAGGAGGTAGGCGCATGCCTGCTCAGGCCTGGCCCAGATTTGGCTCACAGCATCCCAGAGTGAATGTATATGCCTGCCCCTCTTGGTGCCGGGCTGGTGCCTGCCGCATGCCGCATGCCTGCTGGGCTGGTGTGGGCTGGGCCTGTGTGTATGTGCAGCTGTCCTATGCCCCCTGCTGTGCATATGTGCATTAGCTAGGATGCTTTGAGTGGCACCCCTGCTCTAGCCTGACACTGTTGTAAGCAAATGCAGGTAGTCCTTGGCTTGTAATAGTTCAATTAGTGACTGTTCAAAGTTACAATGGCATTGAGAAAAGACCTATGACTGTTTTTCACAGTTATGACCTTTGCAGCCTCTCCATAATCATTTGATCAAAATTCAGATGCTTGGCAACTGATTCATATTTATGACTGTTGCTGTGTCACAGTCATATTAGTGGTGGGATTCAGCTGGTTTGCACTGGTTTGGGAGAACGAGTAACTAATTTTTTGAATTAAGTTTTTCATTTTTAAATGTATATGTATTAAACATATGAACAGTATGACTTCTGGGTATTAATTTTGATACTCAAAAATAATAATAAAATTGACAATTTTGATCACTTTACATTTGTCATACTCACATCTTCTAATAATATTATAAAAAACACAATCATCCTTCAACTTCTTATCCTTTCATCTATCTACTAATTTTAGCATGTTATGTAACAATATTCATTGTGGTATTCCCTTCTTTCTGATTTCTACCTCTATTTAGTCTCTTGATAAATCCAATCTTATGTACATAAGTATTCTATTTCTATCCTTCATCTGTTATCCATGTTGATTTTTGATAATTATATTAATCATATATAATTATCATAACATTATAAATATGCAATTACATTTGTTAACATTACTCCACCTTGTATATAATCCTCATCATTTAATTGTTCAATATTATGTTATATTACTCAATGCTAATAACCATGATAACCTTAATAATGTTATTTAGAGGTATATAATACAAACATCTTTCAGCTTCTGATCCTTCCCTCTACATACCAGTTTTAAAATATTATATTGGAGTATACATGACCATATTTTCCCTCTTTCTAATTCCTACTTCTATTCTAAATCTTGATAACACAGTACTGAAATTTAGATGTTCAACATCAAGATCTTGCAGTAAGTAAAGAGAATCTTACACTATTGGAAATGAGAACAACTCTGTAAAGATGCCGCCTATTCTACTAGTAGTTAAGTAAGCAGGGTTCCCAGTGAATGTATACTGAAGTAATATTTGTCCCAGGTACTTTGTAGGATGTTAGTTTTCTGTAGGTTTTTTTTCCTTTAAAAAACACACAGATATAAAATAAAGCCAATTACATTGATATAAACATAAATTTATTGTAATATCTTTCTATCTTTTCTAATTACTTACACATAAATTTGTATGATTTATCAAAAGAAAAAGATACATTAGTGTTAATAGATTTTATATTTTAAAAAATGGGACAATAACTATTTGCTTATTAATTTCAACAGCTTTGAAGAATTTTCAGCACAACATGACGAGTCCCAGTGTTTGTTAGAGTCAAATATGAATGTGAATGCATTCCATGGATCCAGATTCTGAATAACCGTGGATAGGACTATAACTAAATATAAATGTGACATGATTATAAAACAGAGCTTCTTCCCAACATATTAATGCACAATATTTGTCAACTAGGAGCAGAGGTGGGTTCCTACCAGTTTGGCCTGGTTCGGCCAAGTAGGTAGTAACTCGGCCTACCACGCCCCCGAACGGGTTCTCTCAGCAGCGCCATAGGTGCCGCCATCTTTTTTTTGCTTCTGCACGCAGAAGCATTTTTAGTACTGTGCATGCATGCATAATGCACATCAAACACATGTGCATGTGCTCAAAGTACGCCCCTGAGCGAACCAGCAGTAGCAGCAGCCAGAACTCACCCCTGACTAGGAGTGAATGAAAACATTTACATGAAAAAAGGTATTTTGGAAAAAAAGTTTTCAGAGATAAACATTCCTCAAAAGACCTTCATACTGTAATGGTATAAAGACTACCCCTCCCTACACCCCAAAAAACAAAAACTGAAGCAAAAGATTGTAAAAGTTGCTACATGGAAAAACATCCTTTTTGCTAATAGTGACTCTCAAAAAGTGAAACTACATGCAACTGCAAACAAGTCCCAAGAATATCATGCTCTGCTTGTAATACATTTAATAGCCAGTGTAAAATTGGTAATTACCTGTCAACAGGATTTCCATATATTCCATTTTCTATGTATTCCATGCCTGCAATACTTTAAATAAACTATTATGGCAATATTGCAATGTTTTATGTTAAGGAAGAACTGTTGAATATGGTTGTCCTCTCTACACACACACCCTTTTCCCTGCCTGCCTGCTAAGTCCCCAACTTGCAACTGGTCCTAAAGTCCTCAATTTATGACCGGCTGCAAGTCCTCGGCTTATAATTGACAGCCGGGAACAGCCTAGCCGTGCCTGATTGATTAAGATGTGGCTGGCTGAGCGCGGGCTGCCAGAGATACTCCTATTGGTCGCTCTGCTTGACAGCTCCCGTATAAATAGCTGTCAAGCAGGGCGAGGTGCTGAATTCTCACTGTATATAGTTACCTGTTGCTGTTACACAATAAATAGCTGTTTGCTTACCTCAGCCAACTCACATCTCATCTGTTCCTTCGAACTTCAACACTGGCGACGAGGATGGGATGCTGACGGTTCCTGCCTGAACAGTCACTAAATACAAGGAAGCAAAAAAAAATTTCTTGAAGTAAACAACTATTTTACCTCAGGCAGCAGCAGCCATGGCTTTGCTTCTGCCTTTCGATCTGTTTGAAACTGCCAGCGAGTCTTGGGCTGGGTTCCTGGAGCATTTTGAATGCTTTCTGATTGCTAACAATAACCACAACCTGCCCTCCGACCGCAAGTGCAACTTCTTTTTGAGCTCCTGCAGTCCCGAAATGTTCAATACATCCAGGGCTCTCTCTTTGCCTTTGGCCGTATACGAACTCAGCTGGAACACTCTAATATCTAAGCTAAAAAACCACTATGCTCCAACGCCATTCTGTTCAGAAAGACTCTGAGACTGTGAGCCAGTTCTTGCAGTCTCTCCGGACGGCGGCGATCCAGTGCGAGTTCGTTGACCTCGATGACTCTCTCGTGGAGCAATTTGTCTGCGGAGTTTGGGATCTTCATGAGCCGAGGTGGCACAGTGGTTAAATGCAGCACTGCAGGCTATTTCAGCTGACTGCAGTTCTGCAGTTCGGCTGTTCAAATCTCACTGGCTCAGGGTTGACTCAGCCTTCCATCCTTCTGAGGTGGGTAAAATGAGGACCCAGATTGTTGTTGGGGGCAATATACTGACTCTGTAAAACTGCTTAGAGAGGGCTGAAAGCCCTATGAAGCGGTATATAAGTCTAACTGCTATTGCTATTGCTATCTCCGCTTGAAACACAGGCTGTTGGCTAGGGCAGAGATCACATTGCAGCAGGTGGTGGAGGAAGCTAGAGCTGCTGAACTGTCAGAGCAGTCCACGGCTGAGATGCACCGCATCCAGCTGCCACCTCCACCATCCCACAGAACCTGCCTCATCGATGAGCTCATGCCCCTCAACGAGTTGGAAGAGGACCAGGTGGACCGCTTGAGAGCTGTGCCCAGATGCCTACCACCACAGCTGGCTAGCTGTTCCACCATCACTGCCTGTTTGGGTTGCAGGGGCAACCACGCTCGCTCTGCGTGCCCCTTTAAATCTGTTTGCAACAGGTGCACCAAGAAGGGACACAGCTCAAGTCTGCCATGCTACGTTGCTGCTTGCCCCACAACCAGATGCCCAGCCGCAGGTCTACAGCCAGCCGGCACAGCCGCCCCACCAGCATCGGCAGAAGGACAACTGTTTCACTTTCAACAGGAATCCTCCGGACACCCCTGCAGAGTCAGTCAGCAAGGCAACAGCCGACTCCAAGAAAATCACTGTGTCCCTGCTGCTAGAGGGATCGCCCTGCATCATGAAGGTCGACTCTGGCTCCTCCCACTCCCTCCTGTCATGGGCCACTTTCTCTCTACTGTGCCCGAACATTGACTGTCTCCACCCGACACTACCCTTAAAGACTACCAGGGGACTCAAATTCCCACCCTGGGCTGTCATTCTGTGTGATTAGACTATGGGGCTTACTGCAGTCTTCCCATCCTGATCATGGAAAAGCCTCTGCCTGCCCTGATTGGTTGGGCTTTATTGGTTCCCCTCATTGGGCCTATCCCTCTTAGGGGTACATCAAACCGTGGTAGTCTCCCCTAGCATTGAAGACGTCATTGCAGAATTCGCTGACATCTTTGGTGGTAAGCTGCGGGAATACAAGGGGATCCCTATTTCCTTGAATTTGGACCCCTAGGTTGCCCCTATCAAGCTGAAGGCTCGCAGGGTGCCTTTTGCCTTGAGGCTGAAGGTTGATGCCAAACCTGACAAATTGTTGGCACAGGACGTCCTGGAGCCCATCGACCACTCCAAATGGGAGACCCTCATAGTGGTTCCGGTCAAGGCCGATGGGTCTATCAGAATCTGCGCCAACTATAAATCAACCATCAACCTTGGCCTCCAGGCAAACCCTCTATCCAGTCCCTGTGGTGCAGCACCTGCTCCACTCCTTGGGGCAGGGTTGCATTTTTGCCAAACTGGATATGGTACAGGCCTACCAGCATCTCCTGGTGGATGATGAGGCCATGGTGGCTCAGACGATTGTCACCCACCACAGGGCTTTCCATTGCCGCTGCCTTCAATTCGGCATTTCTGTTGCCCCGGGGATCTTCCAGAGCCTCATGGAGCGATTGCTCCATGGGCTCCCTGGCGTGGTTCCCTACTTCAATGATGTCCTGATCGCTGCGCGCAGCCACTCAGGTCTCATCGAAGTATTACAGAAGGTCCTTGAGCATTTCAGGGGGGCGGGTTTAAAATTAAAGTGCAGCAAATGGTCATTTGCTGTGCCAGGGGTGGAATTCCTGGGTTTCTTGATAGATGCCCAGGGCATCCACCCTACCCCCTCCAAGGTTGCTGCCATCAGGAATGCCCCAATGCCCGCCTCTAGGGCAGAGCTACAGGCATTCCTTGGCCTTTTAAACTTCTACGTGCCATTTTTACCTCATAAGGCATCACTAGCCAAGCCGCTACATCGGTTGCTCAACCGAT
This sequence comes from Thamnophis elegans, assembly GCF_009769535.1. Taxonomy (NCBI): domain Eukaryota; kingdom Metazoa; phylum Chordata; class Lepidosauria; order Squamata; family Natricidae; genus Thamnophis; species Thamnophis elegans. Next base: position 85,148,253 of record NC_045558.1, on the reverse strand, counting down.
CTGTGGCCCAGTGAAGCGCATGCGTTCGCAGCTGTCAAAGCTATGCTTATGTCAGCGGCTGTCTTAGTGCAGTATAGTGACAAGCTGCCACTGATGCTGGCATGTGATGCCTCCCCTGTTAGTCTGGGGGCAGTTCTGAGCCATGTCCTCCCCAATGTCTCTGAAGCCCCCATAGATTTTTATTCCCGGGCACTCTCTCCAGCTGAGAGGAACTACAGCCAGATCGACAAGGAGACTCTGGCTGTCATGTCTGGGATTAAAAAGTTCCATGACTACTTATATGGATGGTATTTCACACTCTTTACTGACCACAAGCCTCTCCTTGGACTTCTGGCTGGTGACCACCCCTCCCATCCTCTCTCCTCGGATGACCCTTTGGATGGAAGTCCTGGCAGTGTATTCTTATACGCTGCAGTACCGTCCGGGCAAGCAGCTAGGGCATGCTGATGCCCTCAGCCGCTGCCCCCTCCATGTTACTGACCCACAGCCGTTGCCATCCTTGTCAGTTCTTTTCATTGCCTCCCTCGACTTCCCGACTGCCTTGGACATGGTGGCCCACACCATGGCTGACCCTGTCCTTTCCCAAGTCGTCTTGTGGGTTTTGAGGGGCTGGCCTATGGGCAGGGTCTCCAAGGAGTTCCGCCACTTTAAGACCCACCAGTTGGAGCTGTCCATCCATAGCGAGTGTTTGCTTTGAGGGGATAGTGTCATCATTCCCCCCCTCTACCACTAGGTGCTTGACTGCCTCCATGGGGACCACCCGGGCATAGCTCGCATGAAGGCGTTAGCTCGCAGCTATGTCTGGTGGCCCCACATGGATGAGGAAATAGCAGCCCGGGTGGCCCGGTGCTCCCCATACCAGCTGTCCTGCCCCGCACTGCCCGTGGTGCCTCCACCGACTGGGAGGTTCCTAGGGGACCATGGTCAAGACTCCACTTAGACTTTGCGGGTCCACTCCATGGGCAGATGTTTCTGGTGGTTGTGGACACTTACTCCTGCTGGGTGGAACTTATTCTCATGTCTTCCACCACTACAGAAAGCACCTTGCAGGCCTTGCAGCGCCTTTTTGCAACTCATGGGCTGCCGGACATTGTCGGGTCTGACAATGGGCTGCAGTTTGCATCCGCAGCCTTCCAGGAGTTCCTGGCCATGCAAGGGATCCGCCACGCACCTACCGGCCCTTATCATCCTGCTTGCAATGGCCGGGCGGAACGAGCCATCCGCTCGGCCAAAGAGGCATTGGGCAGGATGGATCGGGGCGACTGGCCAGCAAGGGTGGCTGCTTACCTTCTAGGTCAGCACTCCACCCCTTGCCCTATCTCCAACAAAAGCCCTGCTAAGCTGCTGATGGGCTGGCGCCTGTGAGCCATCCTGGACAGACTGCACCCACTCTACTCCGGGCAACAGCCTAGCAACCTGTGGGCTCCTCCCCGCACTTTGGGGGAAGGGGACCTTGTCTGGGCTCAGAATTTTACTGGGGATCCAAAGTGGGTGCCTGCCACCATTACTGCAGTAATCGGTCCCTGGTCTTACAGGGTTGCCCTCACAGATGGCACCGAGTGGAGGCGCCATGTGGGTCAGTTGAGGTGCCGCCTTCCACCCAAGGCCTGCACTCAATACGGCCCGTTGAGCCGTATTGAGCAGCCAGCCCCAGTTCCACCGTGGCCCGCAATTCATCCATCGAATGCAGCTCCGTTTGAGGCCTTCGCCCAGTCAGGCCTTCCCTACCCTGCTACTGCCTTCTGGCAGCCATACCAAGTTCCATCTCCATCTATCAATGCTCCTCCTGGGTTTCCCCACCATGAGGCTTTCACCCAATCAGGCCTCACCTATCCTGCCACCACCTACTAGCAGCCACAATCTGGTTCACCTCCGTCGGATGCGTCCCCTCACCCTGTCCTACCTTTTCTGCTGGATCCGCCTTCGGGGGAAGGCCTGCATGATGTCGCCCGGAGCTACACTCCCTTTAGGGAGGAGCTACCACAGTGACCTCTTACCCCGCCGCCCCCGCCGCTGCAGCTGAGGCATTCTATGCAGGTCCAACGCCAGCCCGCCTACTTAAGCGATTACGCATGTGCAATCTTCATGCATGTGCCCTCGCTATGAGGGAAGGAGTGCTAAGTCCTCGACTTGCGACTGGTCCTAAAGTCCTCGACTTACGATTGACAGCCGGCAACAACCTAGCCATGCCTGATTGGCTAAGACATGGCTGGCTGAGCACGGGCTGCCAGAGGCACTCCTATTGGTCGCCCTGCTTGACAGCTCCCATATAAATAGGTGTCAATCAGGGTGAGGTGCTGAATTCTCACTGTATATAGTTACCTGTTGCTATTATACAATAAATAGCTGTTCGCTTACCTCAGCCGCCTCACGTCTCATCTGTTCCTTCGAATTTCAACTTCAACTGTTATTTTTCCCCTTACAATCCATAGTGTTAAAGACTTATACAGTTATGTTATCCTGATGTAGGCTCTGCCTATTTTATACATGTGTACAGTATTTTCCTCATCTCCTTCTGGTTACATATGCAGTAGAATAAAGTGAAGCCCTCAACTCTATGTACTTTATGTGAAATAAATCTCTTGATTGCAAGAATACTTGTTTTGAGACATAGGCAATATCTCTTTGACAAGATATATTGGAGTTTTCCTTGCCTACAAATGTGTGTGAACTTGTGTATGGGAGTGTATATGATGAGAGAAAACAATTGATTTTTATGAAAAGAAGTTGAAACATCAAGGAGATACATTTTTTCTGTTGTGCATAAAAGCACTGCTCCCTATTTCATCTTGTCATCTGGAAACAATCAAATAAATTCATTTTCAATCCTACTTCTGGCAGATGAGTAATAAGCTGCAAAGGGCAACACCTAAACAAAACATAAAACCACAAAAAGTAGTTCCATTGAAGATTTTCCTGGTTGTTCTTTACTAAGAGTATAATGGTGGGCAATTATTTAATTTCAGAAAAAGATGCTAGGTGGTACTTGAATGACTTATGATGGCATTGTGTATGGTGACATCTTCAGTACTTTTTCCATTATATCAAAGATAGATTAATCACCTATTATTCCATTTTCTACTCTTCCTTTACTGGGTCAAATCTAGATATACTTTCTAAGAAAATGGTGGGGTGGGATTAAAACAATCTACAATTCTGTATACTGAGAGATGCTGCTTGTGTCAACATTTTCAACATACCATTTGTTTTAGATTAGGATTATTTTGATATTCTGTCTCTTGGTCCATGTTTTCTTCTCCATGTTTATAATATTATTTCCCATTTTTAATATTTTATTAGTGGATGTACATTTATATTATTACTTTTAAGAACTTTGGAGAGAAAGGTGAAGTCTATCTTCTCAAATTTTTATATGGGAGCCAAACAGTTTCTCAATTTTTTGACAAGTCAGATTCCTCTTACCAGTTTGCGGTAATAATTCCATAATTCAGGATAAGTCTGTAGTATTATAGACTGAATCAGGAAATATGTTTGAAAAAAATCAATCAATTCTAAGAAGCAAAGGAACCACTGTTAGCTTACTGAATCTTCTTTATCTTCAATACCCTGCCCTCCAGACCAGCATGGAGCTATTCAGTTCCATATACAAACACCTACACAGGCTCATATATAAAGAATTATATAAAGAATCAGCTATTAAGCAACAGACTTTAGAAACTTGGAGTTGTTTGAAGCACATAGTTTGTTGCAGTCAATTATATTCGCTAGTTATTTAAAAGGATTGAGTGAGTCAACAGGTCTTTGAGAGTTCACCACAATATCTGCTGTTATGATGACACTAACAAATCATAATATACATTGTTAAATTCAGTCTTCAATTCAGTGGTTTCCAAGTCAAAGTAGCTCCACATCTTGTTCATTTCTCATTGGATGTTGACAGAAGAGTTAACTGCTAGAATACATACAGGATAGAACTTGTTAAGAACATTCCTTTAAACTATGAATGAGAGCACCTGTACCTTAACATTTCTCTTTTTTCTCTTGTGAAACACAAAAGATAATTATTAAAGAAATATGAGGTATGTTTATTAATTTTCACACACATATAGTATTATTTTTATTGTCATTGATAAAAGCTAAAAGTTTGTATCAAATCATTCTAAAAATAAAGTAATGACTAGGCAAAGAAAACAGTAATTTATCCCATTTTATATAGGATATTTATAGAGGAAACTAAACACATACTAACTAAAGAACTACTGCTAGCAGATTACAAACAAAAGAACTACTGATTCATAATGTCACTTAAGACTTAGAAATTCAAATATTCAACAGCATACAAAATATAGCGCAAGAATCTGTGTGTGTGTGTGTGTGTGTGTGTGTGTGTGTGTGTGTGTGTGTGTGAAATACCAGTCACACACCATCACAAAATCTCTAGAACCATAGAGTCTACAAAATTAAATTTGCCACATATGTTCCTCTTGGCTTCTAGGTGCTGAATAAGAAAGGATTTTTCAAAATGACCATCAGAGCATTAGTATTTCCTATATTATTAACATGTTCTAATGCTAAGGAGTTTTACTCCTTATGCACACACAAGCAGAGGAGAGGAGTTTCAGTTTCAGTTTTACTTTCACAGCAGGAAGCAGCTTTACTACAGAATTGTTGAGTTAAGCTACGGCCAGGCTCCTTCCTGTCTATTTTTTGCTCACACAGCAAATACTGTTTGAGTTTCCAAACACCCCTCAACTCTCTCACACACTGACAGGATGCTAGCCAGATGAATACTAATAGATGCTGGTGGGCAAAGGCAGATTCCCCCCCTTATTTTCCTCCTCTGTTCAGACGAATCTGTTCCTTCTACTGTAACATCAGTTAAAAGGGAAAGAGGCAAAAAAATGCAGAAAAAGATTTACAGATGTGATTAGGAAAACACAAGTAAGGGAAGCTGCACACAAATATTGTTAAACTCATCCCTAAGTCAGTGCACACAGGCTGTAAAAAGTATACATCTAATAACCTCTATGTTAATCAGTCACAAATGAGATAAATGCCTTGGTCTAATAAGTATTTGTCTGGTTTTAAATATGAACTTCAGATTGATTATTCCAGGGACAAGGTTATCGATCTCAGATTCCGGTTACCCTGTGCCTGGTGCCGTGCTCTGAAGTGGCAGGATGAGAGTCCCGAGACGTGCTGTAGTGGCAATAAAGTCCACTTCCCTCCCCTTCAGCCCTACCCTGAACCCTTATACAGCCTTCTCATCTACCAGCATCCAATGGCAAAGCACTTTTTGCTGTCCGGAAGTACAATGGATGCTTCCTAATGACATCTTTTGGAGCCAGAGAGGTGAAGGAGGGAAATTTTATGCCAACATTTAGAATGCAGGGGCAGGTCTACCACAGGATAGGGAGTATCATGGCGGGGTCTCAGAAGCAGCCTTCATTTGTCCAGATATACTTTGTAGGTGAAGATGACAACGAGAGAGACATCCATTGTTGAATCTACCCAGGCACAACTGATTAGCCAACTGCAGTAATTATTGTGTGAACACAAGAAGTTTATTCTGGAACTTAAGACTACTGTTGATTCTGTTCCTAAGTGTCACAAGGACTTCCAAGCAGTGATTAATACTGATAGGAAGCCTTCTAGAGATCACTGAGGTCATTTCAATGCCTCCAAGACTACAGAAGTGGCTGTTCTCATTGTCAGCCAGGATTTTGAGAAGAGAGATATTGTTCTCCACAGCAGAGATAACAGGTTGTTATGAAACAGTGAGACGCACTGTGCCTATAACGGTCTCCAGTACCCTCTGATGTTAGTAACATGTTTGTTAAGTGAATCTGGCTTCCCCATTGATTTTGCTGGTCAGAAGGTTGCAAAAGGGAATCACATGACCCCAGGACACTGCAGTTGATCACCTGCCTATGGGGATGCTGCAATGGTCATAAGTGTCAAAAACAGTTATAAGTGTGAAAAACTTGTTGGATTACATGCCAGAGTTCTGAAGGAACTGGCAGATATTATCTCAGAACCATTGTACCATATCTTTAAAAATTCCTGGAGCACTGAGGAAGCTTCCATCTTGAAAAAAAGAGAAAACAAACAGACCCAGGAAACTGCAGACCAATCAGTCTAACATCAATACCTGGGAAGATACTGGAAAAAATAATCAAAAAACAGATTTGTGAATATCTAAAAAAAATAAAGTTATAACCATTCATTCTGTACCATTCTGGTATGGTGCTCCGGAGGGCCCACCCACCTGCCCAATCTCCTTACTGTGTTTTAAAGCTGATGGCGTTTCCGTGCATGTACATGGCGTGTACAGTGCCTGCGCGATGCTGTGCCGAGCAGCTGGAGTGTCGTGGATGCTTGCGAAAGCATCGTTTGCAGCTACAACTCATGCATGCACATATGGGTAATGCCGGGGCTGTTCCAACCATACCAGTTGGAATGGAATCTGTAACCCACCACTGATACAAACCTTGATGTTATAAACAAAGGCATACAATCAAAGTCATAAAGTGTTACTAAAGTATTAGTAACACTTTATAAATTCTTAGTAAGATCATTCTTGGAATACTTCATTCACAACATTACAAAAAAGATTTTGAGACTTCAGAAAAGATGCAAATAAGAGGAACTAAGATGCCTAGAGACAAAAACATGCCAAGAATGGTTGCAGGAATTGCATATGGCCAGTCTAGAGAAAAAAAGGACTAGGGGTGATATGATAACAGTATTCCAAAATTTGAGGGGCTGCCACAAAGAAGAGGAGATCAAATTATTTTCAAAAGCACCAGAAGGCAAGATAAGAAACAATGGATGGAAACCAATCAAGGAGGGAAGCAATTGGAATTAAGGAGAAATTTCCTAACAGTGAGAACAATGAACTAGAGGAACAGCTTGCCATCAAAAGTTTTACATGTTTCATCACTGGAGTTTTTTAAAGAAAAGACTGGACAGCCATCTGTCTGAAATGGGATAGGACCTCCTGCTTGAGCAGACTAGAAAACCTCCAAGATTCCTTCTAGCTTTATTCTGATTGAAATCACTTTTTTTAGTGCTGATGTAACATTGAACAGTCACTAAATGAACTGATATTAGAATTACCTGTAAATAATAACAGCCACACACATGCTCATCATATACAACATCAGTTAATTTATGGTTACAGTGAAATATTTTCAGAGATACTCAAGGTGATGCAGAGTTCTGCACATAGTCATGTGACTCCAGGATCCAAATCCTTAATCAATGCTGAGATGCAATCTGACTTCACATCATTCTTACTCAACTCAACTTTCTTCTCCAGACTGAATGTTGAGTAAAATAATAGCACTGATATTCTTCCCAGAATTTATGTCAATTTAAACTGATATATTATCAAATTAAAACCAAGTATCATTGCTTTTGTATTTTACAGTTCATTCAAATTTAAAAATACCAAAGTCCAAAAGAAAAACTTTCTATTTTTCCAGTCTTAAATAATGTTTGTAAATAATTTTAAATAGTATTTTTCATACATTGTCTAATAATTACTTGGTGTCATCTTTTTTTTCAAAGTGCACTTTTTCACTGCAAACTAATTATTATATCTTACTTGTTTTTGAAAAGAATTGATTAAAGTTGATTAGGGATAATGGGTAAGAGCTAACTACATTTCCTTCAGATATACTTGGCACTAGTTCCAGTTGGTATTGGTAGTAGAAGGCAGATCTAATCCAAGGCCTCTTCTTTGGGTGAGGAGGTGGGGGGGTCCTTCAGGTTTCGGTTTTGTTATTCCAAAAATAAGTTCATTCTGGTCAAGGTTAGATATGGTCTGGATGTCGATAGAGTTAATTTCGGAAGTGAAGGAGATAGACATAGAACCCAATTTATAGGCCGACCACAATCCCATGAGGATTATATGGAAAAAACAAAAGGGCAGTTATCATTGGTTATTCAATAGAACAATCCCAAAGGATCAGAAATATATTAAAAGAGTTAATCAGGAATTAAGACTTTTCTTCAAAGAAAACTGGCCAGGAGACACATCCATACAAAACCTATGGGATACAACTAAGGCATTTATAAGAGGGGTCACAATATCGGCTACAGCTAGGAAGACAAAAAATTGAGAATCAAAAAATAAGAGAGTTGAAAGAAAGGTATAGAAATTTAGAGAGTGAACTTCAAAAGAAACCACAAAATAGAAGTATAAAAGAAAGTATGGAAATGATCAAACATGAATTGGCTATATTTGAAAAAGCAAAATTGGCTCAGTCTATAAAAAAAGCAAAACAAAATTTCTTTGAGAATTGCAAATAAACCGGGGTGGTGGCTATCCTATAGGCTGAGGAAGCAAAAGCAAGAGAATTGGATCAATAAATTACAAGATGGAAAAGGTGAGATCTGCTATCAACTAGAGGAAAAGAGAAGGATTACCCAAGAGTTCTATGAACAACTATATAGAGAAAACCAAAACTATACAAAGGAAGGAATACTACAATATCTGGAAAAGTCAGATCTGCCAAAGATACCAGAGGAAATAAATGATACACTCAATGAAGACATTAAAACATCAGAGATAATTGAAGCCATACAAAGACAAAAGAATAATAAAGCTGCCAAGGCCGGATGGGCTGCCAGCGGAAATATATAAAGAATTCCAGGATGTGCTTGTTCAACATTGTTGGAAGTTTATAATGCTGTACTGAAAGAGGCGAAGACACCATTATCATGGACGGTGGCTAATATTGTATTATTACCTAAGGTGGACACAGACCAGATGTTTATACAAAATTACAGACCAATCTCACTGTTAAATGCAGATTACAAAATTTTTGCTCTAATAATAGCGGAATGGCTGAAAAAATTCCTTATATCATTTATCCACACAGATCAAAATGGATTCCTCCAGAAGAGAAATTAAAAACAATATGAGAATTATCCTGAACATTCTTGAATATTATGAAGTGCATAATGAAAAACAGGTTGCACTATTTTTTCTCGATGCCCAAAAGGCATTCGATAACGTGAACTGGGAATTTTTGCATCAACAATTGGAACACATGGAATTTGGGGATACATTTGTAAACACGATTAGAGCACCGAGTCCCGCCTACCCAGCTGGTCATTAGGGCAGAGAACTGGTTGGTAAATTATTTGACTCTCACCACTGATCTACATCTATCTGTCTATCGATCGAGCAAACGACAGGCAGGCAGATGGATGGACGAGTGGTGTGGTAGCTCAGAGATGGAGCTCATACCTCACAATCAGGAGGCTGTGAGTTTGATCCTTGGTAGAGGCAGGTATTTCTCTCTCTGGGAGCACTGAGAATATATCTGTTGGGGGAAAAAACCCACATTGGCAACAGGAAGGGTGTCCAGCCAGTAAGCATTGAGCTCCATTCAGTTGCCCAGAATCTGGAGAGCCTAAAGCTGGGAAAGATGGAGGGCAAAAGAAGAAAGGGACGACAGAGAACGAGGTGGCTGGATGGAATCACCGAAACAGTCGGCATGAGCTTAAATGGACTCCAGAGGACAGGAAGGCGTGGAGGAATGTTGTCCATGGGGTCGCGATGGGTGGGACAACCCAACACAATGCCCTCCATTGCCTTGACTTCTGCAACTAAGGCGTGGCACCATCAGTCTTTTATCCTCAGGAGGAGATCCTTAACGAGCCACAGCTGCTTGTTATCATCTCCTTTGAGCATCCTGAAATCACTCACATGAAGTGTCTGTGTCAGAGTCTGATAGCAGCTCCAAAGGCTCCTACCGAGCCACAACATTAACCTTAGAAGTTTTAGCCAGGAATGTACATAAAGAGGAACAAATAAAGGTACTAGAAATAAAAAAGGAACAATTTAAGCTACAGGCCTTTGTGGACGATCTAGTGTTTGTGTTAGAGGATCCTATAAAGTCTGGTACAAAACTTATTGAGGAATTGACAGAATATGGGAAAATAGTGGGTTTAAAGATAAATATGACTAAAATGTTGGTTAAAAATATGACCTCAAAAGCGAAAGAGGAGTTAACAAAGAAATTGGGTATCCAAACTGTCAAAAAAGTCAAATATCTAGGTATACATTTATCTGCGAGGTGTGTGCCCATCAAAGAAGATAACTATGCTAATTTGATCAATAACACTAAGAAAGACTTAGAAAGGTGGAAAAACCTACAATTGTCCCTGATGGGTAGGATCGCAGTCATAAAAATAAATGTATTACAAGTAGGATAGCATGCCTTCCTTTAGTATAAAAAAGGACCTGCACATAAATATTTCAGTAGACATTATATTAGACAGTTCCTGTTATTAATATGGAACAAAATTAAACACAACCACTACACCAAAATACCCATTTGGCTATCTACGATGGAAGCATTCATACATCCAAATTTAATTAATATGGAAAATATAGTTACATATAAAGAGTTATTGAACAGACAGGGGAGATTAAAACTAGAATTGACATCACAAGGGGTACAAGTAGAATGGTGGTCTTATTTACAGATACAGTCAAGGTTTGCACAGGATAGGAAGAAGGAAGGCATTGCCAAAGACTACACAACATTAGATAAACTTTTGATACAGACAGAAAACAGGCTGATCAAAGTGTTGTATAGATTTTTGTTGGAATAAAAGCTAGAGGAGGAGCATGTCAAAGAAACTATGGTCGCCTGGGTGAAAAATTTCGGTTACAATGTGGAATTGGCTAAGTGGGAAAAACTTTGGATACGTAATCAGAAACTAACAATGGCTACGGTGTATAAAGAAAATCTTTATGTTCTACAGATGGCATCTCCCTCCAGCATGGCTCTCCAAAATGTTTAAAAATCTGCCCCCAAATTATTGGAAGTGTAAAAAAACACCAGGCACTTTTTAATCATATGTGGTGGACGTGCAATGAGGCAAAAAAATATTGGAAAATGATTCCATCATGGTTAGAACAAATGGTGGGAGACCAAATCTTGTTTAAACCGGAAATATTTCTCCTAGGTATAATACCGGAGGGGTTTAAGAAAGATACACTTTATTTAATTATACATGTACTAACTGCGGCATGCATAACTTATGCACAATATTGGAAAAAAGAAAATACACCATCAGAGCTATATATAATCAGAAAAGTGTTGGCCTGTGCAGAAGCAGATAGGCTCACTTTTGAACTTAAAAATAAAGGGAATCAGAATATTTTGAAGTCTGGAACAGATTTTATGACTGGTATAAGACAAGGTGACAAGGCAGGAACAAGCTGTATATATTGTGATTGGACAGAAGGATTGATAATGTATTAAGTAGGCTAATTGTCAATGGCTGAGACTAGCTGTATATAAAGTGAATGCATGGTCACTTTGACTTTGCGGTACTGCATTGTTTTAAATGTAAAAATAATAAAAAATATATTGAAAAAAAAACATTAACCAATGACCTAATATGACTACTAAAAGAGGCCCTGGTAGGGAATGAGTGGTTACAACAACACAAGAGTGAACTGTCATTAAGGGATGAACTAGCATGGATGGAGAACAAACTATACATCCCAGGAAGGAAGAGGACTTTAGTACTGCAGCGGAGCCATGACACAAAGGCGGAGAGGCATTTTGGATTTGTAAAGACCCTTTGCCTCATAAAGAGACAGTATTGGTGGCTACGGATGAAGAATAACATAGAAACTTAGGTAGTCAGCTGTCCTATGGGCATTGCAGCAAAGAAACTGCCCGGCAAGCCTCTAGGACTGTTGCAGACTGTGGCTAGCCCCATGGCTCCCTGGAGATAGATAATTATTACTTTTTTATGGAACTGTTGGAGAGTGGTGAGAATACTGTGATATAGGTCATTACAGACTTATTCTATAAGCAGGCCCTCTTTCTGGCATGCCCTAAGATCCCCTTCACTTGGACCATGGCTAAGTTCTTTGTACAGCACATGTACTGACTGCACAGCATTCCAAAATGCATAATCTCAGATAGAGGTGTACAAGTCAGCTCAAATTTTTGGTTTGAGTTTCTGAGGTTGTTAGGCTCCTCCCATCATCCTCAAACAAATGGATTTTGTGAATGTATGAATGCAGTCCTGGAACAGTAACTTCAATGCTATGTGAACTGTGTTTCCCCAAAATAAAACTGGGTCTTATTTTCTTCTGGGCCCCCAAATAAGATCTTATTTTTAGGGATGCCATATCTGCTTACCTTAGGACCACCACAACCAGGCCTCTCACACTCTAGCACTTGTCATGCTGCTATGTGAGCTGCTATGTGAGCAACAGACACCACATGGCTCATCGCATCGGTGCTGCTGCTTGTGGCAGGAGGCTGTGTGGTGCATTGTGCCATTGGTTGCATGAGGGGTGGAACCAGCATGATATGCTACATAATGTCCTACTGCGAGAGGTGGCATTAGCACAACAAACCACACAGCATCCTGCCATTCATGGCAGCAACAGCACAACGAGCCTCATGGCATTCTGTCATGAGCAGTGACCCCAATGCGATGAGCCATATGGCTTCCTGTTGTAAGCTGTGGTACCAGCATGATGCACTATGTGGCATGCGGCCACAGAAGAAGTCGGGCAGTAGCATAACAGATGTCGGGACATGGAAGGGCTGGCTGTGGTGGTCATAAGGTCATAAGGTAAGCAAGTATGGGATACATGGGGCAGCTCCATCCCCACCCCTGCCCCAGCTTGATTTTTACACATGCACTTCAACCCACTCGTATAACCAAACAGGCAGCGTTTGACTAGGGCTTATTTTGGGGTAGGGTTTATATTAGGTGCAGGTGTAAATATTGGGCTAGGAGTTGTTTTTGGGGTAGGTCATATTTTGGGGGGAACATGGTGCCAGCAAAATAATTGGACTGAGCTCTTGCCTTTCACTGAGGGGCCTACAAGAACTCTGTTCACAATAGTACTGGATTTGCCCCCTTTCTAGTGGATATAGGTGCCGAATTTGTACCTATGCTAGACCTTCCTCAAGAATCTCTTTTCTCAACTTCGTTGGCTGAGTAGATGAGTACTCTGAAAGACATCTGGCCCACAGTGCACAAAGCATTAGATGTAGCAAGGGGAGTGCAAAAGAGAAAGGCTGATAAGAAGAGAGCACCTCGGAGGGAGTTTAGAATAGGGGATGTGGTATACCTGTCCATGACATTCTTGCAGTTGGGCCAACACTGCAAGAAGTTGGACTTTAAGAACATATGTCCTTTCCCTATCATCCAGATTGTAAATCCAGTGACGGTGGAATTAAAGTCACCAAAGAAACTTAGGTGCATTTACTCAGTGTTTCATTGTAGTTTGCTAAAGCCCTTCAGTAGCTCACTGCTGAGGCCAGCCATTAAGCTATCTCCATCCCATCCCATCTCATATGGGTAGGTAGAGAAAAACACTTTAAGGTCAAGGAGATCCTTGACTCTTGATACCACAAGGTGAAATTGCAGTATTTAATCTTATGGAATGGGTTTCCTTTCATAGAGGCAGAGTGGGTGGCCACAAGGAACATACATGACCCTAACCTTATCCAGAGATTCCACTCCAGATCCCCAGACTGACCCCAATAGGGTGTTAGTGTGCAAATAATCTAATGCAGAAATAATGTGTGTGTTTTTTCTTTAGGTTGGCATATCATGGTTGTTTTGCTATGCAGCCCTAATCACAACCAGACAACAGTAATGGGATGGTGGAGGGAAGGCATTGGAATGTGTTTTGGAGGGATCTCTGGAATGCAAGTATGCCACCTGGAAGTATGAGTCTGATCCAAACCCCAGGGTCATTGACTGGGAACATCTGAGGCAGGCAGGTTGTTTCCAAAACAAAGCAAGTGCATATAATTGGTGGACAGTGGGCAATGGGAGGTCTGGGGAAGCAGGTTTTGCTATGCTGTTTGCACATGGAAGCATCAGGATTGGCTTTTCTATTTCTGTACCCATATGGCTTTTCAGTAAAATTATACTCTTGGACAAAAAATGTCCCATTCAGTGGGATGGTTGATAAGAGGGAGATCTTTTAGGGAATGAAACAATGGAAGAAGGGTTCTATCTTCATTCCATACTCCCTCCAATTCACGTTGCTCAGTCTAACAGCCTCTTCTGCATTCATTTAATGTACATTTAAAAACCATACCATTTGAAATAACATAGAACTGCATAATAGAAATCTTTCTTTTTTAAAAAAAGAAATAAATCCAGCTTTTATGTCTATTTTGTTGCCTTCTCAATTAATTTATGCAATAACCTGATAGATTATTCAACAGTTGCATTTGCCCCTTTCCTCAGCTGACATGCCTTGCTTATCCCATTCTAATACCTAAATTCATGAATCAGATCCTGTCCCCAGGATTGGTGCATAAAGACTTGTTACCCAAGGTGTTTGAATGGGAAGAGAGGTGTATCCTTAATTAAAACTTGGGCTTTAATAGCTATTTGAGTCTCAGTCTCCCTGGTGTCTTGAATAGCCAGAATACAAGGGAGAGGTTCAAAAGACTTCTGTCACAATTTGCACTAATGCAACAAACAGCTCCACCCATGAGCTGCTACTGTACAATATTGAGATTATGCCTTTCCATAAAGGAGCCCTGGGATAGCAGTGAAGCTTATGGCCAAACTGGCCGAGGAAGAATAATTTCACAGGCTTGGAAGGAAAGAGGCTGTTGGGCTTCCATTTCATGGATTGCTGAGATTTAGAGGGTGGGCAAAAGGGGATGGGATGGTGGTAGTAATGAATGACCATCTTTATAGAAGCTAATAACTGAAGAAGGATTTAGGATACAATATTTGTGGGAGGAAATATATACACGTGCAGAAATTGGAATAATTCAAATATATTTCATATAGGGGTGGGTTCCGGCAGGCACTACTGCCAGTTTGCTTGTGCGCGCATGTGCAGTACAATTAAAATTTCAGCAGAACTGAAAAACAAGATGGGGAACCAGTTCACGGGCATGGCAGGCCTGGTTTGCTGCTGGTTCCAGCGACCCAGGCCACCAAACCACTACTGGTTTGGCTGAACCTATCTGAACTGGTAGGAACCCATCACTGATTTCACATTCTCACCGCTATTTTCTAAAACGAAGCATGTACAAATGTTCAATATGCCTGCTGTAATCAAAGTAATTTTCAATATGAATTAAGGATAGAAGAAAAGTTAAGTTCTGGCAAATGAAAGAATAGAGGCTTGAGACTGGGAGATTTTGCTGAAGGACAGGAATTTTATATCATGAACTCATTTTACAAGAAAAAGGGTAGCAGAAAATGGACATGGCAGAGTCCATCTGGGTACAAAAGCAAAGTTGACTACATCATGTCAAGTGATAAAACCATATTCTGAAATTGTACTGTCATCAATTGTTTTAATATTGGCAGTGCACATAGAATGGTATGAGCTAAAGAGAAGATAGACCGTTGAAAAGAGCATATAAAAATGATAAAGACATCATGAAAAACAAAAATAGTGATAAGTAGTTAGAGGAGAACAGCGATTTTAAGATTCATCTATCAAGTCACTTTAACTGTGTTGAAAGATTTGGAAGAGATTAATACTATGGATCAAAATGAACAAATAGTCAAAAATGTCCTTGAATCTTTTATATCCATAAAAACACCAGAAAAACACTTTGTACAGTCAAAAATCTCTAATGAAACTATTGATTTAATGAAAAAAATGATGGACAATGGAGTACATTGAACTTTGCAAGACCATAAGAAAACATATCCAAGAAGAAACATGTCAGTTTAACATGAAGTTTGTGAAAAAGGCAACTGAAGAAAACAAAGGGATTAATAGAACAAAATGCAACCTTATAAATACAAGAAAAAAGTTTTTTGCATGAAAATATGATGGCTCTGTGTTTGTTGAACAAGATAGGAAATGTTAGAAATAATTGGAAAATTCTATTTAGGGCTGTATAAACATCAAGATCATTTGAAAGTAATAACACCCACAAAAGGAAATGGCAGCTATTCCATTGGAGGAAGTATCAAGTGCCATAAAATCAATGAAAAATGGCAAAGCTTCAGGAAATGAAATGAAATACAGGTAAAATGCTGAAAGCTGATGGACACAGTTTTCACAAGATATTAGCAAAACTAATGTCAACATTCCAAATATCATCCAGAATTAAATCAGAGTTCAAGGCATAGCTTTCATCAAAGTTCCAATTTAATAAGAGAGACATGTTGGCACATCTGTGGAAAACCCGAATCTGAAATCTTCCTGGGTTTTCCACCCAGTTGAAAGTTCAAGACCTTGCCCCCACACCCACAAGTTCATCACATGGTCCAATCTTCCTCTGCCACACTGGCATTTCTACCCATCTAGTTCCAGTCAGGTGCAGAGGTGCAGAGGTACAGAGACAAAGGATGACCTTGATTTCTAGAAATATTTTTTCATTTTGAAAACAAACGCATTCTACAATTCTACTCCTCACTATTCCCCCTCCTATTTACCCCCTTAATGAAGCAGCATAGTAAAATAAGAGCGAGTGTGGCAGGCCAAAGATCCTAAAAGGAATATGCCTGCAGGCCTGACAACTATACTTGAGATGCCCCAGTGAAATAAAAAATACCCGATGTATAGAGAAATACTGAAGTAATTCTTGTGCACAAGAAAGGGATCCAAGATGCTTTAAAGAAATATCACGCAATAAGCCTTCTTTCAGTCATCTACAAGATAATAGCAAAAAGAATATTGAGAACATCAAATGATGCACAAGCAGGCAGGCAGGCTTCAGAAGTGGCTACAGCCCAATGAATCACATCCAGGTTGTTCAGCAAGTCATTGAAAGCACAAGTACACCCTGCCTCTATGCATGGCTTTCATTGATTATGAAAAGGCATTTGATTCAATATTCCAGCAAGCAATAATGAATGCATTGTTCAACAAAAGCATAGACAAACTTACTACAATCAATATATGAAAAAATAATAGTGTCAATTTGCCTTAATAATCTTAAAATGGAAATCACAAGGTGTACAACAAAATGATATAATATCACCTCAAATGTTTCCTGGAACAACCATGTCTGAATAGCTGTCCTGAATTTTTTAAAGGTTGGGCCTTCTCTGATTGCAGGAAGAATGTTGTTCCACAGGAAAGGGCTGGAAACTGAAAGGGCATGGTTTCAAGGTCTCTGGCAAGTTCAAAGAGTCGGGACCTGAGAAGAGTAATCATGTAACAGAAGGTTCCAGAGATAACCTAAACTATGTATGCCTCTTAACCACAATAACTTGAAGTTTACCTGGAAGTCTACTGGTGCAACTTTTCAAATAGTGATATGTGGGCAAATTGAAGGTTGTCCATAACTAGTGAAGCCATTGTGTTTTGAAAAGGATAGACCCATATAGAGCACACTGCAGTAGTCCAGCCTAGAGATAACTGAACCATGAGTGACTGTGTGAATGTCTACTGATCATAAAAGCTTGTGTATATGACAAAATGGCTCAAGGATTGTTTTGCCTATAGTTGTCATGTGATCATGGAGTAGGAACTAGAAGGCCAGTAGAACCTACTAAACTATAAACCGTTTTTTAACAGGGGAGGACAACTCCACTGAGAGATCATATTGGAATATCCCAGATACAGCCACTCAATCTTTTGAGGATTAATCTTCAGTTTCTTCCTCCCCATAGAGACCTCAACAGTCTCCAAGTTCTGAGGAAACACTCTGGCCACATCTTCTGTTCAGCCCATATATACATATAAGATAAACAAGTGAAGATAATTAGCACAGTGATGATGCTTGCTTACATATTGATAAAGAACTGTCTCAGTGGCTTACTATAGATGTTACATTGCAGAAAAGAGAAAACCAAAGTCTGAATAACCCTACAATAAAGGGTCTTTCAATTAATAAAAGTTTGGAATTTTCAAGAAAAGTTTGGAGAGTCATTTGTCCTGGATGGTATAAGGACTTCTTCCTTGTGCAGTGGGTTGGAAAGCCTTCATGTTCCCTCCCACCTCTAAAATTCAATTTTTCAAAATTTATCTTCTCCTACCTCCAATGACTGGAACCAACTTTGAAGGAAGGAAGAAAACCACAGTAAAATTAGTGTCCCATTTTCAACTCTGGGAATAGCCCAAAAGAACACTATGATTGATGGTCATTAAAAACAGCTGAAATATCCAGGGAAATCTTTGATTGTGTATACCTATTAAGTAATGATATTAAATACAAATAATCCTCAAGAAAATGAGGAGAAATATGTTTTTAAAGGCAGAAAGCAGCCCAATCTTCCTGCCGTAAGCAAACAGAGTCAAAGAGAAGCTTGAAGAGGCTGGTCTTTTGGAATGGAGATTTTGTACCTATTCAGAAGACTGGGGCAACCCAGAAGTGTTGCAGCAAGACTGGCTGGGAGAAAAGCAGGCTCTGCTGAGCCTTGCGGAAATCCAGCTGGACAAACTGCTGTCAGGGAGTCTTCGGACTGAAAACCTGTCCTAGAGGGACAGGGGAGAAGAAGGGACAGCTCTGATGTCCTAGAGGAACCAGCAATTTCTTGAGAAGTTGGAGAAAAACCCTTCAGCATAACTGAATGACCGCTATAAAGCTGGGGCACCTGGATTAAATTATTGGGCAGGAGTGGTGTCTGAAGCAGAGTGTTGGAACCGGGTGAGTGATTGACCAACTCATAGGGGGAAAAAAGAAAAAGTTGATCTTAATCTTACAAAGGATCTCAAAGCGAAATTAGTGGCTAACTAAATGGCTTTCGGGGAATGTTATTGAAAAAAGGTGACAGAGGAGGCTAAGCAATGTGGAAGTGAAGGAAAAATTAACAACTAAAAGGAAGAGCCCTGGGAGAAGTCCCTTTTCTCCTTATCTGATTCTAGTCTCTGTGCATTAAAAGCATTTTTGACAGCTATTGACAGCTAGCTGTGGGATTGTATGCAGTTTGGAGAGAGCCATTTACCTGAGAGCAGAAAAGACTATGTTGGCTAGTGAAGAAAGAACAACAACAACAAAAACAGAAGGAAATCCTTCTTCTCATTTTAATTTTATTTTTTGTGGATTTAAAGCACTTTGAAAGAAAAGGGGGGAAAAGTGAGAGTTACAGCTGAGGTGTGACCTTGGATTCAGGAAGAGGCTTTGAGGCTGTGGGAGCTGCCTCTGCAACATTGTTTTGACTGCAACTATCTACAGCTGTGAAAGAGAAAATGTGGACTGGACTGGATTGATTTTAAAATTAAGCAACAGAATTTGGAAGACCCTAAATTTGCAACTAAATGTGGTATAACCCAAAAATTTAAAAATTGGTTAAAATAGTTAAACTTGCAAAATGGAGATTTGGATGTATGATGAATTATTTGTGATGTTGAAAAGCGCACATGAAATGTTAATTAGTAAAGGGAATCTAGAAAATCAAAGGGAATATTCAGAATAAGAAATAGGAGAAGAGGAAGTAAAAGTGGACACAAATAAGATACAGGAAGATAAGGTGGAAAAAAGAAGAATTGAAAATAAAATGCAGATAGAAGATTTTACCGGGATTTACGGTCACAAAGGAAAAGTAGATAAAGGGAAAGATCACCCAAAAAAGAAAGCACAAAATAATAAGGAAAGGAGGGGAACAGGGAAAACCCTGGGGGAAGTTACTAGAATAATAAAAGTAAATACTCTGAAGAAAAGATACAATAACCACAAAAATAGGAGAAAGAAAAAAAGGGGGGAAAGGGGGAGAAGAAAGAAAAGAATTAAAACTAGGATTTTAGGGAGCCCAGGAGAAAATGGTTAAAAGAGGAAGAAAGGGAAAAAAAGTTGTATTAGTAGGCTAAAGAGAATAGTAGTAAGATCATTATTGTCACATAACTAATTAAGAAATAAAGAAATGATAGTATATTGTTAATGGTAGAAAAAATTTGAAAGAAAGGCTCTCTATGCTTAAATTGAATTTGAGGATGTATGCTGTATAGCAAAATATACCAATGAAGAAAATAAATAAAAAAATTGGTGTAATTTTGAAGGGGCAATTGAAGATATTGTTTATGTATTAAGAAAAAATAACTATAAAGATGAAAAATAATGGAAGAGAATAATTTGGTTGAAAATGAAAACAAAACCATGATGTAAAAAGGACTATGTAATTGAGAGGATGTAAAAGAAAAGTCCTGGACAACTCTTTTCCAGTGTGTACTGGAAACATGGACACTGCTTGGAAGGATGGTTTTAATGGTGGAGAGGACCACATCTTTTGAGGTTCTGGGCAATCAAGCAAGAGCGGGGGAGGGAGGGAGAGAAAGAGAGAGGGAACCTCCTAACACAACTGTCAGTTTTCAAACCCTCAGGGATCTGAGGGGACCTGCTGCTTTACCTAAGTAGAATACGGGCACCTCCTAGCACACAGGGCTTTACTCAGTGACTTCCAAGCTGGTTATCCTCTCTCATTCACTTTTTCATTTTTCCATTTCATTTTCACACACTCTCTTCTTTCTCTAACAGAAGGTCCTGGGCTCTTGTCTGACACCTATACTTTCCAGGCTGCCCAGAGTAAGCATGATCCATCTGTGATTGGGAGAAGGGTCCTTTCACTCACACAAACAGGCATACACACATTTCCAATGTTTTTCTGGGCCATAAAATTAAAATTTAGAGGACTGACCTTCTTTCCAAGCAGCCTTTGCGCTCAACACTCAAAGCCCCTTTAAAACCTTTGTTCCAACTGGCCAAGGTCCAGGAAAATTTGCTCACAGATTCAATGGGTCTACTGCTGGCAAGGGAGGATTACCTGGGCCAGGTCCATTGGTCAGGTTAGCTTGGAATCCCATCTGGAGTGCCATATTGTTGGAAGAAATGTCCATCTGGGTTTAGTTCCAAGTGGGGAGAAAGACACTGGAAACATGGTTGGAAATTGGAAAGATGGGTTAATGGTGAACAGGATAAACAGTTCCCTGGGACCAGCCACAATTTTATTTCCAATGTCTTTTTCCCGGATTGGAATCAGACTGGATTTTTCTTCCAACAGCAGTCTGGCATCAGCAAGGCCAAGCAAAGACAGAGCAGGATAATAGCACTGACACTAGTATAATACTGACACACTATTTTTCATGTATTTGCATTATCTGTTATTGCAGAATCTATTTCTTGTATTTTTAATATCTCTTTTTTGTGCCCTCCTTTTTTTTGCAACTTGCATTCTGACTTTCACAAGAAAATGTGGATCAGTTCTGAGCCAGCATTGCAGAAAAATTACACTTTATGTGCTGTTTGGGGAGGGGATAGTTTATTTGAGAGCAAGAAGGAAAGCACTTGAAGATAGTTACAAAATAGGATCAAATACATGAAAAATGGCCTACAAATGACCAATTTCCTATAAATATTACCAGAGTTTTGTAGTATAGGGAAATTGGTCCTTTTTGAGTGTGTCTTTTGGATGGTTTATTAAATAAAATTTCCAAATAATAATAAAAAAAATTATGTTGCCTATACAGCTCCATAGTGTGGGGAGGAGAAATATTACTTCATAGAGTTTGAGGATCTTTTTCTTTTTGCCTACAAGCTGAATACGGGGTACCATATTTGTGTGAACAGGAAAGCTCTATAACTTAAGGGTTTCAGTTTTTATTAGGTTTTTATTAGGTTTTTAATTGTCATTCGTTTGTTCTTCCAAGAAAGACATGTGGTTTTATCGGTTTCAATTGAAAAGAGCTTTAAGTGCTCTCTTGTAGTAGCATTGTTTCCTGGCTTGGTTTATGAATGCTGGGGGATGTGATATGTTTTCCCTTTACAAAATTATTTCCCCAATTTATAGAGTCAACACATCTATGCTTTGCATAGTTCATCTATCTCTATCTAAGAGAACCATTTTTTCCTTTAAAAGTTAAAGCCACTAGATTTTGATCTAAAAAAAATATTTGGTAATTTCCGCATTTTATAAACATTAATAGCCAAGTCTTAAAAATCTGAAACATATCTATTTTTGAAAAATATGTATGTCTTACAGAAAAATAGTTATATTCTTTTGCATAATCATCTTTCTATCTTCATATATTAAGAAGTTCCAAATTATCTATTAAATAATAAAACTTTTGGTAACTTAGTTTATGTATTTTAAAAAAATTCTCAGAAGTTCTATTTTTTAATGGAAAAATCACCCCATTACAATCTCCCAGGAGGCACCAATTTTCATTTATAAAATGCAATAATTAATCTATGTCTAAAATGCTGTTTTAGCTTAATTTGTAGCATAAACTCCCAATATCAAATTCTTAAAGACCTGTATATTAACCTGCACCCGACATATCTGCCATAATACTAGTCAATGTAACTTTGGATATAATTGAGGATCTATAAAATAACTCCATTTTTTTCAATCCTGCTGAAATAAATTATTCTCTCAGATTTTTGTGATTTAAATATTTTGCATCATTTTTCATAATATGAGTTTTTGTAAGCAAATCATATATTTTAATTTTTTCATTTTTTTTCCTCTTTGGAAGATCATTTGCTTTATACATTTTATGTTAGGCTAACATTTTAGCCTTACCTGTGGTATCCAACATTGAATCCCCTTCATTGTGTTGAATATGTTGTAACATTTGTTTTTCGTCTATACAAAATAATAATATCCTTATTACTGTGTTGTTGTCATTTCTTCTTCTTACTATAAATGTTAGAGGATTAGTTGTTACAATGTTTAAAACAAATGGTGACTATTATTCTACAGAATGGGAAGATTTCAGATAGCTGGAAAGAAATTAATGTAGAATTAACACCTCAACACGAGCAAGATTTGATTTCAACAAGAGACTAATAACGTAATCTTTACTGAATAATTACAACAAACTATTTACTATTTATGATTTTGATCAAAAAGTTGAAGATAAGCTTCTTCTCCGGTAACATTGTACTGCAAACTAGGGCATACAAAACCTTTGCCAGACCAATTCTTGAATACAGCTCATCTGCCTGGAATCCACACTGTATATCAGACATTAATACAATTGAGCAGGTCCAGAAGTATTTCATGAGAAGAGTACTCCACTCCTCTGCTCACAATAGAATCCCTTATGCCCCCAGGCTTGACATTTTGGGCTTGGACAACCTGGAACTACACCGCCTATGATCTGACCTAAGCAAAGTAAACAAAATTATCTGCTACAATGTCCTTCCTGTCAATGACTATTTTAGCTTCAACCACAATAATATATCACAAACAATAGATACATACTCAAGGTTAACCACTCCAAACTCGATTGCAGAAAATACGACTTCAGCAACAGAGTGGTCAACACCTGGAATGCTCTATCTGACTCCGTTGTTACATTCTCAAACCCCCACAGCTTTAACCTTAAACTGTTTACCGTGGACCTCACCCCATTCTTAAGAGGTTCGTAAAGGGGGCATGCATAAGCCCACCAGCATGCCTACTGTCCCTGTCCTACTATCCCCATCTATTTGTATACATTTCCTTTGTTCATGTCGATGTTTATACTTATACCTGCTATCTTTTACATGTTTGACAAACTAAATAAATAAAATAAAATAATTCATAATTTTAGAGAATTTTATTCATGAAGCTCAATGGGGTTTTTTATTTAAAAGACAGTGATAAGATAATAATAGAAATGTTTTGAATGCTTTGGAATAATTGGAGTAATATAATGAAAAATAAGGTACACTGACATTCTTAGATGCAGAGAAAGCCTTTGACAATTGTATTCATTTGTTTAGAGTTTATATAGAAACCTGGGAGATAATGTTATGAGTAACATTAGTTACTCATAACTAATGAGTAATTTATATTTCTCAAAATGGAGAACTAACAAAATCTTGTGAGATTCAAAAATGACAAGACAAAGATGTCTACTGTTTTAATTTTTGAGATACTGTATAGAGATCTATCAAAATGAAAGAATTAAGATTAAAAAAGAAACATATAAATTAAGAGTATTTGTAAGATAGTTTTATAAGATCCACCAGAGGATGTAGAAATATTAGTGAGAAAGTTACAGGATTTTAGTGTGTTAGCAGATTTTAAAATTAATAACTTGAAGACAGAGATGTTAACAAAAATATGGAAGTAGAAGATCAAAAAGAACTGATGGAGAAACTTGGTTTCTAAGATTTAGAAAAAAGTAAAATATTTACATACTTCTGTGACAAACATGAATTGTGTTATTTCAAAATAATACTGTTAAGACATGGAATCAGGTTAAGAAGGAAAGAGGTGAGAAATTAAAATTATCACTGTTGGGGTGAATATCATGATTTAAAAAATGTTTTTTCCACAAATTATGTTTTTGATTCAGAGAATGCCTGTACCATTTAATCTATTGCAAAAAAATATACCTAAATTTATATGGCAAGTGGAGGAAAAACCATGAGTTAACTATAAAATGTTACATGATGCAAAGTAAAGAGGAACATTGGGTAAAACAGATTTTAAATTGTCTTTTGCTGCTTTTGTTTGATCTGAATGCAAGAGCAAGTTGATGAAAAACAAAGGACTTTTGGAGTTAAAAGACTACAACCTGAGGTTTAGATATTTATGATATGATAAAGTTAATGTAGATTTTTAAAAAAAAATCTTTTTACTAGATGTACCATATTGAGAATATGGAATAAATATAAACCTAAATTGTGCCCCAAAAGATAGTAATGGATTTCAGCTCAGGGAACATAACACAGAAGAGAAACAGCAGACAAGGACAAATGGTTGACATATCAGAAACCGTTAGAAAACCATTTAAAATTATTATAAATTTTATATTTATAATTAAATAAAGACAACAATTGGTAGCAGAAGGATATAGTTGTTAGTGGTTTTCTAAATTACAGTTATCAGAAAGATTCAAAATGGAGAAAAAGATCTATGGTATGGAGCAAAGTAAGAGACAGAATTTGAAGTATAATTGTGCATTGATGATAAGCATGTGATTGTTAAAATGTATGTGGTTGTTGAAGTTTGAAACAGAGGAGAAACAGGATGAAGAACATGTAATAAGGTAGGTTAACAATTTTGATTGCAATGTTCAGATGGACCAATGGAAAAAGGATTAAAATTTATGTGTTCTATGTTAGATACTAGCAACTGTTATAATGGTTTCCACCAAGGTCCTCTGTTCCGGCGTGGCATGACAAAACCGCGCTCGACTAAAGCGCGCCCGATTAAACCGTGTCGCTGACGTCATCAGCAGGGTGACAACAGCGAACGCGGAGAAAGAAGGGCGCTTTAAATAGCGCTTTGAAAGCAAGCCGATTCAAGTTAAGGTAAGGGTTAGGTTTAGGGTTAGGTTTAGGGTTAGGTTAAGGGTTAGGGTTAGGTTTAGGGTTAGGTTAAGGGTTAGGGTTAGGTTTAGGGTTAGGTTAAGGGTTATGATTAGGGTTAGGTTTAGCGTTAGGTTAAGGGTTAGGTTTAGGGTTAGGTTTAGGATTAGGTTTAGGGGGGTTAGGTTTAGGTTTAGGGGTTAATTTTAGGTTTAGCGTTTACAGCAAGCTTTTTTCTCTGCGCTGTTGTCGCGCTGTGATGACGTCAGCTACGCGGTTTCGTCGAGCGCCCTTCGAACCGTCGAACACGGTTTTGTGGTGTAACCCTGTTCCGGCAGGAATAGAGATTTAATCTCATTGGTCGAAGGGTCTGACAGCTCCCTATAAAAGGGCTGCTGTCAGACTTTGCGGGATTGTACATACTTGTTCTGTTACAATAAAGAGCTGTTGTTGCCTTTAGCCTGAGTGTGCCTTTCCATTACCCGATCTAACATTCTATTTTTTAAAACAATTGTTATAATATGATGAATCTAGAGTGTACAAAGACACTATATTTGGAAATGTAAAAAACTTCATGCTTGCTGAACATGTAAGAAAACTAAACAATTTCAGTTTCAAATACATTTTTTTGATACAGAGGATTTTAAAGATTAATATTCAGTTGAAGACAGAACTTGTCCTTTTAGGACTAATGGATAAACACTTATAGAAATGCCATGGAAGATTCTTTCACCACATGATTAATGCAGAAAGATTATTACATGCACAGAGATAGAAAAACTCAACAAATTGATGAAGGCAATGTACTTTATGTGATGCTGCTGTTGAAAACTGCTTGAAAACTGCAATTGATCCAAAAAGCAGCATTTGGATATTTCAAGAGCTGTCCATGTGCTTCTGGGCAATTCAGGATGCTAGTTATCACCTTTCAACTGCTTCATGTCACAGGGCCTGTCTTCTGGACTGCCTTCTTTCAATTGTTTTTGCTCCCATGTAAGATAATATATATGAGCACAGAATAAAAATAGGACTGGAAGAGACCTTGGAGGTCTTCTAATCCAATCCCTGCTCAAGCAGGAGACTTTATATCATTTCAGATAGAAGGCTGTTCTGTCTTTTTTTTAAAAAAAACCTCCAGTGATGAAGCACCCATAAATTCTGACAGCAAGCTGTTCCAATGGCTCATTGTTCTCACTGTTAGGAAGTTTCTCCTTAATTCCAGGTTGCTTCTCTCTTTGATTAGTTTCCATCCATTGTTTCTTGTCCCGCCCCCGAAGTGAATTTGAAAATAAGTTGACCTCCTCCTCTTTATGGCAACCCTTCAAATACTGGAATACTGCTATCAAGTCCCTCCTAGTCCTTCTTTTCTCTAGACAAATCCTCAACTGTTCTTTGTATAGTTTTGTCTCCAAGTCTTTAATCATCTTAGTTGTTCTTTTTGAACTTTTTCCAAAAGCCTCAAGATCTTTTTTGTAATGTGGTGACCAAAACTGGATGCAGCATTCCAGGTGTTGCCTTACTAAGGCTTTATAAAGTGATACTAATATTTCACGTGGTTTTAATTCTATGCTTCCGTTTATACCACCAAGGATTGTATTAGTTTTTCTGGCTACTGCCACACACTTCAAGCTTATATTTAACTGATCATCCACTAGGACTCCAATGTCCCTCTCACAGTTACTGTTTTTGTGCCAGGTTTCACCTAATCTGTACTTGTGCCTTTGTGTAAAGACTTTGCTTTCTCCACATTAAATTTCATTTTATTGGATAGGGCACATTGTTCAAGTCTGTCAAGACCTTTTTGAAGCCTGAGCTTGTTTTCTGGGGTGTTGCCTGTTCCTGCCAGCTTAGTGTCATCTGCAAATTTGATGAGTTTCCCTTCTATTCCCTCCTCTAAGTCATTTATGAAGATATTGAAGAATAGTGGGCCTAAGATGGAACCACGTGGCAGCATATTTCTTACTTCCCTCCATGTAGTATCATTAAGAACAATGTGTTGTATATGGTTTATCAGCCAGTCATAAATCCATCTGATGGTGATGTTGTCTATTCCATATTTTTCTACCGTTTACCAAGTGGTCTACTTTGTCAAATGCCTATTTGACAAAGTAAATTATGTCCACTGCATTTTGTTGATCTACTAATTTAGTCACTTTGTCAAATAATACAATAAGATTTGTCTGGCGTGATCTGTTTTTTTGACAAACCCATGTTGACTTTTAGTTATAACTTTATGAGTTTCTAGATGTTCACAGATCTGTTTTTGGATTATCTTTCCAGTACTTCTCTGGTATTAATGTTAAGCTGATTGGTCTGTAGTTTCCTGGGTCTAGTCTCAGCCCCCATTTTTGAGGATAGAAACCACATCAGTTCTTTTCAGTCCTTAGTTAATTCCCCAATATTCCTGGATTTTTGAAAGATATGGTACAATGGTTCTGAGATAACATCTGCCAGCTCCTTCAGAACTCAGAATATAGGAAATAAACTTAATTCTGCCAATTACTGACCTATTACGTCCTTCATATTATGAGCAAACTATATGTAAAATATCTTTATTAAAACAATTGGACTGTGACCAAAGTTATTTTTTTGTTTATTTACTTTCTTGTTGAAAATCAGGTAGGATTTAGAGGAAGCCATTCAACCTTGTAGGCGGTTATCTGATCTTGAACCATTTAGCTGAAAAATATATCTTGCCACCTAAAGACATCTGTTTTCTTGTCTTTGTGGATTTCAGATGACCAATGAGTAATTGATAGCACCTTCTTATGCATATGCTTTATTCTAACATCTCATTCAGACTCTGATGTTTCCCCTGACGGCATCTTTCTGGAGCTAATTTTGCCAAAAGAGCAGCAAGGCTAGTGTGTTTTCTATCTTCCTTCTCAGTCTGTACATTAATTTAATAATTGAGTTCTTTCATATTCTAATCATCACTTTCCAGTGTTAGCAAACTAACAAATTCCAGTCCTGTTAGTTGCAGATGATGTAGCAATTTTCTCTGTCTCCTAGGTCAGAATAAATAGGACATTGAGGGAATTGTCTTCTTTTTTTTGCCTAAAAGAACAATGTGTCATACATTATCAAGAAATAAGGAGGAAACAGGTCTCAGTATTTCTACCTCAAGACTTGTTGAAAAAGCCAGATTCTGATTGCCTTCCAAGTTATTTATATATATTTGTTAGCATACGGTGTTAGCATATCTTATACTGATATAATATATATTATATATTTTAACTTTATTTCAAAAATAAGGGCTTGGCAGCACAAGGAAAATCAGTCAATTGCCAGCCATCAGCACATCAATCAACCAATAAGAAGGCACCAGATAAATATGACTTACAGAATAATCCATATTCCAGTAGAGATAGTTCCCTGTAGTTGGGGTCTAACATGAGTCCGAAAGCTAGAAAAAGTAATTCTCTGGTCCTGTGACTGACCCAGATTCAATCTTGCAACATTATCCTGGGACACCTATATTGGCCTTTATTTCTGAGAAAAGTAAGCTTTTACACTTAGGCAAGAAAAATCAAATGTACTGGTATAGATTAGGTGAAGTCTGACTCAATAGCAGTAACTGTAAGAGGGATCTTTGGAGTCCCAGTGAACAATCATTTAAATATGAGCCAACAGTGTGCAGCAACAACCAAAAAAAGTGAACACAATCCTAGTTTGCATAAACAGAGGGATAGAATCAACATCACATGAAGTATTAGTACCACATTATAAAGCCTTTGTAAGAATACTGCATCCAGTTTTAGACACTACATTATAAAAAGATGGTGAGACTTGGAAAGAGTGCAGAGAACAGTAACAGAAATGATTAGGGGCCTGGAGGCAAAAACTGCTGAATATGAAGAACGGTTGCGGGAATTGGGTTTGTCTAGTGTAGTCAAAAGAAGGACTAAAAGTGACATGAGAGCAGTGTTCCAGTATTTGAGGGACTGCTACAAAGAAAAGGGAGTCAACCTATTTTACAAAGTACCAGAAGACAAAACAAGAAACAATGGATGGAAACTACAGTAATCAAGAGAAGAAATCTAGAATGAAGGAGAAATTTCCTGATAAAGAGAATAATTAATCAGTAAAACTGTTAGCCTTCAGAAGTTGTGAGTGCTCCATCATTGGAGGCTTTTAAGAAGGGACAGGACAGCCACTTATCTAAAATGGCTTAGAGTCTCCTACTTGAGCTGGTAGTTGGACTAGAAGACCTCTAAAGTCCCTTCCAATTGTTATTCTGTTCTGTTCTGTTGAGAGAAACCTGCTTTAGTATGTGATATTTTGGTGCACAAGTTTGTATTCTGGGAGGGACCTTGCACCTTGTCTCCCATATTTCACACCTTGCTCAGAATTTTTACTCCTAGATCCTTTTGTTTCTACTATGGGCTGGATTGTGCTACTAGGTGCCCTGCCCATATTTAGGCAGGCTGCAACAGCAATACTGCCCCACCTTGAAAGAGCTCAGTCAGGAATTCTGCTGCAGGGCGTTCCTCCTTAGGCTATTTAACAAAAGAAACCTACTCCCACATGGAGCTGAGACACTCCCAGTTGGAGAGCCGAGCTATAGCCAGGAGCACGACAAATTGGGGGAGAGACTTTTGTTGAGCTAAGGAGAATGTCAACCTGTTCCATCCCATAGAAAAGAGACCTGAAACTCAGCGTATAATGCTAGCTAAGTTTACTCAAAGGTGGGCTTTTTCGAAAGGCAACTTGAGGAAGAAGAAAACATTTAGCTTCTCATCCAAAAAGTCTGCTCTGCCCCCGCCATCAGAAATGATGAAGTTTCTTGGATGAGAAGCAACACATTTTATTCTTTTTCCTCATGAAAAAAAGCACATTTGAGACAACTATGACTTGGATGACTGAGAATCTTTACAGATATTTATCTAAGCTCATACATAAGAGAAGGGGAGGAACATCTCAAATGTTGCTAAATAACAAATTCTTTCAACTTTGGCCAGTCTTGTTATGAATTAAATGCCCAGGGATTCCCAATCTAAACATACATTTTTGGGCAATTCTAAAAGATTGTCTGTCTGTGTATGTTTTTATGTATGTATGTACAAGATTTATATAACCACCTATTTTATACAATGATTCTAGGTACTCACAACAATCCATAAAAGATATTAAAAACACACCCTTGTACCCAAATATCCTTCTGCTGAAATTGCCTCTCCATCTTAGCCCAATGCTTGGGGGAAGAATGAGGTCTATACAGCCCCAAAGAAGTCTAGGAAGCCCTCTGAACTCTATTGAGAAGCTCTTCTTTTTTAATAAAGTTTTTTATTTTTTCATTTTCATAACAAATAATCACATGTATACTATTACATAACCAGCATCATATTATATTGTTAAATGTTTACATCAAATCGTCTTACCATCAACTCCCAAAAACAATTATTGGGTCTTCTGCTCTCCATACACCATATTTGTACCCTATCCATCACTTTCTTCTCCCTCTCTCCTCCTCCTCCCTACCTCTTTTCTTCCCTCTGTCGTTCTTCTCTTCTCTACTTCCCCTTCCTCTCTTCTTCTCCTCTCTCCCCTTTCCACTCCTTTCTCTCCTCCTTTTCTCCTCCCTACCCTCTCTCCTATCCCTCTCTTCTTCCCTTATAACTCTCCTCTACTTTGAACTCTTCCTTTCATTTACTTGGTATAATTCAGCCTCTGAGCAAACTCCATTTTAAGTTGATGGTATTTATAATTAGTTAATTTTCAATAAACATTTAATTTTAACATATATCTTCCTCCTCTTTTTTAAAAGAAAAAAGTATAATATATATAACATATATAATGATTGTATTTTTAACCACCACCTCTCCAGCCTATTTTTGGCTGAGATGTAGACCTGGTTGCAATTCCCAGCTATTCTCATTATATATATATAATTATGCATCCTTACACGCCCCAAATTTGTAGGTCTGTCTTTATAATCTCAGTAATTTCCCATTGTTGTAAGTATATTTCATGTTCCCTCTCCATTTTTCCATATCTTGACTTAGCTTACCCGTAATTGTCTTTAAATAACTATCCTTACTGTTCAATGTTTATTACAATTCCATTAATCTACTATATAGAATAACAAGCAGTACACATATCACTTTGTTCATCATCTTAGAAGTTCTATATGTGTCTATATTTCATATATTTTAACCTGTACTTAATTGTCCTTCCATTGACATATTCAATCAGTTAACAACTCAATTTCATTATCATGTGTAAAAGTGAATCACATACCTCTGGTTTATATTCTCCACATAACAGTTTCATATTTGTCCTTTTCCATATATTTTAACCTTTATTTAATTATCTTAAAAGAGCCGAGGTGGCACAGTGGTTAGGGTGCAGTACTGCAGGCCACTTCAGCTGACTGTTATCTGCAGTTCAGCGGTTCTAATCTCACTAGCTCAAGGTTGACTTAGCCTTCCATCCTTCCGAGGTGGGTGAAATGAGGACCCAGACTGTGGGGGCGATATGCTTACTCTGTAAACCGCTTGGAGAGGGCTGAAAGCCCTATGAAGTGGTATATAAGTCTAACTGCTATTGCTATTGCTATCTTTCCATTATCATATTCAATCAGTTAGTAACTCAGTTTTATTATCATATACAGGGATAAACCACATATCTCAGCTTTATATTTCCCGATATAACGATTTCTAATTGTCTGATTTTTTCCTAGTAAGTCTTTTGTCCCACTTCTCTATTCTTGTCTTCTCCCTTTTCTTTGTTTTGACATGTCCACCCTCTTCAATTTTCCCCAAGCCACTGTCAAATCCAGTGAAATCTTTTGTCTGCTTTTTATTTTGAGACACATCCCCCTTTTCAATTTTCCCTATACCACTGTCAAACCCAATGAAGTTTTTTGTCTGCTTTTTATTTTCCATCGTTTCTATCCTTTCATAATCCCTCCTCTTCTTCCTTCACTTCTTCCTTCACTTCCTGCTTCTCCTTAATATCTATCTTCAAAATTCTATTTGGGGGGAGGAGCCAATGTCGCAACGAGATGACCACAGCCAATACGTTTGCCACTGCGTGGTCCAAACGAACCTAAACCATCCTGAAGAGATGGTGAACAGGAAGAATACATCTTGCTGATCTCAGGAATATCGCAAAATCCTCGAAAGAAGAAAGAGAAGTTCTTCAAGCCAGTGACAAAAAATCCAGCCAGAGGATATGGAAAGAGAAAGTGTTTCCAGCTGGTGAAAAATATTTATATTTTTAAAAAGAGACTGCGTGTAAAAACTCAAAAATCAATTTAAATTAAAGAAAAGAAGAATCAAGTGGCGGAATTGAATTTGGAATGGCTTTGGACAGTGGTTATCTTACTTTTTAAATGTTATTTACATGGATCGAATCTATGCAAGCCTTTTGAAACGGATGGGTTAAGTTTTCTTCTTCTACCTTCTCTTTGTGACTCTCTGTAATTTACAGACTAAAGCTTTCCCCTTTTATTGCTATGGGCATTTACAAAAAGAAACTCTTTAAGAGTGTCTCTGCTCCAGAGGCTTTGATTGGAGTATTCAAAATGGAACATTTCTTTTTCTCTTTTCTTTCACAGATTGCTTTGATTTGGCACCTCAAGGATTTATTGTCTTGGCTACACACTGATAATGCACAGATCTTTGAAGTTTGACCAGAGAAAAGAGCAGCATTCTTTGTGAATCCATGTTTTAATTTTGTTGATCTTTTAAGCTAGAGTAGCTGTGTTTGTCAGAATGACACAATCCCAAGGAAAAATAAAGATCTTGACTTTGCAAAATATACTTTCAGAATTACAGAAATTATTAAATATAGAAGAGAAACAACTGGAATACCTAGAGCACATAACAAGAAAATATGATGAAAAAATTGAAAATGTTCATCGAATGCAAAATGGGGTGATTGAAACTCAAAACACCGAAGTGGAAAATGAATATAAAGAGACTAAACCTGCTGATATCTATGGTAATTGGTTTGTTCCTGAAAATGGAAAGAATGGAACACAGAAAGAGGAATTAAATGGAGAGGAAATCTACTTCAGGGGTCAAGATATGGAAGAAGATAAAATTAAAGAACCTATGGACTTAAAGAAAGAAATTCCACTAGCAAAAGTTTTAATAACACTGCTGACAATCAAAGACAAACTGAATAAGGAAACAGAAAAAGGGCATCAAGATTATATGAGAGATCTTACAAGCAAGGAGTTGCTAAGAGAAGTCCATACAAAGCTGATCAAGAAGATGACTAGAGGATTGGTACCACAAATGGCAGAAGATATGAGATTATTTTGTTATTGGAAAGATACAGGTTGATAGATGGAAGAATATAACTTAAAACTCGTTAAACCTAGTAAAAATTAGTAATAATAGATATAATTAAATAAATAACTGATAATGATAATAATGTATACAATGTGTTGTGTTATGATAAGTAATAATTGGATATGAATATTGAATGGTACTCATGAAAGGAAGATTAGAAATCCTTTTGGATTATATACAAAGATTAATAAAAAGAACTACATTAGATACTGTTAAGTTTTGATTATTAGGGGGAAAATGTTATGATACAGGATAAAGTTAAATAAAGGAGGGATAATGATGACAATCTATATATATGTATGTATTGGTACAATATAAGGAAACTGGATGAAAATTGCAAACAGTGATCTGGAAAGGAGGATTAGGAAAGTTTGTTACTGAATGTTATGGATGTTTAGCTAGAATAGGACATAAGGATTCAGTGCTATTGGAGGATTGTAGAAATACTAAATGAAATGCCAGTATGTGGTTATGTATTAAATCTTGGTATATTTTATGGTGAAGGATGTTTAACAATTATAATCAAATATAAATGGAGGTATAAGGGTAAAATGTATAAATATTTGAGTTAAAATACTTGAGTTAATATGAATTATGCTTGAAGACTATGGAAGAGATTCATGAAAACCTTTTGTAACCAACTGATACACTTTCTACAGTATGTAAAGAAGGAAGATTTTATGTGTTGTGTTTGTTTTGAAAACAAAAAAAAATAAAAAAATTCTATTTAGACTTGATTTATGCATATATTTTTATAATTTCATGTAATTCTTCAAATTCCCACCTTTCCATAATGTCCAGGTACAGTTAGTTAAACAGTTCTTATTTCAGAGTTCTGGTCCACCTTAAATTTAGCTAGTTCAGCTGATGTGGAGCAGAAGAGAAGTGGGGGCTATCTTGATCCTTTGTTCTTCCTTTGGCAAAGAAAAAAGAAAAAAAAAACCTTCATCCTTTCCGAACTCTTGAATTTATTCCCCACCCTTGTTACCTTAATGCCCAATTCCAAAATTACAGTTAGTTATATGGTTCTTATTGCAGAGTTCTGGTGGACCTTAAATTTAGCTAATTCAGCTGATGTGAAGAGGAAGAGAAGTGGGAGCCATCTTGATCTTTTGCTCCCTTCAGCAAAAAAAAAAACAAAAAAAAACCCAAAACCCTTTATATTTTTCCGGTTCTTGATGATATTATTATTATTATTCAATTGTATCACAGCGGCCAGTTTCCAGTCACCCTGGAAAATTCCTCGCTTGATATTAACCATTCCGTAGATCTCATTCCCTACTGCCAACTCAGTTCTCCATTGTTTCATCGCCTTTTCAGTAAAGGATGTAATATTTTTGCTAATGCCAGTTGTTTCTAAGCATTTTATGATCCAACTATGTGGCAGTGAGTCAAATGTCTTTTTGTAATCAATCCAGACCATATTCAAGTTTGTTTTTCTGTTCTTACAATTTTCTAATATCATTTTATCAATTAGGAGCTGATCTTTTGTGCCTCTGCTCCTTCTTTTGTTGCCTTTTTGCTCCACTGGCAAGATGTTGTTTGTTTCCAAATAATCCATCATGTTATCTGCAATAATGCCTGTGAGTAATTTGAAGGTTGTTGGCAAACATGTTATTGGTCTGTGGTTTTCAGGTGTTGTTCCTTTAGTTTCATCTTTCTGAATCAAGTATGTTTTTCCAGTTGTCAACCATTCATCAATTTGGCCCTTTTGTAAAATTTCATTCAGTTGCCTGGCCAATATTGCATGTAAACTGGTCAGATATTTGAGCCAGAAACCATGTAATTGGTCCTTTCCAGGTGATGTCCAATTCTTTACCTTTTTAACTCAATTTTTCACCATCTCAGTTGTTATTTCTAATACTTGCATTTGTTTGTTGCCAATGCTTTTCTCAAAGTCATGTATCCACTTTGCTTTCTTGTTGTAGTCCTTTGCATTTTCCCACAATTCTTTCCAGAATTCAACTGTGGCCTGCTTTTCTGGTTTTTTACTTTTGGTGTCACCATTCACATTAAGACTTTGATAAAAATGCCGTTATACAATTATACAATTGTATCACAGCGGCCAGTTGTTTCGCCGGATTTGGCATTGGTTACTAGTCGGGCCCCACCCAGGGGCCTAGGACGTCATAACGTATTTTCGTAATATGCGTGCAGATCCAAGCAGTGCGGCTTTTTGCATTTGGCTGATGGTGATTTTGTCAATTTTTAACTTTTAAATGTAATTCCAGTGCTTTTGGTATAGCACCCAGTGTGCCAATTACCACTGGAATTATCACTGCTGGTTTGTGCCATAGTCGTTGAATTACGATTTTTAAGTCCTGGTATCTTGCGATTTTTTCATGTTCCTTCTCGGCGACCCTACTATCACCTGGCATTGCGATGTCTATGATTGTTACCTTCTTTTTCTCAACCAGTGTGATGTCTGGTTATGTCCAGTATTTTGTCGGTTTGTATATGGAAATCCCACAAGATCTTGACCATCTGATTTTTGGTGACTTTTTCAGGCTGATGTTCCCACCAGTTTTTTGCTGTTTTAATATTATAATTTTTGCACAAATTCCAATGGATCATTTGTGCTACTGAATTGTGCCGCAATTTATAATCAGTATGCGCAATTTTTTTTACAGCAGCTGAGTATGTGATCAACAGTTTCATCAGCTTCTTTGCAAAGCCTGCATTTGGCATCATCAGAGGATTTTTCGATTTTGGCCTTAATGGCATTTGTGCGGACAGCTTGTTCTTGCGCAGCCAGGATTAGTGACTCTGTTTCTTTCTTTAATGTACCTGTTGTTAACCATAACCAAGTTTGTTCACTGTCCACTTTATCTTTTATTTTTTCCAGAAATTGGCCATGCAGTGCTTTGTTCTGCCAACTCTCCATTCTTGATTTTATCACATCTTTTCTGTATTCTTGTTTCGTCTGTTGGGCCTTCAGTAGATTTTTGTTCTTTACTTCGATTAATAGATGTTCTTGACTTTCTTTTAAATAATCAGCCAGTGCATGTTTTTCTTCTTCAACTGTTTGCTTCACTTGTAATAATTCTCTGCCACCTGATTTTCGGGGCAGATATAGTTTTTGAGTTTTTTTGAGTTTATTAACATTTATAGGCCGCCCTTTTCCCTGAGGGGACTCAGGGCGGCTCACATAAAATCAGGGAAGGGGGATACAAACTATGACATAGACACACATAAGTAAAAATAATGAGCAACATTCATTCATCATTCGGGAGGGGCGGCTATCTTTGTCCCCAGGCCTGACGGGCTAGCCAGGTCTTAAGGGCTATGCGGAAGGCCTGGACGGTGGTGAGAGTACGAATCTCCACGGGGAGCTCGTTCCAAAGGGTCGGAGCTACTACTGAAAAGGCCCTCCTCCTTGTAGTTGCCAGCCGGCACTGGCTGGCAGATGGAATTCGGAGGAGGCCCAATCTATGAGATCTAATTGGTCGCAGGGAGGTAATTGGCAGAAGGCGGTCTCTCAAGTACGCAGATCCACTACCATGAAGGGCTTTATGGGTGACTAGTAGCACCTTGAAGCGCACCCGGAGATCGACAGGTAGCCAGCGCAGCTCGCGGAGGATAGGTGTTATGTGGGTGAACCGAGGTGCACCCACGATCACTCGCGCGGCCGCGTTCTGGACTATCTGAAGTCGCCGGATGCTCTTCAAGGGCAGCCCCATGTAGAGCACATTGCAGTATTCCAGCCTAGAGGTCACAAGGGCCCGAGTGACTGTTGTGAGAGCCTCCCGATTCAGGTAGGGTCGCAACTGGCGCACCAGGCGAACCTGGGCAAATGCCCCCCTGGTCACAGCCGTCTGGTGGTGGTCAAAGGATAGCTGTGGGTCCAGGAGGACTCCCAAGTTGCGAACCTTCTCTGAGGGGTGTAAAATTTGACCCCCCAGCCTGAGTGATGGAATATTGGTCGAATCTTTGGGAGGGAAGCACAACAGCCACTCGGTCTTTTCTGGGTTGAGTACAAGCTTGTTAGCCCTCATCCAGTCCATAACGGCCTCAAGGCCTCGGCTCATCACGTCTGCCGCTTCATTGAGTTGGCACGGGGCGGACAGATACAACTGGGTATCGTCCGCATATTGATGGTATCTTATCCCGTGCCTGCGGATGATCCCTCCCAGCGGTTTCATGTAGATGTTGAATAGTAGGGCAGATAAGACCGAACCCTGAGGCATCCCATATGTTAGGGGCCTAGGGGTCGATCTCTGCCCCCCCACTAACACCGACTGTGACCTGTCCGAGAGGTAGGAGGAGAACCACCGCAACACGGTGCCTCCCACTCCCACCTCCCGCAGTCGTCGCAGAAGGATACCATGGTCGATGGTATCGAAAGCCGCTGAGAGGTCAAGGAGAACCAGGATGGAGGGATGTCCTCCATCTCTGGCTCTCCAAAGATCATCGGTCAATGCGACCAAAGCGGTTTCTGTGCTGTAACCGGGTCTGAAGCCTGACTGGAAGGGGTCAAGATAGTTTGCTTCATCCAAGGACCGCTGGAGCTGGAAGGCCACCACCTTCTCAACAACCTTCCCAAGAAAGGGAAGGTTGGAGACTGGACGATAGTTATTAAGAACTGCTGGATCCAGAGATGGCTTCTTCAGGAGGGGTCTCACCACCGCCGCTTTTAACGCGGCGGGGAAGTTCCCCTCCCGAAGAGAGGCGGTAACAACCGCCTGGATCCAGCCTCGTGTCACCTCACTGCTGTTAGTAGCCAGCCATGAGGGACACGGGTCCAGTACACAGGTGGAGGCACTTACAGCCCTCATGGCCTTGTCCACATCCCCGGGGGCAACATCCTGAAACTCAACCCAGAGATGGTCTACTTCATCCTCTTGTGCCTCGGCTGGAACTGCAGAGATGGAGTCCAAGTCCGACCGAAACCGAGCAATTTTGTCCGCTAAGAATTGGGCATAATCCTCAGCTCTGCCCTGCAAGGGTTCCCCCGCTTCCCTCTTATTTAGTAGGGAGCGGGTTATCCTAAACAGGGCGGCTGGGCGGGACTCAGCGGACGCAACCAAGGTGGCTATATAAGATCTTTTCGCTGCCCTAAGTGCCCTGGTGTATTCCTTGGTGCTGGTGGTTACCATTGCTCGGTTCGATTCGGACTTATCGGACCTCCATCGGTGCTCTAGGCATCTCCTCCGGCGCTTCATCTCCCGGAGTTCCTCGGTGAACCAAGGAGGTCTCCGGGATCCGCCGCCTCGGAGGGGCCGTAGTGGCGCAATCCGGTCGAGGGCCTCCGATGCTGCCGAGTGCCAAGCAGCAACCAGAGTCTCTACCGGACTGTGGGCGAGAGTATCAGGAATGACCCCAAGCTCCGTCTGGAACCTTAACGGCTCCATAAGTCACCTGGGGCAGAACCACCTGGTTGGTTCCTCCTCCCTACAGTGGGGGCTTGGTCCCCGGAAGTCAAGCCTCAGTAGGCAATGGTCTGACCACGACAGGGGTATGATGTCGTTACCCCTCAGACCAAGATCACAAATCCACTGCTCCGAGAGGAATACGAGGTCGAGCATGTGACCCGCTGAATGGGTTGGGCCCCGGATTACTTGGGTCAAGCCCATGGCTGTCATGGAAGCCATGAACTCCTGCGCCCCATCAGAGTTTTCACCGAGCGACGGCAAATTAAAGTCCCCCAGGACCATCAGCCTAGGGAACTCAATTGCCAGCTCGGCTACCGACTCGAGGAGCGAGGGGAGGGCCGCTGCAACGCCGTTGGGAGGCAGGTACGTTAACAGCAGACCCACTTGACCCTTGAGGTCCAACTTTATCAGCAGAGACTCACACCCGACAAGCTCCGGAGCAGGGACCCTACGAGGAACTAGCGACTCCCGGATAACAATGGCCACACCCCCACCCCTTCCCTGGGCTCTCGGCTGGTGCAGCACCTGAAATCCTTCTGGGCACAGCTCTACAAGGGGGACTCCTCCCTCTGGGCCCAGCCAGGTTTCGGTAATACATGCCAGGTCTGCCCTCTCGTCTGAAATTAAGTCCCGGACGAGAGGAGCTTTATGTACCACAGACCTGGCATTTAGCGACAGCAGCCTGAGTCCAGGGTCCTGACTACTTGCGCCATCTGGTCTCGGAGTGGGACTCATAGGGCCGGAAGGAGGGATCTCTGTAATGTAGCGAACCCTCCTTCCCCGGTAATGGCCTGCCCTAAAGTCCCCGCCATATCTGCCCCTCCCTGTTACGACCGGGAGGGGCATAGTCTATCAGTATCACCACGTGGATGTAAACTGTAGTGCATTGTCATTAGTTTCCTGGTTTTTCGGTCCAAAAGGTCCAAATCAGCTTGTGTCCAGTTAACTATACCAGCTGTGTATCTTATAACTGGTATTGCCCAGGTATTTATGGCCTTGATTGTATTTCCACCATTCAATTTAGATTTCAAAATTTTCCTAACTCTGTTGGTGTACTCTCGCCTGACAATAGTTTTTACTTCTCCATGCTTGATGTTATCCAACTGCAGAATGCCTAAGTATTTGTAGGCTTCATTTTATTTGCATTTAATTAATTGGCCATTGGGCATTTCAATTCCCTCACATGCAGTGATTTTGCCCCTTTTTATGGATACAGTGGCGCATTTTTCCATGCCAAACTGCATTGAAATATCGGTGCTGAATACTCGGACTGTGTTTGTCAATGATTGGATTTCTATTTCTGACTTTCCATAGAGTTTCAAATCATCCATATATAGTAAATGCGAAATTTTTTCAGTTTCTTTGGCTGTTTGGTAGCCTAATTTCATTTTTTTTAAGATTACTGATAGTGGGATCATTGCGATGATGAAGAGAAGAGGTGAAAGTGAATCACCCTGGAAAATTCCTCGCTTGATATTAACCATTCCGTAGATCTCATTCCCTACTGCCAACTCAGTTCTCCATTGTTTCATCGCCTTTTCAGTAAAGGATGTAATATTTTTGCTAATGCCAGTTGTTTCTAAGCATTTTATGATCCAACTATGTGGCAGTGAGTCAAATGCCTTTTTGTAATCAATCCAGACCATATTCAAGTTCGTTTTTCTGTTCTTACAATTTTCTAATATCATTTTATCAATTAGAAGCTGATCTTTTGTGCCCCTGCTCCTTCTTTTGTTGCCTTTTTGCTCTACTGGCAAGATGTTGTTTGTTTCCAAATAATCCCTCATGTTATCTGCAATAATGCCTGTGAGTAATTTGAAGGTTGTTGGCAAGCATGTTATTGGTCTGTAGTTTTCAGGTGTTGTTCCTTTAGTTGCATCTTTCTGAATCAAGTATGTTTTTCCAGTTGTCAACCATTCATCAATTTGGCCCTTTTGTAAAATTTCGTTCAGTTGCCTGGCCAATATTGCATGTAAACTGGTCAGATATTTGAGCCAGATACCATGTAATTGGTCCTTTCCAGGTGATGTCCAATTCTTTACCTTTTTAACTCGATTTTTCACCATCTCAGTTGTTATTTCTAATACTTGCATTTGTTTGTTGCCAATGCTTTTCTCAAAGTCATGTATCCACTTTGCTTCCTTGTTGTAGTCCTTTGCATTTTCCCACAATTCTTTCCAGAATTCAACTGTGGCCTGTTTTTCTGGTTTTTCACTTTTGGTGTCACCATTCACATTAAGACTTTGATAAAAACGCCGTTGGTCTGATCGAAATTGCTGATTTTGTTTATATTGGATGATTTGTGCATCATATCTTTCAATTTTTCTAGCTGTTGCTGTTATCTGCTGTTTTACAATCTCTACAGCTTCATTGATGTTTCTTGTATCCAATCTATATCGTCTGATTAGCCGATCTAAGATTTTGTTGTTTTT
The DNA here is from genome assembly GCF_009769535.1 of Thamnophis elegans. NCBI lineage: Eukaryota > Metazoa > Chordata > Lepidosauria > Squamata > Natricidae > Thamnophis > Thamnophis elegans. The sequence goes on along the minus strand of NC_045558.1, from coordinate 85,107,004 downwards.
AAGCCGTTGCTCATGCATGTTCTTTAAGTTACTAGCATCTGCCCTTAATTTTTTGAGTTTTTGTTCTAAACGGATTTTCCACTTTGGCTTTGATGCTTTTTCTGTTCTATTATTATTATTATTGTTGTTGTTGTTGTTGTTGTTGTTATTATTATTATTATTCCCCCTTGTTACCTTCTTCCTCTTGTTGGTTATAGTTGCTCAAAATATATTAATTGGAACAAAATCAAAATACAACAAATCTCTGGTATGTTTCTCTTCGCCTCCTGCTTTTCCAAATTCTGATTTATGGTAATTGATTAATTAAAGCTTTCTGCTCAGAGTTTCACATTCCATTCACCACAAAGACAAGATTAGGTTATCAGTGAAAAAATAGTGCTTTCTTCTTGAGTTTTTTCTCCCTTGTTACATTCTATTTCTCATTAATTGGAGTTGATTAAGAAACTCGAACAAAGGAAATCTCCTCGGTATGTTTTGGTTTCCGTTTCACCCTCCTAGTCTCAATTTATAGTTTGTGTCTGAATAGTTCTGTCACTTCTCTGCTTTCTCCTTTGTGTCCAAATTGTTTAAAACAAATGGCTCACTTTTGGGATAGTGATTCAACCCTCCATTTTCCCCTTCTTGTTTTTCTTTTTGCCAAAATCCAGATCTGTCCATCAATATTATTTATTTATACTCTCAAGGTTCTTTGCCTTTTCCAAATTCTGATTTATGACTGCGGGTTAATTAGATCTTCTTACTAGGCTTTCATCTCGTCTTCTGCACACTACTGTTCAGTTGCTTTGGCCTGAAGTCAGCTTCTTGTGCAGCTATGTTGCCATGCTGCTGCCCCGACACTGATTCAGAGGGCAAATCTCTGATCTATGAGGGACCTATTGCACTCCCTCTGGGTCTGATGAAACGCTGCCCCTTCTTCACCCCCCCCCCACCCCAGGGAGGTTCCGATCCAAAAGAATCTCAGCATTGGTTTGTCAAACAGAGTTCATGTGAGGCTCTTTAGAGCTCACACACCCCACGTCTGTCCAGCTGAAGAACTGTACTGAGTCAAAGATGAATTGACATATTTGACCCAGTATTCCCTCATACAGACCTAGTGCACAAGAGTAGATGGCAATTGTGCCCATGGGGTCCTTTGCACAAATCCATCTTGAGCATTAATCATTATTTCTAGATCAGGGGGGTCTTACTCATACTCACCCATTTTAGTCACCTCCAGTTTGGGTTAGTACAATACACCTTACTTTGGGTTTCTTTTAAAGACCATTTGGAAGTTGCATCTGGTCCAGAATGCAACAGCACATGCTGCTTTGGGTTTCCCATAGTTCATCCAAGAACCACCATCACTGTGTGAGCTGCACTAGCTTCCAGCTGCTTTCTGGATAAAATTCAAGTGCTCCTTATCACCTTTCAAGCACTACATGATACAAAGTCAGGTTATTTACAAATCACCCAGGAGGGGCATGGTTTCAGACTAAAGGTAGAAGAGCTCAAAGCAGTAAAGATTGTCTCAACTTCCTTATGACTGACCAATTCAAATTCTTCCCAAATATTCAGGTTAGATTGTGCATCAATCTCAGGCTCCAGCATACTCCACCTCTAAGCAATGTTGAACAACAGATGCCTAGAGTTGCCTCATAGTGATCCTATAAGGTAAACCTCCCTCTGCTCCGAAACAGAGCTGCTGGATAGCCATCTGTGGATGCAATAAGAGTGGAGAAGTAAGTATGCTTTGCCACTCTTCCTGCCACACGATATACCCTGACATGGTACCAGTACTCAGTTGGCTTCATCCCATATCTTCTCCAGCTGGAATCTAGCATCTCTTATGTCATTTCATTTCCCAGAGCCTGTCCATAAACCAAGGGGCCCCATTGCATCTGGGTTTGCAAAGTACAAGGCCTTTGTCTCAGTTTTGCTAGCATAGAACCACAGTTTACTAGAATTGTTCTAGCCTTCCACTTAGAAAATTCCACTTAGGTCTTTGACATCCCTGGAAAAATTCATAGAAATTAGAAGAGGTTTTGTTTAAGGCCTCCCTAAAAGCTAAAGCCAATCAGAAAAAAATAATACTGAGCTAGATGGACCAATACTATGACTCAGTAATAAGCAGATTATTATATTTTTATAGAGAACCTCACCTGTTCAGAAATGTGACTTTACCACATACCATGTTGTTTGGGCCATTGTTACCTGGAAAATGCTATTTCCTTTATGATATCACATACGTTTACCTTTGATTGCTGTGTATATGGTATACAGTCCTATGGCTATTTCTGGATTTCTCTCAAGATCCTTACTGTGTGCCCTACTTGTTCCTGAAGTCATTTTGCAAATGGGTTGATTTTTTAAAAAATTGATGCTTGAACTGCTTAGATATTTTGGATGTAATGCAAAAGCCAACAATCTTTGCAGAGAATCTGATACTTGGAAAAATAAAAAGCAATTGACAATGAGATGAATACCAAACAAAGGAGTTAGATATTATTGCTACTGACATAAACATACATTTACATGAACTCAAAGAAGCAGTTACTAGTATACAAACCTGATAAAATTATGCCCATTGTGACATCTATCAAAAGAAAACGAATAATCACAAAAAGCTCATATGTAACAGCACTCCTGTTTATGTAAAATGGGCTCCTATTCAATAGAGCAGTGTAGGCTAACATTTTCCTTACCAAGTTCCCAAAGTACGTGAATGCGTGCGCATGTGTCCAAACCCCCAAAATACAATAAATTGCTTTGGTTCTTTAAATTTTTCATATTTTTCTTTTGAAAGAGCTCTATTAACTCTATCTTTAACTTCTTTTTCTCAGTCTTCCTTTTCCTCATACTTTTCATATGTTTCATTATTTGATCCACATTTATTCTTTCTATTTGAGCAATGTCATCTTTCATATTGAAGACCAGCTCTAGGCTGAGTAGCAATGATATAGGGTTGTCAAATTTTAGGGGACTCCTAACTGAAAGGACTTCTGAAAAAATTTTAAAAAGTGAAAAGCACTGGAACATCCCCTGTGTTAGACTGCCCATGGGAGGGTTAAATGTAATTTAGCAGAATTAACAACAAAGGCTGCTGGTGTAATTAAAATTATTTGCTTTGAAAATAGGTTGACAATGCCTGAGAAAAGAAAAAAGAAAAAGAAAAAAAACTGTCTACAGCAGGGCTATTAAATTCCCCGCTTGCGGACCAAATGCATCACATGCTGGCCATGCCTATGCCTGATTTAGCAAAAGAGAAAAAAGTCCTGATACGTCACATTACGCCGCTATGATGACATAAGTTTAATATTCCTGTTCTACAGGGTTGAAAAGCATGACAGGCAGACTGAAGGAAAGAAGGAAAATGGTGCTTTTTTTCAAATTCCTAATGTTGGAAGAAAAATCCAATCTAATTCCCATCCAGGAGAAGATGCCAGAAATAAAATGGGCTGGCTACAAGAAAAGAAGGTCTCTGTTTATTTGATTTCCAGAAACTTCAGTGATCGCATATTTCTGGGGTGACTGAAAAAATGGCTGAATGAGTGAATGGATTTTTAGAGGGTTCTGAGGTTTGGTGATTGAGATGTTCCAGGGGGTTATGCAATGTAGTGAGCCTTGTGTCTTTTGCTGGGTAAATTCTATTAGTATTTTAAGGTCATGTCCTGTCCTTAGAATTTGGGTGTGGGCATGTAAATTCTTAATTTCATCAGCTCCAGCCTTCCGTGGGAACTGTGGCTCAAGGTGTTTTGCTTATGAATAATTGGCTCAGTCTTTCTTAATAGGTACAAAATATCCATCTCTAATGACTTGAGGCTTCAGCTGGAGGCTATGGCAGGAAGACGGGCTGCTTTCTGTCTTTGTTTTCTACTTCTTCTTTGGGGAAATATAATATTCTGCCTCTTTTAATATCCCCCAAATTATTTCATTCTCGGGTGGGTGGGGGCTTCTCACACTACAAAATTGGAAGATGAGTTTAAACCACAGGGGTGATGGATTATAACTTTGCCTAACATGCCAAATGTTTAAATCTCACCCTATTCATACCAATACCTATTCATTTAGCTTCTATTCATATTCTAAATCAATTTCTGTTTGCTTTATTACATATAGTACTTCTTAAATCACCCATTTCCATGGCATTCAACTTATTTTTATGTTTTTCCTGACATCTCCAACTTTTATTTCCATATAAATAAATAAATTAAGGAACACTCTTCTTCCCCATCTTTATAATTTTTAAGATTCCACACTTTAAAATTGCATAATGGGTGGATGGGCAATCGAACATACAAATTTAAAAAAAAATAGAGCATATACTTCAACAGCATAAGCATATACTTATCAACACTCACACATAACTGCAATTATTTACTCCATTTACTGTCAAGCACAAGTACTTTGATCTTTGATACATTAATTTTCAAATCTATCCTCGTTGTATTATAAAGATTTTTAACATTTGCGATAGATTATTTGTGTTCTCATCCAACAAGATATTATTTGCATATAAAAGAAGACATACATTCACACTCCCAACAACATACCTCCAACATCATAAATACATCAAACAGTCAAGGGGATACCAAATATCCTTGTCTTGCTTCATACTCAGTGCTGAATCACTCAGTAAGCACTCAGTTCATTATTACACATCCTTTACATCCTTTACTTCCATCATAAACTGTTCTTATTGCATTCAGCAATCAAATATTATTCATGCAAAATATTTCATAATTTAAGTTTATTCATTCAACATATATTTTCTCTAAAACAACAAACGCATAATAATGTTCTTCCTTGTATTAACATAGTTCTTTCTTATTTCAGAAAGGCAAAAATCTGATCCATACCCCATGTCTGGCATAAACCTACACTGCTTCTCCTTGATTGTACTTATTATTTCTTGTACTCTTTTCAATCAGATACTTGCCAAACAATTTCCCAGAGACACCCAGCATATTAATCCCTTTCTAGATTTGCATTCAATCTTGCTATCTTTCCCTTCTTAAAGGAAAATAATAACAACATTCCTCCAATTATCAAGTACAGAGACAGTCTTAGCATGCACATGAAGTAAAGTGGACAATTCTCATGTACAAACACAACTATGTTTGATCTTTTCTACATTAACGCAATATTGTTATTTTTCATTATTCTGATAGCATCCATGTCTCCTATTTCATTGTTTTTTTCTTAGACATCAACATTTACCCAGGAGTGAAATTTGGAAGTTTCTGACAGGTTATGGAGAACCAGTAGCGGACATTTTGAGTAGTTTGGAAAACTGGCAAATGCCATCTCTGGCTGGCCCCAGAGTGGGATGGGAATGGAGATTTCACAATATCCTTCCCCCAGGAGTGGGGAGGGAATGGGGATTTTGCAATATCCCTCCCCTGCCAAGTCACGTCCACAGAACCGGTAGTTAAAAAGTTTGAATTTCACTACTGCATTTACCGCACTTGCTTCAGTCACACTCTTTAATATATTGTTATCATTTCCATAGCAAGCTTTAAAATAATCTTTCCCACATTCCCACACTCCAATTCTGCACCATCTTCAATTCTTCACTTTTATTCTTAATCCCATTAACTCCTTTGGAGGATCCTTTAGCTCTCCTTACTAATTTCCAAAACAAAATTTTATTTCTGTCAAAATTGCCTCTTTTGGTTGTATTGTTTCTTATACTCTGATTACATTCTTTGCAAATATCCTTCTTCTTCTTTAGACACATTACACAGAATTTTCCTCTAGTTATCTTCTTTTGCATCAACTTGTCTCATCCATAAGTTCTTTCACTTTATTGTTCCACCTAGTATTCTTTTTATAATTTAATTAAATAATTTTACCCTGTTCTGCAATATATGTAATACTTCTTAGTTTATTCCAAGAAACTTCTATATCCTTTTTATTTATGTCCACTTCCCATTCATTAATTAAGATTAATCTGTCTTCTGATATCTTTTAATAGAGATGTCTTAATTTTCCTATAATTGTCCTAGTTTTATTCTAGATTCCTTCTCTTTTTTCAGTGCCCTCTTTCCCCAATTTTTTAAAATTTATTTTTATTGCTTTTAAAATGATGATTAAAAACAGGGGAAAAAAATCCAAAACACAATTATAAAATTACATATACTGTCAAAGGGGAAAATATACAGAAGGTATGTTTATTTTTTAAAAATTGAAAAAATATAGCATGATATACCATTTTAGCAATAAATAGTTACAATTCTATATATAGTTAGCTAGTGTAATTATTATTCAAATACATATGTTTCTAATACAGTAAAGCAATGTTTTTTAATCTACTCCATTTTTTTAAAAATAGAGTGTTTCATTATATTTTTTATTCCATACAAAATTTATGTTTACAGCAGTGTTTCTCAAATTCAGCAATTTTTAGATGTGTGGACTTCAACTACCAAAATTCCCTAGTCAGAATGGTTGGGTAAACTGCTGGTTGGGCAGTAGCTGGTTGGCTGTAAATGGTTGGCAGGGGAATTCTGGGAATTGAAGTCTGAAAATTGCTGAGGTTGAGAAACATTAGTCTATGGGTAATCCATTCATAAATAGCAAATTTAATTAAGTCTTAAATCAATTTGAGTGAAAGGGGCCATAATATCTTTCCAATGCTGCAATATTAGTCTTTTGGCCATTATAAGGCACATAAAATCTCTTTATATTATCCAGTTGCCAAAGTTTAGGTTCATAAAAATATTGTCATTTGAAAAAAAATTGCTCTTGTTGCACAATTATATTTATATACATGTAGTCCTCAACTGACAACCACAATCAGCCCAAAATTTCTGTTGCTAAGTGAAGCAGTTGTTAAGTGAATGACATAACAGAGTCCAATAAACTGTAATTTATTTATTTTTGCTGTATAATTTGAGGTTCATTGACACTCTTGGTAGAGAAGTTAAAACTTTGTCTAGGCAATATAGGAACCTCTAATTCTTCATTCCACTTGTTTCCTAGTAACTGCATATCAAGTTGATTTATTTATAACAAATATCTATAAAAAAATAATACAGGTAGTACTCAATTTACAACAGTTCATTTAGTGACTCTTCAAAGTTACAATGGCACTGAAAAAAGGACATGACCATTTTTCACACTTACAACTATTACTGCACTCCCTGGTCACATAATCAAAATTCAGACACTTGGCAGCAGGCTCCTATTTATGACAATTGCAGTGTCCTGGGGTCCTGTGATCCCCTTTTGCAACCTTCTGACAAGAAAAGTCAATTGGTAGTCAGATTCACTTAACATGTCATTAACTCAACAAGTACAATGACTCACTTAACAACTATGGGAAGAAAAGTCATAAATTGGGGCAAAACTCACTTAACAAATGTTTCAGTTAACAACAGAATTTTTGGGCTCAGTTGTAGTTGTAAGTTGAGCAGCATTTATAGTAAGGTTGTTTTTTTTTTTTTTAGTTTTAAGGGATCTAATAAGTTATTCTGCAATCTCAGGTCTCTCAGAAGCTGAGAATGCTGCTAGTCCATTTATTAACAAACGTAGCTGTAAATATTGCCATTACATCTGATAGAAGATAGTTACTTCTTAACATAGCATACATTAAAAAAAATCATCTTCAATTCAGACAACCCCAGTTGATTCTTAACATTTCTTCCAAGATGGTTTGTCCTGCATTCATATCCTCTCATTATCTTTGCATTCTTAATTATTTTATTTTTCTCAATATTTCATCATAAACAGTCAAAAGAACCACACCTTTAGAATTACTTACCAATTGACTGTACCTATGTTTACACAATGTACAGTATTCTAAAGGAACATACTTTTTTTCCAGGGCAAATCCTCTACTATCCCCATTCCGTTTTTAAAGGGGTTTGGGAGGTTGTCCCTAAATAGCCTTTTGTCTTGTTCCTACTCACTCATTCCACTGAACAAAATCACATTTATATTCATTTAAAATGTTGCACAATTTCTCACCATTTACTGGTGTGTGATGTGTAAGCGTTAATAATGCATAGACTCTATTCAGACAAAAGAACCTGTATGCTACCAATCCATAATTTCTGTCACACACTTTAGTTACTTCATTTGTAATTAAATCTAAATCTCTACTATTTATATGCGTTTATCAATTCTATAAGAATCAGACTACCTTTGGAAGAAGGCGGGGCTTAGCAGTGAGAAGACGGAGTTTCAGGCTATTCCTGAAATTCCTCTATTCCGAAGGATTTTTGGACGGGTTCTTTGAACTCTAGCTGTCCCGGAGACGACAGTGAAGGTGAGGAGAGACCCAGGACCTCAGAGACACCCGCAAAGTCTCTGGGGGGGGTATTAACTCCTCGTGCCAATTCCTTTCTGGATTAGCTGCGTGCTAACTGAAACTGCAGGTTGCCCCTAAGAATGGCAGAAGTGATGTCATCTGGTAAGCTGATTTTATTACTCAAGAGAGTCTGTCCGCGCTAAAAGCCTAAACTAATTGAAACCATAAAATAGAAGAATCTAGTGGTGAATTGGTCTTTTTTTAATGGATTTATGGCTGGTGGCTACCTTATTTCTTAAATGCTTTAAGGAATGCTTCGGCAACCCCCCTCTCTGACTCTTTTTAAGTAGATCGTAAAGTCAACTTTCTACTAATTAGCCTGTTACGATGTGACATCTTTACTACCTGGCTGTGTTTACGATCAGATAAGATTACACAGTTTTCAGCGTGTTTATATTTGGAATTTCTAACTGCGACACACCATGGCGTCTGAAGCCTCATTTCAGATTCTTTTTTCCGCATGTCAAGAGCTTTTTGACTCTTTTCAGAATTTGGAAAGAAAATTGGATCATATGATTTTAAAATATGAAGGAAAAACTGAGATTGTTGAATGTTTGAATGTTCCTGAAATACAAATGGAAAATGTGAGAAATGGCATCTGGTCTATCTCAGAGGAAGAAAGGAGGGGGGGAGCCATAAAGAAGATTCATTTAAAGAGACAGAGTGCAGGAGAAATGGAAACTCCACCCTGGAGAATTAAAGTCAATCTGAAAAATTTTACAAGCCCGGGACAACATTATTATTTCATCACTGACATTCAGAGCCAAAAGGTGCGAAGATATTTTTGTTTGGACTTGCTTATAAAAACATTTGTTAAATTTATTCAACGAATGGCAACTGGATTAAGAATATTTTGCTGTTGGAGGGACACAGGCTGACAGATGCAAGAATATAATTTAAAATTAGCTAAATCTGATTATTTTAATTTGTAATAGATATAGCTGAATAATAATTGATATTGATGGTAATGTATATAATGTGGAATTGGCTGATAGATTGAAGAAATCTAGCTAATCTAATTGCTCTCTTTGTAACAGATATAGCTGAATAATAATTGATATTGATAGTAATGTATATAATATGGAGTCGATATGATAAATAACAATTGGATATGAGAAAACATTTTTGGATTATACATAAAGAGTATTAATTACAATAACTACCACTATTATAAAAACTAAATAAAATACATACTATCAAATGTTAATCAACACTGGGAAAATGTTATGATATATGATATAACTAAATATTATGGATGTTCAGCTAAAATAGGATATGAGGATTTGATGTAAATAGAGGACTTTATAAGTAGTAAATGAAATGTCAGCATGTGTTATGGATTAATTTTTTGGTATAGCTAAGGATGAAGGATGTTTAAATAACTATAGGTAATTAAAACTGGAGGTATAATGATGTTAATATGGTAAACATTTGAGTTAAGATATTTGAATTAATATGAATTAATGGAAGAGAAGCACCAAAACATGTTGTAACCAGCTGATATACTTCTTTTTTTTTTAATAGATACCTGTGTTTTGTTCTTTTTCCCTGCCTGTCGTGTTTGTTCTTTTTTTTTTTTTGTCCTATTTTTTTTTTTTTTTGCCTTTTCTTTTTGATTTTTTCTTTTCCCACTGGTGTGGGCAGGTATTGTTCAAGATTATTACTTGTATTAATACTTTTAAATAATAATTACAGTCAAATGAAAATGGATATATAATAATGCTTAAGTTAATATGAGTTATGTTTGTTGACCGTGGAGGATCTGTAATCGACTGATACATTTTCTACAGATGTAAAGAAAGATGCTGTACTTGTTTCAATTAAAATTAAAAAACATTTATTTTTTTTAAAAAAAGAATCAGACTACCTTTGTTGACATACATTTATTTATTTATTTATTTATTCATTCATTCATTCATCGGTCAGCATGTCCAAGGTAACAGGTCTTAGTATAGACATGGACATTTCTGCATGAGATTGGTACAAATAATGGATATAAATAAGTATAACATGGCCTTGAACACATAAAATGAGTACACAGTAGGACAGGGACGGTAGGCACCCTGGTGCACTTATGAACACCCCTTAGGGACCTCTTAGGAAATGTATGAGTTCCACGGTGGACAATTTAAGGTTAAAGATATGGGGGTTTGAGGAACTAACAACGGAATCAGGTAGAGTATGCCAGGCATTGAAAACACTATTGCTGAAGTCATATTTTCTGAAAATCGAGTTTGGAGTGGTTTACTTTGAATTTGTATCTATTGTTTGCCCATGTATTATTGTAGTTGAAGTTGAAGTATACATTTACAGGTAGGATGTTATAGCAGATAATTCTGAGTATTATGCTTAGGTTGGAATGTAGGCGGTATAGTTTGAGGTTGTTCAAGGCTAATATTTCAAGCCTGGTGGCATAAGGTATTTTATTGTGAACAGATAAGTTAAGTACTCTTCTTGTGAAATACCTCTGGACCCTCTCTATTGTATTAATGTCCGATATACAGTGTGGATTCCAGGCAGATGAGCAGTATTCAAGGATTGGTCTAGCAAAAGTTTTGTATGTCCTAGTTAGCAGTATAATGTTACCAGAGAAAAAACTTCATAAAATAAGACTGACAACTCTTAATACCTTTTTGGCAAGGTTGTTACAGTGAGCTCTGGGGCTTAGATCTTTTGAGATGAGCACTCCTAGGTCCTTGACAGTGTGAAGATTATCTATTAGGTCATATCTGCCCAGCTTGTATTTGGTGTTCTGGTTTTTGTTGCCAATGCGTAGGACAGAGCATTTGTTAGCAGAGATTTGGATTTGCCAATTGTTCGACCACTCAGATATCTAGTCAAGGTCGTTTTGTAGGGTGGTAGTATTGTCTGTGGTGTTAAATAGTTTTTATGTCATCAGCAAAGAGGATCCAGCTGCTTATAATATGATCGCAGAGGTCATTTATGTAAAGCAGAAAGAGTGTGAGTCGTAATACACTGCCTTGGGGGACACCACAGTTAACTGGTGCAGGGTTTGATATTGCCCTTCCAATTTTGATTACTTGTTGCCTGTTTGATAGGAACACAGCTATCCACTTGTGCAAAGTTCCAGAAATGCCGTAGGAGCTTAGTTTTAACAGAAGTTTGAACCAAAGGTATTCTTTCTCCTAGTTTCAGAAAGCACATTTATTTATTTTTCTTTCATTTAATTTCTTCCTTGTTACTCTTTACCATTACTTTTCTTGCCTTCCAAATTGCAACTTTCCCTAGGGAATGTGAACATCACCAGCCCTTAGATATTGAACTTTGCTGCCCATCATGGCTTCAGTCAGTAGCAACTTTCCAATAACTTCTGTAGTGAGATAGAGAAAGTGCTCAATCTTAGTTCATCTGCAGTATTTCCTGCTAATGGTAACCGCAACATTGAGAGGTTGGGCACATTTTGGCCAATATGCCACTGTGCAAGCAAGAGCCAGTTTCATTGCATATGCCCATGCTAATCCATGAAGCCAGGATATCAAATCCTATGGTATATGCACTACTGTAGGCTGATGCATTCAGAAGGAAGGATGGATAATTTTCTATTACTATTTCAGGGGTGGGAGGGAGATTTTTTTCATGACTTGTTTCTCGATTGTAATATAGCTGGGGCCATGTCATTCATGTGGCTTCAACCATTTTTTTCCAAGGAGATTATGGATTTTAAATGTGAAGTATCTATTTAATTTCCATATATTTCTCATCTTAAAATGGCAGACAAATGTGTTGTTTTGATAATCATGATCAAAGAAAGCTCTGAGGTTCATAAAAAAGAAACCGCTGCAGAATTCTATATTGTTGGGGTGATTGCTAATCGTGACCTGACAAAAGCGCGCATGACAAAAGCGTGCTGACAAAACCACGTCGCTAAAACTGCGATGTCATCACCGCACCGACAACAGCGTGGCAACAACAGCGCGGCGACAGAAGGGCGCTTTACAACAGCGCGGCGACAGAAGGGCGCTTTACAACAGCGCGGCGACAGAAGGGCGCTTTACAACAGCGCAGCGACAGAAGGGCGCTTTACAACAGCGGGGTGACAGAAAGCCGATTTAAGTTAAGGTAAGGGTTAGAGTTAGGTTTAGGGTTAGGGTTAGGGTTAGGGTTAGGGTTAGGGTTAGGGTTAGGGTTAGGGTTAGGGTTAGGGTTAGGGTTAGAGTTAGGGTTAGGGTTAGGGTTAGGTTTAGGGTTAGCATTACGTTTAGGGTTAGGGTTAGCATTACGTTTAGGGTTAGGTTTAGGGTTAGGGTTAGGTTTAGTTTTACAGCGCGCTTCTGTCGCCGTGCTATTGTCGGCGCGATTCAGCACTCATTCGTCGGAGCACTTTAGAACTCGCGGTTTTGTCATTCGCCCTTTTGTCGGTGAACCATTGCTAATAGAACATTCAAAGTAATCATGAAACTAAACAAGAAGGGGAAGTTACTTATATACATATTATCTCAACTCAAATACCGAATTCTTTTCAGATCCTTATGCTTTCTACCTGCTCATTAAAATCTACCAGTGTCGAAAAATTAAACAAGGAAATAAGTACTGTAAATTTAAAGCGTTTCAGTTAAGTGCCAATTATATAGTCAACAACCACTCATCAAGGATTTCAAATATATTATATTTTATACATATTATAATCTTAACTGGGTATATAAGGCTTACATCGCTCAATTTTTTAATTCTCATATAATTGCAAATTTATTCAAAACTAGAGAGTTTAAAGTAATCTCTTCTTGGAAGGCTATCACATATGCTTATATAGCAATTCATTTTTAAAACAACAGTTTATCAAAGAAACTACAATGGACTGGTATAATAATAAACTATTTTTACATATCCTTCGGAACGAAATACCAACAGTATTTTTTACATTGCTGTTAATCTTTAATAAATTTCTACCTCATGCAAAAACATGCTGTTGAGGCAACCAGATAAATTTTAAATGGACACCTTATATGACTTGTTCCTCTGACGTACAATTCACGAATATATTAATTTACATAAATGTCTGTCATTTTTAATACCAGCCTCATATCAAGTGCCTTGTCTTGCTCTGCCAAATTCTTTTTCCTTTAATCATAAACAGAAGTTTTATTCTTCCTTGCAAAATTTTTCACTGTTCTTTTGATTTATATTTACAGTACTTACCTTGCTGAAATTGTGTTGCAAGGACCAATTAATTATTGCTTTTAAACTCAGAGATTCTTGGACGAATGTATTATGAATGAAGAGCATAAGGCACTGTTATGGTTATGAGTCCTCCCTTGAAATCATACTACATAATGAAACTTTTGTCACCAAGACTCGTCCAACTTGTTTTTATTTATCCCATTGGTGGCTTCTTTTTTTAACCTAATACAGCTCATAAAGAATCTAGCCCTTGCAGTGATGCCACACTACCTACTGTGAACGCAGCCCAGCACAGAAGCAGCTGCTCACCTTCAGCTGACACCAACGGGTAAGTGCTCTTCTCCTATTTCAAAAGGCAAGACAAGAAGCTGCCACAGCAGCAATGTGCATTATAACATTTGGCTTCCATGCCACACTTGCTAGATATAACAGACTATCTTCCCCAGGTGGCTTTGGCTTTCTGGTCAGAGTTTTGAACAAAAGGCAGGTTTTTCTCCTAGAACTACTTTTCCACTTGCTGATTCTGGGAGGCGGCTGTAAGGGCAAAGAAGCACTATGGCCCCAAGCAGCTTAATCAACCTCCCTGGAGAGATATCCAGGGGACATTATTACTAATTTCTCAGGCTGCACTTGACTAGAAGTATGGAAAAGTGACCACAAAATGAGAACTTAATGCCTCATCTTCTCTCCATAGATTTTCAGGTAGGAGTTGAGAGCGAGAGAGAAAACAAAAAGTTTAAATTCTTAATCTGCTTGGAAATCAGTATTTTTAAATTTAATGCGAACAAGCTTAGGCAAATTTTACCTTTTCTTAAATAGAAAGCATATAATTTTCTGCAGAGTTTTTCATTTAAATCAGTTTCTCCCTTCCTCTTTATATTTTAATAGTGCAGACATTGTTGTACAGGGTCACTGGATCTGGATCTAAACACACTCATCATTTTCATTTGTAAGCTTGTTGCATTTTCCCACTTCATTCTTTTTTTCATAACTGAAAATTAATTAAGGAGTTAATTAATTAACTATTAATTGTCGCCATTATGTTTTTATTGGTACTTCTCAGTTCTGTTCTTTTCTTTTTTCTGAAAAGATGAAATAGTTGCTTGTGATAATTTTTATCTTGAGATGAAACTATAAAGAGGTTATTTATTTGGGAAATTTACAGGTGCTTTCAGTAAAATGTCCTGGGAAATTTACAAAAAAGTAGGCTACTTCTCTATAAGCCTTTGAAAATTATTTGGGTTACATGATATCCCAAAAATTTTCCACACTTGTGCTGACACTATTGAACAGTGATTGCATTGTATTTGTTTGTATTATGTTGCAAAGTCCGAAGATGAGTTTCTGTAAGGTCTGAAAAGAGGAATTTTCAATGTTTTATGCCAAAAAATATGGATGATGGGTGTTGAAAATAGTAGAGTAAACTAGATACAGACTTTGGGCTAATGCAAGGAAGGCAGATAGGAGAGGGGGGCTTCCAGAAAAAGTTACATAATCCCTCCAAGTAACCTGCCTTGATTTTCTTTACTATAAGAAAACCCTGACTGTTTTTCAATATTATGTTGCTGTACCTACCTTGAAGATTTTGTTGCTCTTCTTACCTAAATAGCTGACACCTAGCAAAGGAGGCACACTCCCCCAAAGAATGGATTGGGCTAGGTCGGACATAGTAAACCTGATATTAATTCATTTGCATTTAATTAAACTTAAAATTATAATTCCATCGTTTCCTAGATGGTGCTGGATAGCAGATCATCCCTCATTTAAGCATAATCTACCCGAGGAAGACATTGAGAACAGAACACTGTTCTGGGTATCTGAAATTTTGGCTTAAAAGTTTGTCTCCTTTGGAAAAAAACCACATTTTTCATCAAACTACAAATGTTAAAAAAGCAGAAAGAAATTTCACTAGTTCTGCTTCCTTCAGTACATAGAATCTCCTTACAGTACATAGGCTTCTTTTTATGAACCAATATCTTGACCAGGATTGCCTTCTTTTCTGTTCTAGTCTGTGTGTCCCACTTGATTTATAAAAAATGTCCTCAGGATTAAGCTTGTCGAGTCCCATCAAAAAAAGAGCACACATTTATCATTTGTCAAAATGTCTTAGTCTTTCTTCCAGCGACTCATGCATTTTGAAAGAAAGTGCCCACCCTTCTGTATGCTAACCTGTTGGTTGGCTTTAATCCCCATTCACCACTTGAATGGGGAAATGAACCTCTGCATCAGACATTTGAGTCAATTTCTCCTAGAAAATAACTAGCCTGAGTTACTGCCACAGAAAAATATTATTTTCAAAATAGTGCTGAAATAGGACTAGTAAACTTGCCCATGAGAAGTTCTTATGATCATTTTTTTAAGTATGCATTGCTGCTTCTTTTTAAAATTGATATTTATATTAAGGAAATTTAAAAAGTTGTTAGAAATAGATACAGTACAATGAACTGAACAAGTATTTTTTATGAAGAGTTTGGGTTCCCTTTAATATGGATTAGTAAAGCAGAGAAAACTGATTATTAAGACCTCTCTAATTTCTGTTTTGGCATTCGTGCTTCCTCTTTTATTCAGTTGCATTCTTACTTTTCTACTTCCGTAAATAAAAAATAGCAGAATGGAATCTAGAAACAGTGCAGATGAATTAAAAGGGAGAACGAAGAACTATAATATTTATGTGAATTGTACTAAATCACAAAATAATGTCTGTGTAAAAAACTAGTTTCATGTTACTTTGTAGTATCAGATTTATAAGTAGTTAAAACTAATGCTCAATACAAACAGATAGCTGTTTTGCCACCCCACCCCCAATTCTTTATTTTTTATATTTAATTTATTTATGTAATCTTGGTATGTTATATCTCATTATATTTCAATGGATACTTTAACTTCCACAATTGTAGTTGGCTATGTTGTGATGAAAGGTATCTATGAAGAGGAAGGTACTGTGGTGGACTACAGGAAGCAGCAATATTATAGGAAGGAGACAACACATTTCAATGGCGGTGGTGGTGGAGGTGAGACAAGAGACAACACAACCTGGCGCTGGATCAAGGGACAAAGAGTTAGAAAAGCCACTCCCTTGAATCTTCCAGGATATATCCCTTAGGGAGAGGATAGTAGTGGTTTAGTCTAGCAAGATTCTATATCTATCTATCCAGGGGTGGACTTTAAAAATTTCAGCAAAGTGTTCTCTGATTTGTTGCTGGGTGAGTGTGGCCATGGTGGACATGGCTTAGTCAGCCTCCTGCACCAGGGGGGGTATTTTTGCCTTCCCCCAAGCTCCGGAGGCTTTCCTTGAGCCCCTGGAAGGGCAAAAACTGCCTCCCCCAGGCTCCCAAGGGCTTCTGGGAGGCTCCATTTTTTCCTCCCTGAGCCTCCGTGTGGGCCCTGCACTTACTTCACATCCAAAATGAGCCACATGGAGACTCCTGGGAGGAGCATGGGGGGGACAGTGGGGGGGGCATGATGGGGGGGCAGCCAGGGGTGGGATTTGGAGGTTCTCTGAACCAGCCATAACGTTAGCTTTGGGTTCTCCCAAACCCGGGCAAACCCATAGTAGCCCACCCATGTATGTATGTATGTATGTATGTATGTATGTATGTATGTGTCTGTATCTATCTATCTATCTATCTATCTATCTATCTATCTATCTATCTATCTATCTATCTATCATCCTTTTATCAGGAAATAAACAGCTGATAGAGGGATGATGGCTTTAGTTCGAGGTCATTTTTGGCTTTAGTTCTAGGTCATTTTTCAACTGGACCTGACATTCAGCTGGCTGGCAACTACTGGAATTATTCCAGCTGTTTGGATGGCATCAGTTAAGAAAAACTAATACCCAATACAAAATTACTTTTAAAATGCAAAGAACTTAATAAGTTTATTTCTTCAGATGTCCTAGACCAGGATGTCAAACTCGATTTCATTGAGGGCTGCATCAGATTTGTGTTTGACCTCGGGGGAGGGGGGCAGGGTGAATGTGGCCAGAGTAGGTGTGGCCAGCATGATGTCACTTGTGTGGCACCTGTAGTGGCCCAAGTGCTCTACCAGCAAAAATGGGCTCATGATCTCCATTTTTTTTCTGGGACAGCTTCCTGCAACCCTCTGCCAATGAAAACAGAGCTTGGTAGAGCTGCATGTGGCCCTTCCAAGCTCTGTTTTCACTGACGGAGGCACCATGGGCTGGTCCTTTGCTATTTCCAGGGTGGGCCTTTGGGCCAGATCTAAGGGCCAGGTCTGCCCCCTGGCTCTTGAGTTTGACACCACTGTCCTAGATGAATATATAGATATTGGAGAAGAACAGGAAAGGCCAGCATATGTGGCCTACTTTCTACTGAGTTAGAAGCAAAGAAAATTGATAAAGTGGACAGTGTGGATATATAGGACAAACTCTGCCTCTTACATTATTGTGTGAACAACCATGAGAGCAGGGACAAATGTGGGGCAGGAAGAACATTTTGACAGGAGTCACTTTGACCTGTTGGCCAACATCAAATGTAATAATGCATCTATTGTAGTTACAACCATAGTGAAAAGAGTAAATGTAAACAGTATGTTATCTGGCTACTTGCTAAATTATTTTAAGGCCACTTTTATGATTAAACTTAAATAGATGAACAAAAACTTTTTAAAGGTTTTTACATTAAAAGAAAATCTATCCAGAAAGTAGGAAACTGCAATTGTTTCCTACCATTAGTTTTCCCACTTGCTGACTTACTGTATATACTCGAGTATAAGCCTAGTTTTTCAGCCCACTTTTTGGGCTGAAAAAAGCCGCCTCGGCTTATACTCGAGTCAGTGAAAAATTTGCCCGAAATGGAGGAGAAAAAGGAGGCGGGGCCATGCCGCTGGGTGACACTCGTGAATGGCCCAGTGCCCCTGTGAGTTTCCCCTCCCTCTGTGTCAGTTTGCCGCGCAGCGCGCACCGCACCATCCCCCCTCCTCACGTTCTAATGTAATGCAGGGCTGTCTTACGATTCCCCTTCCTCCCCCTCCTGCCGCTCTGCAACGATGTCCCACCTCCTCCTTGTTATGGCAAGCAGCCACATAGCGATGTCCCACCTCCTCTGGTACAGTGATCCAATGATAGGAATCACTGTGCCGTGTGTCATAGGAGGCGGGACATCGCTCCCGCGGCTGCACGGGACATCATCATCACAGCGGGACATCAGCATCATGAGGTGAGTGAAGTATTTCATTGAATACACCGCTAGTTTACTGTTTTTCTTTGAAATAAATATTCAAAAACATTATTGGTATCTATTTTTATTTTTGAAATTTACCGGTAGCTGCTGCATTTCCCACCCTAGGCTTATACTCGAGTCAATAACTTTTCCAGTTTTTTTTGTGGTAACATTAGGTGCCTCGGCTTATATTCGGGTCGGCCTATACTCGAGTATATACGGTAATCTATTATGTAGTAACTTACTTAACCATTTCACCTTGAGTACATATACTTTCTTAAATGGACATATAAGGAAGAGCTAAAATGTTTGAGCAAAATGATCTTGCCACCAGCAACCATATTGAAAGGAGGCTAGAATTCCAACCTAACAATATGTGGATGTTCCCATGAAAAGAATACATACTCTGATGAATCTTGAAAGAACAGAAGAGCACAGGAAAAAAAGTAGAGAATATTCCTATGCTGTAATCAATATGGTTCTTTGAATATAATCATTAGGAACTGATATGCTAAGTAAACAAGTGCCTCACTTTTATCAACAAAGTAGCTTTGGAAGAATCAATTCAGTGGGAGGATTCAATTTTTTTTTACTACCGGTTTTGTGGGCATGGCTTGGTGGGCATGGCAGGGGAAGGATACTGTAAAATCTTCATTCCCTCCCAAGTCCAGGGGAAGGTTACTGAAAAATTCCCATTTCCTCCCGATCAGCTGGGACTCGGGAGACAGAGAATAGATGGGGTCAGGGCCAGTCAGAGGTGGTATTTACCGGTTCTTCAAACTATTCAAAATTTCTGCTACTGGTTCTTCAGAACTGGTCAGAACCTGCTAAATACCACTTCTGAATCAATTATTTCCTTAGATACATAAGATATAGTAGCAGAAGCCAATCTACTGTAACAAACACAACTGTGTTTATGTAGCAAACATTTGGAACAAATACATGGTAAGTTAGACATATTATACAAATAAGTTCTGTTATAGTACAGTATGAGTTTGTACAGCACATCATTATTTGCTATTGCTTTATCTAGGTTATAATTCATGGTTTTATAACATTGTCAGTAAAGTACAGATGGGCTGTCTAGGTTCATTAGTTGTACTTGATGTTGAGAAAAGCTAATGGAGCAGATTCATTACTTTTTTTTCTGATAAGCATTGAATGCTTAAGATTCTGGTTTGTTCCTTGAGAGCACAGCTATAGCACATTATTTACTGCTTATATGCTTATATGCTTATACGCTTATATGGTTATTTGCTTCTTTGCTTCTTTGCTTATATGCTTATGCTTATATGGATATATACCATGTATTATTTTAAATTCTGTTTAGACTGTTGGCTACATTATTCAAATATAACAAAAACATGCTTCTAATTTCGATGGGAGACTGTAAGGAAACTCCTGGCTTGTGGGTTAAGAAGGTTAAAAAAAACCATTTTAGAAGAAGGCAATAACAAACCCCATGGCTGCTGAGGCTACATTTGGGTTCTTTTAATATATACATCTTTTACTCTTTTAAATTGTTTCAGTTCAAATTGTTTTGTGTGGGAAACAAGGTCTTTGGTGTAATCGGAGAGCTGAGAGTTCTATCTTATTTCTCTAAAAAGATGAAATAAAAGCGGTTGGCTTGAATCCATTTTAGATTTTATACTTGCTGCATTTGTCACATAGATACCATGGGTTTGAGTTTGGTTTTTGTTTTTCAAAATCTCCAAGGGAAGATTTCTTTCTTTGTATTTTTGTAGCAAACTTTATGAGGTAGCCTGGCAGGTAAAAACTTGCCGGGAGCCACCCTCTAAGGCACACAAATGAGCAATTCTAAATCCACATCTTGCTCTTCTAAACCTAATATAAAACTACAATGTGTTATTTGACTTGGCACTGTAGCAATAAAGGATTTGGAGGGAGAGGAAAAATAAATTTCCTCTTTCTCATATAAGTGAATATGATTTTAGTTGGTTTGATAAATAAACAGTCCTAGTTCTTCTCTTTTGCCACATCTAGATGGTCTGCAAATTAAACCCTTGTTGTCATTTTAAATCCTGAAATAGACCCAGAGTGAGAATGAAAATGAATGATGGTTGAAGCTTTATTATTTTTAATTGCATCTAAAATTGACTTGGATTCAAGGATGGAACTTGAAAAAGTTCTTTTTTATATTAAACTATTATAACAAGTTCAAAGAAAACACAGAATTCTATTGAATACACCACACTTAAATTGTTGTACAAAAGAACTGGATTCTGAATAGAAAAGTAACAAATGTCTTTTTCACCTACAATTTTCATTTTAGCCTCTAAAAATGATTTTATAAAACTGCATGTAATATATATCAGTAGTTTCAAGTAGTTTGATGGATCTTGATGGATTTTAGTTTTATTCAACCTGAAATTTCAGACAAGTTATTTGGAAGTGTAAGGTTCTCGAAAAGTTGGAATCTGACTAACCAGAACATGGAAATTTTAAAGGTCTGATTAAGACAGGTTTCTATGCATATCAAGAGAATGGATCTCATTTTAAAAAACCCACTCCTACTTCTTGGTATTTCAGTTTAGTTTCAATTTGGGGCAGTAAGAGAAGTATTTTGTTCCTGTTTTTAGTTGGACAACTGGAAGATTGAATGGTTATGATCTACTGCATATCTATGAGAAATTACCTGCAGAGTGAAACATTCTGTGAATTGCAAATTTAGAGAAAGGATATAGCTAAGGTGACCAGATTTTCAGATTGGTAAAGAGTGACACCATTGACCGGGGGGGGGGGGGGTGTTGATTAAAAATTTTATATTTTGTCAAAAGATTATCCCAGGACACTGAAACCATCATAAATACGAATCTGTTGCCAAACAAAATTTTGATCACGTGACCATGAGGATGCTGCAACGGTCGCTAAGTGTGAAAAATGGTCATCAGTCACTTTTTTCAATGCCATTGTAACTTTGGTCACTAAATGTTTTCCCCCTCCTCGAGACACCTCACTTCTTCCTTCATTCCACTTGCTTATCTACCTTCACCTTATCCATCTTCTGCTCTTTCCCTCTCTTCCTTCCTTTCTCCTTCCATCCTCTCTTCTTTCCTCATTCACTCCCTTCCTCCTTTTCTCTTCCTTCCTCCTTCCATTCTTTCAGCTTCCTTTCTTTTGCCTATCTACCTTCTCTGTCTTTCTGCTCTTTCCATCTATCTCTTCCTCTTCGCTTCTGTTCCTTTCTCCTTCCATCCTTTCACCTTCCCTCCTTCCTATTTCTTCCTTCTGCCTACCTTCACCTTCTCTATCTTTCTGCTCTTTCTCTGTCTTCCCCTTTCCTCCCTCCCTCCCTTCTTTCCTTTCTAGTTCCATCTTTTCTTCTTTCCTCTCTCCCTCCCTTTTTCTTCCTTCCTTCCTTCCTCCTTCCTCTTGCCTATCAACTTCATCCTCTTTGTCTTTCTGCTCTTTCCCTCTCTTCCCCTTTTCTTCCTACCTCCTTCCCTCTTTCTCCCTCCCTTCTTCTTTTTCTTCCTTTCTTCTTCCATCTTCCTCCTTCTCCTTCCTCCTATTCTTTCTTCTTCCTTCCATCTTTTCTCCTTCCATCTTCTCCCCCCCTTATTTCTTTTTTTCCTTCCCCCCTCCCTCCTTCCCTCCTCTCCTTCCCACTCTCTCCTTGGGAGGGGTTGGGGGTGGGGGGCAGCAGAGACCAAATAAAGTCAGAAAATCTTATTAAAACTTTCCTATTTGTTGGATCGCATTGCTGTGAACTTATAAACCAAATCAGGGGAACATTTTGCAACTGAGGGTGCTGCAAGGAAAGGGGGGAGGGAGGCAGCCTTGTCCTTTCCCCAGTTTTGCAAGGAATGAGAAATGGTGCTTTAATCCAAAGCAACTGCAATCGGAACCGCAGACAGGGAAAGAAAGAAAGAAAGAAAGAAAGAAAGAAAGATCCTTGTAGCACAAAACCCACCTTTGCATGGTTGTGAGAACGTAGGTTAAAAAAAAAAGCACAGCGTCCCTCCACCCTCTGAATGGGACTCAGCATGACTCCAATTTGAATAGAAGGACATGGACCCGGGCGGGGAGATAAGCACCTTCATTTGCATTCTCTGCGACCATGATGCTTTGCGAGGAACAATCCCAGGGGCTCCCCATGACTTTTTGCAGATTTTTCCTTTTGTGCTTTAAAAAAAGGGACTTTTTAAAAACGCCACAGAATGAGCTTTCAGTCTGACAAAATGCAAACCCTTCCTTCATCCTCCTCCTCCTCCTCCATCACTAACAGCTGAGGGCTCAGAAATCAGAGCGAAAAGCCAGTCCTCCATCTCTTCCCTCTTCCTGGATTCACTCCGAAGTTTCTTAAATCCCCCCCTCTCTCTCTGTATCGTTTGTCTCTCACTCTCTGTGTGGCTCTTTGCCTCTATCTCCCTCCCTCCCTCTGTCTCTCTCTCTGTCATTCTCTGTGCGTGTCTGTCTCTCTCTGTCTCTCTCTCTGTCTCTCCTCCCTCCCTGTGTGTGTGTGTGTGTGTGTGTGTGTGTGTGTGGATCCCTGCCCCCGTGGATGGGCTCAGGACTAGCAGAGCCTCCTCTTCCTCCTTTTTAACCAGGCGATCTTTGGCTGCTGCACAATCCCAAGGACACGCGCTGCCCGGTTTGCTGAATCCAGCGCGGCTTCAGAGAAAGAAGGCATGCGAGAAAGTCCCCCCCCATTCCCGCTGCCTGAACGTTTGAATGAAGGAGGCTGCAGGCTCTTTTGTCCTCGGCTATGCAATTTTCTTTCGTTCTCTGCTGCCCGAATGAGTGAATGAGGCAGAGGGAGAATGAAAGGAGATTGCGTCCCTTCTGTCTCCCCGTTGCTCAGAAAACAACTCCGGGAAGGTCCTTTGGTGGTGGCAAACGTCCTAGAACCTGTCTGCTAGCAAAGGACCTTCCCAGAATTGCTTTTCTGAGCAACGGGGAGACAGAAGGGACAAAATACCGGCCGGCTGGGACAGTTATACAGGGCTGCGGGGGGGCAGGCTTACTTCCGGGTCCGGTCACAAAAATCGGGACTTTTTAAGAATGCCCGGGACGCGGGACAAATTGTGCAAAATCATGACTGTCCCATGAAAATCGGGACGTCTGATCACCTTAGGTATAGCAACATGCTTCCCTGAATTCGGCTATATGGGCTCTTCCTAATAGTTAAGATCATATATTCTCTTATTCTCAGCTCATGGTTGAGGTTGGCTAACTTGGGATCTTTCTGACCTAGTGGGAAAATAGTGTTTCTATCTTCTGTCTATCCATACCTTGCTCTATGTTCCATATATGGTATTTCAGGGTGAGCTGGTGATGTGTTAGAAAGACAGTGATCTGCCCAGTTTCCCTTGTCACTTTAGACAGGATTGCAATGAGGGTGGTGCAGGAAGTTACTATTTCCCCAAAGAACTGGTTTTTTTTTGTTTTCATTTTAATCTAATTTATTACTTTATGACTTACTTGAACAAACTGATATTGGTGTACTTTGCGGTGTTCAGGGATGAAAGCAAAGCAAGTTAAAACAACTTTCTGGATGTGGCTAAAGACTGACCAATCATCAGAGGAACCATTGTCAATATGTCTGCAGGAACTGTTTTTCTCAATGTATCACTTGGTTTTGGATGGAATTGAATCCATTTCAGAGCAGTCATTAATGAAGACAGAGTTTGCAAATTCTTAAAAGGCAGCTGAATAATTTTATCCCTGAGCAAACAGATGCATATATATCAATTATTGATATGAGTAGCAGCTTGCCAATCTTTGTAGCTAAGTAAATTGGTAAATCATCTTTCCTTCCATAGAGATGAACTATAATTTACATGTATGGTATGGTATTCAGAAGACAGAAGGCATAAAATCATATGGTACAAAACATTTCCATATGCATATATGGAAATGTAGTAATAATTACTAGAATTTATTTAGTCTTTACAAAAAAAATAACTTCAGAAAAGTAATGTTCCAACCAAATCATACCAAAACATTTGTAAAATAATTTCCACTTCATTTCAGATTTCTCACAACTAATATTCTTTTTTATTAAATTATTTCTTAAGAAAATAAAAAGGTGCCATTTATTTTTATGCAACCAAAAAGCAGCTTTTATATGAAATCCATGTTGCAAAATTTTCATAAAAGAATAAATACAAAAGCAACATAAAAAAGTTAAATCAGAGATATAGTCCTGCAAGGAGACAGTATTTTACAAGATCTCCTTTGCGCTTTCAATTAGGAGCAGTCAGACATTTAATATCAGTCAGTTAGTATTATATATTGGCTTCATCAAACTGAAAATGAAATAAAATTGAAGTGTAGGTTTGATATCATTAGTTAAATGCCTACATGATTTTAAAGTCAACTTCCATAATATCAAACTAAATTGTTCTTTTATTTGAAGAACTGTTTGCTGGCCTTGTATAGAATCTTTCTCTTTCACTTAAAGTTAAAGGAAGTCCTGTGATTATCCGCTACCTCTGAAGGCAAGCTGTTCCACTGGTTGATTGTTTTCACTACAAGGAAATTTCTCCTGAGTTAAAGATTGCTTCTGTCCTTGGTTGGCTCCCATCCATTACTTCTTGTCTTGTTTTCTGGAGCTTTGAAAAATAGGCTGGCCCCCTTTTCTTTGTGGCAGCTCCTAAGATAAGCCATGTTAACAAATAACTTCATCAAGCAGTTTATTGTAGATCAGCAAGTAAACCTTAATGAAGGTTAAAGCCAGGAATTCCCACAATGGTCTATGTATTCTGAATATTTATAATTTTAGTTCTGTGGTGGATTGCTTCTACCCGGGTTAAATAAAAAGAGCCTGAAGAAAGATAATAGTGCATTTGATATTGCACTTAAAATAACAATAAATAATTTATGGGTTTGTTTCTTAATTAACCCATTTATAACATTGAATAAAAGCTGAACTCAGAAAAATATTACCCTTTAGATTTAAAATCTGAGAAATATTATATGTTGCACTAGCTTCATTGTATTTAGTTAGTAGGCACATTTGCTCTGGGGATCTAAAGCTAAACATATGCCATTATCATTTTCAGAATCCGATTTAAAGTGATTTGTACAGGCTCTACATAGCACTGAATTGGGGGTACTTAATAGAGAGATTATGCAACTTAACTGAGGTCACAAATCTTGAATTATTTTTTAAACATTTGAAAACACAGAGCTTTGTTTCCTTTGTTTAAAATTAAGCAAAGGAAACAAAAGGAAATAGGCAGAGAGGAAGAAAGGTGAAAAGACAGGAAATGGAAGGAATGTGGGAAGGTGAAAGAGAAAGGAAATTGGAGACATTCCTTTCAACATATTAGATTTAAATATGAATTGAAAATGGATGTTTATAGTGAACATAGTTGTATACGCTTAATTATGAAAAGCACAATACAAGTCATTTCAGGAAGAAGGAACTAATCAGGAATGGACTTAGCCATTGCAACCTAAACAGTGTGATGACCTGTATGGATAATACAATCATGAGGATTATTCAGTTGTCATTGCTACACTGTCTTGCCTCTGAATTTGTGCATGGATGTCAGCTCTGCCATCTACAGTTTGCCCCTAAACATCTCTGAGCCATTCAATCTTTAAAATATATTGAGATAACATGTGGGCTTATTTGACTATATTACACTTTGACCATAATACTCTTACTGCTGTCCAGCAGGTAATTTTAAGCCGTGATCCTTGCTAACAAGTAGGGAATGATTTTATATTGTAAAATTTACCTTCTTTTGATGTTCATTCCTGAAATGCTTCTTGTGTTTCTCCAGATCTGGCAAAAGTCCCTGAACTAAGCATGAGATACAGATCTTGAGCTGCAAGCTCTCTTGATTTGGCTTCAGGGAGGACTAAGACAGAGTGACAGCTCAGCATTTTGCATTACATCCTTTGTATCAGGTATCATCAAGATCTTGAAGCGATGTCAACTCTAAAAGTAATTTCTTACTGAAGACATGAATTGCACCAGTTTCAATGCTATCCAGTAGCTGTTCTCCACAGGGTAATTGTTTGGACTTGGTGAGTGGATAAATAGCAAAATTGGACATGGCTAGAATTTCCTTTGGAATTTTGAACATATCTATAGGATGTTTTCAAAGCAGGAAGGTAGAATGAAGTATGAGGAGATAGTAATAGGTAAAAGATAGAAAAGCAAACTGAATTTGCTGCTAAAATTCTGTTTTGCACTGCTGTTGAAATGATGGGAGCTGACCATCTGCAAGTAATAGGACATAAAATATCAGAGTTGGAAGGGACCTTAGAGTTCTTCTAGTCCAAACTCCTACTTAAGCAGGAGACCTACATCATTTCAGACAAATGGTTGTCCAGTTTCTTCTTAAAAGCCTCCAGTGATGGAGCATCCACAACTTCTGAAAGCAAGTTGTTCCACTGGTTGATTGTTCTCACTGTCAGGAGATTTCTCCTTAGTTTAGGTTGCTTCTCTCCTTGGTCCCGTTTTCACCCATTGCCTCTTGTTTTGTCTTCTAATTAACATCATTGTGAAATTAGTCTAAATCAAGATTCCCCAATCTACTGTTTATATTCTGCCATAAGCAAGAGTGATATGTAATGGAAGTTGGAAGATAAGAAAACATATTAGCAGGAGAAAATACTTATATAATTGTGGCATAGATGGTATTTCCATAATTTGTGATGATGCTCTTTTCCCTATGTATGTAATCTGCAGAGATCTCTGCAGTGGAGGTCAAAAGGGTACAAATGAGACAGGCAATGTTGCACTCATTTCTTTTTGTACATGTGCCATGCCGTGGCATGCCTGTATAAATTTGTGATGTGAAGGCACAGGGCTTTGTTGTGATGGTGCAATGCTATTTTTACCGTTTTGTTGAAAGCATTGGATTCTGTCAATGCCTCTGGACATTTTCCTTTTTATTTTTGAAAACAAACCTTAAAACTTTTCTGGAAGAGGAAAAGAAACAATTGAACATTCTAACTAAATTAAAAGGAGAAAATCTTTCACTAATTTTATTTTCAGAATAAAATATTTTCAAATCTTCTGGATATTTTGGGATATTACGGATGAATATACTCATGACAAATATGGACACTATTAAGTAGGATGTTCAATTATATACATCTCCTGAAAAAGTGTGCATTTTGTATTTCCCATGCATTTCAGAGGTTGAGTTATCATGGTGGTATACCACACATAGTGACATTACACTGAAGAGACAATTATCATGCCTCGTTCCCTGTGCTATAGAGCTTTAACAAAAAATAGCAGTATTGATTTTAATTTGCTACATATTTATGCTTAAAATATTCAGTGCAGCACAAATAATAGCATTCTGTTTTTTTTAAATCAGGAAATAGTGTCTGTCCATTTGTCTCTAGTTTATCTTTTCAGTTTAGAAGCTATCAAACAAACCATGCAGCCCTAGGAGAAAAAGTTTTCCTACATTCCAGTCCATACTGGTTTGATAAATCCTCATATAAGAGGGAAATAAATTAACTTAAAATGCAAAGTAACTACATTAGTTAATAACTTACAAAATCCATGTTATGTGCCCCTCACATCTCTCCTTGATTAGTTTCCATCTATTGTTTCTTGTCTTCCCTTCTGCTGATTTGGAAAATAGATTGACCTCCTCTTTTTTGTGGCAGCCTCTCAAATATTGGAGTGCTGCTATCATGTTGCCCCTAGTCCTTTTTGCTAGTTATTCCTGCAACAATTCTTCATATGTTTTAGCCTCCAGCCCCCTAATTATCTTTGTTGCTCTTCTCTGTACTCTTTCCAGAGTCTCAACATCTTTTTTATATTATGATGGCCAAAACTGGATGCAGTATGTCAAGCGTGGTGTTGCCAAGGCCTTATAAGGCGGTATTAACATGATTCCATCTCTCTATTAATGCAGCCTAAGATTGCATTAACTTTTTTGGAAATTACAACACACTGCTAACTCATATCTAAGTGATTGTCCACTAGGACTCTAAAATCCCTCTCATAATTATTCCTATTATTTTTAAAACAATTTTTGTTTTTGAACAAGGACAAATAAACATAAAAATAAAAATATAAAAACCCATCTTCCATTACAAATTGTAGAAAGTGTGTCAGTTGGTTACAGTATTTTCATGCATCTCTTCCATAGTCACCACCTGCTTTTCATATCAAATCACAGATTTTAAATTCACCAATATTCATGTATATCACAATTATTATATCTCAACCTTAATTTGACTGTAATTGTTTTACGTCCTTTTATATATAATATTCAAAATCTAGAATAAGATTATATGATAACATTCCATTAAATCATCCGAAAATCATCCAAACATAATACATCTTTTTAACATATTCTAGATAAAGCTTTTAAACCTCCTCTCATAATCTCCATGTGTTGTTTATATAAAATTTCATATTATCAAACTAATATATCTATATGTATTGTTATCATTATTAATCATTTTTTAACTAAAGCTATTGTAACTTCATTGTATACATACTACTAGTAAACTAAATTTAGCTTTATTTTTATTATACATTTTCATTGCATCAATCTATATCTTTCCAGTAATAGTACGGTCTTATATCTCTTGCCATTTGTAGCATTAATGTTCTAGTTAATTTCTTAATAAATCTTGTATAAACTTCTCTTGGCAACATGTTGTTCCTTTCGTATCTCATAAAAGCTTGAAACCCAACATCTGTTCTTTCCATCAGCTTATCTTTGGTTATCGCTAGTGCTTCTGTCAAGATTTCTCTCCTTATCTCTGTCAATTTTTCTCTCTTTTCTTCTTCTGTGCTTTGAAGTCTGGGATAGAGTTCCAATCCATCCATCTCCCCTTTCCATATTCCGCTTTTGCCATTACCAACCATGTTCACTTTGTTGTCAGTATCCACAGTTTTCTTATCTCTTTGCTCATTTTTTTCTTCCATCTTTTGAACTCTGTCCTCCACTTTCTTCATTTGGTAAACATCCTCAATTTCTCCATCAGATTTTTCTGTTTTGTATTCCATATTCTCCAATCTCTTTTCAATTCTCTCTGTCACAACTAATAGATTTTGAATTTCAAACATAATCATTTGCAATGTTACAGTTTCTTTTTCCTGCTGAGTCATTCTTTCAATTTTGCAGACACTGCCACTATAGGGTTCAAGGCTATTTTAATAAACTTCAAACAGGTTCATTTATTATCTTTCAAGTCAAAATGTTGTCTTCCCTCCAGTAGCTAATGATAGAACTTCCAAAAAGCACCTGTTATAAAAAAAACTTGTGCTCTTCCTATTATCACTGTCAGTAAACAAACTGAAAGAACCTTGAATCTCAAGTGATCAAAGAGAAAGAAGAAAAAACAATATATCCAGTCTCCAGCCTCTAAGTGGCAGTGTAATTGCTTTTCCTCCTATTGTTACAATCCTCTTCATAATCCTTCTTATTTTCTTCTTTATATACCAAGCTTAAGAAATAAAAAACCTTTAAATGGAGATAAAAAACCAATCCAATCAATCAAATCAAACATTATAAAAAAAGAGAATTTTAATCCATAGGTATAAGCGAAAGTGAAAAAAGAAGAAAGAATTAATGCATTCAGTTTAAAAAATAGGGAGCTCCTGCAATAGTTCCATCTGTGAAAAAAAAATTAGAAACTGGGTAACACCCTAAATTCAATGCAGATCAATCTGGCCGCCTATAGTCTTCTGTCTTCAATCTTAACTTAATTTTTTTTCTTGGGTAGTCTCTTCCTCTAATAATAAAATTTCCTCACCAATTCGACACACTTTCTCTTTCCGCTCTCTTCCCATTCCGGAGCTGTCCCAACTTCAGCAGCTTCATTAGTTGGGTTTCTGTTGCCAGAAAAAAAAGGCTATTCCTGGATTTTTCAGAGACTTTGCGGTGTCCCTGAGATCAGCAGGAGGTGCCCTTCTCAATCACCATCTCTGCAGGACAGTTTAGGTCCAAATGGACTGTCCAGTGGCAGGAATTTGACTGCAATCTCAGAGCACCAAGATCGCATGTCGTGCCATTGCAACGTCAGCTCTCCTCTCTCACAGTTATTGCTATTGAGTGAGCCCACACAGAGGGCTCATGCACCGTCTCCCCAGCACAGACTAAATGCTGCCAGATATGCACCAAAACAAGTGATGGGCAGAACAGGGCTCTGATCGGTGTTTCACGCCTCCCAATTAAGTTGATAGACAGCTGGGGACCTGTTTGCGAATGGTCCCTGCTCTTTTCCTTCTATTTCAAAAAACCCTCCCTGGCCTTTTGCTTTTTCCACCGCAGATGTTGAGAGCGACTGCAAACTTAGGATAAGGGAAGAATGCTGAGTCCCCCCACCTCTCTCACAGACAGAGTCTCTCTCTCATTCACGCTATTGCTGCTGAGGTGGGGAGTGGGAGGAGAGTAAGAGGAGGCAGCAGAGCCCGGCTAGCCTTAGAAGGGAGGTTAGGCAGACTCCTGAAAGGAGACGTGTCAGTGGTCCTTGTGTGAATGCAGCAGGGACCTGGGGTGATTGTGAAGGATCGCCACAGCGCAGGAGGCTGGGATGGGAGAGTGGGAGAGAGCCGTACTGAAGAAGGACAAAGCTAAAGAGTTCTCCGCTACTTCTCTCTTGTGCACATGAAGGCACTCTGCACATGATCTGAGACAATCCTGCCACAGGAAAAGAATACACCAAGGGGATCAAGCACGGAGCAAAGAGGTGGGAAGAGAGGGATCCGTAATTGCTATAGAGATAGAAAATGGTGTGCAAGTTCCCTTTGGTCTAGTCTTACACACACACACACACAAACACACACACACACTCTTTGCAATTAGGTCTCATCAATGCACTGGTTACTTGCTTGTGCATCGGTGTAATTTTTGAAAGAAGGCAAGCAAATGAGAACTACCAGAGGGAATGGGGGGGGGGTGAGTGTTGGAAAAAGTGAAAGGCTGGGGAGGGTTTTTTGAAATAGAAGGAAAGGAGCAGGGAGCATTCACAAACAGGCCCTCAGCTGTCTATCAATTTAAGGCGTGAAACACCAATCAGAGCCCTGTTCTGCCCATCGCTTGTTTTGGTGCATATCTGGTAGCGTTTCATCTGTGCTGGGGCGACAGTGCACATGTCCATACAGAGGACTCTGCCTGCCACCTCTATGCATGCCATTGGTTCACCACCATGGACATATGCTATATTCATCACTTGTTAGGTTGCCTCAGTTGATGACATGAGTGCATGTCCAGCTCATTCAAATGCTTGAGATAGAAATTTTTCTTAAGCATTAAGTTAGGCACTGACATTAATTGTATATTAATTATCATTTATTAATTAAGTCTATACACAAATTTGCTTTCAGAGTCCGAGAATGAGAGGCAATTCTGGATTAAGATTTGGACAGTCCTGAAACTCCACTGAGTCCCTTTTTCCCCAGGCAATTACTCATAAGTTGGATTTCCTAATGGGGCTAGTCTAATAGTACTAAAATTTGCTGCATCCCCGGGAGCAAATAGTACAGAAATAATAGGGTGTAGTGCTCAAGGTCCTAAAATGCCTAATGCTCCTTTATGTATTAATCATGAGAGAAATGTCCTCATTACTATTAAAGAACAGTGGAGCCCTATCTTCCGTGCACTACTCTCACATGTCAAATGCATGTGAGAAGCTGTTTGCATACAGGTTTTACCAATTCACATGCTATATTGGCTGGCTAAGCCTGCTTGCTGCTTCAGGCAAACTCCTTGCCTCCTTCTGCTGACAAGATGGTAGGCATCACTTGGTTCTAATTCTGTTTATTCCTTGGAAGGAAAGCATTTTAGCTGTACACTAACGGCATTTGTGGACTCCGTGGAATATATATGGATGCTGTTATCTATGGCCCTTATTAAAAGCACTGATACTCCCCTGGAGCATGCATTTGTTTGGGATATTTGGAACTTGGGATGACAGACTTGGTGGAGAGTGGATACGGGTGATTTGGGAAGAATTTCTCAGACTCAAGGACTAGAGGAAGGCACTTTAATGGAACTGTAAAGAAAAGACTATACTGTCTATTTATTTGGTAAGCTTAGTTAGTGCATGTCATGTGTACGGGAATACACATACACAGGGAGGTAATAATATTTAGGATATAATAATATTTAGTTTAAGAAGAATAGAGCTGGAGCCAGAGATAGAGTCAAATCTGAAGGGAATTTGCAGTATTGCACATTTAATTTGGAAAAGGCAGCACAGCCAGTTTTAAAACTGTAAATCCAGGATGTAGCTGAGGACTGCAGGTTTCCCACTTTATTTTAAGCATGGATATTGATCTTATAGTTCAGAATGAATATTAAAGACACTAGAAAACCAATGGCCGCTGTATATGACAAAAGCTTTTTATAAAAAGCATGACTGAATTTCTTCGCTTGTGCTGGATCTTACTTATATTTGTAGTACCTAATCTTCTGCATGACCATGATCAGAAGTGAACAAGTGGACTTGGTCAAACTTTCCCCTTTTAAATGAGTGATAATTGAATGTAGAACAATATCTGATGCGGTTTTGCAAAATATGAGAACTAAATTAAATAGTCAAATGTCTCTATAGTGTGATGCCTCAATTATGAGTTCTATATAATTTACAAAGGAGATGGCAAAAAGATTTCAAAGTAAATAATTATTTGTGGGTACTTTGCTATAGTTGTTCCTTCCCGGCCCATTAGATCCAACAAGGAGGCTGTGCTCTGGGTCCCTCAAGTGCCATTACTTTTCTTATTTTCCTTATCTGTTCGCTTTAAACCAATGTGTGCCAGAGGTGGGTTACTACTGATTCAGCCTGGTTTGGCTGAACTGGTAGTGGCATAGTGTCCTGGGTCACTGGAACTGGCAGTGACCCAGGCCTGCTATGACCCCAAAATGGTTCTCCAGTTGGCACTGTCAACATCTTGTTTTTGAGTTCTGCACAGAACAATTTTAATTGAATTGTGCATGGGCGTGCGGTGAGCATCCAGCGCGTGCACAAATGAACCAGCAGTAAAGCTGGCCAGAACCCACCCCTGATGTGTGCCTACAACTATTGAAATTGTAAGTTGCAATTGCAACTACCATCGCAATTGATGAAATAAAGAAAGAATGAAGATTAATGCAGTTAATATGTTATTAGTTCAGCAGTATTTTTAATTCATTCATTTGTGAAACATTTAATGTGCATAAACATTAAATATCATCATCATTATTATCATCATCATCATCAACCTCAATCCAAAAGCAGATTATAGCAGAAATTAACTGCATTTCTTAAGGTTCACTTGTTTCCTACAACATCTTATGTTTGCCCATCTTCTCAGAATGTCTCAATCAAGAACCAGTCCTCTGGCGCCATGGATGATTGCTTTAATTGTGGTAGCGGTATTGCTGGTCTTAGCCACTGCCATTGGTTTGCTTGTGTACTTTTTGATATATGGTAAGTATATTTCTTTTTCAGTCAATATGATTTGAATGGCTTTGTGCTTGAAAATCTTTCAATAATCAGAAAGAAAAAAATTACGTTGTGCATTTCTTTCCTGAAGAATTTATAGCTACTTTTATTTCAACTGGATCATTTCAAGCCAGATCATCTGCCAAACAACATAAAGTATTAATTATGGATTAGCAATGTTTTCCTGTCTGATTTCTGTGTTGGTGTATCACCCAAGGCAAAGTATGATCCTGCCAGCATTGTGTAATGGGCAAAAGGAATAACCTTGAGGAATAGGATGAAGAGCTACAACCAAAACAATGGTCAGATATAACAACATCTGAGTCCAGGGCAGAAATGTAATTTGAGAAAGCATATCAAGCATGACCCTCCCTATTTCTCATGAAGAAAAAAGAGAGGTGGGAGTACTTTCAGACTTGCAAAATTCTGTGACTATAACCAAGTAGTCTTGCACTTACAGCCATTTATTTAGAGTCTGAAGTTATGACATCACTCAAAGAAGTGACTAATGACCAGTCAGTACATTTTTGACCATCACAATATCTATACAGTTACATGATTATGATTTGGGTTGCTCAGAAACTGGCTCGCACTTTCAATAGTTGTGGAATTATGCAGTCATATGATCCCTATTTTTGACTTTCCCAATCAACTTCCAACAAGCAAAATCAATAGGGAAGCTGGCATGGAAGATCACAAACTGTGGTCAGGTGATGTGTCAGTTAATGCTACAGTGACGTGCTTAACAACTGTGGTTTTTAAAAAAAGATTGCAAAATTGGATGTGGTGATGTGGTTCCTTTCTTAATGACTGTATCACTTAATAACAATTTTTTTGTCCCAATTATGGTTAAGTCAAGGACCACCTGCAATAAAAGTAATATGGGTAGTCCTTGACTTAAGACCATAACGAAGCCTAAAATTTCCATTGCTAAGCAAGACGTTCAGTTTTACCCCATCTTAAGGCCTTTTTTTGCCACAGTTGTTGTGTACATCACTGCAGTTTTTAAATTAGTAACACTGGTAGTTGTTAAGTGATTGACTTTAATTGTCAGAAAGTCACAAAAGGTGATCACCTGACCTTGGATCATTGCAATGACCATAAATTCATCTCAGTTGCCAAGTATCTGTATTTTGATCATGTGACCACAGGGAGGCTGTAATGGTTGTAGGTGTGGAAAATGGTGATAAGTCAGTTTTTTCAGTACTGTTGTAACTTTGATGGTCATTAAATGAATGGTTGTAAGCTGAGGATTCCTTGTATTAATTACCTATCTTTGACTTCCAAGTCTGGTCTATTTTGGAGGGCTGAAATATTGTTAGAGCTGCCACAAGTCTTAATATTTAGATATAAGGTAATAGAATTAGTAAGCTACTTGAAGACCACCCCTGGCACAATAAGCCCAATGGACATTGGTGAGATAGTGAATGGTGATAAGTCAAAGGAAGAACCTGCTCATGTTTTGTTTTACAGGATTGGAATCTGATTGAAAAGCTTCTCTGTATATATCAGTAAGCTTATACTAAGACTACATGTACACTGCAACATTTGCATCCTAGCAGAAAGTAGCCTGATTCTGGCCTTTCACCAAGAAATTCTAATCCTTTCACTGGAGATTCTGAAAGGAGGATGAAAAACAAAATCAATCCTGAGACTAACCAATTATCAAGAATGAGAAGACATAGTTGATTATTTTTGTAGATGTGGAATTGTTTTAACTAGCATGGCTTCTTTCACTTAACATACAGTCTATCTGATAGCTCCAAAATGCAACTACTTTACTTATCTAGGACCAATTTTTGAGATACCATTCATAATCCAAGTCAATTTATTCTACTTGACCTACATTCTTCCCATACAAAATATGGGAAATATATTAAAATCCTTTGCTTCAGAGTTAAAGTATATCTTTCACTTTATAATAGTTAATCCTATAAAACCTCTAAATTATTAGAAAATTTCTTATTTTGATGATTGCTTAATTGTGTCTCATTCTTGTAAATTAATTGATACTATAGTATAAATACTTTCATTTTTCCCTATTCATATGCAGATCAGAAGCTATTCTTTTACAATGCTTCCTTTAAAATCAAAAATAAGCAATATCAGCCTAGCTATGACAAACAGACTTCAGCAGAATTTAGAGAACTGAGCAGAAGTATTGAGATTTTGGTAAGTGTTAATGATTTTTAATGCATTTAATGTTCTAAATTCTGGAGAAGGAAAAGAACACAGACAGACACAGAAACTTTGGGAAAGGACAATCCTTCCTCGTCTTTCTGTTTCTTTTATTTGGAAGTTGATGTGGGATTCTGCAAATTGTAAGCCCTTCCTTTCCCTTTAGTAAACTGCACAAACTTCCTAGCAGCTTTTATGAATCTCTATCTCATCTGCACTCTCTGCCAGCTAAAAAATATTCCATAAGAAACAATGGGTTCTGTTAATAATCATTTATTTATTCAAATAAATATATACTGTATGCTGAATATACATTGAAGAAACATGAATTAGAAGAATATGAGCATGATTTTAAAATTAGAAAAGGAGACATCAGTAATTTGAGCTACATTGATTATACTATTCTGAGAGTCAAATGATATGGTATCACTAATAATTAAAGTCAGGGACTAAGATTAAATATAAAGAAGACCAAACTAACAGCAGTAGATGCCCCAACCAGCCCTAGAATTGACAAGGAATTAAAATTGGTGGATAATTTCTGCCTTTTAGGATCAGCTATTTAAAGGAATAAGAAAGATTACCTTACTGGAGCTTGGCAAAGGAGCTGAAGCAGTTCTTAAATCTATAATAGATATATTTGTGAATGACTCAGGCAGATGCTTCCTTATTTTATGGAAGTATAAAAGAATGGGGAAGTAAAGCACAGTCAGACTTGCAAGATTCTGTTATTATAGCAAATGTCAATAAAAGTAGTTTTAGCCTACCTGTGAAGCTAATTCCCAGTCTGGTCTATGTATCTAGTGGGGCTCATTGCAATCAACAGTAAAAGAACCAGCAGTCAAGAAATGTTCTGTATTTTAGCAGTTTGTAGAGCACCAGTGAAGACATTGAAAAAAAATATGCAGATGCTGGGATATGCCAATATCTACAAAGATTGAAATGGTGCAGGTAATGTTTTTCCATGTGACACTTTATGAAGTATGAAAATTGAGCTTTCAAGAAACAGGATAGAATAAGTATTAATGCTTTTAAATTTTGATGATGAAGACTCCTGAGAATACCATGGAAAAACAAAACAACAACAACAAATGGTTCATAGAACAAATCAACTCAAGGCATACATGAACAGGCTCAAATTATCATGTTAAGAACATATTACACAAATATCCAGCTCCCTTAGAAAGTCTATAATGCTGAAGAAGATGGAAAGAGAAAAATAAGATGTTCAGCAGCAAGGTGTGTGCACTATTTGGAAGATCTGGGTGACTAAGTTGAGGACATAAAGTTTTGGAGAAAAATTATTTATGTGTGGTCATTGACAATTGAGCCAACTTGATTGTAAATATTCAGTTAATTCAGAGACAATATTTTCGTATCCCAACACATGGCACTGCTAGCAGAATTAACAAGCATGAAGATATTTTTCCAACTAGATGCATTAGCTGGGTTTGGCACATGCCACAGGATGAAGGAAACACACTCCTACATATGCTTAGAACATTATGTAGTTGATACACATTAAATATATGCCCTTTGGGTTGAGTTTAAGTGTTTCATAACAGCATGCAACAATTGATAGAAGGCATTCCAAGAATGTTGATATATGCTTGTGTGTACCATAAATGAATACAGGTAGTTCTCGTCTTATAATGGTTCATTTAGTGACTATTTAAAGTTACAACAGCACTTAAAGAGTGACTTATAACATGACTTTTCACATTTATGATCATTGCAACATCCCCATGGTCCCCATGGTCACAATCAAAATTCAGACGCTTGGCAACTGATTCATATTTATGATGGTTGCAGTGTCCCGGGGTCATGTGATCACTTTTTGTTACCTTCAGACCAGCAAAGTCAATGGAGCAGCTAGATTCACTTAACAATTCTGGCAGGAAAAGACATAAAATGTGGCAAAATTCAGTTTACAACTATCGCACGTAGCAACAGAAATTTGGGGCTCAATTGGTTGTAAGTGAAAGATTACCTATGCAATCAATGATTAAACCTGGACCTCAAAAAAGCCAGGTTCTCAAGTATGAAACTAAAAAAAACACAACTTTAAAGTTCAAGAAATACAATATCAGGGACAAATAATAACAAAATATGGCATTAAACTTGCTTAGTCCAAAGTTAAGATAGTCCTAATATGAAGCCATTCAATTAAAAGTTAACACTTAGAACAAGTCATAGTACTAGTGAAAAATTAGGTGAGGTACTTAAATTAGCTCCACATGCGTATCCTTTGGTAAGACAACAGGGCAGAGATTGCTCCAGGGTTCATTGTAAAGTTGCACAGTTTTGTCACCTCTATTTCAAATATAAGCTTGTGGCTAACTTAGAGGAAATTCCCATTGAAATGGTCAATAAAGCCTAACATGTTAAATAGATGTGCAACTCTTTCTACAACTCAATTTCATTCTGGTTACACAATCTAATATTGCAATTTAATAGCTTCCATTTGTGGAAGGGTTTTAAAGGCTTAAAGCCCAAGCAGGCTTATCTTTTGTATTCATGTTTGGTTTATTTTAATTTTTATTTCTTTATTGCAGATCCAAATACATTCTTTTTAGAAAGAAATTATCTTAGGGGGATGGTAAATTTGTGGAGTTTCCTATCCTATTATCCAACCAACCATAATTAGAATACTAGTAGAATAGAAGGAATGGAAGACACCTTGGAGATCAAGTAATCCCTTCTTAATATATAAATTCTCTATCTAATGAAAAAGTCAACCACTTTCTAAGACAGTTTATTCCATTGCTAAATCACCTTTTCTCCAAATATCTCCAGATTCTCAGTGTTCTTTTTAAAATATGTTTACCAGAACTTGGTATAGTATTCTAATTGTGGTCTGCCAAACTCTGAATAGAGTGAAATAAGACTTCTCTTGACATTATATTTCTGTTGAGGCATCCCAATTGTTCATTTGTTTTTCTCCATCTGCTTTATAGCACTGGCTCATATTCATTTTGTGAGTTACGAAGGCACATGCCATGCTATCTTGTATTTGGACCTTTGGTTTTTTAAAAAAATACAAATTGAAGACTTAAGCTGCTTAAAGTCATCTCCAAATGACTCTAGGCAGAATGAAAGTTGAAGAAAATAAACAATATATTCCTGATGAGATACATTTGCTGGTTTTTATCCATTGTTCCAGCTTGTTGCTGAATCCTGATATTGTCTTCTAGGGTGTTATTCCTCCTAATTATATCACTAGCATTTTTTATTATAAAATTTCAAACCTTAAATCCAAGTTATTTACAAATGTTAACTCAGATAATAAAGAAAGAATAATCAAGTTTGCTCTTTTAAACCTGGCCAGATTGTTTTAATGGATTCATACTATGTTGGGTTTTTTTACTGCTACATGGATGTCTATGAAAAAGAATAGTCAGAATCTGCAAAGATGATGGAATATGTTACCCTAAAAGCCCCGCCCTTTCCCATTGCATGTGATTCTAGGCATGTACAAAACTAGTATGGCTATGATAGGAACATTGTGTCAATCATCTTTCAGACTTGGAGACATAGACGTAGGGTAACTGCTGCATTTCTACTGTTTAAAACATTTTTATATTAAAGATAACTTTTCATTCCTTTCAACAGATTAAACAAGCATTTCACGCTACTCCCTTAGAAAACAGGCTCATTAATGAACGTGTTGTCAGGCTAAGGTATGGAGTTGAATATTCCACTCGGGAATAGATGTTGAATTAATCGCTAACAATGACATGAGAATAAATTTATAAATGAAATGGTCCAGATAGCATTAAGAAATAGATCTGGGTTATTTCTCCCAAATGGTGTTTCTCACTCCCATAAATCAGCCACACATTCAAAACTAGCATAATTATGCTAGTTGAGTCTAACACCTAGGAGATGGAGGCATGTTAGAATACACTAATCTTTTCTATTGTTTCTCTTAATCCACAAGATTTTGGCTTTAAACTCACCACATAATAAATTGGCATTCTTTTATCCAAAAACACCCCATTTATTGGAAGTTTATTCTGGCAGATCAGTATTCTGCAAATACTGGAAAGTCTACAATGTTGTCTTATTTATTTAGGCAGATGAAAGGCATTATCCTGCTTCTGTTCCCTACCCCCATATTTTTCAGCATACCCATATTTCTGGCAATTTGGGGCAAATATTCATAGGCAAACAATCACCAATGAATAAAGTTTATTTACGAGATTAGCACATGAAAAGAGAAGGGGAAAGAGTTAAAACAGGAAAAAGCTCTGTGCCTCTCACAGATCCCTATATTTTCTCCATCCCAAATCATAGCTACTTTTGATGGTGTCACCCAAATTTATGTCAAAATATTTCCTAGTATCTGCTGAGTCTCATCCATTTCTAAAAAACAATGAGTTAAGCAGCAAACGGTGTGGTGCCTCTACTTGGTGTTCCTTTATGGATGGAAACAGTATTTTAATTTTTCTGTCTTACTTGCCCGAAATCCTTGAGTGAATAGTATATGGGGGGGGGGGAAATACCCCTGCAGAGTATAGAAAATATTCTGGCTTGTTTGGTCAGCTGTTTGTATTATTCTTTTGCAGCCCGGGGAATGATGGTGTCCTGGCAGATGTGCTGCTAATATTTAAGTTCATTGCCACAGATAATAAAGAGACACTATGGACAAATATTTATCAAAGTTTGCTGAAAAAACTGAAGTCATCAACATGGCCCTTAAGTATTGATATTTCTTCTTATAAGCTTTCAGGCAAGTGTTACAGATGTCATTTGTAATTATGATCAAATTTTTTAAACTGCTTTATTTGCTTGCACTGTAACCTGAAATATATATGTTGATTTAATCAAAACTGCATTATCCATTTCCTATTTCTATTTCTAAGAAATATCTTAAGCAAGTATTTTCAGCCCCTCCCCCTTTGTGGGGAAATAAAATACTACAGGTTTCAAATTTCCATCAATTTATTAATAATTATTCCCTAGTTTTCATTTATTTTTTTAATATTTAAGGAATTATCTTTAGGAATTTACAGAGCATTTTGCCAAAAAAAAAAAAAATGAAAATTTTTCATTGAGCCAAAGCCAATAATCTTTATGTTATTTGATTATTTTTATGAACTAGTCACCCTTGTACAGTACAAGTCAACAAATGGGAACATCAGTTGGTTGGTTAATTATGACTAAATGGATTGCAAACTAAATGGATTACAAACTATATGACATAGTTTCTGTAAGAGTCTATATAGAGATCAAATTCCTAATAGGTATCTTATTTTCTTTCTGGTGATTGTAATAGTAGATAGATGCAAAGTTAAATACTTTAAATTACATAAAAACTAATCCAAAAAAATACAGTTAAAAACATTTAACCAAGAGGAAGAAATTAGAGATGTCGCATTACAATTTTAAGGTTTCCTAAAACTAATATGGTTTTAACATCATTTATACTGTATTTACAAAGACTTAGTAAGCTATTCTGTTTTGTTTTGAGCCGAAAAAAAGCTTAAGCAAATTTTTCATATCTCTTATTGTTAGATACTGTATATACTTGAGTATAAGCCTAGTTTTTCAGCCCACTTTTTGGGCTGAAAAAAGCCGCCTCGGCTTATACTCGAGTCAGTGAAAAATTTGCCCGAAATGGAGGAGAAAAAGGGGCGGGGCCATGCCGCTGGGTGACACTCGTGAATGGCCCAGTGCCCCTGTGAGTTTCCCCTCCCTCTGTGTCAGTTTGCCGCTAGTTTACTGTTTTTCTTTGAAATAAATATTCAAAAACATTATTGGTATCTATTTTTATTTTTGAAATTTACTGGTAGCTGCTGCATTTCCCACCCTAGGCTTATACTCGAGTCAATAACTTTTCCAGTTTTTTGTGGTAAAATTAGGTGCCTCGGCTTATATTCGGGTCGGCCTATACTCGAGTATATACGGTACTTGCTACAGTTATAATGGTTTCCACCAAGGTCCTCTGTTCCGGTGGGAATAGAGGTTTAATCTCATTGGTTGAAGGGTCTGACAGCTCCCTATAAAAGGGCTGCTGTCAGACTCAACCTTCGCTGGATTGTACATAGTTGCTACTGAGTTAATAAAGAGCTGTTGTTACCTTTAGCCTGTGTTTGCCTTTCCATTACCCAATCTAATACTGGAAAAGATGGGATTGGAAGGCAACTAGGTGAACCAAAAAGAGCGTAGCAATCCAGCAAGTAAATCCAGCCCGGAGCTCAGCACGGCTTCGAGTAGCCATTTTTGAGTGGCAAACTCAAAACACCCTTAGAACACAAAATGGCCATGCACGCCCCACCGACTCCGTATGACCTAGTCACTGAGCACTGGGATTCGTATATGCTGAGGTTCAACTGCTTCCTCGAAGCCAATGACCTCATGGGCCTTTCTGAAGGCCGCAAGAAGAACATGTTCCTTGGTTACTGTGGATCGGAAGTGTTCGAAACTGCCAAAGACTTGTCAGAGCCTACTCCACTACAATCGGTTGCTTGGTCCATGCTCCAGCAGATGCTGAGGATCCACTACGCTCCTAAGCCATCTAAGCACGTCCACCAGCACGAATTTAATATTCACAACCAGAAGGAAGGTGAATCAATCAACGAGTACGTTGCGGCTCTACGAAAGGCCGCAGCGTACTGCAATTTCCGAGACCTAGATGAGCTTATTCTTGACCGCATCATCTGCGGTGTATGGGACATTAATTTACAGAGGAGGTTACTTGCCAAATCTGGCCTCACTCTACAAATTGCCTTGGATGAAGCCAGGGCATCAGAATCGACTGTCAAGTCAACAGAAACACTGCAGCACCAAAGCACTACACAAGACGTGCAAAAGAACACACACGTACATTGTTAGGTTGCAGAGACCAAGAGCTCAGAGGGCGAAGAAGATGACAGCTGCTGCATGCGCAGTAGTCGCACCAAGCCTGCGCGCAAATTCAAACCATGATTCCTGCCTTGCACTAGCTGTGGAGGAGACCATGCCCGATCGGC
The DNA here is from genome assembly GCF_009769535.1 of Thamnophis elegans. Taxonomy (NCBI): domain Eukaryota; kingdom Metazoa; phylum Chordata; class Lepidosauria; order Squamata; family Natricidae; genus Thamnophis; species Thamnophis elegans. Next base: position 85,063,853 of record NC_045558.1, on the reverse strand, counting down.
TTGTTTTTTTCCACGACACTATCTGCCAGCACTGAGAGTGAAAGGGGCACATCACCAAAGTTTGCAGAAGCGAGCACCCCACGATGACCTGGCAGCCAAGAAGCCGGTCTAATCACCAGCAGAGGCCCAACCAAGGGGCATGGCAGAAGCCACCACGGCATGCAAAAGGTGACATCAAAGTCACCTATCACACCTCAATCAGCCAAGTCTGCACTAGGCGGCCAAAAAAGCTGAAGGTCACAGTCCTCATTGAGGACTCTCTATGCAAAATGGAGATCGACATGGGGTCATCACTGACCATCATACCATGGTCCACACTCAAGCGGGCTATCTCTAGCCTGAAGAAGTAGCAGCTACATGTCCCTGACATCAGCCTTCATGATTACGAGGGGAACCGCATCCCCATCGTGGGCCAGGGCACCTTCCGGGTGCAATTCAAGAAATACACTGGCCAGATCCCAGTGATGGTGGTCAGCAGTGACCTGCAGAGCCTCCTGGGGCTTGACTGGTTTGAAGCCCTGGGCCTAGAAGTGACGGGTATCAATGCCTTGAAAGACGAGAGTGCTGAAGCAATTTTTAAGGAGTTTGAGGATGTCTTCAGCACCGGTCTGGGTAAGTATGTGGGGACTCCAATCTCTTTTAATTGAGACCCCAACATAGCCCCCATAAGGCTAAAACCCAGGAAAGTACCTTTCGCTCTCCACCCAAAAATTGATCTGGAAATTGGCAAGCTCGTAGGCCAGGGAATCCTAGAGCCAGTTGATCACGCACACTGGGAAACCCCTATAGTGACACCTGTCAAATCTGATGGGTCTGTCCACATCTTCATGGACTACAAATGCACAATCAATAAAGCGTTACAACAAAGCGCTTACCCTGTACCCATTGTACAGCATTTATTACATTCTTTAGGCCCTGGCAAAGTATTGGCTAAATTGGACATGGTGCAGGCATACCAACAATTGCCTGTAGATGGTGCTACAGCGGAGGCCCAAACCACTGTGATGCACAAGGGTGCATTCAAATGTCACCGCCTGCAATTTGGCATTAGTATCGCCCCTGGACTGTTCCAAAGTGTCATGGAATGGCTTTTGCAGGGGATTCCAGGAATTGTCCCCTATTTTGGCGACATCTTGGTATTGGCCGCAAATGAGGCACAACTTTTCAAATGTTTGCAAACTGTTTTGACCAGAATTCGAGACAAAGGCCTCCATCTCAAAAAAGAAAAATGCCAAATTAACGTGCCAAAGATTGAATTCTTAGGGTACCTAATCGATGGCTCTGGGATTCACCCAACTACTAAAAAAATTCAAGCAATCCAGGACGCCCCTACACCTCGCAATCAAACCGAGCTGCAGGCATTCCCCGGGCTCCTTAATTTCTACAGTGTCTTTCTTAAACAGAAAGCCACCGTTGCTGAGCCCTTACATCATCTCCTGGCAAAGAACATGAAGTGGTTCTGGAGGAGAGCTGAGGCTGCCACATTTGCTGTGGTAAAAAGACTTCTGTCAGCAGACACGTTCCTGGTGCAGTACAGCCAGACCGTGCCACTAGTGTTGACTTGTAAGGCTTCCTGTTTGGTGTTGGAGCCATCCTCAGCCACCGCATGCCCAATGGAATTAAGGCTTCCATAGCCTATTACTCAAGGCCCTTGTCCGCTGCCAAGCGGAACTACAGCCAGCTGGACCATGAGGCTCTGCTGCAGTGGTCGGAGTAAAAAGGTTCCATGAGTACCTCTACAGCCGTGATTTCAAACTAATTACGGATCACAAACCGCTTTTGGGCTTGCTGGCTGGGGACCGACCTGCTCTTATGTCATTATCACCACGGATGACCAGAGGGACCATTTTCCTAGCTGCCTACTCCTATTGCCTCATCCACCGACCAGGTTCCACTTTGGGGCATGCCGGCGCTTTGAGTTGCTGCTCGCTGCCAGAACTTCTTGTAGACCCTAAGGAGACACCAGTCCTCCTTATTGACTGCTTGGAGATTGGCCCTGCCTCATCTAGTGATGTTTCCCGCCACTCTGCAAAAGACTCCATCATCAAACAAATTTGAACTGGGTGTGGAGGGGGTGGCCCAAGGGGCCTGTTAGGTCTGATTTCAAAATGTACTATTGTAAGAGAGATGAATTATCTGTTTTTAATGGCTATTTGCTGTGGGGGGACCGGGTCATTGTTCCACCCAAACTGCACATTGCAGTATTAGAAGTTTTACACGTAAGGCATCCTGGAATTGTCAGGATGAAGTCTTTGGCCAGGAGTTACGTGTGGTGGCCTAACATGGACAGGGAGATCGAAGAATGGTTGGCTACCTGAACACTGTGCCAGAAGTCCAGACCAGCTCCCCCAGAACGCCTGCTAAGGAGTGGAAGCGATCTCAAGCACCGTGGTCTAGGGTGCACATTGATTTTGCTGGCCCAGTTCATGGCCAGACTTTCTTCATAGTTGTGGATGCCTCAACTCAAAATGGCTAGAGGTAGTCCTGATGACCTCCACTATGGCAGAAGCGATCATTGAGGTACTACGGAGACTTTTCTCCACACATGGCCTACCCGACATCCTGGTCTCTGACAATGGGCCCCAATTCACGGCCATGAAATTTGAGACCTTCTTAGCAGCACAGGGAATCAGACATGCCCTGGTCGCGCCATGCCGTCCGGCCTCCAATGGTCAGGCAGAGAGAATGGTGAGATCTGCAAAAGAGGCCCTATCTAGGATGGGCCCGGGAGACGGCTTGACCATTACCTGCTAATTCAACACATCACGCCAAGTGCCACTACAAGGAGAAACCCCTCCAAGCTTCTCATGGGTCTCCGGCTAAGGTCCCACTTAGACTGGCTACATCCAAACTATTCTGCCGCATCACCCTCAGACTCCACAAGCAAAATTTGGAACTTTAGCCTAGAGGATTCAGTTTATGCACACAACTATGCCAGGGGAACTCTGTGGATTTCTGCCACAGTGATAGGCCTCACTGGCCCCCGCTCTTATCTCGTAGAACTCGAGGACGGTCGGAATTGGAGAAGGCACGTTGACCAACTCCATGGCTACCTCTCCAACTCCACTCTTAGACAGCCAGAGGTAACTCCTGCACAAGTTAGCCAAAGCCCTACCCAAAAGGAGCACGAAGTCACTCATTCCACAGCCAACTCAAACCCTAAGTCACCGGGATACTTAGCTTCTTGTGTTGCAGGCCCGCAGCGAGCTCCGAGCGAACCGGCTCTAGAAGCTCCAGCCGTGGCCTGTGAAAGGTTCCAGGAGCTTCCACCAAGCAGAGCTGCAGAGCAAACAGGTCCATCCGACCTGTCCGAAGAACACCCTCCGACTGAACTGTGCAGGTCTGGCAGAGCTACCAAAAAGCCCATCTACCTGCATGACTACGTTACCAATAGGATTATTCCATCTAAGAGGAGAAGGGTGTTAGATACTTGCTACAGTTATAATGGTTTCCACCAAGGTCCTCTGTTCCGGCAGGAGCACAGGTTTAATTTTTTTAGTCGAAGGGTCTGACAGCTCCCTATAAAAGGGCTTCTATCAGACTCAACCTTCGCTGGATTGTACATAGTTGCTACTGAGTTAATAAAGAGCTGTTGTTACCGTAGCCTGTGTGTGCCTTTCCATTACCCAATCTAACACTTATTTAAAAAGCTGTGCATTCAACCCTACTGGAAGGGAGATACTGGCATGAAAGCATCCTCTTCCAATATTCCCAAATTATGCATCCCTCTCATGCGCCCTGCCCCTGTGTATGCGCACCAGAGATCCGAAGACCAGCTAGCTGGTGGGAGCTGTCCATGCATGCGTGGTGGAGCTGGGCTGGGGCAATGGCTGGTATGCCTACAGAGAGGGCTCTGCGTGCCACCTGTGGCACATCTGCCATAGGTTCGCCATCACTGGCCTAGAGACTAAAACATGAAGAACAATTGCAGGATTTGGGTATGGTTAGCCTAGAGAAAAGAAGGACTAGTGGTGACAAGTATTCCAGTATTTGAGTTTTTGCCACAAAGAGGAAGGGATCAACTTATTTACAAAAGCATCTATAGGCAGGAGCAGAAACAATGAATGAAAACTAATTAAGAAGAGAAGCAATCTGGAATTAATGAGAAACTTCCTAACAGTGAGAACAATTAACCAGTGGAACAGCTGCTGTCAGAAATTATGGGTGCTTTATCACTGGAGTTTTTAAAGATACTGGACAGTCTGAAATGGTATATAGGTTCTCTTGCTTGAATGGTATATAGGTTCTCTTGCTTGGATTAGAAGACCTCTAAGGCCCCTTCCAGCTCTATTTTGATTGATTGATTGATTGATTGATTGATTGATTGATTGAATCACGTACTTTAGGATGAAGGATGGGGAAATATTGCTATTGCCAAATTAATATTTGTCATCTTTACCTTTTTTTCAGAAATAAATGAAAAAAATGGTACAAATCTTCTCAACAGTTGTAAGTATCAGAAGGGCTTTCTGTTTGAAAACAGATTTGTTAAAAATAGATGTGGTTAGCCTCATTTTCCTCTGGATGCTGTTATCCGGATCTTATTTTATAACTGGGGATACTGGACACACCTACTGTATAAGATAAGACTGCCCTATTGAGAAAGACTGCCTTAGCATCATCATTCTCAAACTCTTTTTTAATCTCCTAATATGCCCAATTATCTCGAATTTGTTTTTTCAGCTTGATTATTACATTTGAAGTCACTTCCGCTAAATAACATTATGAAGGCAAAAAAGATACTGGAGCCTCTTTTTTATAGTAATCTGTCATGAAAATAAATTTTAAATTTACATTTGTAATATTGCAAAGTTAGATTTTCCATATTTTTTTTAAAGGATGAGATATTTCTACAAAACTGAACTGTTACATAGTATTTTCTCTAAGAGAAAAAAGAACAATATTTCTGAGCTAACCTCAGCAACCTGCAAAACATATCTATTTTCTTTCCTGAACCCAGAAATGCCATTCTGTATTTATTTGGTGGAGAGTAAGGGTTTTCAGAAAGACAGTTTCTGTCATTTTACAGTTGCAGCACTCTGTGGTGACATGATTACCATTTGATTACCAGTTAGCTTCCAACAGGCAAAATCTATGTGGTAAGCCAGATTCATTTAATAGCCATGTGAGTCACTTAAGTGATTCATTTAAGAACATGGCTAAAAGATGATAAATTTGGGTGCAACTTATTTAATAACCAGTTGGCTTAGCAACAGACATTCTGTCCCCATTGCGCAGAAATTGAGGAATGCCTGTATTCAAAACAGATTATGCAATTCTTTTCTTGTTTTCCTGTGAATGAATAATTTAGGACAAGAAAAAAGCAATGTCAAGACCGCACATGAACCGAAACAATTATGTTTTGATACTCCCTTACCTGTTCTCTTAACATTCAGTGAATGAATAATGTATGGCTGTTTAATACATTCCACATCTTTAGTGAGAATGTCTTTTGTTTATTTTTTAACATTAAAAATTGTTCTAATAAACTATGATTTTTATAGTTCTTTTAGCAAAAAAAAAACAGATTCCCTTTAATAAAGTGTTCTGTTATCTTGAAAGGAATGTTCTTTTTTGGGGTTGGGAGCAGGCTGTGGGACACGACTGGACAGATCTGTGGAGAGAATCTATGGAGGAACCATTGCAGGGGAAGGGGAATGGCCCTGGCAAGCTAGTCTCCAGCTAAATGGCATTCATCGTTGTGGAGCAACATTGATCAGCAATAACTGGCTTGTGACTGCTGCTCATTGTTTTAGAGGGTGAGTAAATCTTTCCCCATACATCTAATACTACATCTGAACCAATATGTTTAATCAATAAAGTTCATTTATTCACAGATGTTACCACTAATATAATTTGTCTCATATGTTCAAAACTAAAAAAATTATAGAAAGGAGAATGGTGTTTAGCTTCTTATCTCTGTTCACATCTGCTTTATGTCTAAACGCTCCATTTTATAAACTGAATGTATTTCTAATCTTGAAGTTTGATGGTGGTGAGAGTGCAGAAAAACTGGAAAACAGTTAGCAAGGAACCATTGTGAAGTTTTGTTTACAATAAATGAAAATGCAAATAGAGTGCTTGTTGCATAAATTGTACTCTCTAATGTCTTACAGTGTCCGAGATGTCAGAAGTTGGACAAGTAGTTTTGGGGCTCGTCTAAGACCTCCAAGAATGAGAAGGAATCTTCGCGAGATCATCATTCATGAGCATTATGCTAATAATGTCATGAACCATGAATTTGATATTGCTGTTGTACAGCTTTCATCCCCAGTGGAATTTACAACTGATGTACATCGTGTTTGTCTTCCAGAAGCTTCATATAGTTTTCCAGAAAATACGACTTGTGCTGTTACAGGATTTGGTGCTCTTAAAGATGATGGTTAGTAGCTCCTTATTTGGGGCTAGTTTGCTTGTGTGAATAATCATTCTTTCATCATTTGTTAACCACAGTAGAGTTGGTTCCAGATTTATAGAGACATCAAATTACACTATTAGGTGGGCTTATTTTCTAACAGGTGTATCCATAAAGATTTCAGGGAGAGAAACACTTGACATTATGGCAATTTGGCCTGGTGATTAAGGCACCAGATTAGAAAGCAGGACACCTTGCGTTCAAATCCTTCATAGAAGTGGCAGCCAGCTGGGTGATTTTTGGGCAAGTTGTACAACTGGCTCTCCCTCCCCCCTCCCCCCTCTGTCTCTCTCTCTCTCTGAAACACCAGTTACTCTCTTACTTCACAGAGGTATTGTAGAAAAAAATAGAGTGAGGAAGATGTGTTGCATGTTTGCCACCTTCAGTTGTATAGATAAGATAAATACAAACATAAATGTTCAATTGTGGAAATTAATGTTTAATTCTGAGATTCTGGACCTGATAGAGCCACCTGAAAATGTTAGTTAGAACACAGAATAACAGAGTTAGAACTTTTTGATAATATGCAATTAAGCCTTTTGACTGATAGGGTGCCAAGCATCTAGCCTGTTTGCCTTCTTTTAGGCAGAATATATAAATTCATATGCCTATTCATCTGTAAGAAAACTAAATATGGGGGAGGGGGTGGGGGAACATTACCTGACAACTACTTTCAAATATATGTGCTGCAAATTATATACATTACCTATATGTTTCCTTTTTCTTAAGTAGTGTGAGGCAATTCTGTTATCTCCTACCCAGAGAATGAATAAGAGTGACACTATTTTTGTGAGGTGACTTTTTCTTTCCTATTAGTTAACTGGAAAATGACTATGGACGGCTTGTACCATGTTCTGAATTTCAATAATGTATTGTAGAAGGCTACATTATCATAGGAAGATATCTTTTAAAGGGATGGAATTTAAAGTATTTCTGATACTATGGACGAAATCACAGACTAAGCATATGTGTTTTGTGATTGTGCTACTCTATAACCTGATAATGAGTTTTCATGTATAAAATACTACATTATTATTATTTGAAAATCAGGTCCCAGTGTTGGTGAACTTCGTCAAACAGAAGTGAAAATTATAAGTAATCAAGTTTGCAACAGAAGACAAGTATATAATGGAGCCATTTCATCTGGAATGCTCTGTGCTGGATACCTGGAAGGTGGAAGCGATGCTTGTCAGGTAGATGTAATAATAACTTAGAAGTCAGCAAAAGGCTCCTGCATATATTATGGTAGTATTTTTGTGCTGGAGCAAAATCCACTTATTTATACACCACCATCTTTTTCTATAACTAAGTAACAGAGATTTAGATGGGGGCGGGAAACGAATTTGGTGTAGTATTTAAAATGCTGATCAAGAAAATAGGAATCTATGACTTCTAGTCCTACCTTAGGCATAAAAGCCATCTGGATGATTTTGAGCCAGTCATCTTTTCTTAGCCCAATCTACTTCACAGGAGAAAATAGAATGAAAAAGTATTATGTATGTTAGCTACCTTGAGTTATTCATAAAAAATAAAGGCAGAATTTTAAAAATCTTTTTAAAAAGAGGTGATCTAGGAGATACAAAATGTGGATGGCCATTTTTGTTGTTGTTGTTGTTGCAGTTCCAGGGTTATGGTGGTCCATCTGGGGAAAGGAATGGGGAAGCTATGGCTAAGGATCGGAAATATGTGATCTTTATTTTTATTGCTTTGTTTATTCTATTCCATTTCTATATTAATTTGTATTTTAAAGCCCTTAAAGTTGGCAAGTAAGTCCAGCCCTGAAAGTTTGGGAGGCAGGAGAGAAATGTGGTTTTCAGATGACCCCATTATATCTTCCTCTAAGAAGATTTTATGTCAAGGGAAATCATTTTAGATGGTATCATGTTTGATAAAACAGTTCTATCTGTCATATGATTATATACACTATAGATTTTTCTCCTGGTCTTTCTAAAGTGATCTTCCATCCCTTTTAGGGTGATTCTGGTGGACCATTGGTTACATCTGATTCAAGAGGAATATGGTACCTTGTTGGCATAGTAAGCTGGGGAGATGAATGTGCTAAGCCAAATAAACCTGGAGTCTATACACGAGTTACTTACTATCGAAGTTGGATTGCTTACCATACAGGAATCTGAAATAATGACGAGTTACTTTATATTAATGTATGAGATCCAAGATATTTTTCTTACAAACAGCCATACTGCTCTGGTACATTCTATTGAATAGGGATTTGTTTTTCTGCTGGAGGCATCAACACTATTCCTTCCCATATTATTTCAGGTCTGTATGTCATTATATTATATTATAAACACTGTTCATGTGTCATACAAGAAAATGAATAGACTGAAGTATTCATCTGCAACTAACAAAATAATTTTGTTGTAGTTCTTTATGATTCCTGTCCTTAAAATGCTGCATTGTGGCACCTGCTTGATTGCGTTGAATGTTCAACCCTTCCAACAGCTTTGATAATTCGGTCAATGTTTTGTTTTGTTTTGAGTGTGTGGTATTATTCAAGGAAAATTGTGCATCATCCCTTCCAGGAATTGGAGTACTCAGGAACATAACTCTTTTACAACTATATTTCAAAAATAGAGAAGATTCTTGGATGAAGGATCCTCCATGGTCTTCCTTAATTCACGAAGCCTGGAAAGAGACATGCCATGCAGATTGAGAAAGTAGTAAACTAAGGATCAGTTCGTTCGCACCAGTCTTACTATTATATAAAATATGATATAAAAGTGCAATTGTTCATCTTCTTAGAATGATTACCATGTTTTTTGGACTGTAGGATGCATCAGAATATACAATTCAAAGAGATAAACAAGAAAAAAAGGTTTTGCCCTCCCTGGCCCCTAGAAGCATTCTGCAGGCTTCCCAAACCCTATGTTTTTGATGTATAAGATGCACCATTTCCACCCTATTTTAGGGGGGAGAAAAGTGTTTTGGCAAAGGGTTTGGGAAGCCTGCAGAGTGCTCTTGGGGCAGGATTGGCTGCTCCCAGCATTACTGTGGATTGTTTCATGTGTGTGCGTGCCGTGCATTGCTTGAGCGTGCCACACATTTCTTGTACTAGGCACGTGCAGAACATTGTGAGTAAAAACCATGCTGGCAATGTAATGGGCGACCAGGGAACTGGTTCGGGGGCATGGCCAGTTCAGTCAGTTCGGCGACCCAGTCCCAAAGTCCACTACCGGTTTGCCCAAACCAGTGTGAACTGGTAGCAACCCACCTCTGTCTTGGGGGCTGGAGAGAGCAAAAACTGCACTCTTGGGGGGTTTGGGAGGGCAAAATTGGACCTGTTTTCACCCATTCTTTGCAAAAACGGGGCAACCAGATTTTTAGGAGGCCTGCAGAGTTCTCCAGAGTGCTCCTGAGGGCTGGGGAGGGCAAAACACCCCCATTTTATGAACAATGGGCCTGTTTTTCTCCTCCCAACCCCCCATACATCATGTTTTTGTCCTCCCCAGCCCCTAAGAGCACTCTGCAGGTCTCCCAAACAGTCTGCGCACCCTGTTTTTGTGAAAAACAGGACTCATGGGGTGGGGTTTCTGGAGCCCAAAAATGGCTGTTTTTGATGTATAAGATGCACCATTTCCACCCTATTTTAGGGGGGAGAAAAGTGTGTATTATACTCTGAAAAGTACGGTATATGGTTTCTTATGATGTTTCAGTGACATTCTCCTAATCTGATAGCCTCCAGAATGCTTTGAATTGCAACTCCCAACACGGACCATTTTGAGAAAACAGAACTAGAAGCATTTAATATTCAATCAATTCAAACTAAATTAACATTTACTTAGACAGGAAAGAGAACATTTAGTGAAGAAAATGTTAGTGAGTTACCTTGCTAAGTTGATTTTTATTATAAATTAAAATTCCAGGGTTTTATTTATAATTCATTTCAGTTAGAAGAAATGATAATATTGTTTTCCATGTTTATAATAGCTTCCGCCAACATTGTCCTTTCTTTTTTCTGTATATTTCCTGTTGTTCAGAATACAATCCAAGATTATTTAAAGAGTTAAAAACATTTTTTTAAAAATGCATTTCCTTCCATTCCTTACTCTTATATGGCAAAATGTAAAGAAAAGTCTGAGACAAAAGAGGATCAATGTAGCAAAAACTATGTGTTTTAATTTTACACCTGTAATGCTCTATTTTGAAGCTATTCAAACATACTTATTATTTCTAAGTAATAATTCTTAAAATGAAGTAACATTTTTAATTCAATTGGATTAACATTATTAAGACATGTTTCATATCAGGGAGTTCAACCTGTTCTTGCTTTCAACTTAACAAAAAATATTCAATTTAACAAAAATATTATTTTGCATTGCAATCCATGTGTATACATTAACAGTCACAAATCCCTTAAATAAACACCATGTGACCAGTGAAAACTTTATCATTCTGGTATAAGACTCTAAATCAGCCTTCTGAGTCTGGTGGAACCCCTAAAATATTATTCTGGCTTCAGAAAACTCCTGAAGATTTAGGTTCAAATATAGGCCAGAAGTTACAAAATTATTATATTCATTTTATGTGTAGTCATGTATATATGCATTAATAGTGTTCTTAAACTAAAAATAAAGAATTAAAGTTTTCCTTTCCCATGCCTCCTTCTCTGCTCCCCATGGGTGGATCCTGTTGCCACTGGTATCTTGGCCAACCCAGCCCTAGATCTCCTGCACTTGCTCGTTCACCAAGCTGCTGCACCAGCCAAAAATCAGACTGGCAAGCTGGCATGCTAGCAAGGAATGTCCCAGCAAAGAGGCCCAGGGGGGTCGCTCCTCTCTTGAGCATACTCTCCCACCACCTGCTGTTCTTCTCTTTCCTTGTCTCCTCCTCACTCCTTACTCACTACTCAGTGTGGATTTTGCTCACCTCCTCATTGGCATGCATGTACACAGTTCTGGCCCTCTGCCCACTACTGTGAGCCAATTTAGGATTAGAGGTTTGAAGACTTTCATTTGCTTAAATGAGGAACTCCGAGGCAACCCTTGATAACCTCTTACGGAATCCTAGGGTTCCACAGAAACCTGGTTGAGAAACCTTGATGTAGATGCAAGAGATCTGTTTGTATGCAAGATAATGAAGTTAAACAACCATCTAGGTTAGAGGTGTCAAACTCAAGATCCGTGGGCCACATTCGGCCCATGGGGGTGCTTAAATCTGACCCATGGGGCCAGCCTCAAAATAGCAAAGGACTGGTCCCAAGTGCCTCTGGCAGCCAAATCAAGGGAAGCAAATTAATTACCACAGAGGTATCTTGCTGTTGTCCACATTTTTCTGAACAGAATAACAACATGTCTTTTCTTTTTCCAGCTAAAGTAGGATGCTTTATAAAGAAAAAATATTTATTTGATTGATACTTCATTTCTGTATTTAGTTGATAGTAAAGGCAGTTAACAACAGTTAAAAAAATAGAACATAAAATACAATTAAATTTTTAAAAAGTGAAAATTATTAATAACTAAATCTCTGAAGTAGCTGGAAATTGATTTTCTGTGTAAAAAGATGATGAAACATTGAAAAATAATTCCTGAATTGAAAGATATCTTGTTTTGTAATTCTAGGTATGTTTATTGGCTCTTGTACTAGTTGACTCTTGTTGGCTAACCTTGGGATTTTAGAGAACAAAGTACAATTAACTTGGAGGTAATCCAACTTTGCACTAGATTATCAATACTTCAAATAGTAGTAACTATGGAGCAACAGTAGTAGAATCCCATTGCCTCCAGTACATATGAGCTTCCTGAATGCAGAAAGGTAGGAAATTCTGCAGAGATGGAAAAAATATTAAAATAGCAGCCAAAAAAGATGATAGATAGATAGATAGATAGATAGATAGATAGATAGATAGATAGATAGATAATAGACATTAAATACAGGCATATAATAGATAATAGAGATAGATAGATAGATAGATAGATAGATAGATAGATAGATAGATAGATAGATAGATGGATGGATGGATGGATGGATGGATGGATGGATGGATGGATGGATGGATAATAGACAATAAGTAGTCAGACAGACATATAATAGAGATAGATAGATAGATAGATAGATAGATAGATAGATGGATGGATGGATGGATGGATGGATGGATGGATGGATGGATGGATGGATAATAGACAATAGACAATAAGTAGAGAGACATATAATAGATAGATAGATAGATAGATAGTTAGATTGATAGATAGATAGATAGATAGATAGATAGATAGATAGATAGATAGATAGATAGATAGATGATAGATAGATAGATGATAAATAATATATAATAGGCAGACAGACATTTAATAGAGATAGATAACAGTAGATAGATGATAGATACATAATGGATGGATGGATGGATAATAGACAATAGACAACAGACAGACAGACAGACAGACAGACATATAATAGATAATAGAGATAGATGGATGAATGGATGGATAGAGATGGATAGCTAGATAGCTAGATAGAGACATAGATAAGGGAAGGAGGGAGGGAGGGGAAAATGATAGAACAGGACAAAAAACCCCATGAAGAACTATCTCTGCCACTGGAGCTGAACATCGATTTCATATCTTCGCCCTGGAGAAAAGAGAAAAAGGGATGGTGGTGATTGGTGACTCTCTTCTCAAACGAACACTATCAGCAATTTGTAAACTGAGCAACCTTGCAAGGTACTTTGTCTCTCAGGTGCAAAAGATCAGAGATGGCTTACCCAATCAATCAAGCCAACTGATTAGTATCCCTTTCTCATCTTTCATGTTGGGACAAATAATGCTACAAAAAAAGATGCTGAAATTTTTTTAAAGGATTATGAGCGGTTAGACAGGAAGCAAATGAGTTTAGGAGCATAGGTAGTATTTTCAGCTATAGTTCCAATGGAAGGTCAACACCCAACGAGGGAATGGATGATTCTACAGGCAAATTGCTTGCTCAACAGATCGTGCCACTGAGACTGGATTTTGGGATCATGGTTTACACTGCTAGAGGGCTGGAAAAAAAGTGATGTGGTTCCAACCTTCAAAAAGGGAGAAAAAAGAGGATCCAGGAAAATTCAGACCAACATCAACATCAGTAACTGTGAAAATCCTGAAAAAGATAAACAAGCATTGGATTTGTGTGCACCTAGAAAGGAACAAAGTAATTGTTAGAGGCCAGCATGTATTCGTTAAAAACAGGTCTTGCCAAATAAAAAATTTGCCTTCTTGGTTAAAGAGACTGTGTTAATATGTAAACATTTCAATATAATGAAATATTGATTTACTTGTTATTAAGCTTCCATTATGAATATTCTTTGTTATAAAGCAGATCTATTAGGAGGCTACAACATGATGCTTAGTTTTTACAACAATGTTACAGGACTTTACTGCCATCAAGTGGTATTAAATTGTTTAGTGCTTCATTTAAAATAAAATTTTAAGATGTTTCAAATAATACAATGCATACATACTACAGAGGGAAAACCCGGTTTAAGTAAAAAGAAAATGTCAGTTACTAGAACTTTGTTCAAATATTTCTGAGAATGGCATTTGGATCATATTCTGATTTCCTAATGAGATCTATCAAATTAGAGGAGAAAAACAATCAATAAAAAGAAAAAAATAGTTTGGAATTGGAAGATTACATAATATAAAGCCTCCTGTAACTTATTTCTATGTGCTTCACAAGTATGTCCTTTGTCTTCATCTTTCTTCTTTTTCACAGAGCAATCCTCATTCATTCATTCATCTATATGCTATTTATCCATCCCACAATTGTAGCAGTAATTTATTTATTAAATTTTGTATGCCGCCCACTCTCAAAAGAGACTCAGGACTCAACTAATATATAGTTGGTCCTTGTTTAACAACTGCTTCATTTACTGACCATTCAGTTACAATGGTGATAAAAATTTTTTAATATATGACTAATCATTAGACGCAAAGGAAAGCTGAACTAAGATCTTAAGCACTGTTGCAATTTCACTTAGCAATTACTTTAATTGACAACCAAGTTGCTGTCTCAATTGTCACTAAATGAACACTGTCTCTATATTAACTGATTCTTCTTCCTAGCGTTAGTCCCATGCTAGGGCAGGGTCCACTTCCTATATATTAACTGATTAACCAAAGGAAAATGATCTCCCTTACTTTCAATATATTGGGGGAAATGCCCATCTAGATAAAAATCCAAAGCAATTGGACAGAGATGCAACATTTTTTATTGGCATGTATAACTGCAGTGATCACTGGACCCCTCACCAGAAGAATGCAAACAAGTAGAGGGTACTCTGGTACTTCCACATCCTACATTTCCAAGCAGGGCTCTAAGTCTGCCTTTCTTTTTAATAACAGCACCTTTAAACATAAATAGTATCTTTATTATGCTCATATATTTGACACTTTCATTAAAAGGAAAAGATAACCCACCTATTGTGTCTTTTACTTTTACTTGTGTTCCCTGCCCTTACATAAAGGTAAAGGTAATGGTTCCCCTTGCACATGTGTGCTAGTCATTCCCAACTCTAGGGGGCAGTGCTCATCTCTGTTTCAAAGCCGAAGAGCCAGCACTGTCCGAAGATGTCTCCGTGGTCATGTGGGTGGCATGACTAAACACCAAAGGCGCACGGAATGCTGTTACCTTGCCACCAAAAGTGATCCCTATTTTTCTACTTGCATTTTTACATGCTTTTGAACTGTTTTAAAAAGGGAATCTTACACTAGGTTGGCAGAAGCTGCGACAAATAATGGGAGCTCATTCCGTTACATGACGCTAGGGATTCGAACCGGCGAACTGCTGACCTTTCTGAAAGACAAGCTCAGTGTCTTAACCACTGAGCCCTTGCATAACAAATGATTATGTAAAAAAATGGGAATGAATGCAATTTGGGGGAGTTAATTGAACAAAATCACTTTTAAAATCACTTCTCTCTTACTGTTAAATTTCAGGCTCTATCATCTGTTATCTTTTGTAACTAGTTGTTCAGAAATTTAAAAAAAAATACAAAAGGGAAAAGGCAGAAACTTCTGCTGAAACTTTTTGATCTTGATCCATTGGATAAGTTATACTAAACTAGATTTTTTTTTAAACCAGACATAGCAGCTTAGTTTGTTCTGTACATCATACTAAATACATCGTATTAAGTCAAAATGAATGAATTTGCATATCACAGAAATTAAAAGCACTCAATATGTGTTAGATGTTATTGTGCCAATGACAATCACTAATATTGAAGACGCAAACTGTAACTAGTTTTTACTTTAACATTCTTGCAAGACCTAACTAAAGTTGATATAATATAAATAGCATTGAAATGGTTTATATTTCAGATTGGAGCAAAAGGGACAATGATAAAAATTAAACCAGGTGATGGAAGAAATGTCCATCTAGGTTCAGTTCCAAGAAAGGAACTGGAAACATGAAGACTGCTTGGAAAGATGGTTTAATGGTGATGGTTTACATGGATTTTTTTGGTCCTGGGCAAAAGAAAAAGCACAGGGGTGAGAAGACAGAAAGAGATTTATACCCTCTCTTGAGCCCCGCCTTGGAGCTTCCTTTTCCTGTATAAGAAATGTATTATGATTGGTTGTCAGACTCCCATGGGGCCATGCAGGGGTAACTTTATAGTGTCTTGAGTCCCAAGCTTGGTTGAATCTTGCTGGGTGAAGTAATCTCCCCAGTGTCATGCGGTGAGTGCTGTTTCTAGATGGGTAGATGGCTAATCCTACCTTTGTTAGATCTTAGGTGAGAGCATTTGCTTATGAATAGACCTAGCTATCTCTTTATCTCTTAAGTGCTAACATCTGCTGTGGGCTATTGAGGAGGCAAGGGGCTATTAAGAGTGAGTCTACTTTCTGCCTAAAAGCATGTTTCTCCATTTCTCATTCAGAGAAATGTAATATTTTTCCTTTTTAATATTTCCTAGAATATTTACCCTTCTAGAAGAGGAGTGAGCAAACAGACCACCTGGATAATATGGTCCAGGTAGGCAATACATTAAAATGTGTAAGACTCACCTTAAGTGATTTCTGACACTTGGACCCTTTTAAATTTATGGGCTACATTTTTCCTGCAATGCTCATTGCTTAGTATGCAGGTTGTAAGATATTAATTCTTGAATTAAGTACCGTAATCGATCTTGCCTAATTATACTGTGATCTTGGTGTGCCTTTGTAGCTTAATGAACTCAATAATACAAACCTGATTGGTATGAAATCAATTTATATCACATATTAAAATAAAGTAAAATAAATATCAATGTTATTTATTTAACACTGACAAATATATTTGGTATTCTGTAGTACTTTTTTCTCCATACTAACTTCAGTATTATGTTCGAATTTTGGGAAACAATTATATCCACATTTTGAAAGTGATAAATTTTGGAGAGTCATTACTTTTATTATCTCTTTCTGAAGATGAAAATCATAATAATAGATTTGTGCTCACAATGAATTGTTTAGAGCATCAACGGCAGAGTAAAAATATCTTAGGCTTTTTTGTTTAACAATTACTGAATAGGGCAGCGATCCCCCAACCTTTTTGGGGAACACAACTTTTTCACAGTCCAGGGGGTGGGGAATAGTTTTGTCCGCAACCTACATGCATAGATGAAGCTTCACTCACTCACCAGTCGCTTGCATGGCCCAGTTTTTAACAAGCCATGGACCTGTACCAGTGGTTGAGAACCCTTGGAATAGAGCATGCAAGTTCACATTATCTCAAGGACACATTTAAAAAAATGAAAAGACATTGAAAACAAAGACAGGTTACATAACAAGCCATATCAAAACCAATGTCCTAGCATGTTGTGTAAATTCATATTTTTGGGTTTATAAGATGTATTGTATGATTCAACAACATGTGAGAATCCAACCAATATGACCTATTCAGCAAACTATGGCTAAAAAACCAATTCTTAGTATAATTCTAGGAAACATGATTGTAATCACTTTGAGCCATAATATATTTGCTAAAAAGATGGGGTTTTCACAAACTGGGGTAATGCAAGAACAATTTTTAAAAATGAAACCCAGACTTACTGTGCAAAGGATATTTTATTCTTAAGAACAAAAGGCTCTATTCTCAAGGGTAGATTACAGAGGAAATGAGGTGCATGGATTTGGTTTTTGAGAAGAACTGGTTTTTGTTGTGAACAGAGATCTGTGATTTATATTCTGGTTTCACTGTGTGCTTCCTGCACAGTTTGGGATGCTCATGATTTGGGCTTTGATCCTGTTTGAAGCCCGGAAAAGATAGATAACTCTTCCCTTTGGATATGTAGATTCCACTTCTACCATCTCCCTTAATCCTCAGGGAATCCCTGCCTCACCATGGAGTCAGTGAAGTGCCAAAAAGAGGGGGGGGGAGATCAGAGGTCTTCTTAATTTCTAACAATTTCCTCTCTTTGCATGTATCTAATTTATTGGATCTTGTGCACCAATAAAAAGATCCCTAATAGCTTTAATTTATGGAGGTCTGTCCTTGCGGGTTATAGGAAATATTCTCAAATTTGTCCTAAGGGTGTACATTAGAAAGGAGAGCAGAGCAGAAAAATATGGTTATTGCCAACCAAATTCCTTTTATTCTATGTGAAATGATTAGATTACCCCAATGAATTCAATCTTCACAATATACATACCCAGTCTTCCATGAGAATTCCCTGGAGTTTTATTTGATTGGTTTTTTTCCTAAGGTCTGACTTGGCCATATGTATGTTGTAACTATAACAACATTAAGAAGGTCTCTGATCTGCCCCCCCCCCTCTTTTTGGCACCTCACTGACTCCATTGTGAGATAGGGATTCCCTAAGGATTAAGGGAGATGTCAGAACAGGTAAAAACATAGCAATAATTACAAGAATAGAGATCAATGGTCATTTTATCACCACCACCCATTCCATTAAGTCAATCAGTTGAACAGACAGTCCCAGTAAAAATAAATTAGTTATTGTTGTATTTGGCTGCTGAAATGCAGAAGAGGCATCTCCCTTTTTTCTAGTGGAGGCATCAATATTGTGTGATTCTACTGGAGAGCTCCTTATTGAAGTTACTGCAGTCCTCATCCTATTGAAGTCATCTGAAGTCATCCTCATTATTGTAGGGGAACCGGGCTTGTATTACCCCATACACACCATATATCTACTCAGTAATGGTAGGTCTGTTCCATTCACAATGATGTCACTAGAGTTCCTGCAGCTCTCCCAGTCATATCCACTAGCAGGAAAGCAGGCTCTTGTTTTCAAATCTTCTATGCACAGACTGCATGATGATGAGTGGGTTCCACTCCTTCATTGGTCAGACCGGAGACAGATCATCTGGGGGAAAAACTTTAAGAAAATTGATGAGTCCACATCTACATTTTTCCTGTTGGTGAAGTAACCAGAGTACCTGTGAAAAGGAACTGCCTGAATTCGCATTGCTGAGGACAGAAAAATTTCAGTTGGTCACTTTCGTTCCTTTTATAGGTGTGATCCATTGCTTATGATGAAGCTCCTGGGCTGAATTTTTAGAGACAATAAATAGGAAAAGGTTAAAATAATTGCAAAACAGATTAAAATCACCTGTAGGAAAAATTTAGATTGACCATTACATTCCTACTTGCTTCAGCTGCAAAGGATTTTTATACTTTCCCATTTCTTTATTAATTTTCTAGAATGGGATCTTGTAAAGCTTGGAGGATATATAAGAATGTATTTATTATGTTTGGATTGCTTCTAGAGCTAAAAGTCAAAGGAAAAAATAGTTGTTTTGTTTCAGATAGAATATACCTATCCATGGAGGCTCTATCAAATGTTCCAAACTCTACCCTTTTTCTTGTCTATTTCATCCTGATGAGATGCCATGTTAAGGGACAAAGATGAAATTCAACAAACCTGCTCCCATAACTCATCTAAGTAAAATACACAGTGTAAAAGTCATGTAACTCAAAGGCTACCCCTGAGCTGGAATGCAAATCACAATAGGTGATTGCAGAAGCTTTTGGAAAGAAAAGCTATTTAATACGCTTCCTATTCAACAACATCCTGTCACCTCTTTTGCAGTAGCAGAGTTCTAAACATATGTTCCATTAGATCTTAAATTGCATTAAGCAAAAATATTACTCAGATTTTGATAAACAATATATGCTACATATTCCTCTCCCTCTCCCCTTCCCTTTCTCTGCCCAGAATAGCATTTCTTTCTCACTGGCCCTTGCTGCCCATAATCAGATTAATTTTCGTACAAGCAAAGCATGTAAAAATCAAAGTTGTGAGCATTATCCATTCATCTCTTACAATATGATTTTCACAATTATAAAGGCAGAACACAGTCTACCGTCATCTTTAATATTTTGTGAAACAGCTCTCTTGAGTCTTCTCCACTCAAACTTTACCAAAACTCAGGAAAGATATGAACAAATTACCCACAAACATTGGTAGATTTGGGTACAAATGGGGAGAGATTCTTCTGAAAGCAACAACGAAGTGTATTCGAACATTGGAAAGCTAGAAATTGGAAAACAAGCTTCTGTTGGATTATGGATTTGTGGTTTCTTCCTCTTAATTAGCATATGTGATAATGAAAAATGAGTAGCAAAATAAATCAACCAAAAATTAATTTCTTCCCCTTTCCTTGCAAATTTGACAATCAAATTACTGACAGGAAAACATATTTTGACCAAGATATTCAGAAGATTTTCACAACCAAAACTCTTGTCCTATTTCTTGGAGGAAAAGGAAAAAGTATGGAAATCCATTTATCTTTAGAATTTGCAAGACACATACCAAAGAATATAAGTATCAATGGCACGTGGACCACAACAAAGCTTAGGAAAGATTTATTAAGACATTGCCTACAAACACTCAGATATCAAGAGGATATGACCCCCAACCAGCCCCACATTCCAGAACTCAATGTACAAGGAGGCTGGGAAAGTGGGGGGGGACGGGACATATCTGTAGCCCAGTGGTGGGATTCAATTTTTTTTACTACCAGTTCTGTGGGTGTGGCTTGGTGGGTGTGTGGCAGGGGAAGGATACTGTAAAATCTCCATTCCCTTTCCACACCAGGGAAGGTTACTACAAAATCCCCATCTCCTCCCAATCAGCTGGGACTCAAGAGGCAGAGAATAGATGAGGGTGGGGCCATTCAGAGGTGGTATTCACTGGTTCTCTGAAATACTCAAAATTTCCGCTACCGGTTCTCCAGAACTGGTCAAAACCTGCTGAAAACCACCACTTCTGTTAAGTGACTTTGGGTGCTAAATTATCTTGACAAAGTGCTTTGCATAATAGAAAAGTTTCTCTGTGCCTCAATCAGCCAACCCATCTCAACTAAATTGCATATTCAACTTAATTCTGTATATATACTGCACATGCATAGTAACCACTGATTTGGTAAAGCCATTTTACTTGTTAGAAGCACGATGCTATTTTGTGGAGTTTCAAAAAAGGTGCTTTACTCAGATCTTTGAGAAAGCAACTCCCCCTGCTCTTCAAAAACCTGTACACACATATTATTTCCTTCTCTTCCCTCCCCACCCTGGAAGTGAATAGAAATAGTACTATAAAAACCAGCATTGTTCCATTAAGAGAGAAATCTTCCAAAGTATTTAGATTTTTCAGTATAAAGGTAAAGGGTAATTGTTGGGGAAAGTGCCATAACTCTAGTTTTAAGAGAAACTAGAGAAAGATGATTGATTTGCAAATAAAAGCAGTGGTGGGTTCCTACCTGTTTGGACTGCTTCAGCTGAACCAGTAGTAGCTCGGTGGCCTGGGTCACTGCAACTGGCAGTGACCCAGGCCTGCGATGCCCCTGAACTGGTTCTCCTGGTGGTGCCATAGGCACTACTATCTTGTTTTTGGCTTCTGTGCATGCATAGAGCAATTTTTGTTGTACTGCGCATGTACGCGCAAAGCACGCCCACACACATGGCACATCCCTGAGTGAACCAGCAGTAGCATCTGCCGGAACCAACCACCGGATGCAACTATATGCCTTGCTTCTTGATTGCTGGCTTGATTTGCCATTTTGGTTTATCTATCTGTCAATCAATCAATCAGGGACCTTGGAGGTCTTCTAGTCCAACCTCTTGCTCCAGCAGAAGACTTTATATCATTTCAGATAGGTGGCTGTCCAGTCTTTTCTTAAAAACATCCAGTGATGAAGCACCGATAACTTCTGAAGGCAAGCTGTTCCACTGGTTAATTGTCTTCACCGTTAAGAAGCTTCTCCTTAATTCCAGATTGCTTCTCTTGATTAGTTTCCATCCAGTGTTTCTTGTCTTGCCTTCCGGTGCTTTGGAAAATAAATTGACTAGCTCTTCTATGTGGCAGCCCCTCAAATACTGGAATACCTTTGGCCTTTTGTTGGAAGTATACATGAAAACATCATTTGTGCTCCTAATTCTTTAACTTTATTCCCTAGCTGTTCATAATCTCTTATTATTGTTTTCAGATTCATTGTTGCATCATTGGTTCCTACATGAAGGGGAAAAAAGAAGTAGTAATCCATGGGATTGATTATTTAAGTAAGATACTCAGTTGTATCTTTGATTTTTGCTCCAAGGAGACAATATACCTCCCTTGATTGACTACAGACTATAGTTCTGTTTCTCTCTCTCTCTCTCTCTCTCTCTCTCTCTCTCTCTCTCTCTCTCTCCCTCCCTCCCTCCCTCCCTCCCTCCCTCTCCCCCTCCCTCTCCCTCTCCCTCTCCCTCTCCCTCTCCCTCCCTCCCTAGTATGTTTTATTTTGGTGTAGTCTTCTTGTTTAGGCTGGGACTTCTTGCTTTGCTCAGTGAGTTTCAGAGTAGTTAGAGTTGCCTCTAGGCCTGCTACTTTTTCTTCTAATCCAAGTAGTTTACATTTGATACATAGATAGCTTGGGTCTTCTGTGGGCATAAACTGAAACATACGGCACACTTTGCAAGTCACTATAGTGTCAGTCTTTATTTCCATGACTTTTTTGTTTGTTTGTTGAAAAATTAAAAATGTCTAAAAATTAAATATTTTCCCTGTTGTAAAGGTACATTTAGAATACTTTACAAGAGTCATTGGCCTTTTGTTCACTGTCTTGAAAAATTCATCACTATCTTCCCGATTTTGAAGTATCTGTTCTTTTGCTTTTGTATTCCTGTTTTTACCTTTAGAAAATGTGCACATCTGAATTCTTAACTTTTGACTCCTCGGAATCCTAACAAATTTCCAGTATAATTAGATCTCAATTTACCACCATTTATTTAATGACTATTTGAGATTACAACAGCATTGAAAAAAAGTGACATGATCATTTTTCACATTTTTAACTGTTGCAGCATCCCCATGAGCACCTGATCAGATTTCAGATATTTGCAACTGGCAGGTATTTATGACAGTTGCAATGTCCCAGGGTCATGTGATCTCCTTTTGTGACCTTCTGACAATCAAAGTCAATGAGGAGATCAGATTCACTTAACAACTGTGACAAGAAAGGTTGTAAAACAGCAATAACACTTAAATTTATGTAACACTTCACAGCCCTTTGAAGCAGTTTACAGAATCAGCATATTGCACCCAACAATCTGGGTCCTCATTTTCCCCCCTTGGAAGGCTGAGTTAACCCTGAGCAGGCCAGATTAAACTACTGGCAGTCAGCAGAATTAGCCTACAATACTGCACTCTAATCACTGCACCATCATGCCTGCAAAGCTCACTTAACAATTGCTTAGCAATGGAAAATTTTGGCTCAATTGAGATTGTAAGTCAAGGACTACCTACTAAATTGTTTCTATGTTAGGTAATTAAATTAAGGATTGCAGCCTAACAAGAAATTCTTTCTTCAACATTAACATTATCAGTTAGGTTCTTAATTGCTAGTTGATTATTCGGGAGGTTGTTCAAGAAAAGATAAGCTGTTTTAAGAGGGAAATATACAATATCAGTGATATTATGGCTTCTCTAATTTTAATATCCTGAGCCATGGCCAGCAGTTCAATCAGGTGAATCCACGAATGCAGACAATTGGTGACAGCAGCAATCAGTATCCGGCAAGTAATGGCCAAGAATATAAATATTGCATCAGAAAGGAAAACCAAAGCTTCCATTACCATCTTCCTCACCAAAGTAAATTGTTCTACATTTTGCTTACATGTGATTTTCTGTTGGAAAGGACAGCAGACACTTAGAGAATTTTGGGTTCTCCAATTCCCAATCTTTACTTTTTAAGGCTATTGCAAAGAGGGTTTATGGTAAATGGGTTATTGAAAATAATGTTTTTTATTGGGAAAAAGAAGCTTAAATAATAAAAGTCTGAGTTTTTAAATGGAAAGCACCTCCCATAGGAAGTTCCTTACTTGTAGAGTATAACACATAATTAGGAGATTAGAGACATCCAATGAGACAAAAGTGAGGGATGTCTCTGGAACACTGAGCAGATGGAAGTATCTAGACAGTAATTGAATTACTATTTTAGAATCAGTTATTCCATCTGGCTGCTGGGGGCTGACTTTAAGCAAAGAATGGCTATAAGTGATCATGAAAGGGAATATTATTAGAAGGTGCTAGCCATTAGAACTAAGCGTGCTGGCCATATTTAGAAAACTGGAAATCTTTCTAGAAAAGGACAAGACTACACATTTCTGGTCAGTTTGATTGATTTCATCCATGGCCATGTGGGAATTTCTATTGTGCTTATCAGAAGCCTAAAGACTCATAATTTTCTCCATGCTGGCATGTTTCTTTTACTTTAATTTGCTCCATTTCACCCACATTTTTCATTTCCACGCATTGCTAGGTGTTGTTTCACTCTTGCAATGAAGACTTTACCATTAGCAGTCTACCCTGTGTGTCAAACCAGACACAGTAAGAACTGTGCATTTCAGCAGCATTCTCGTTGTGGTCCTGATTTTGTCCAAACTGGTTTAGGAACTCCTATAGGCTATCTCAGCTACCATCATGGACCTTGGGGCCTTCAAAGGTAAGTAATATGACTTTGATTTGAATTGGGGGAAGGTCTTCTGAAGAATACGAGTAACAATAAGATAGACAAAATTGGATAATGCTGAGAGATGTGCTCACTCATCCTTTTTTTCCCCTTTGTATGTTTCTAGCATTACAAATTTCTGTCTTCATCAGTATGTAAAGGAGAAAAAGTGCATAAGACAATTTTTTCTTGTATTGCAAGAATATAATTGTATCTTCTAAGTATTCCCCTATTGAAATACTTCTTAAAGCATAGGTGTTTTGTTGGAAACTATGCTGCTGGATTTACTTGTATTTTTATTGTGGTGCAAATATCTGTAGTTGGATTTATTTTGATGAACTTTACTGATATTACATTTACTGAGTATATTATATTTTGATCAGTATTACAACAGAAGGAGATTATTTGAAAGATCCTAGTTTTTAAAAAATATAATATCTCCATTTGTGAAAAAGGGTTACAAGTTAAAAATAATACAGAGTTTGCTACAGTGTCAATAGTCCTTAGTGGCAATCAGCAAGATAAAAAGAAGGAAAGAGAATATAAAAGGGATGTTTGGATACACACAGACACACACAGAGAGATACACACATATATACACAAATATGTATATAAACTTACATATACATATACATTTTCCATAATATTCTTAAGACTGGACTTTAACAGACAAAATAATGTTAAATTCAAATAATGTCTAAAAAACAAGAAGTGTTTGACTTACTTGACTTAAGTCTTTAGCGTCGGTACGGCATCGCCAATCCCTTCGCTGTAGAGTCGCATGCATCCCGAATCAACGGGATCCATGATTCTAGGCTGAGTACTACTTGAGCTCGCCGGGCCCAAGAGTCGACAGAGCCCCTTCTGTTGGAAAACGGTGGGCACCTCGAGAAGGCAGGGGTTGTCTTGATAATGAGAGGCTATATTTTGCGCATCAATTATCCTTTGCCCACCAAGTGTTTGATGCCACACAATCAAATACAGAAACAATGAGACTGAAAGCAAGAAATTATGGAATGGGATAAATCACCATGGTCACTTGGCTGCTGCCACCTGACTGTGGACAATTGGCCACCATCACCTTTCAATGGGACACCTTACCCCGGCCATCTCACTACGTGGTCAACTCGCTGTGAACCTGGGCCTTTCGCTCTGGTTTCCAAAGCCGGCTTGGCTTAAGGGAAGTGAAAGCTCCTGCCAACCTGCACTTTTTCTCCAAAGAGTTCCTCACCTCTCTTTCCAGCCCCCGTCTCCAAAAGGCAGGCTAAGAGGGTTTCAAGCATGCTAGCTTTTATCTACATCAGAGGTGGGAAGTTGAAAATCATGCCTGGGTTTGGGAAGAAGGACCTCTCCTTTGACATGCTGTGCTGGATTCTAATGGATCCCTGGGAGAGAGAGGGGCAAACAGGGACAATGACTGGGTGATTCAATCTGGAACAATGACTCCCACTTAGTCTGCCCTTCACTATAGAGTGTATGTGAGGCAAGGACACCTTTAGAGAAGGAGAGCAGGAGGCCTATGTGGGAGTCATTGTCTTCAGTAGGAAAAACCTTCATGGTGATGGCTGTTAGGAGCAAGTCGCCCTGTCATCATCCCTGCTTGACCCTCTCCCTGCCCAGGAGTCCTCAGGATCCATTGTAACATGACAAGGAAAGATCATTTTCCTTAAGCCCAGATGCGATTGGCAGCGTGGCAGCTTTGATGCAGATAAAAGTCCCCAAGCACACATCCAGCCCGCCAAAGAAGAGATCCTTCTCTCCAAGCCCAAGCATGATTGGCAATCTCCCAGCTTGGGTGTGAATAAAAGTGTGTCTGTGTGTGTGTGAGAGAGAGAGAGAGGGGGGGGAGGGAGGGAGGGAGATAGAGATAGAGATAGAGATAGAGATAGAGATAGATAGATAGATAGATAGATAGATAGATAGATAGATAGATAGATAGATAGATAGATAGATAGATAGATATCAAGTATGGAACAATGACTCCCAGTTATTCTGCCTTTCACAGGAGGGCACTGGACAACAAGATGCGGAAGCCTTTTGAGAATGAGTGCAGGTCGGCAGCAACCTTCACTCCCTTAAGCTGGGCTGATTTTGGAAAACAGAGCGGAAGGCCCAGGCTTGAAGCAAATTGTCCCCTGTAGCCAGGTGGTGACGATTTGTCATAGACCCAGGAAATTTATATTCTCATTCTCTAAATTCTTTAACAATTAGTATTCTTTGTACTTAAATGCTGGAAGAAAAGTTTTGAATATTCTATTGCATAGGTGTCAAACTTGCTGCGTCACATGACATTTTGTGGAGCTGGGATGGTTGTGGCCTGCATATGATGCATCCGGGCCTTGGGCCACCAGTTTGACACCCCTGTTTTAATGGATATAGTATTTAGTGCCTGCTAAATTAAGAGCAGGATTGAGTTGGAGGCAAGGCTCATACTTCAATTTGCCACAATACTCCTCAGGAGGAAACAATCCTCCCACTCTAAGTGGCAAACCATTTGTATGAACTAGATCTAACAGGCTAGATAAGATATCAGGGAAAAGGTTAAGATCTGCATGGAGGAAGCTCTGCTTGTGAAAAAAAATTAGAAAACTCAGCCTTAGTTCCTCTAAGATCATTGTTGTTTAGCAGCTTCTGATTAGCAAACACAGATAAAGCTCTCAACATGACATTGAATAATCAAGCTGTATGACTATTAGGTAAATAGAGAATGAAGAAATAAGGCTGCTGTGTCACAGTCTATCAGGATAATGACCTAGACCAATGATGGTGAACCTTTTTCACCTTGAGTGCCAAAAGCACATGCAAATGCGCTACCACACATGCTTGCGTGCCCACCCCATAATTTAATGCCCCTCATGCTGTGCCCCCTGAGCATGTGTGCATGACCCCCCCCCTGCTGCCCCACGCTTTGTGGGAGCCTGGAGAGAGTGACAACGGCCTCCCCCGCCCACTGGATGCCCTCCAGCAGCCAGAAACAGCCCATTTTTCTACTTATGGTGGGCTCAGTAGGCTTCAAAGCCTCCGGAGGGAGAAAAATAGCTCAACAAGTAAACCAGGGTCCATTCCCAAACTTCCGGTTTGTGCATTGGGCGGTTTTTTGCCCTCCGGAGGCTTTAGGGAAGCCTCTGAAGGGCGAAAAATGGATGAAAATCAAACCTGAAAATCAGCTGGCCAGTGTGCGCTGGAGCTGACAGAAATGGCTCTATGTGTCACCTGTTGCACATGTGCCATAGGTTCGCTATCACAGACCTAGACCAATGATGGTGAACTTATGATATGTGTGTCAAAGCTGGTAACCTACAACATTTTGAGTGACACACCAATACTATTTTCAAAATTCAAAATTGTTTTTAGAGGCTGCAGGAGAATGGGTGTGCTCTCCAAACTCTCCAAAAATCATATGAAATGGAGCATGCTTTGTGTGGATTTCAGAGGCAACAGAAGCCATGGAAGAAAGAAGGCCTTATTCTGTCTAAAAGTATGGTGCTTGAAGGTTACTGCCTGAAAGTTATAGTGTGTGGCAGATTTTGGGGAGCACTGGGCGGTGGAGGCAATTGTGCTTTGGGTGACAGCATAAAGTGGCCTTTTTGAGTGGCAGCAGTAGTGCTAGGGCTGAAGTGGAGATCAGGCCTCAAATTCAGGCCCACCTTCAACACTGCTCCTGAGTGCCACTGTTCAGAGTGGCCTAGATGTACCTGTATGTGAGGGAGAGATAGAGAATTGTTCTGTTTTGTTGGGGGAGGAAGGGGAACAAACCAGCACAATCAAGTTAGGTATTTTCCAATTTTTTGACTTACTGAGCCAGAAAGGTTTACCATCTAATAGCTAAACCAACAGGCAACCTACAGAAGTATTCAGATTAACTTCCTCTTTAATCAAAAATCTGTCTCCAATCACATATGCTCCAAAGATAAGGAAGCTTTGGGTTACAGCAAGCCATGGGTTTATGTCTGCGCAGATCTATATAAGATCTTTATTGCCATCTCTGAGAAGAATCGGTGCCTATACTAGGCACTATTAAAAAGAATGTAATTGTAAGGTTAAATAATAACATCCCAAAGGGAGATTCAACCGTTACATCCTTGGAACAGACAAGCAGAACCCATTGAGTCCTATAGACACATCACTAAAAGAAGCTAGGTAGCTACTTACTGCAAAAAGAAATGCAGAGCAAACACTTATTGACCTTTTTATTTTACACTCAAACATCTTTGCTTAGTAATTGTAATTCACAATTATTTGACCATTTCTGTGAGGGACAGTCATAGAATCTTCTTGAGATCTGCCACTTTTTAAAGACAGAAATGTGGGCTTTTGACAATTTCGTAAAGGGGGAAATGTACATGCAGATATTATCTTGTCATACAGATGATCGAGAAAAAAAGCTGTAAACTGGAAACTGTCTGCCCCAATTTTTCAAAAGCAAACCATTTTGAGGGAAGGAAGCAACAGTTGTTTAGTTGTTTCCCTATAAATCATTCATTCTTGTTCTTGAAGATTGAATTTCTTCTAGGTGACTGAATTTCTCTAAATAATATTGTTTCTAACCTGTGAAGATACCAAGAAGCACAAAGAACACAGCCTGCAGAGATTTTTGTTTGGCTTGTTGTCCTGCTTGGTTGCCATTCAGGTACTAGAAAAACAAGTTGCAAATCTGCTTTTCTCCACATTTTTAAAGAGCTTCCTGATATTTTAAAAATTGTATTGTGCTGTAAGTAAATGTGCTTTTGCTCTCCTTTCAAATAAATCTTGAAACTACAAATATTCCAGTACAGGAAATCTAGAAATCTCAGCAGAAGGAAGGACTTTAAAGAATAGACTGTGTGGGGATAGAAAGACTCATAGCTTCCCAATTGTAAAAAATGCAGCATTTTTACTCTGCATATGGGTGTAGCTGATAAAGCTGTGTAACATGAACCAATTTGACCCTTAGTGGGTGGGTGAAAAAATGACTAAATTACAGCAGCAACTAAGTGTTGCATAGCAGGAAAAGTAGCTAACAGAAACCTGTCAAATACAGTAGGCCCCCACACCCTTCCCTTGCTCATCTCATGCAATTGCTTAAAAACAGACAAAGTGATGCAATATGAAGATGTGCATTGACTTAGTCTTTTGCTTAAACAAACCTCTAGACTGATGTTTTTCCAACATTAGCAAAGTTTTAAGATGTGCCAACCAATATGGGGCTGAGGAATTCTGAGAGTTCAGATCTTTATACCTTAAAAATAGCTAAGATTTAGAAACATTGCTCTATATGTATTTTCAGTTGAGGGAATTTAGAATACACACTCAGACATTCAAAGGTGTTCTCACAGGATACTTTGGGAAACACTTTTGTTTTTTTAGATAGTATTATCAAGGCGAAAACATTCTCTTTCATTTGTTCAAATTAAAACACTCTCCTACCATATATTGTTCAGGTGTAATAAGAATGCCACATTTTCAAATAATGATTTGTTAGTTTAAACTTCCTTATAAATAAATTTGAACCTCATGTTGGGGAGAATCAGGTTTGGAAGATGATACTTTATTTTCTATACCAGAAACTAATTTTTCATTTTAATCATAAGAGAAAGATTACAGAGAAATTATATTTAATTTTTTTGAATATTAATGTAAGTATTCCAAAAAAACAAAGGAATTTTTGACATTTTAAAGACATAAACTAGGAAAATTTCATTCTCAACTAAATTGTTTCTCTCACTACACAAATCAAAGTTCAAATTTCCAGTCCATAAAAAATGGCAATAGCAATTATCTCATTTATAAATATATTCAGAATTATGTAAAAAAAACCAACTGATTTCTATTCTAAACAATAGTTTAAGCAGCATATTAAGAATTAAAAATCCTATTGAAATTCCTGCCAAAATAGCTGAATTTCTAAGCATACCTGTCAAAATGGGATAGTCCCTTGCCTAATTATTTTTAATTGGCAGATAAAAATTTATTCATGGTAAATGTGTTCCTACTGTTATTAATACTTCATGATTGATTTGCCCACATAATCTAAGCTGATTTAGTTATTATATTTATATCCTGTCCTTCTATTCAGTTTTAGCACTCAGGGAAGCTACCACTGAACCAAAAATATAAATTTATCTTTTACAATCAATGCAAACAATTATTTAACTGAGGAAAAAACATACAATCTGTTCATTTAACAAGCAGCAGATACTCTTGCTTGAGAGTATATCAGCATTGTAAGATAATTTGATCTTGAAATGATCACATCAGCCCTTTGAGGTAGACGAGGTCATGAATCAGACACAACAAAGTTTATTGGAATTTTATTGTTGTTGCAGAGCATTATAACAAAATCTCTGACAGTTTCTCTTTCTTCTCTTATACCATGAATCAAGATAAAATCATTTCCAGGGCAGAGATTTGTTTATTGTTTCTTTTATCTCCCCAGGTTTTTTATTTATTTATATTTATTTTTGCCCTCACTGTTTCCTTCAACAAGTTCTTAAAGATTTGGCTGTTCTCATCTGACAGCTTTTTTTGTATGATTTCTATATTGGGAGGTTTTTGTTAGGCTTTAATGACTTTGTGCTTTGTTGATATGGTTATAATTTTTGACTTTTTTTACTGTTGGTATTTTATACTGTTGACGGTCTTGCAGTCATATGCTAAGATAATCTTTAGGCAAATTACTTGGAATAGTAATATATCTGATATTTTGCTCTTGAATCACAAATAAGCTTTAACTAAAACATTAATTAGAAATATAACATACAGTGCAAATCTAACGTAGAGCAAAGCACTTACACTAATAGAAGACAAATGTCTGAAAATAAAAAGAGGACAAAATTGCTTAACATTTACATCACAATCAGGAGATCAAATTAATAGAGCTAAGGATAGTATGTATAAATCTTTCTCTTTAAATCATAAGAATGGCATTGGGACAATGGAGTACAGAGGGAGTGGGGTTTTTGTGTTTTGTTTTGATACATCTAGGGCAGGTAAATCTCAAGAGAATTTAATCAAAACAACATTTTTGGACAAAAATGCATTATTCTTTTGGGGGCTTGAATGAATCCAATCTCAGTAAGTGTTTAATGAGTTAGGACCTTTTGAATTTTGAATTGCTCATGGAATGAAATCCTCCATTTAGGGTGAATTGAAAAACAAATGCAATAGCAAAACAAATGTTACCAGCATCATCTTTCAAAATATAAAGATTGTTGACTAATATTTCTGATATTGAGTTCTAGAGTTAAAATTGTAAAGATTAGTTGAGTTCATTTCTATGATGCTAGTTAGCCAGCCATGTATGGTTCCTTCTTTTCCATTTCTTCTCCCCATCCTATCCATCCTCAAACATCATGAGATCTATTTGGAGCCACTCAAACATATTTCTGTTGGGCTGCTTTTGGCATTCTGGTTCTCTTCCTTTCCTATCCTGAAGCTTTTGCCATTCTTCAAATCTTGGTTTTCCTCCAACCTTTTTGTACCTTCCCTGTCCAAGGATGGGTGGTTTATAAATAAGATTATTAATGCATTTCTCCTTTAGGGAATTTAGGATCTTATATAACAGTAATGCTAGATTGCATATCCATGCTTATATGTCTTTTTAATCAGTGTTTTATGTTCACAACAGGATAAAAGTGTTAGTTGAAGGATAATAATGGGATATAAGTCAACTTATTTATTGATTTGTTTGATTGTTTCAAATAATCATATGCTGTTTCTGGTTTTAAAAAAATCACTATAAAACTATGATACCATAAGATAAAAGATAAAAGAAAATGAAAACAGTTCACAGGAACTTATTTTTATGACTTCCAGATTGTTTGATATACTGTATATTATTTCAGTAAGATGTATACTGAAATGAGAAGAAAAACACAGGGAACTTTTAAAAATGTATTATTTCAACTTTTCCAGAATACAACCAACAACCACAAAAGTCAGATATTTTGAACCATGGAAAATTCTTCTCATCCTTTTGGCCAGCACAATTGCAGCAGCAATCATCATTGGATTCCTGACTTATTTTTCACAATATGGTAAAAAAAACATCTTATGGTCAATTTATAGAGCTGCTGTTTGAACACATTTGTAATTGGTTTTATTTTATAAATAGGCAAATTCTGCCATATTTTTATAATATGGAAATAACAGCTTATTTCCCAAGCCAATCAGATGTTCTTGCTACCCAAATAGAACAAAAGACTTTTTCCTCACACACTGAATAAAAATAGATCTTTGCTTAACCATGGAGGAAAGTGATCATTTGATTCAGCTATTTCTATTATGGGCCTGCAGAGACTTCCTTGCTTGCTTTTTTCCTTGCTGCAGTCCTGTGTGTAAAATGTAAGATAATGGATCACATTCTGCAAATGTATAGCCCTATACCCTGGGACATAGAGAAAAGAACCTCACAGTTGTTTGAATCCACCATTTATCTTTTACAAGAACTTCTGAAAACATCATGAAAGATTAAATCATGAACTCCGGCCTAGGATTGTTTAACCTAAACTATTTTCCAATCTTAGTGGAATTTTGACGGAACATTTTGTTCAAAAACCTGATCATGACTACCTAAACTATCTATTAAAACATTAATTCTCTTACCTTTACCAATGACTTGAAAGAAAGTATTCTGTAAGTTTAGATATTTTTTAAATTTCTACTAATGGAAATATAATTTATTCATTAAACTTGTATGCCTCCCATCTCTTTACAGCTTACAATATCAATAAAGAGCATGATAAAACAATTACAGAATTAAAACAATTAATCAGACATTAAAAGCATTTAGATTTTTGAAGCAGTGTTTGTAAAATGTCAAAAGCCTGGTAATGTTCCTTTTAATATTTCCTCTGCCTTCTGGGCAAAAGGACTAGCCTCCTCTGCCCTGTCTAGTGTGGTCTTCTCAATCCAAGGATAGAAATAGCGAGGAAAAATAAGTCACACGGAGTATTTGGAAGTAGTATGTTGGAATTGCTAATTTAACACAAATCTTACTTTTTAGGTATTAGAGATCAAAAGCTATCATATTACAAGGGCAACTTTAAAATCACTGGTTTGCAATACAATGGTGCTTTGTCTCGGCAGACTTCAGACCAGTTTAAAGATTTAGGAAATTGGATTGAAAAACTGGTAAGTCTCTGAATTTTTACTTGTCCTCATTCTGGATTCAAATATATGGGCTTGAGGTACTTTGTAGATGTAGATTTGTAGATGTGAATTTATTGCTTTGTGTTGGATATGGAAATATGAGTAATTGTTGGTTCTTCAACAAAGCAAACATCTGTATTCAGCACTTTTGGAATCCAGAAATTTTTGGATTTTTCTGAGAATATTAATTGAAAACTGTGGATAATTTAAACTATGATGGATTACAGCTTCTGACCATACACAGGAATGTGCATTTCTGAATTCATCTAACCTGTTTAGCATATGTTTTGAAATCAGGCAAAGATCCTGCTAATTTATATATAATAATATGACTGATGTGGCAATTTCCCAAATATTTTATTGGTTAATTTAATTAATGGTTAACTTCCATTCCCCACCTCTTTGTTCCTAGTCCAATTCCATAGTCAGTTTAATGCAAACTGATACTGGTAATTACTTTTACTTCTTTACTTCTCAGAATGTTTGGAAGAGGCAGAGAGTAACATCAGACAATAAAGGCAAATGTAGCATTCAGTCAGGGGCCCATAGTTCCTGGGGTGTCCTACCACCTTCTAAGTACCAAAGGGAAACAAAAATAAATGGCTTGTGGCCCCTGTTCCACATTTTTTGGTTCACAATGTGAATTTTTGTGGTCATTTCATCATATTCATTTGAAATGTTAGGGGAATCTGCCTAATTCAAGGGTTCCACTTTTTCTGTTACAACAGCTTGAGATGTAATTGTAACTAACCCTGGAATTAGTATCATAAGCTGTGTTGGTCATACCAAATTTTATGAACTTTTTTGTAGTGGTTGTTAAGTGAACTGTGGTTATAAAGAGAATTCATTGTCCAAGGTGGATGTTTTTTTGCTGGAAACTGGAAATTTTAAAAAGTCATAAATTGTGGATATGTGATTGTGGGATAATGCAAATGAATATAAATGCAGGTTGGTTGCCAAGTGCCAAAATGTAATGACAGGACTCTGGGGAAGGGTGTCCATTGGAACTTCGAGTTTAGGTCCTATGTAGCCCTGGGGAGATCCATTGTAACTTTGATGGTCACTGAGCAATTGGTTGTAAGTCAAGGACTACCTGTATTAAAAAGCCAGCAAAAAGCCTAAAGGACAACATATTGGCATTTTTGCAACAGCTATTTCTCATAATAGCTATTGTTAAAAGGTCAATAAAATGACTTTACTACTGCATTAATAGGAATGAAGGTAGTATGGGTAGAATTGTTCTCAACTGTCATGATTAAATCCTTGCAACTCTTCAAGGCTGTATAGTAGCTCAGATAAATAAAATAAAAATGATATTGAGAAGATTTCTGTCATTTTCCTCCTCCTTTTTAATCATTTAAAAATCACCGATCATTTAGCTACATTTTTATAAAAAAAATCAGCTACCTTGAAAGAAAGAGTTCCCAGATTCAAAAAGGAAATTCCTGACAGTAGGAAAACTGGACAGCTCAAAAGAGCAACTTTTCCAAGCATTTAAACAAACAACTCACAGCTGAGCCAGCAACAAATTAACTCAACTTACAAATTCTGCCCATGTTGTAAGATTGCAAAGGTCTGGAGCTACTTTCAAACTGATGAGAAATCTCATATGGGGGTGTCTTAAGCTGATTTTGATCTTGAAGGAGCACTGCAAATCTATCTCTAGCTTTCTGGGAACAAATGGGCATTTCATTAATGAATTCTGTGCTAGGCATAATTTTTGTCCAATTTATTTTCCCATAAACTGCTGCCATGTGGGGTTATAATAATTGCTTATCAAGAATGGAATGCCATCTGGGACATCAATCTTGCTCTATTGTTTGTGAAAAAATGTGTTGGCTACAAGTTTGGTTGGACCAAAATGGCAATATAGGCTTTGACCCAGAGATTACTGCTTGGTATGCCACAGGAAAGGAGAAGCAGAACCGAAACTTCCACCAGTAAACATTGAAACAAAGCAAAAATAATTATTTGGCTCCTTATCATGCCAAAGAGGTGCAGGAATGTTGGGTTTCTTGCTAGGAGGATGATTAACCAGGTATGTAATGTACCAAGTAACGTACTGGAAAATCTGGAAAATATGCTTCCAAGGTGAAGCTGAAAAATATTTTTACTGTCTAAATTAATAAAAGTAGCATTTTCTGTTAGATACTGCTTATGTAAGACCCAAAGAAGTTAATATCAATTGAAAACCGGAAATTTAAAATGCCATCAGTTGGGACCGGACAAAGTAAATAACTCTTAGAAGAGTTATTTACTTTGTCCAGTCCCAACTGATTACAGTTTCATGTTGCTTTGCTATGTAAAACTACTGTAATGTTATATAGAGCTAACAGATGGCATCTGAATGGTGAGTTCCTGATCCAAACTCTTTATACCAAGAGCTCTTTTGGTTGGACATCATTTGAGAGAGCAAGAACTGTGACTGTCATTGTGATGTCCTTTTTTAAAAGTACCAGTCTGAATGATCTCTGTCTCTGTCTCTGTTTCTGTCTCTGTCTCTCTCCCTCCCTCCCTCCCTCCCTCCCTCTCTCTCTCTTTCTCTGTGTGTGTGTGTGTAGGAGATTAGAGGGCATCACGGACACATGTGGAACTAAGTAAGACTAAGCAAATGGAGGAGGGGGGGGTGAGAAGAATGCAATACACTTACGCATTTAATTCTGAGTATTCAAAAAGAAAGAAACTGAGTTATATGACCTTTGTTTGGAGGATTCAGTTAAATCCTCCATACAAAGGAGTGTGCTGCTCATACTAAATCATTTATAGCATGATAAAAAATGAAATAAATATAAAAATAATTGCAGAAGAACCTTCAAAATATGTAACAGAAGATCAAATGTAGGTCCAAATGAATGTACACTGACCACACACAGAGAGAGACAAACAAACACAAACCCATTCTCTCACACGCTGCATATACAGTATTCAAAATGCTGTATTCTGAGTTAGTTGTTGCTTCCTATTGTTCTCTCTCAACCTTTGAGATGTAATTCCTCTGAAATTCTAACACTATCTCTGGCTTCTGAAAAGTAATATATTATATTCTGAACTGTATTTTATTAAGAAATAGTTATATACCATTAAAAATACTGGCACTGTGATGTGGCAACTATTATTAGCATACTAAAATGCTGGCATTTTTATATGTAAATTATTTCAGCCACTCCTTTGAATAAAGTTGTAGTTCTTGTCATATGTTTTTTGAGAGGGATTTCAAAAGGAATAAACAAAGATAATTAAAGCTGTCAGGGCATAAAATGCTTTCGTCATCTAGGCTATGCAGAATTACATGTTTAAGAAACAGTATAATTGCTGGAATAATTATGTATCCATAAGTGAGGCCCCAAGCAATTCCACACCAGAGCTTAAGCTGCTTGCCTCCTATGTTGCTACTACTGTTTTCGAATGTCAGCTTCAGAAATTCCAGTCCATTTGGCAGTGGGCTGGCAAAGGTGATGGACTGTATCAATCTGGTCTAACGCAAGACCCAACTGGTTATTTCCCTGCTTCTTGTCCTTTCCATTCCTGAAGGGATAATAAATTCACTCTCTGGCTCTTGGGTGGATTGGCCTACCAGAGTCTGTCCTTCATTTGTAGGGTTTTTCCCCTCATCAATTTTGCATTCAAGAAGTGATGAGTGACCTATATTGGCAGTGGGCTAGTGAGAAAATACAATCCCATCCACCAAATTATTTTTTTCCATGGTGCAGAAGAGAGGAAGGATCATCTCGAGTCCCACTTTCCATCTCGATAAAAAGATTAAGTGTTAAATTATCAATAATGAAATAACCTCTGGGATTGTCCATAGTAATTACCTACTATATTGTTTCCAAGAGTTCAAAGTGTCTGTTGATATATAGTTAAGGCGTACTATTTCCTGTTGTTCATGCCTTTCTTTCTGCACTTTTAAATGAATTTAAAGTTTGCTTATATTTAATGAATAAACATCAAGCTTTTTATTGTTGTTGTTGGTTGACTTGTATATATTTGCTGTGATCTGGCTATAGGATTATACAGTATGTTGGGTTGAAACCAAATTAGGAATTATCCATGGTAATTTTCTATTTCAGTCACCTGAAATAGAAGCTTTTGTTAGCTTAATCCTGTCTTTCATTGACACTTAGTACCAGCTTTCCATATTCCAGTTTCAGTTACATTTTTCAGACAAATGTAATTGTGTTTTTAAAAAATGGTGAGGGGACATTGAATATGCTCCTTTATAAAGAAAGATTCCCCTATATGGCTAATTAGCAGCTTGTGAGGCAGACAATATTAGCAATTTCCAGAGATAAAAATCTGAAGAATGTAATTATGATGGGCTTATCAGTCTGCTAGTTCAAAATTTGCCTATGTAAAAGCAATAGATTTAGATTTGACTTGCCACAATCAAATGTGACAACTCTGCTCATTGTACAATACAACATTATCTGACTAAGGTTTTTTTTTAAAACATATGGTAGTTAACAAATTCAAATTGCACAACATTAGTTATGATAGTAGCAATGTTTCATGTAGGTAGTTATGAAATGTCTAAAAAGCTGGAGCCAGTTTCATTCTGAATGGCTTTCCAAAAGTAGCATCTGTTAGGAGCTTGTGTTTTCAGTAGTGGAAACAAAATGAGGCTTTGTTAAACTCTGGACTTGAAATGCTTTCCTTAACTTTGTCTCCAGAGTAAGAATACTCTAGAGTTGGGAGTATGTAATCCTAGCCACTATACACAAATGATTGCTTGTGTTTTCATGATCATAGACTTTATGGCAGGCGTGAATTTGGTAACGGCAGGAAAATACAACCCTGTCCTTTTTCTTGCCATTTTTATGATGTTGACTCATTTTCTTCTAAAGACATCTTGATTATTAGGAAAACAGACAGCTGCAGTACTTAAGCAGAGACGCTTAATAATACAAATTTAGAACATTTAAAATATAAAACCTTGTTCTTGAGATTATTGATGCTACGATATATCAAAAATCTTAAATGTTACCCAACAAGAATAAATCACTATAATCTTTCTTAATGGAGCTTCTGCAACATATGGACCCTTTTTACCCACAGCATCTTTGGCACCCACCAAGCCCTGTTCTTCAACTGTTAATTTTAGATGGTTTTAAACACATCATCTGTACTAAAAACAATACCAAAAAATCTTCCTCAAATGCCATTCTGAGGGTATCTGTGGACCTCATATGGACCCTCACATTATTCTTAGCTATAGAATAGAGCTGTATCTCTGAGATTTCTTTACAAAAATACCAGATACCTAAACAACAACAAAATTATAAGCTGTGTGTGTATGAGGAGTTCTGTTAGGAGACTAGGGAGAGGTAGAAATCATTTTAAAAAAATAGTGTGTTGCATTATATTATTATTTTTGGGGGGCAAGTAAAATGTGTTCAGTGTTCCTCTATGTGTGCATATACCTAGTTTTCACCTGGATTTATCTGTATGTGTGTGTGTGGTATTTCCTTTGGTTTTGTTGATTTGTGAGAGGGTAGAGTAGGTAGATAGCCTATCTGCATGTTTCTGTGATGTTTACAAGTGTTATTTGGGTAAATAAGAAATCTGATACTTGGCAGTAAAGCAAATGTGCTAAATTTCTGGACAAAAATGTGAGACCCTGAACTTTGACATCCTTATGGAAACTGTGAAGGAAACCAAGGTGGCGCAGTGGTTAAATGCAGCACTGCAGGCTACTGCTAGATCAGCAGTTCAGCGGTTCAAATCTCACCGGCTCAGGGTTGACTCAGCCTTCCATCCTTCCGAGGTGGGTAAAATGAGGACCCAGATTGTTGAGGGCAATATGCTGACTCTCTGTAAACCGCTTAGAGAGGGCTGAAAGCCCTATGAAGCGGTATATAAGTCTACTGCTATTGCTATTGCTATTAATATTCACAAGGGTTTTATCAAAATATTTCACTCTGAAAACTTTTAAAAATAATTTGAAACCTTTAGAAAGTAATTAAAATATATGAATATGTAATTTTAATTGGATTAGCCCCTACTGTTGTCACAGAGCAATAATTCTGAGAAATTTTATTTAACCCTTGTGTGGATGAGCTGGCCCACAGAGTATACTTACTACTTTTTGCTTTTGTGTTGCATTTTTTAGAGGTCTTTTGGCGCCCCTACATTTTGGTGCTCCTAGACCAGTGCCTATTTGGTCATAGCGTACCCTTGTTATAAATTTATGTAGAATCACTGTAGATCTCTCCTCCCTGCAGTTATATGCTGTTGCTAAATTAGGCTCTGTCTTTAGCTATGATTAGCCTGGGTTTCAGTGGTGGGTTTCAAAAATTGTTCGAACCTACTCTGTGGGTGTGGCCTCCTTTGTGGGAGTGGCTTGCCGTCCATGTGACCAGATGAGAGTGGCTTGCTGCCCATGTGACCGGATATGAAGATGCCAACAACACTTGTCAGAACCACCTTAAATTACCTCACACACAGCACTGGCATGCATAAGAATATGATGTAAACTTGTTTTTTAAAAGGCATCTTTGGCTTGCATTAAAACAACTTCAATACACACAATGTTCTGATTGCACCACAAATGCAGTAGTCATCCTTACTTTTCATAGAGGCACTGAGTTTTATAAATATGAGCATGATAGTGTAGAATAATCATATCCAAGGACCAGTGGTGGGTTTCATATTTGATCAATATGTTGCCTCCAGACCACTGTTCCCTCTAAGGTGCGCGGCTGCGTGGCCGCGCATGTGGCAAGAAACTCCCGCGCAGAGGTTTCTAACTGCCGCGCAGAGATTTCTATCAAAGCAAACGTGGGGAAGTCCTTTGCAGGCAGCTAGAACTGGCCGCCCGCAAAGGACTTCCCCAGACTGGGAGAGATATTAAAAAAAAACGGCGGTCCTTCTAGCTCGCTTTGTTGTTTGGTTTGCTGCAGCCCTGGGGAGCCATGGAGAGGGTGAGTCAGAGGCAGCCCAGCACCTGGCGTCCCCCCCCCACCTCGGTGGCACCGAGATGGCTCTCCTGGACGCCTGACCTGCCGGTATCTCCCCCCTCCTGCTTTCCGCCTTCCAGAAGCCCATCGCTTCGGGCGCTTCAGGCTCTTTCCTTTCCTCCCATCCCTTGCCCTGCTTTCTGCTCGAACGGAATATCTGCTGCTGCCTCCTCCTCCCCCAACAGCACTGCCGGATTTGCTGCCCAACGCTGCGGTTGAGGTGAAGCCGCCAAAGCTCCCGCCAGCACCCCTGCTTAGGTGAGGTGTTCTGAGCGGAGGGGGAGGCAGGCACCGCCGCCGCTGCCATGGGCGGGGGCGCCTGCGGGAGCTTTGGCGGCTTCACCTCGGCTGCAGCGCTGGGCAGCAAATGTGGTGGTCCTCTTGGAGGAGGAGGGGGAGGCGGCAGGAGTTATTCTGGTGGGGGGGAGGCTCGTCGGCATCTTCAGCGGCAGCCCTGCCCCCTGTGAAAAAAACCAAAGATGGAGCAGATCCACGCAGATGACATCGCCGCCACATGACTGGAGGAGGAATTCTGGGAGTTGAAGTCCACAGTCTTAAGCTGTCAGGTTTGAAGATCCCTGTGTTTTTTTTCCCTAAAGGGTTATGGGTGCAAGGATCTTGTAACTTGACAGCTTTAAGACTTGCATGCTTCACTGCCAGAGTTTCTGAGCCAATATGACTGGAGGAGGAATTCTGGGAGTTGAAGTCCATAAGTCTTAAAGCTGTCAGAAGACCCCTGAGGTTTTTTTTCTAAAGGGTTAGGGGTGCAAGGGTCTTGTAACTTGACAGCTTTAAGACTTGCATGCTTCACTGCCAGAGTTTCTGAGCCAACATGACTGGAGGAGGAATTCTGGGAGTTGAAGTCCACAAGTCTTAAAGCTGTCAGGTTTGAAGACCCCAGAGGTTTTTTTTCTAAAGGGTTAGGGGTGCGAGAGTGTTGTAACAATAGCTTTAAGATTTGCGTGCTTCAAAAGCTAGACTTTCTGAGCCAACATTTTGGTTGCTAAGCAGGACCGTTGTTAAGTGATACTGATATTATATAACACTTTTAATTAAGCGGGTACCTTGAATAAACATAACTTTGAGTTTCAAATAATACTGATTTTGTTGTTGTCTTAGGTGACATCTGTTAAAAAAATTCAGATGCTCAGGCATGAAAATGTACCGCTCAAACACTATACTTTTCCGCTCACACTGAAAAAAAATTAGAGGGAACATTGCTCCAGACCCGTCCATCCGTCAACTCCACCCTGTAAGAGTAGGACCCAGTTATCGTCACTACCTTGCCAGGCAGCCAAAGGGAATGGGCTACAAAATTCCTGGCGTAAATGACATCACTAGGGTGAACACCTTTGGGACCCCAGTGGAGTCTAAAGGCTTCTCTGGGGCAAAACTGGGATGCAGGCGGTCCAAAACAGTTCTCAACCTCTTTCCCATTAACAGTTCCACAGGACTTTTATTGGTTAGGGGGAAAGGTGTGGAGTATTGGTGTGGAGTACTGTACTAGCAAGAATTGGTCGACCCTTTCCTGCCCCACCCCTGGGCCCATTTTGGACAATGCTTCCTTAGAGGAATGGACCATCCATTCTGCCAGGCCATTGCCGGCCAATGGGGAGACCAGGGCGTGATAGGTTCCCAACCCCACTAGGAATCCTCAAACACAGTGGACGTCAGTTGGGGCCCGTTGTCTGAGACCACTAGGTCTGGCAACCCATGGGTGGAGAACAACTTCCTTAGTATCCAAATTACAGTATCTGACATGGTGGACAACATCAGGGCTATCTCTATCCATTTAGCGAAAGCATCAGCCAGCATAAGGAATACCTGGCCATGGTAGAGGTCCTTAAAATCTTTACGTATGTGGGCCCATGGGGAGGAGGTGGTTTCATACTCCCGCAGAGGGTCTTTAGGAGGGGAAGCCCGGATTTCTTGGCATTGGCTGCAGGCGGCCCCCCACTTAGAGATAGTGTCATCCAATTTTGGCCACCAAAGATAGCTGCACCCCAAAACCTTCATTTGTGTTATTCCGGAGTGCCCATTATACAATGTTTTAAAATGGAATGCCTTAGGAGAAGGGGCACTTCCACTCACTGTCCCCACAACAAGCAACCCTTCTGCACTGACAATTCCAACCAGTGGGCTAGGTAAGGCTGGAATACAGACTCAATGGGTTCCCTTAGCCAACCCCATCTAACCCAATCTAGAACCTGGGATATTATCTTATCCTGAGCGGACAGTCTGGCAGTCAGTGGCTGTAATGGGAGGTAAACATCCTCGATGAGAAATACTTGGTGCCGGGTCTTCCAGGGTGGCTGGCAGAGGGCAGTGGCTCAGTGCATCTGAATGGGTCAAATGCTTGCCTGCTTGATGTGTCAGGGAATAGTTGTAAGCAGCCAGGAAAACCATCCATCTGGTTAGATGGGGTGACAACACCTGTGGCATCTGCTTATCTCCAGCGAGAATACCCAGGAAGGGCTTGTGGTCCATCACAATCTGAAATCGGCAGCTGTAGAGGTAGCTGTGGAACTTCTTCATGCTGGCAACTATAGCCAATGTTTCTTTGTCCAATTGGCTATAGTTGTGTTCTGCGGTCACCAAGGTCCTTGAAAAAAATGCAATGGGAACCTCCCTGCAATCAGGCAGGAGATGGCTCAGGATAGCTCCCACCCCATAGTGGGAGGCATCGCAGGACAACAGGAGCAGCAGAGTCTCACTGCATTGAGCAAGCATGGAGTTTGACAGCAGCAATTGTTTGACAGCTTGGAAAGAGCCTGCTTTGACAAGGTCCCCACTGCCAGGGAGTTCTCTGGTCCAGTAAGAAATGCAAGGGCTTAGCAACTGATGCTTTGTGAGGCAGAAAGATTGCAAAGAAATTTAACAGGCCGAGGAAAACTTGCAGCTTTGTTCTGCATGTGGAGGTGGGTGCATCCTGGATAGCTTGCAAGTGCAGCCCCTCGGCATCCACCAGGAACCCCAGGAATTCTACCTGGGGCACGGACACATGGCATTTCTTCAGTTGCACCTTAAGGCCCACCTGCTGGAACCGTCGCAAAACGGTACAAAGTCCGGTCAGTAATTTGGGTTGGCTAGTCATGGAGATGAGGATGTCCTCAAAGAAGGGGATGATGGCAGGAATCCCTTGCAGGAACCTCTCCATCAGGCTCTGGATAAGGCCGGGTGGTACACTGACTCCGAATTAGAGTCGCCGATATTTAAATACACCCTTGTGAGTGACAATGTTCTGTGTCATCTACCAGCAATTGCTGTTAAGCCTGTGCCAGGTCCAGCTTTGCGAAGATGGTACCCTCACCGAGGGAATGGAGCAAGTGCTGGACTACTGGCACCAGGTTTGCGTGGGCAAGGAGGGTGTGGTTCAGAGTGCATTTATAGTTGGCGCATGTGAATGGACCCGTCGGGGTTGATTGGAGTGACAATGGGGGTTTCCCACTTGGCATAGTCCACTGGCTCCAATATGCCTTACACAATCAGCTTGTCCAGGTGGGTGGAGTTGTGTGGACATTTTGGCCACTCAAGCCTCGTCCAGAGCTGACTGGAATGTTACCTTAAGCTTGGCCAATAATTAGCACTGGAGGCGGAGAGCCTTCATTTACAGACCAAATGATCTAGCAAGGCGTCATCTAAATCTTTGAATTCAGTGAAGGGTTGCGGATCGCAGGGCAGCCACATAGTGATGGATAGCTTCCTCGTCAAGCTGATTCCTATGATAAGAGAAATCATTGGTTCTGAGGAAACATTTGAATTTTTCCACATATCATTCCCATGTTTCCAAAGTAGGGCTGAATGATGTGAAGGACATGAGGACAGCCATCCTTGTCAAACCATGGCACAGTTAGGATCCGTTTGACCCAGCTGAGGTAATGACATCTCGTCGTTTCCTGTGGCTAGCTCGTTCATGAGGCATTTAGCTCTTTGG
The DNA here is from genome assembly GCF_009769535.1 of Thamnophis elegans. Lineage (NCBI taxonomy): Eukaryota > Metazoa > Chordata > Lepidosauria > Squamata > Natricidae > Thamnophis > Thamnophis elegans. The sequence goes on along the minus strand of NC_045558.1, from coordinate 85,019,498 downwards.
ATTAGTGACCAGCTAAATTGCCTCCTCAATACTCAATCCCACCTTAAGCTCCCGCTTAAACATGAACCAATCAGGAGCTCAGTATGTGACATAATTTAATTAGGGACCTTTTTTACTATCCACTATTGACATATTTTTCATGAAACAAGAAATGCCTTTCTCAGGCTTCAGCTGTGATACAAATTATTTTAGAACCAGTGACATGAACTATTTTGCAAAATGGGCATTGGTTACTCACCTGATACGCCTCTTCTCCAAATGGTGGAGACATCATCCAGACATGGGTTATTCCAGTCAGTATCCAATAGGACTGGGTCTACCAAATTGTTAAGCCATGCCTTCTGTGCTAGGTTTCCCCAGCTTAGACGAAGGAAGAATCAAGGTAGACTGTTGTGTCAAAATTCCGATAAATATGTGATCTCTCTTTGTCAAGGTAAAAAACAAAGATTAGTCTGAACAACACTCCAACGGTAGGGCTGGATGATGTCTCCATCATTTGGAGAAGGGGTATATCAGGTGAGTAACCAATGCCCATTCTCCCAGTAGGTGGAGACATCATCCAGACATAGGACATACCAAAGCCTAATCTGTCCCATGGGTGGGAACAGAGTGAGTACTTAAGAATCTTGGTGGGCCACCACTTGCTGCAATACTCGCCGTCCGAAGGCTGTATTTGCTGATGCACATCTGTCTAGCTTGTAGTGTCGGATGAATGGTGATGGCATTGTCCACGTAGCCGCCATGCAGATCTCCTCCAACGGGGCCTGGGAAGACCAGGCAGCTGAAGTGGCAATGCTGCTTGTGGAGTATGCCATGATTTGTTGTGGGACAGGAAGAGAGAGAGCTATGTAGGCTCTGGAAATCACTAAGCGAACCCAATGTCCAATGTCTGTAGAAGAAGCCTTGGATCCCTTCTTACCCCCAGGCTGGAATCGGACAAAGAGCGCTTCCGAACATCAGAATTCTGCAGTGCGCTTGATGTAAATATGCAAGGCTCGACATACATCAAGATAGTACCATTTGCATTCCAGCCGATGTGATGGATTGGGACAAAAGTCAGAAAGCACCAATTCCTGTGCTCTATGAAACACTGAATTTACCTCAGGTATAAAGGTTGGATCCAGGCAGAGAACAACCCTGTCCGAGTGGAAAATACATAAGTCCTGTCTGGTTGACAGAGCTGCCAGTTCTGAAACTCGCCTGGCTGTAGTGACTGCAACAAGAAACACAACCTTTATTGTTAGAAGGTACAGAGACACCAAATGTAGAGGTTCAAAGCGGGGCCCTATTAACAAATGTAGAGGTTCAAAGCGGGGCCCTATTGGTAATGTCCCAAGAAGGAAATCTATGTACAGTAGGAGACTTGAGGTTGGTAGCACTGTGAAGAAACCAGTGAATAAGGGCCTGAGCGGCTTAGAAACATTGATGGACAGAACTGAGGACAAAGCCGCCACCTGCCAACAGAGTGTATTTGGGGACAGTCTCTTGTCAAGTCCCAGCTGAAGGAACTGTAGAATATTAGGGATGGAGGCCTGCATGAGTGTAATACCATGCAACTGACACCAGGAAGAGAACTGAGTCCAAGTGGCATCGTACCGTGTTTTCCCGAAAACACAACAGGATCTTATATTTTTTGACCCGTGAAATATGGCCTTGGGCTTATTAGAGGGGGAGGGCTTATTTTGGGGGGGTTGCCGGGCAGCTGCTCCCTTGTGACCAAGCTCTCGAAGAGCTGGGCACAGCCTCAGGGGTGAAGCAGCCATGAGGTGATCATGCTCACAAGCAGCCACCTGGCAAACCTCCTCTCCAGCTGGGCAGAGCACCATTCCCTGACCTAGAGAGTATCCATAAGCTATGTGGCACTCTGCCCACCCCCCAACTCCAACAGCTTGGCATATTCGGGATACCACCTAGGTCAGTGCATGGAGCTCTGCCAGGCTGGAGAGGGAAGGTTGCGCAGCACCTGCTCCACCCTCAGCTCTCATGCCTCCCAGCCTCCCTGGGCCAGCTGCCGCCGAGCTCCAAGCAAAACTTTTTCTCCAGCTTTCAAACTCTGGAACTCGGCTTCCAATTCTTCCAGCAGCAGCCACTCTAGGAGTGTGCTGTATGTTTATGGGAAGGCTGCCGGAAGACTTTGAGGAAATGGTGACAGTGTCTCGTTGGTGGCAAAGGAGCATTGCTACGCACTGGCAGCGTGAGAGAAGCATTCGTTGGTGGTAATGGGCCTGTTGATGGCTGTGGGAGCAGCACTGCAGGGCAAAAGGGCTTAGAAACCCTGTCCGCAGCCACGCGGGGCCGCAAGGACAAAGCTCACCAAATTAAGCCGCAGTGCAGGAAAAGCAGCAATAAATGAGGCTGGAGGGATCAGGCAAAACCTGATCCCTACCACCACTCTCGATTGTCAGAAAAGCAATATAATTAACCAATTGATAATTTAGAATAGCCAATTTGGAATTTGGAAGGTAAAGAATTAATATCTATGAGGAGAGATCACCAGGCACAGCCAGTCCAAGGAAATGGACTAAACTGGGGAACCTAGCACGGAGGGAGAGGCTTAACAATTTGGTAGACCTAGTCCTATTGGACACTGACTGGAATAACCCATGTCTGGATAATGTCTCCACCTACTGGGAGAATCTTCAAGTTTCCAAATATCTTACTGTGTAAAGTTCAAAAATTGATAACAATATCTGTGGTGTTTAATTCATCCTGATTATCATCAGTATTTTGTAGAATAAAGATAATAACTTTAATATTATTATTATAGTTGTACTATAATACAACTGTAAAGAGTAGTGGGAATGAGACTTCTTTAAAACAGGTTTTTGAAAGTCTAACAGCTATAGAGCAATACTGTACTATATACTGTTATATAGTACAGTATAGTACAGTTATATAGTACAGATATATACTATATATCTTTGTTATAAACTTACAGTTATATGGGGAGTAAAAGACATGAAGTTTGAAGAAGTTGTCTGCTGCCCTTGGTACTTTAAGCTGGTTCAATATGAAATAACTTCTTTTAATTTGCTCATACTGTTCTGGGTTGTTGAGCAATTTGCTGAAAAAAACAGAAAGTTCTATCATTTGATGGAAGTAGTTTTGCTATTTCTTTTTCTTTCTCTGTTGAAGTTAGAATATTGATTTGTTGGGGTCCTAAAGGGAAATGGAATGTTATACACAAATAAAATAAAGGAATTTTCTGTCTAACAAATAAAAATATTTGATTTCTTTCTTCAGTAGATGGCTTGGAAGCTAGCAGTGATATAAGTGTTTAAAGCCACATATTCTGATCTGTCTGCTTCAAAACATAGAAGTTGTCCTTTGATAGGGGAGTGAAAGAACATAATGGAATCATTAATGATAATAAGATAAATTAATGATAACAAAATAGAACATTTCAATTATTTAGGAATAATGTTCCATTCATCCAGGTGGAGAAATATCCATTTAGACCACGAAGCACATGTAGTAAAAAGAAATACCAAGGCTATACCTACTTATTTTTATTCCAAGGGGGAGCAATATATTCCCATGGTGCTGAAATTATTTGAAGCAAAAGTAATGATACAGGTATTGTATGGCATGCATGCAGATCCTTACTCTAACTTTGTATCAGCTGAGAGTAGTTTTTCAAGAGTCTAAATGTGCTTCTAATGTAAACCTAATGTAGGCTTGGAGGGTTTGCACCGGGTTCTAGTGAACGTACAGTACAGGTATCCATTAAATATTTAAAATCATTTGATTTGAAAATTACACCACTGCCAAAAACCTAGATTAGCACCATAAAAAGTCTGGATTCAAAGCCCACAACCCAGAAATCAAAGTTTGGATCGAAATGATGGCTACTGTATTGTAAAGATAGGCCAATGCTATTCTCTTTTGCTGCCCATCTGTTCTATTTTTGTTATTATTATTTAACTTTTAATATATGCTATTGGTTTGCTGTATTTAGCAATTCTATATGTAACTTGTAAGTTTTTACTAATTTACATTCCTTGTCTGAATCCAAGCTTTCTTTGTTCAAACCACTTTTTTCCCCCAACAGATGTATGAGACATTTCACAATTCTGTTTTAAGACATAAATATAGAGGCTCACGGCTTGTCAAAGTGAGGTACGTAAAACCATAATTCAGAGACATGCCAGATCTCTCTTCTAAAACATTGTGTACTTATGTGTATGTATGCAGCTTGTTCAAGGTACATATTTTCTATATGCCTTACCATAATTTTCTTCTTGATTTGCGATATAATTTTTCATTTCCCTTTGGTAACTTAATATGACCTGTCTCAATCATTCTACCTTTATGTATTTATTTTATTTGTCATCCATTCCTGAAGGCTTTGGGAAGCAAAAATAAAATTGTCATCAAAATTATCATAAAATAACATAAAATATACACCACAGCATTTTGTTAACCTTTAGGTACATACTGAAATGTATTCAAGCATGTGGTGCACTGCTGTGCTGTATCCATACTGCTGTTTTTGTGACCATTACTTTTTGTAGATCCTAATCCTTTGGAGGCCAGTGTGTTCTCATATGGTGCAGTTAAAATTAGGGGATGTTGGAGATTCTTTGAAAAATAAAATCTCATTTGAATTACTTCAAAAACTGAAAGGATTATGTACCTGCTCACAATAATTTATAAAGATAAATTCACAGTATTTTCCAGTATGAAATAGGACACTGGTATATATGCATGTATGTAGGTAGGTAGGTATTCACATGCTCATGTGTGCGCGCGCGCGCACACACGCACACACACACACCTACATACATGCATCTACACACACACAAACACACACACACAGACACAAACACAAACAGAAATATAAAGATGTTACTTTCCTGGCAGTATCTTTCTAGGAATTCCTAAAGTGGCCAAATGTGCAGTATATTGACAATGCTTTTATTCAAGCATTGAAAAATACAAAATATGTTAACAATTGTATGCCTATATTTGTTTATAGTATTTATTCTTGCTCCTTAAGTAGTTAAAAGATTTTTCAAATAAACTCTTGCATTATTCATAATTATCAATAAAAGAAAATATTTACAGCTCAGGGTTGAACTATGGAGTCCTCATGGTCTCTGAGTTTGGTTGTTTGCTTGTAGACATTTTATTGTCCAACTAGGTAACATGATTAGTGTGGATGTAGCCTAGTACACTACCAGGATAAACATGATCAGCACTGATGATATAACTTAATTGGGTAATGAAACTTCTGCAAGAATACAAATAAACTCAGAAAGCCCCAAGGTCTCCATAATCATAATTTTGTTAATATATAATATCCAAACCAACTATTAAAATTTGATGATGTTTCCTTAAGTCATCAAAGACTTAATTCTTAAGTCATCTAAGACTTAATTGTTATGAACCTAAATGAACCTATGTTATATTAAAATATATCACTCTACATTTAAAACGAAACTGTTTATAAGCTGTGGTGTTCTTTGCATAAACTGCCATAATTTGCCTGTCTCTGGCAAATGCATTGATTTCTTTTTTTTTAATACAGCAATTTCAGAAAAATCTTGCAAAGAAAGCTGCAGGGTTAGGTTTAAAGTTGCAACAAGGAAAAAGCAGAGAACAAGGAAAAAGCAGAGAACTCTGTATCTTGCTTATGCAGGAATGTATTCAAGTTACCTGTCAGCGAAGGATCTCATCAGGACATGGGAGCAGCTTTTGTTTTAATTTCCTTTGCATTTGACAATGACAAAAGAAAAGACAAATGTAGGAGAGAAGTCTCTTGAGACCCATCTGGATCTTGAACCTATCTCCTGGGGTGTTGGCTATTCCTGCCAGCTTAGTATTGTCTGCAAAGTTGATGAATTTCCCTCCTATTCCCTCATCTAAGCCATTTATGAAGATATTGAAGAGTACTGGGCGTAAGATGGAACCTTGGGGTACTCCACTGCTTACTTCCCTCCATATAGATGTAGTTCCATTAAAGACTATAATTTGAGTATGGTTTATCAGCCAGTTACATATTCATCTGGTGGTGAAGCTGTCTATCTCCAGATTTTTCTATTTTACCAAGAAGTAGGTCGTGGTCTACTTTTTCAAATAACTTATTGAAATCCAAGTATAATATGTCTATAGCATTTCCTGGTCCACCAACATTTCCTAAACACTTTGTCAAAGACTGCAATAAGATTAGTTTCGCTTGATCTGTTTTTGACAAACCTGTGTTGGCTTCTAGTTATAACTTTGCCTGTTTCTAGGAGTTTACAGATCTGTTGCTTAGTTATCTTTTCCAAGATCTCCTCAGGTAATGATGTCAGGCTGATTGGTCTGAGTTTCTTGGATTCCACTTGCACCACCACCACCCCCCTTTTTGAAGATAGGAATTATAACTGTTCCTTTCCAGTTCTCTGCCCTAAGAACATTGAAGAATGTGGTTCAATGTTTCCGAGATAATGTCTTCCAACTCCTTCAGAACTCTGGGATGTAAATCTGTCAGGTCCTGGTGATATTGTCTTGGTTATGTTAATTTGTATTCCTAATCTGTGTTCTACCATTTTTTTTTCTTTTTGGTAGGCTGGTTTGTATTATCTTTCTGCATGAAGACATGCAAAAAATGACTTAAGTAGCTCTGTTTTGTCTCTATTGACCATTTCTTCCTTACCATCTTCTCTCATTAGTGGACCGATTGTTTTTTTTGACTTTTTTCTATCTGTTGAAAGAAAGATTTTAAAATATATTTTTGACATTTGTTTAAAATCTTACTTCATTCTGAGCCTTAGCTTTACAAACTTCATCTTTGCAAGTTTGGGCTCTTTGCTGGTATTCTGCCAATAATTTTTCCATGTTTTATATTATCCTTTTTGTCTTTCAATCTATCAGAGAGTTCTTTGTGCAGCTGAGAATTTAGTAAGGCCCTTAAAAATTTAGATTAGGTGATTTTCTTAGGAATTAATATATAGTCATTAGAGAATGATATAACAGTTATAAGCTAATAGGCTCATTACTTTGGCTAACTAGATTTTCAGTAAGTGTTTATTACCTTCATTGTTTACATAATACCCAATAGATCCAGGTGGAAATAATCCAGTAGAGATGGCTTTAAATTATTTGTTCCAAAATATTCAAAGCTTGAAAAAAAATACCCTGGTATTTAATATCATGGATTGTTCAGTGCAAATATACATTTTTGAAGAATGGCTTTTTTTAAAGTACATTTTTTGTACTACTGTGACTGATAACAAGGTTTCCTCTATAATGTAGGGAAAATGTCTGTACTCCAAATGACCTTAAAATTGGAAATAGATAGCTCTTCATACATACATACATACATACATACATACATACATACATATATATGTTGTATTTGTGCTGATAAATAAAGGCTCAGCTGTGACACTAATTACATATGTGTGTGTGTGTGTGTGTGTGTGTGTGTGTGTGTGTGTGTGTGTGTTTTATTTGTGCTGATAAATAAATAAAGGGAGACTAGTATAGATCTATTTCAAGCTTTTTAGCTCTCATCAGCTAGCCATACCCTTACTGGGATTTGAACCTGTGCTGTATTGCATCTTAGGCAAACGTCTTAGCCATTATGCCACAGGTCTCCTCCTTATCAGCTGAAGCCAGGGAAGAAAGTATATATTTAGTGTCTATACCAGGGGTTGTGACACTAAATATATATATATATACACACACACACACATACATACATACATACATACATATATATGTATGTATGTTGGTCTTGTTGTATTCGGGTCTTTTCCCGAGTAACATTGAGATTGTCTGGCAACGTTTCAGCAACGTCCCACTCGCCATCTTCAAGCTGGTGTTTTCGGCTTCACACAAACATGAAGCTGAAAACACCAGCTTTAAGATGGCAAGTGAGACCTCACTGAAATATTGCCAAAACAATATTAATCTTACACCGAATACAACAAGACCAGCATACCTACACCCGTGAAAATCTACATATATGTGTGTGTGTGTGTGTGTGTACGCGCGCGCGCACACACACACACACACACACATGGTTGTCTCCATATAATAAGCTGGAATTAAACTCATTTTGAGGACATTTATTCAGAAATTAAATATTTAAATATGGACCTTATGAATATATTAGCACATTGACTAAAGTTAAGAAGTTAACAAATATTGCTATTAACAATCATTTAATGTATTCCATTTTATCTTTTTTCTTCTTCTTCTAGTTGCCTTATTATAGAATCTAAAGGTAATCACATAAGCATTACCATAAGCATTATCATTTGGTTGTCTTTCAGTCCTGACACAGGTGGAGTGTTGGCTCAAGTTGTGCTGATCTTTTTCTCCCGTACTGAAAGTGAAGTATCACTCCACATGGCAGCCAATAGAATTTTGCGGCATAGGTTGCATATATATCCTGGGTCTGCACATATTGATCTCTCATCTTCCTCTATTACAGGCAAGTGTTTTGAAACTTTTAGTATTGACTAGGTGCACTTTATTGAAGTTTTATGCTGTATGTTTTGCACTACATATTATATATGCATTTTATTCTAACTGGCCAGCATTACAAAGTGGTAGCTGAATAAAATAGAAAAGCTGATGCTGTTCAGTTAGGAAAGTTCTGTCCATATATAGTAGAGGTATCAAACTCGATTTCATTAGGGCTGCATCAGGGTTTAGGTTTAGGTTTAGGTTTAATTTATTTGTATGCCGCCCTTTTCCCTGAGGGGACTCAGGGCGGCTCACAACTCAAAAAGGGAGGGGAAATACAAACAGGGTAACAAAAAACATAAAAAACCATACATAGTTAAAAGTGCAACAATCATACCATTCCAAGTGGGGCAGCGAGTCTTTAGCCCCAGGCCTGTCGGAACAGCCAGGTTTTAAGGGCTATGAGGAAGGCCTGGAGGGTGGTGAGGGTACGGATCTCCACGGGGAGTTCGTTCCAGAGGGTTGGAGCAGCCACAGAGAAGGCTCTCCTCCGGGTAATCGCCAATCGACACTGGCCGGCTGATGGAATTCGGAGGAGGCCTAGTCTGTGGGATCTAATTGGTCTAGTGGAGGTAATTGGCAGTAGGCGGTCTCTCAAGTACCCAGGTCCAATACCATGAAGGGCTTTGTAGGTGACGACTAGCACCTTGAAGCATACCCAGAGATCAACAGGCAGCCAGTGCAGCTCGCGGAGGATAGGTGTTACGTGGGTGAACCGAGGCGCACCCACGATCGCTCGCGCGGCTGCATTCTGGACAAGCTGAAGTCGCCGAATACTCTTCAAGGGCTGCCCCATGTAGAGCGCGTTGCAGTACTCCAGTCTGGAGGTCACAAGGGCACGAGTGACTGTTGTGAGAGCCTCCCGGTTCAGGTAGGGACGCAACTAGTGCACCAGGCGAACCTGGGCAAATGCCCCCCTGGTCACAGCTGACAAATGATGTTCAAAAGTCAGTTGTGGGTCCAGGAGGACTCCCAAGTTGCGGACCCTGTCTGAGGGGCGTAATGTTTGACCCCCCAGCCTGAGAGATGGGATACTAGCCAAATTGGTGGGAGGGAAACACAACAGCCACTCGGTCTTATCTGGGTTGAGCACGAGTTTGTTAGCCCTCATCCAGTCACTAACAGCTTCAAGTCCCTGGTTCATCACTTCCACCGCTTCATTGAGTTGGCACGGGGCGGACAGATACAACTGGGTATCGTCCGCATACTGGTGGTATTTTATCCCGTGCCGCCGAATGATCTCGCCCAGCGGTTTCATGTAGATGTTGAAAAGTAGGGGGGACAGGACCGAACCCTGCGGCACCCCATATGTTAGGGGCCTAGGGGTCGATCTCTGCCCTCCAACTAACACCGACTGCGACCTGTCCGAGAGGTAAGAGGAGAACCACCGTAAGACAGTGCCTCCCACCCCCACCTCCCGCAGTCGTCGCAGAAGGATACCATGGTTGATGGTATCGAAAGCCGCAGAGAGGTCAAGGAGTACCAGGATGGAGGCGTGACCTCCATCCCTGGCTCTCCAGAGATCATCGATCAATGCGACCAAAGCGGTTTCCGTGCTGTAGCCAGGCCTGAAAGCCGACTGGAAGGGATCTAGATAATTGTGCTTGACCTTGGGGGGCTGGAGTGGGCATGGCCAAAGTAGGCATGGCCAGTTCAACATCACTCATGTCAGGGGCGCCTCTGGTGACTTGAGCACTCTGACAGCGAAAACATGCTCCTGAGCTCTGTTTTGGTTGTGACAAACTCCTGCAACCCTCTGCCAGCAAACATGAGCTCACAAGGACTGCCTGTGCCCCCCCCCCAACTCTGTTTTCAGCTGCAACAGCCTTCTGCAATGCTGTGCCAGCAAAAATGGAGTTTGCAAAGGCTCCCTGTGGCCCTCAGGAGCTCCCTCGTCTCTGCCAGAGGCACTGCAAGGTAGTCTTTTGCTGTTTCCAGGGCAGCCCATGGACATCAAAAATCTAAACACCCCGTGTGCCAGATCTGGACCCTGTGCCTTGAGTTTGATATATAGGATCACAGTTTTGCATACATATATATAAATTTAATTTCATTCCCTTGTTATATTAAAGGCTTTGCATCCAGTCATAATTAAGAAATACATTTATAAATATAGCAGGAATGAGGATGATCTAGCAAACATATCATAGTCAAATGGAAGGCTTAGAAATTTGTCTATCTGTCTGTCTGTCTGTCTGTCTGTCTGTCTATCTATCTATCTATCATATCAAATTGTTACATTAAATCAAACCAGATTTATTGATTTGGCTTAATATTTTCTTTCTTTTTTTCTTTCTTTCTTTCTTTCTTTCTTTCTTTCTTTCTTTCTTTCTTTCTTTCTTTCTTTCTTTCTTTCTTTATGGGGTTTGTATGCCGCCCACTCTCAAGAGACTCAGGGTGGCTTACAAATAAAAAGTTTATGGTTTAAAGTGTTTTGTTTTAGAAAAATGTGATTTCCTAAATAAACAGTATTTAAAGAATGGATTATCAATATGTGTGAACTCATCCCTTAAATTTGGAATGACTTAAAAAGCAAAGCAAAACAAAACATCACAAGCCCCTTTAGCAAAAGTGTAAAAGTAAGTTTTAACTATTACTTTATCTCAGTGGTGAAATACAAAAGTTTTTACTACCGGTTCTGTAGTCGTGGCAGGGGAAGGGATATTGCAAAATCTCCATTCCTACGCAACTCCAGTGGAAGGATACTGCAAGATCTCCATTCCCATTCCTCTCTGGGGCCAGCCAGAGGTGGTATTTGCCAGTTCTCCGAGCTACTCAAAAATTCTGTTGTCGGTTCTCCAGAACCTGTCAGAACTCCTGAATTTCACCCCTGCTTTATCTTCTAAAATGTCTTTGTCATTCCTTCACAGTTTAGTTTGATGATATCTACCAAACTTCTTTCTACCAAAATGGCTTTCTCTAAAGAAAGCTTGAATTTTATAAACTCTTATCTTTACATCTTGTGACAAAACATTTTAGCTTTTATTTGATTATTAATATTTCTACTGAGCAATACAACAATTGCATGTTTTGTTTTTCTTGTGGTCCAAATTATTTTGAACAATTTTATCCAGCAGCTATATATTTTATTTGTTCATTCTTTCTATTGGTTCAGCATTCATGGTCATTCTTTACAAATGGGAAAATTATAGATTTGACCACTTTATTTTCTGCATGATTCATCTATTTTTTAGAATTTTGTCTAGTACTATCTTAGTTTTTTCCCAAGTAGCAGACATTTCTTTCTATTTCATGTGCATGATCATATTCTTTTGCATTTCAGAGCCTAGGAAGATAGTCTTCTTGACTTCATGCTAATTGTTACACATTCTTTACCTGTTCTAGAATTACATTTTCATAGCTTTCATTTAGGGAATCTTTAACAGATAAACCAATGAAAACATGACATTAAAGAGCATCTCAGCCATTATTATGCTGTCATAATTCTACAAAAAATGTATGCTTAGAAACATCTCTTCATATTTTAAAATTAACTATGTGTGAATGTAATTTGTATTACTTTATTATTATTAAAATACTTGATTGTTCTTTTTTAACATATTTAGACTAAATTGCTTTCTTAAGGCACTCTAAGTTAATTTAGGGGATCTAGCTAGAAATATAGAACCTGAAGGTTATGTTATGTTATATTCATCTGATTTTATTATTATAGTATTATATACACTACATATTATATATACTGATTTTTGACAGAATGAAAGGGAAGGGGAGAAATTTAAATCCACACAAACAAGGTTTGGAGGCTATAGGGTGCATGGATCTAACCCTGGTTTCATTAGTTTTATTCCAAACATATGAGAGTTCACTTTGAGGTAGAATTTACTTTGTGTTATTGATGAAATGAATGAAATATAAGTTTTTGGTACTACAATATCTGTAAATATATTTAAAATAATCTGACCTCTTTGCTATGCAGTATTCTGTTAAGCTGCTTATTTCACTATTGGCAATTCTTAGAACTATACCATATTTAACACTGCTGAATTAGAGGACTGAGTCTAAGTGAACACCGCCATATGAATCAAAGCACCACCTTGTGGACAAAGTTTTTTCCAACTCCATCACCTGAAATCCAATTTCACAGAAAATGCCTTGCAAATTGATTGAGTAAACCTCCGACAGTTTGCATACAGATTTTATGCCATACTTCTGAGACGCAATCTCTTCACATGAATTTTATTTCAATTTCTCAAATGTTGGAAAATCACTTTCAGTTACTAGTCACTGATTACCACATATACATTTGCTGCTTCTTTGGAGGCAGAAATTCACATACTTTAGACATGTAATTGAAAGAGAGCTGAATGAGAGCTGTGAACTATAAACAGCTTTTGAGGTGTCCTGGCACAATAGATATATTGTGAATTTAATAGAGATACTAAGGTGGCAAGTTCAGCTATTTTTGATGATGACTCAACTGAGCAAGAGAGGGTGGTCCATGAGGAAGAAATAGTTCTGGATAAGGAAAGGTGTGAATTGGGTATTACAAATCAGCCATGTGAGGTGAGCGAGTATTTAAAAAGAGAAGCCACTTTTTGGTTGGTGACTCAATTGTAAGATATGTCAATTTAGGAAAGGATGTGGAGGTTTTGAAAAAGGTGAGATGAGTGCCTTGTGGTACTGCCAGCAGAAAAAAACAGGTGCATTGTTAAGATAATCAAGAATGCTAGTAAGGAGTGTAATGTTGATATTGTTGTGCATCTTGGCAATGAGCTGTCAAAAAAAGGTATAGTTTCTGTGCAGAAGGATTTTCAGAGCTTGGGACAGGAACTACACTATTAGTACACTATAATACTAACTACAGTATTAGACAGTAGTCTTACTTTTTAAGAGGTTTTACCTGTATGTAGGGTTAAAAAAGGAAAAAGCCAGTGTATATTGGAGTTCAGTGAGTGGATAAAGGAGTGATGCAAACCGAAAGGTTTTGGTTATATTAGTCATGATGTTTGATGAAAAAATGTATAAAAGAGATGATTTGCATCCATCAAAGAAAGAGGCTGAACTATTTAGTATTAAATCCAAGGGTTCTCTGGAGAAGATTTACATTGAATAATGGGGACAGAGACTTTGATACAGAACATTTTAATTTAAAACAATTTAAAGCTATTAGAGTTGTCAGTGTTTCTAACATAGATGTTTGTGTGCTTAAGAATATTAAGGTTAAGGTAGATAAAGCTTTTGATAGTGTGTGTGCCATACCATATGCATTAATCAAACAGATGGTAAGAAAGGCAACTCAGACATAAAACAAGTTATGTGAAAATAAACATATGATCAGTCAAAAAGGTCTCAAATGCCTATATACTAATGCACAAAGTATAGGGGACAAACAGGATGAACTAGAATCTAAATACATGAGGGGAGGTGTTATTGTTGCCATTACCAAAACTTTGTGGGATAAAATCCATATATGGAATATACAACTAGAGGGATTTTTTTTAAAAAAACAGACCTAATAAAAGAGGTGTTGTGCTCTATATAAGAAATAACTATATCTCTATAGCAATACAGCAGAACAATTCTGAAAACTGTCTTGAATGCATTTGGGTCAATATAAAAGAAAAAAAAATAATGATATTGCCATAGGTTATACTACAGGACACACAACCAACAGAAGAAATGGATGAACTTCTTGTTTATCAGTTAACTAAAGTATGTAGGAAGACCACCACAATAGTAATGGGGGACTTTACCTACCCTGACATCTATTTGGAGACAAACTCTGCCTCAAGGTACATCAAGCAGATTCCCAAGAAACCTAGCTGATTTTGTCTCCTAAAAGATAGAGAAGGAAAGAGTCGGCCATATTATACTTAATTCTCATTAACAAAGATAAAATTATAGAAGGGGTCAAAATCATAGGGACTTTGTGGATGGGTGACCATGCAATTCAACATTATGCAAGCACAAGGAGTAAACAAATTAAAATAGAGTCTTGGACTTTAAGAGAGCTGATTTTAATAAACTCAGAGAGTGCATAAGAAATATTGATGAAAATCTTCAAGGAGGAAACAACCCAAGAAGTTTGGAAAACTTTGAAAAGTGAGATTATAAAGGCTCAGTGTAGCATGATACCAATGAAGACAAAAAAAGTGATCTCTAAAGAAGCCTGCACATAGAATTCTCTGATGAAGTAAAAGACAAAAGGGGTGTATAAAAAGTGAACAGAGGGCCACATAACTAAGCAGACTATCAGCAAATAGCCTGCAGATGAACTAAGGCTTGCAACAAATGTCAAAACAAAAAATAACTTCTCTCAATATGAAAAAAATGAAAAAAGTCAAGGAAATGATTGGTCCATTAATGGGAGAAAATGGCAAGAAGATGGCGAGCAACAGGGAGAAAGTACCGTATTTTTCGGGGTATAAGATGCACCTTTTTCTCTCAAAAAAGAGGCTGAAAATCTGGGTGCATCTTATACATTGAGTACAGCATTTTTGCCTTCCGAAACCCCACCCCCTTCACCAAAGTGGCCATGCATAGTTTTTAGGAGGCTTTCAGAAAGCTCCTGGGAGCTGGGGAAGGCAGAAATGAGCAAAAAACAGTCCATTTATTGCTCAATTTTGCCCCTGCAGCCCCCAGGAGCACTCTATATGCCTCCTAAAGGTTATCCATGCCCTTTTTGATGAAAAAGGGGGCCATTTTTGACTCTACAA
The DNA here is from genome assembly GCF_009769535.1 of Thamnophis elegans. Classification (NCBI taxonomy): domain Eukaryota; kingdom Metazoa; phylum Chordata; class Lepidosauria; order Squamata; family Natricidae; genus Thamnophis; species Thamnophis elegans. The sequence goes on along the minus strand of NC_045558.1, from coordinate 85,004,361 downwards.
GCCTTCTAAAGGCTATTCAAGCCCCTTTTTTTGGAAAAAAAAAAACCGGGCCCATTTTAGCAAAAAAATGGGCCCTTTTGGGGAGCTTTTCAGAGTGCAAAACCTTTTTTAAAAAAATTTGCCTCTTCAAAACCTTGGTGCGTCTTATACTTTGGTGCGTCTTATACTACGAAAAATACGGTACAACTTGTTAACTCATTTTTTACATCTGTCTTTAACAAAAGGTTAAAAAAAAGAAAATGGTAAAACAACATCTACATACTCTAGACGAATTCTAATTACCAGGACCAGATGGATTACAGCCCAAGGTTCTGAATGAACTGCAGACATGATCTCAGAACCACTGAAGTGTATCTTTCAAAAATCCTGGAGCACCAGGAAACTACCAGATGACTGGAAAAGGGCTGAGGTGGTTTCCATCTTCAAAAAAGAAAAAAAATGGACCCAGGGACCTGTTTGATCTTCCCCTTCATGAAGTTTGTTTCCCAGTTGATGTCGGGGTAAAATCTCCTATTACTATTATGTGTTTCCTATACACATTAGTAATTGATTAGCAAAAAGTTCATCTATTTTTTCTGCTTGATTGAGTGGCCTAGAGTATACACTTATTGCAATGTCATTCTTTTTTCATTTTATATACATTATATGAATTCATGTAGGCTTTTATCCTTGGTTTTATGCATTTCTGTTGAGTTGCACTGATTTCTTACATATAATGCAACTCCATCTCCTCTTTTGTTAGGTCTGCTTCTTTTGAACAGTTAATATTCTTCTAGCAGTTTCATTTCAATTTCAAAATTCAATTTCAAGAATTTCAAAAATTCTTGACAGAATTATCTTTATTATTTTCTTTATTATTTTCTTTATTAAGATAATCTCAGTCAATATTTACTTCTAATCTTGGTAATCTAATCTTGCTTACTTTCCTCCACCAGATATGAAGGGAGAAATGGCTCAAAGAATCTTCAGAGACAGTAAGTATACAATAAATATGTCATTTTACTTATGCCAGATAGAAGTCTCTTTTAAAACAGGTTTCAAACTAGTGATATTAATTTAGTGTTAATGGCCATTCTATATAAATATAAACTTTAGATAGATAGATACATTAACAAAGTTGGTGTCAATCCTGCTAATTTGGGTCTCTGGGAAAGAAGGCCCTTGATTCCATTTGATTGAAGTGTTAAGTTCTTTTACTAAAGATAAGTGGTTGCAGCAAAAGTAAAGCTAGATCTGAATATTCCCACACAAAAATTATACTTTCCCCCTTTCCCTGGGCCCCTCCCTTGACTAGTCCATCAGTATCCAATATGATGACTTCTGGATGTTTGGGGGATGGCTTGGATGTTTGGTGTCTCTTACTGCAACTTTGTATTTAGTTCCCAGGCCAGATGTCCTTGGAGACTGGTTCATTCTGGTTTGGCACCTCTAGTTCTCATCAACATGTCACTCCTCTTGCTGTTTGTCTTCTCATTCTGAGGCCCACAAGTTACTACTTCAAATTCCTTACCAAAATTGCAAAGCAAATTGAATGCCGTGATCTGAAATGATGCATTCTGGGGCGCTATGTAATCTATATATATGTTGGACAAATAGCCTAGCTGAGGTGCGTGCTGAGGGGATTTTAGGGCATGGCACAAAATGCACTTCTTTAGATAAGAGATCAGTTATCACCCAAATTACTGTGTTTTCTGAGTTTTCTGGTAACTCTACTATAAAGTCCATAGATATATCCTTCCAGGGCATTTGGAGCTTTCTACAGATTGAAGGAAGCTGGTTTCTTTCTCCAGATGCTCCTTAGTCTATGCACAAACAGGGTAGCTGGCCATGTAGGTTTTAATGTCCTTTTTCAGGAATGGCCACTAGAATTAACATTTCACTAGGCTTTTATAAAATCGTACGATTACCGAACTGGTTGTTAAACCGGGAGGATCCCACCACTGCCATCAGGTATATCTTTCTGGGGGATGAGACCCACAACATTTCTTGCCTCTCCGCTCTAGTGGGTCAGGTAAACATGACCAACAAGTGATGGTCCCTCAGATAATCTGGTCCCAAGCCATAAAGGGCTTTAGCAATAGCAACAGCAGTTAGACTTATATACTGCTTCATAGGGCTTTCAGCCCTCTCTAAGCGGTTTACAGAGTCAGCATATTGCCCCCAACAACAATCCGGGTCCTCAATTTACCCACCTCGGAAGGATGGAAGGCTGAGTCAACCCTGAGCCGGTGAGATTTGAACAGCCGAACTGCAGAACTGCAGTCAGCTGAAGTAGCCTGCAGTGCTGCATTTAACCACTGCGCCACCTCAGCTTTAAAGGTGACAACCAGCAACTTGCATCCAGAAGCAAATCGGCAACCAATGCAGCTCCCGCAGGAAAGGTGATACATATGCACACCGAGGACTGCACAAAACCATGTAGGCTGCTGCATGGAATTATTTATGATTCTCAGTCTTTCTTCTTTTCCTTAATAAATACTGCCATCAGTTCAGGATGCTATGCCTTAAACATTGCCACCAAGCAATAAAATAGATTCCCCCCCCTCTTGATTTCCCCATCTGAACTGGATAAGAAGTATGATAATTCATCTTGGTTTCAATCAGTATAGTGGCTCCACAATTGCCTTGAAATTATATTTGCATATAATATGTAACATATGTATTATATTTGTTCTTGTAGGTTCCAAGACAAAGAAAAGGCAAATCTTAATTTAAAATTGATGGTTCACAATAGCTGAAATCAGCAGTAATAAACAACATTTCTCAAATTTCCCCCATTTTGGCTAACCCAACATAAAGTTAAATTGTATATTCTTGTTGCACTGTTTAGCTAGGTCTAGCCCCTTTAATCCAGCAAGGAAAAATATAATTGAGGAAGCTAGTAAGTTTTAGTTTTATATGTTGTGTAGCAAAAATTGGAGTTGGTGTTGGCTTATATTTTTACCAGCAGCACAAAAGTATTTTTGGCATTAATAGAAAAATATTATGGCTTCCTGTGGGTGGGGCCTGACAGGGGAGTTGTTGTTTCTAACAGCTCTCGAATCTTGGCAGCGTTAAACTGTCTAAACAGCAATCCATCAAACTGTTTAGCAGTTTGTTTACCTCTCCTTTGGGCTTAGAAGGGGGAGGCGAGAAGCTGTGCTTGGGAAGCCCTGTAACTAATCCTCTCAGCCTAAAAATCTCTGCAGAACAAAGGTCTTCACTCATCCTCACCACAAAGAATGATTTACTGTGGATTTCAAGTTGAGCTGAACCAATACCTGTGAACTCCTAATTGTATGTATAAATCCTTAGCTCCATTTGTAAAGAATTCCTTCTGATAATTACTTGCTGAAAGATCTACAAAATGGCGCTGTGCTATGTAGGAGGGGTGAGACTCTGATAGCATTCTTACGAAGCCTAGAAGTGATTTATTATCAAACTAAATAGCAACTGCTGTATAATTGGTTTGCCTGGACTTTTTAATTGACTATGAGTCCCACTCCAAGGCCAGATGGCGTGAGTAATCAGGACCCTGGTCTCAGGCTGTTGTCGCTAAATGCCAGGTCTGTAATTCACAAGGCTCCCCTCATCCGGGACTTAATTTTAGACGAGAGGGCAGACCTGGCATGTATTACTGAAACCTGGCTGGGCCCGGAGGGAGGAGTCCCCCTCGTAGAGATGTGCCCAGAAGGATTTTAGGTGCTCCATCAGCCGAGATCCCAGGGAAGGGGTGGAGGTGTGGCTATTGTTATCCGAGAGTCTCTAGTACCTTGTAGGATCCCTGCTCCGGAGCTTGTCGGGTGCGAGTCCCTGCTGGTGAAGTTGGACCTCAAGGGTCAAGTGGGTTTGCTGTTAACGTACCTGCCTCCCAACAGTGTTGCAGCAGCCCTCCCCTCGCTCCTCGAGTCAGTAGCCGAGCTGGCAGTTGAGTTCCCCAGGCTTATGGTTCTGGAGGATTTCAATTTGCCTTCGCTCGGTGAACACTCTGATGGAGCGCAGGAGTTCATGGCTTCCATGACAGCCATGGGCTTGACCCAGGTAATTCGGGGCCCAACCCACTCAGCGGGTCACACGCTCAACCTCGTATTCCTCTCGGAGCAGTGGACTTGTGATCTTGGTCTGAGGGGTAGTGAGATCATACCCCTGTCGTGGTCAGACCACTGCCTACTGAGGCTTGACTTTCGGAGACCAAACCTCCACTGTAGGGAGGAGGAACCGACCAGGTGGTTCCGCCCCAGGCGACTTATGGACCCCTTGAGGTTCCAGACGGAGCTTGGGGTTATTCCTGATACTCTCGCCCACAGTCCGGTGGAGACCCTGGTTGCTGCCTGGAACTCGGCAGCGTCGGAGTCTCTTGACCGGATTGCGCCACTACGGCCGCTCCGAGGCAGTGGATCCAGGAGGCCTCCTTGGTTTACCGAGGAACTCCGGGAGAGGAAGCGCCGGAAGAGACGCCTAGAGCACCTATGGAGGTCCAACAAATCCGAATCGAGCCGAGCACTTCTAACATCGTGCATCAAGGAATACATCAGGGCAATTAGGACGGCAAAAAGAGCTTATATTGCCACCTTGATCGCCTCCGCTGAGTCGCGCCCAGCCGCCCTGTTTAGGATAACCCGTTCCCTCCTAAATAGGAGGGTTACGGAGGATCCCCTGCAGGGTAGGGCTGAGGACTACGTCCAGTTCTTAGCGGACAAAGTTGCTCGGTTTCGGTCGGAGTTGGACTCCGATTCTGCAGATCCAGCCGAGGCACAAGGGGATAATCTGGTAGACCACCCCTGGGTTGAGTTTTAGGATGTTGCCCCTGGGGACGTGGACAAGGCCATGAGAGCTGTGAGTGCCTCCACATGTGTACTGGACCCGTGCCCCTCCTGGCTGGTTGCTAACAGCAGGGAGGTGACATGGGGCTGGATCCAGGCGGTTGTTACTGCCTCCCTTCGGGAGGGGGTCTTTCCCCCCGCACTTAAAGCGGCGGTGGTGAGACCCCTCCTGAAGAAACCATCTTTGGATCCAGCCGTTCTTAACAATTATCGTCCAGTCTCCAACCTCCCCTTTGTGGGGAAGGTTGTTGAGAAGGTGGTGGCCTTTCAGCTCCAGCGGTCCTTGGAGGAAGCTAGCTATCTTGACCCATTCCAGTCTGGCTTCAGGCCTGGCTACAGCACAGAAACCGCTTTGGTCGCATTGACCGATGACCTCTGGAGAGCCAGGGACGGAGGCCACGCCTCCATCCTGGTTCTCCTTGACCTCTCAGCGGCTTTCGATATCATCGACCATGGTATCCTTCTGCGACGACTGCGGGAGGTGGGGGTGGGAGGCACTGTTTTGCGGTGGTTCTCCTCTTACCTCTCGGACAGGTCACAGTCGGTGTTAGTTGGAGGGCAGAGATCGACCCCTAGGCCCCTAACATATGGGGTGCCGCAGGGTTCGGTCCTGTCCCCCCTACTTTTCAACATCTACATGAAACCGCTGGGCGAGATCATTCGGCGGCACAGGATAAAATACCACCAGTATGCGGATGATACCCAGTTGTATCTGTCCGCCCCGTGCCAACTCAATGAAGCGGTGGAAGTGATGAACCAGGGACTTGAAGCTGTTAGTGACTGGATGAGGGCTAACAAACTCGTGCTCAACCCAGATAAGACTGAGTGGCTGTTGTGTTTCCCTCCCACCAATTTGGCTAGTATTCCATCTCTCAGGCTGGGGGGTCAAACACTACGCCCCTCAGACAGGGTCCGCAACTTGGGAGTCCTCCTGGACCCACAGCTGACTTTCGAATATCACTTGTCAGCTGTGACCAGGGGGGCATTTGCCCAGGTTCGCCTGGTCCACCAGTTGCGCCCCTACCTGAACCGGGAGGCTCTCACAACAGTCACTCGTGCCCTTGTGACCTCTCGGCTGGAATACTGCAATGTGCTCTACATGGGGCTGCCCTTGAAGAGTATTCGGCGACTTCAGCTAGTCCAGAATGCGGCCGCGCGAGCGATTGTGGGTGCACCTCGTTTCACCCACATAACACCTATCCTCCGCGAGCTGCACTGGCTACCTGTCGATCTCCGGGTGCGCTTCAAGGTGCTACTTGCCACCCATAAAGCCCTCCATGGTAGTGGATCTGGATACTTGAGAGACCGCCTACTGCCAATTACCTCCACACGACCTATTAGATCTCACCGGTTAGGCCTCCTCCGAGTCCCATCTGCCGGTCAATGTCAACTGGCAACTACGTGGAGGAGAGCCTTCTCGGTGGCAGCTCCGACCCTGTGGAATGATCTCCCTGTGGAAATTCGTACCCTCACCACCCTCCAGACCTTCCGCACAGCCCTCAGAACCTGGCTATCCCGTCAGGCCTGGGGTTAAGACTACAACCCGCCTGAATAGTATGAATGTTGTGTTTTAATTATGTATTTGTCTTATATGTTAAAAGTTTGTCTCCCCCCCCCCTTTTTAAGTTGTAAGCCGCCCTGAGTCCCCCCAGGGAAAAGGGCGGCATATAAATAAACTTAAATCTAAATCTAAAGAAGATTAAACCTGAGATGGCTTCTAAGCAAAAATTTCCCGATCCTCTCCCCACGTCTAAAAGTACCAGGAGCTCACCAGCACCCTCTATTAAATTACAGTCATAACTTCCTCCTACTTCTGCAGGGGAGCCTCTGACAAGAGAAATCTTACAGAAAGAATTAATTGATGCCTTAAAAAATCATGCTGATACGATGGAAGTAAAAATTAAGGAAGAGATATCTGCTGCTAACAAATAAATGTTCGAAGAGCTTATGACATGTAATCAAGCGATTAGAGAGGATTTCCTGATGGCTTTGAATTCCCTATCAGGCTATGCACTCGGACTTGAAGAAAGGCTAGAAGATCTTAGTGACTCTAATATGAACTTGGTAATGAAGATGGATGTGGTTCAGCAAAAGGTCAGCGATGCAGAAAATGAAATCATAATGTTACAGTATAGACAAATGGAATTTGCCTTAAGGATAAGGGGCCTCCTGGAGAAAACGCAAGAAAACCTGAAACAGATTCTCTCTGAAGCCTTTGACCTGATGATGGGAAGGCCAGGAGGGAATTTTGACTGGCAAATCGAAAAGCTTTATTGTGTTAACTCCTGGCTTGCAAGACGAAAGCAACTACCAAGAGATATTGTGGTGTATTTTGCTACTAGAGATATGAGGAATACGATATTACAGGAGTCTTACAAAACTAAGCTTCAAATTGGGGGTCAGGAGGTGACTGTATTGAAGGAGATATCACCTAAAATGTTGAGATCTAGGAAAGACTACGCCTTTTTAGTCGAAGAGCTTAAAAATCGCCAGATACAGTTTAGATGGGACACGCTAGCTGGTATTGCATTCAGTTATCTTGGACAAAGATATCGTCTCAATTAAGTATGGAAGGCCCAAGATTGCTACAGCAACATATTGAAGTCTGGACATCCCCCCTTCTAGATCCAGAGAAAGAGAGCAAGAAGGACATGATAGACAGCAAACCACTCAAGCATCAACAAGTGTGGACCAACTTTCTCTCAGAGGTACAAGAAGCTAAGGGACAAAGACCAACCCGCGTGGTTACCAGGCGAATGGAACAGGAACTAAAAAAGCAACAAGCACAAGCCACCGTTCAAGAACCTACAGGTGTCACTTCAGAAGCAATGGGAGGAGCCAGGCCAAAGATTAAATTCCAAGATGTTCAGATGGCTCTTAAAAAGCTTCAGGGAGCTAAAGATGGCAACTAAGTTTCTAACTTGGAACATCAATGGCTTAAACTCCCCACAGAAAAGGAAGAAAATAAACCATTATCTTAAACAATTCAAGAATGATATAATTTGCTTGCAAGAAACTTCTATTAGATTAACTGATCAAAAATACCTGATCAATACAAGACTTGGACAACATTTTATAGCTTCTGCCACAGAGAAGAAAAATGGTATAGTCATTTATTTAAGGAAGGATTTGAAAGCTGAATTAATTGAAGCAGATTCCCATGGAAGATATATTGCAATAGATTTGGTATTAGAAGAGAAAAAGACACTGCTATTGGGAATATATGCTCCTAATCAACAAGATAAATTTTATAAAATGCTTCACACTAAATTAGTACATTGGGACTATAGATCCTGCATATTACTGGGTGATTGGAATGGCGTTATGGATACCAAGAAAGATAAGAAGGCTTTCCGCCAAAATACCCAAACACGAGCAAAACTACCTAAGTCCTTCTTCGACATGATAGAGGATTTTGAATTGAGAGATATCTGGCGAGAAAGGAATGCAGAAGAATGTGATTTTACCTTTTTTTCTGATAGACATCAATCCTTTTCCAGGATTGACTTCATATTAATAACCAATGATTTGCTTTCTAGGGTAAAGAAGACGAAGATATGCTCCAGAGCCTTATCAGATCACAATCCGGTTTGGATGGAGTTGGGGGCTGGGATTTGAGCAAGAAGATCTTGGAGACTGAATGAAAACTTCTTTAGATATGAGAAAAACATCAATGAATGTAAAAAGTTGTTAAAAGAATATTTTATTTTTAACATTAATAAGGGTACATCTATGGAAATGGTATGGGATGCAAGTAAAGCATATATGAGAAGAGTTTCTGATAAATATGAATAGACTACATAGATGCAAAGAGGGGAAAAGAGAACTCAACTTGAAAATGAAATTAGGAAGAGAGAGCAGGAGCTAATCTTAAAACCAGGAGACAAAAAGATCAAAGAAATAATCACATTATTAAAAGATCAGTTTAACATGTTGATGTCAGATCAGGTGGCTACTAATTTGCTATATGCAAAACACAACACTTTCTGCAATGCAAATAAATCTTGTAGATGGCTAGCATATCTGATCAGGAAAAAACAGAAGTCTTGTAATATATCGAAGTTACATTTTAAAGGGAAGGAAGTGTACCAACAGGAGGAGATTCAAAGGGTTTTTCGTGAATTCTTTATAGGATTGTACATGAATGATAAAATCCAAAGCTTAGATATAGATAGATACCTGAATAAAGAAAAAATACCCATAATTAAAGACGAGCAGAGGGAAAGACTGAATCAACCAATAACCTCGGGGGAAATTCTTCAGGTAATTAAACAGCTAAAAGCAGGGAAAGCACCGGGTACAGATGGCTTGACAGCAGCTTACTACAAAAATTTGCAATTAGAAATGGTAGAACCGCTTAAGGAATTATTTAATAAGATCCAAGTGGAAGGGAAGGTTCCCCCATCTTGGAAGACAGCCTTTGTATCTTTGATACCCAAAGAAGACCAAGATCTTACTCAACCAAAAAATTATAGACCTATATCATTACTTAATATAGATTACAAAATTTTCACTAAAATACTAGCGAATAGGTTAATGTTGGTTATTCAGCAATTGATTCATAATGATCAAACAGGTTTTATTCAAGGGAGACAAATGAGTACTAACGTAAGATTAATTCTCAATACATTAGAATACCTGGGGAAGAATAATCAAATCCCTGCTGCGCTTATATTTTTAGATGTTGAAAAAGCCTTTGATTGAGTGAATTGGCAATTCCTGCTGAAAATATTGCAAAAAATGCAAATAGGAGAGCACTTTCTAAAATCAATTAAAGCAATATATCAGGAACAAACATCCCAAACATAATTAATGGGAGTCTAACCGATTCATTTAATATTGAGAGAGGTACAAGGCAGGGTTGTCCCTTATCCCCACTATTGTTTATTATAACCTTGGAACTACTCTTGAATAAAATACAGGGTTCAGGGGACCTACAGGGAATCAGGATTAGGCAGCAAGAATATAGAGTACGTGCTTTTGCGGATGACTTGGTTATAACAGTTACCCAACCACAGGAATCTAGTAAGGTATTAATGAATATGATTAATCAATATGGTCAAGTGTGAGGATTTAAAATAAACTTAGGGAAAACAAAAATACTAGCTATAAATATGAATACTAAACAAAGGGAAGAACTAGAAGGAACGACAGGATGTGAAATAGTTAAAAAGATCAAACATTTAGGAGTTTATATCGCAACCTCAAACGGGAAGTTATATAGGTATAATTATGAACCACTATGGCATAGTATACAGACAGAGATGAAAAAATGGGAAAAATTAGTTATCTTTGCTGGGAAGAATAGCAGCAGTGAAAATGAATATTTTACCTAAATTTTTATTTCTTTTTCAAACATTACCAATACTTTAAAAAGATGCAAGCCTACTAGAATGGCAGAAGGGTATTAATAAATTTATATGGGTAGGGAAGAAGCCGAGAGTAAAACTAAAAATAATGCAAGATGTGCGTGAAAGAGGAGGCTTGAAATTACCCAATTACCCTATATTATGATGCAGTAGTTCTGTCTATAATTAGTGACTGGATTAATTTAACAGATGATAGAATACTTAATATTGAAGGGTATGATTTGCTATATGGTTGACATGCTTATTTGCTAAACAACAAAAAGGTGGATAAGAATTTTAAAAGTCATATTTTAAGGAATGCTCTACTACGGGTTTGGAAAAAATATCAATACAAATTAAACGATAAGATACCTATGTGGGCTATTCCCAGACATGCAATAGAAAATATGCATATAGTACAAAAACAGGATGTAACTACTTACAGACAGCTTCTTACTGCAGAAAGAGGTGTACTACAACTGAAACCCTTGGATGTACTAAAAAAGGAAAAGGTAATTAAGACATGGTTTCAGTACGGGCAGTTACAGGCTAGATGGAAAATAGATCAAAAATTGGCTTTATGCAAGTCGAGGATAATTTACTTAAACAAATTAGAGATCAAAGTCCAAAGCATATAAATAGATTATATAATGTACTAATAGAAATTGACTCAGAAACAGAACTAGTTAAAGACTGTATGATTAAATGGGCTCAAAATGTTGAAGAACCAATAATGCTGGATACATGGGAAAAGATATGGGTGAGAAATGTAAAATTTACACAGGCCCCAAATTTGAGAGAAAATTTTTATAAGATGTTTTATAGATGGCATTTAGATTCTAAAAAAATGGCCTCTATGTATCCAAACTTACAATCTAAATGCTGGAGATGTGAGTTTATGGATGCTACATATTTTCATATATGGTGGATTTGCAAAAAGGTTAAAGCATTTTGGATTAAAATATGGTGGATTATGCAAAATGTTCTTAAAAAAGGATAAAGTTTACCCCTCAGTTATTTTTGTTAGGCATAATTACTGATTGTACAGTTGTAGAGACTAATCTGATATTGCATTTAATAACTGCAGCTAGATTGTTGGTGGCGCAATATTGGAAGAAGGAAGATTTGCCTTTTATTCAAGAATGGACATTGAAAGTAACAAACCTAGCCGAGATGGCCAAAATATCTGCATATCTTTAGGACCATTCAAACGAGAGATACCAACTAGAGTGGAAAAGTTGGATTGATTATACTCAAAACAAATATGGAACTAAGAAACTCCAGATAGCTTATGATTAGAGATCAGGAATTATAAATTATCTAGAGTTAATCCAGCAAGGAGGAGCTAGAGTTCAATGGAAATACGTTGTTCACCATCTTTTTGGGGTTTTTCTTCTTAAATTGTACCTTAGATTCTCTTTGTTAAAGATTTATACCTGTATTGGTTCTGGGAAGTTGGTGGGAGGGGGAAGGTTGGAGGGGGTTGGGTGGGGAGGGTGGGGAGTGGGAACTAAACATTTGTAAAAGTTTGTGGGTTTTTTTCAAAAATGTTTAATAAAAAAAAGAAAAATATTATATAGACTAAAATTAGAAACATCATTAGTCACCGCAGTCTAGTTCATATATTTCATATTAAAACTACTTAGTGAAAAATCATTATTTTTCTCAAGTGTTGATCTTATTGATAGCTTGGTCAATGAGGTTTGCATCCAATGAGGATGGCATCTCAATAATTTAGGCAACCTTGGAGAAACCTGTGTGCAAAAATTAGTAGATAGGAAGATACCGAAAGAGTACTTCCTATTCTGTGTATAGCGGTTCTTGACAAATATTGGTGCAAGTTGATTTATGCCAACATCCAGATTATTCTGATTTTTAATGTCCTATAAAATTTAAGAGATTAAAAATAAGAGTGATTAACCTCATATTTGTACAGTGTAGACGCTGGAAAGTAGTGGCTGAAGGAACTGATAATTTGACATGAAGTACTTACTTTTTTACTGTTTTCCAGATATTTATTAAATGGGTTGGGTTGAAAGCCCACCTGAGATAATATATTTCACAATGAATGAGACTAGTTTTCTTGGAAATTCCATTTTGGAATTTGTACACAATGAATTAAAAATACAGGAAAAATACCTTACACAGCAGTCTGGGGAATGAAGATGGCAAATTAAATAATAATTATTATTGTTAAATTTATTTGCCACTTATCTTGTCATGGGCTACTCTAGGTGTCTTACAACTAAAAAAATAAAATAGAAAGGAAATTTAAACAAAGCAAAAGTAAATTAATAGAACAACAAAACAAGGAAAAAGAAAACAAAGAATATAAGAGTATATTTATGTTCTTTGTTGATATGCTTGATGTGGGCCCTTCAAATCATCTTATGGTGAACAGCCTTTCTCACATATTTGAAGTTATAGGCCTGTTCAGGTATTTCCCTGAATTGTCCACCACTGTGGTTTTGTGTTTTGGGCAAGTATCATGATTTTCCTTCCCCCTTCCCTTCCCTTCCCTTCCGTTCCTCTCCCTTCCCACTAATAAACAACATGTTCTTCCTACATTATTGGAGTATAGCTATTATGGCTCTCTTAAGGCTATCTGGATTATGTGGATTGATTGCTGCATTATCACATAACAAGATAGTAATATTAAGGCAGGCAAGCAAAAAGGATGGAAATTTGACTACTCATAGGCTTTGGTCATAGAATGAATTCAGGAATTGACTAGTACCAGAAGGCATCCCTGCTTAACCCCTTTCTGGAATTTTGAAAGCAGATTTTGTGAATTACATCTTATTCTTAGGGAGGAATTACCATAAGGTTTTTAATGGGGAAAATTAGCCACCAAATAATGGATGAATACTTAGGTTTATTACATAAAATTATTTTCAAATAGGATTCAAAAACATAACATAAATATTTAAAGTCTAAAAATGCCTCATATAAGGAAAACTGGGGTTTGTGAATGTATTTTCCTATTACATGGCATGAAACTAAAATTTGGTTACATGTTGAATATCCAAACCTGAAGACTATTCATCTCTTCATCTTCAAACTCCAGCCAATCTTTAATGTTTGATTTAGGTGTTTAGTGTGTGATTGTGTATGATTCTGTTCAATAAGATGATAATGGTAGTAAACTAGTGCAGCTGGATCATTTTTGCATAAATGTAAACAATTATTACTATAATTCAGAATATGGGCAATGTAATCTAATTCTTTGAGGCAAAACTCTTTATAGAGTACAAGTAGGAATCTGCATAAAAAGAAAGGCAATCGTGACAGCTCAGACTATATTTTTTTGCCCATGGATGCTTAGCCAAACTACCACTTACACTAGAGGTGGCCAATTTAGAAATGAGAACTAGAAAACTGTCATTATTTTATTTATTGCCATAAATTTATTTTGGCTTTATAAAAGAAAAATTGACATGAGGTTGTATTCACATAGGCTTTTGGCAAAGTTCCATACATTTATTGATTGGGAGCTGCCAAGGCACAAGGCAATCATTTGCCTAGTTGATTAGAAAATGGGAAACTGGGCAAATTATGTATGTATGTATGTATGTATGTATGTATGTATGTATATAAATAAGTAAATAAGTAAATAAGTAAATAAGTAAATAAGTAAATAAGTAAATAAGTAAATAAGTAAATAAAGTAAATAAAGTAAATAAACAAAATAAACAAAATAAACAAAATAAACAAAATAAACAAAATAAACAAAATAAACAAAATAAGTAAAATAAGTAAAATAAATAAATAAATAATAAAATAAATAAAATAAATAATAAAATAAAATAAATAAAGTCTTCTGCAAATCGTTAAACTTATAGAAACTCCACAAGCATCTGAACAGAAATCACAGAACAAAGGTTGAGTTAAAAATTCCAAATGGGAACCAGTTTTGAATGATGCTTATCTTTGTGGCTAGTTATTATGTTCTCCCATTTGTGCTTTTAAAAAGATAAATATTTAAATTTAAAAGTTAAAACTGCCCATGTACATCAGGGGAAACTGAAATGCAACTGAAAAGTTGTATTTTATTATTCTGCTATTTTATAAGACTTGCACTTAAAATAAATTCATACTATACTACTGAATTTCCCAGGCAGATTTCATGAATTTTATATTATTCTGCTCTATTCGCATATGTAATATACCTGTATATTACAACAGGTAGCTGCCAGCTAACAGAACAACAAATCATTCAACACGATTCCTTAGATGTTATGACCACTGATTAATTGAGAGAGTTCTACAAATTTGTGTTTCATCAATTTATTTATAGGTTGATTTTATAGTTTGATATGCTTTTAAAGTATTTTAGCTGCATTTTGACTGAGAGGAATTGTTACTAATTTTACAGAGCCTAGCGGCACACACAGATACAAAAACCTTACTGTGCTTTAATTTGGTTAGCCCTTGAGGTACTGGTTTGTAGAATTTTGATAATATAGAGCTTTGCTGTAAAGCTGACAATGATAGATATGAGTAAACTTTGATTTGTTTTTGTTGTTATAATTCTGATTAGTTTTATGATCAATGTATATCATACTTATTAAGCTGAAAAAACTTTTTTGTCCTTGGCTTTAACAGTCTGTGGGCTTCGAAATAACAGATCATTAGGATCATCAAGAATTACTGGAGGAGTATCATCTGTAGAATGGCCCTGGCAAGCCAGTCTCCAGAGAAACAAAATCCATCGTTGTGGTGCAACATTGATCAGCAACACATGGCTTCTGTCTGCAGCACATTGCTTCAGAGAGTAAGTTTTGAAATGAGAATAATTCTGATATATTTTAATTAATATGCTAAACAGCTTTGGTTAATGTCTAAAATTAAACAATTCAAAATACCTGTATTTTTTGGAATATAAGACGTTCCAGAGTATAAGATGCACATTAGTTTTTAGAGAGGAAAACAAGAAAAAAAATCTGCCTCTGCCAACCAGCATCCATAGTTATTAATCTGGCTAGAATCCTTGCAGCAAATAGCAAACAGCCTGGTCAGCTTCAGCATGTTATTGCAGCCTGATTCAGCATGAGCAGCTGATTGGCAGTTGGATCAGCCTCCTGTTCCAGGCTGCAGGTATCTCCACAACCCACCACTATCTCCATGTGTCACATTTTTGGCCTTAGGGCATCACATTTTTGGCTTCTGCATGTCGTGTTTTTGGCTACCGCATGTTCCGTTTTAGACTCGTTCCAGGCTGCCGGGATTGCCACCACATATCGCTGTCAATCGCCACCTCTGTGTGTTGTATTTTCAGGCAGTTCCAGGCGGTGGGGACCGGCAGTGGCGGCAATCCCCACCGCCTGGAACCTGGCTGAAAATGCAATGTGTTGAGGCGGCGATTGGCAGCAATGTGCTATGGCGTTCCCTGCAGCCTGGGATGGGTCTAAAATGGGGCGTGTAGAGGCCAAAAATGGCTGAAGAGTGGGGGACAGCAGGTGCGTGGGGCTTTGGCAACATTCGCTGTATAAGACGCACAGACATTTCCACCCACTTTTTGGGGAGGGGAGTGCATCTTATACTCCAAAAAATACAGTATATGACAATGGAGAAGGCTTGAAGAAGATGGCCTTCGCTAGAAACATATATTATGAGGCAAATGCAAAATTCTTAGAATTTTATTTGCCTTCTTGAGGGAATAACCATCTCCAGAGAAATGTCTTCACCTTTTCCCTTTCTGAAATATCTTTCCATAAACAACATTCTTTCTTCTTAGCATGTTGTCCTCTGAGTCTCTGCCTCAGAATACGGGGGGTAAAGAAAGTCTAAAGAAACCATAATAAGTCTTTGTTATTGCACACTGGATCTCTTATAAGCAGCCTTCTTGTGTTCCAGAAAATGTTGATTTAGGAATACATGGTTTGAGATTAAATGCTTATCATGACAGACATTGGGATCATGGGAAAGGAATAAGCAACAGTGGATACCAACCAGTTTTGGACTCTGAATGTTCATGACATGCAGCACATCTGTTTTAAAGTACTTCTGAATATTAGAATGTCTATTTGAATCTCTTGTATGAGAACAAATATAATGTACATCCATTCCTCTGGATTTATTATGCAAATATATTTTTCAGTAATATCTTTTTGGTAGAATTGTAGATAATTCACAGTGACATTTCTCTTTTTTGTTTGTTTTCAGAGCAAAAAGTCCACATAAATGGACAGTTAGCTTTGGAACCTATTTAAGACCTGCTCTAATGATACGGCTTGTCAAAACAATTATAATTCATGAAAAATATCGGAATACAGGCCATGAACATGATATTGCTGTTCTGCAGTTGACTAAAAGTGTAGACTTTACAAGGGCTATTCATCGAATTTGTCTCCCAGATTCAAATGAAAGGATTCCATATAATATTGATGCTGTGGTTACAGGATGGGGAGCACTTAGTAATGAGGGTAAGCATGCCAATTTAGAAGACTATTGTATTTTATACTAATCACGAATTATACATTTTAGATATAGAGAAAGAAAAAATTATTCTTTTTTGAATCAGGACAGATATTTGTCTATCATTTGCCAGCCTTATCTCTGGAGTATTCCATATATGTCCATATATCTATACTTATAATTTATTTCTTTTTTGTTTCAATAAAATGATATGCATATGGTTAAATTCTTAATATTCTTTTATTATTGAGACACCCTAGAGCAGTGATGACCTTTGTGCCATCGTGTGCCAAAAGCAGGGGGAGCACAGGGGGGTCGTGCATGGGCATGCCCACACTCATAATTCTATGCACGATGCCCCACGTTCATGTGCGTGAACCCCCCCCCTTCACATGTGCATGTGACCTCCTCCTTCCCTCCCACTTTTGGCATGTGATAGACCCATTTTTCACCCTCACCAGGTTCCAGAGGCTTTCTCGGAGCCTGGGGATGGTGAAAACGGCCTCATCCACCCCCAGGAGGATCTCTGGAGGCTCTTTGCTATCTCCCAGATTGTGATGGGGGTGATCTGAGCAGCCTGATCTTGGAAGTGGTGGCTGTGGCCGATGGGCTTGGCCCTGGGCTCTCACTCCGCCTACCCAGGAAACAGAGCCCAGGGAGGTACATAATGGCTGTTTTGGAGGCAACGGACCCAGAACCTTCCACTTGCACCTGCAGCAGCAGTGCCTGCCACTCCCTGCTGCCTTCTGTGGCAATGGAGGGAACCTCTCCTCTCGATGCAGCAGCCGTAGTCGCACGGTACTGGCCCAATGTGTCATAACCTCCCCATTGGACCAAGGGCAACTCACCTGCACCGGGAGGCCTCCCTGGGTCTCACTGGTGATGGGTGGTCAGTTACGGGCACTCCTCCAGCCCAGGCACATGCCTTTGAGGCTTTGGGGCTTCCAGAGCAGCCCATGTGGCTCTCGCTGTGCCTCAGCTGGTGGAGTGTCCACAACCACCCACCCATCACCAGGGGGAACGCCAGCACTGCCAGGAGTCTTCCAGCGCAGGTGAGCCACACTTGACTGGGCAGGGTGGTCACAAAGCTTCGGGCCCAGAGTGAGCCAGCATGGCTACCCCACTGAGAGGAGTTCTTGCCTCCGAAGGCAGTGGGAAGCAGTGGGCAGTGCTGCTGTGGGTGGACAGCGCTGGGCATCAAGGAGTGCTGTCCCTGCCCAGTTTGCAGCAGCACTGAGAAAGCCACAAGCCTAAAGGCACCCTCGCTCCAGTGTGCAAGCTGGGATCTCCTTGCTCCTTGGCTGGGACCCGCTGGATACTGACCACCACAATGGAGCCCCCCCCCCAGCTTGCTCTTTCAAAAGCCAGGCAGGGGATGAAGGCACTGCAGTCCTCCGCCGCACCATGATGGGAAAATGCTGCCCCTGCAACTTCCAGAGGAAAGCCTCCGGAGGGCAAAATATGGCTGAAAATGAAGGCCAAAGTCAACTGGCGTGTGTGGGAGCTGCCAGGGCAACGCCTTGTGTGCCCTAACAAATGGCTCCGTGTGCCACCTGTGGCATGCGTGCCATAGGTTTGCCATCATGGCCCTAGAATATTGGATATAAAGAAGAGAGAAAAAAGTGAATATTCTGTCAATAAACCTTTGACAGTTTAGGATATCAGTGTTATGAGTGTGCTGTCCCAACAGCATATAGCTAATGTAGGAATTAAGAACTGTCTCCTTTAAGAAACTACCTCATGGGAAATGTAACTACTTTATGAGAAATGTAGGCAGAACTGCCTTGTGGGGATGTAGTTCCATAACATGTGACCACATCTGTGTTCCCTGATTGGGCAGCGGGATACTCTACCCGGGAAAAGTGATTTATTACTGGTCACTCTCTGAATCGCCCTTTATCTACCAGAAAGCAGCCTTGCACCAGCAGCATGGGTTAGAGAAAATTAATGTCTTTTTACATCACATAATGGAACCAGATTAAAGAAGTCAGAAGAATCTTAACAATGACCTGTAAGTTTTGCTATTAAGAATGCCTGATAATAAATTTGATCTGAAAGAGATTCCTACGCGTGGAATTAACTGGCTGCCCGAGCGAGACCTCATTGCCTGGGACAGAACAATGAGTATTACGATTATTTGGCTTTTTTATTCAAAGATAAGTATAGCATTGGAAAGGAAGAGATCTTTGATAAAGTATACCACTATTTGCTTCTGATTTCATGTTTATATGTATAGTGTGGAGAGCCTAGTTCATAGGCATTTTCCCAAGTTAGTATTCATATTTAGTTACATGTGTATTTCATGGACATATGTGCAGGCAGTTTTAAGTATAATATTTTTGCAAATATGTTATCTTGTACCTGTTCCCCAAATAATTAATGTAGGTAAGAAAATTAGTTGCAGGGAGATAGAAAACAAATGAGACTAAGGAAGGTGAAAAATATTGTAAAAATTGAGAGAGAGAAAGCAAGTGATGACAGGAATTAACAGAGAAAGATTAATGCAGAAGAAACCATTACAAGGCAACAAGAATTAGATTGGCATCCAGAAAGAGTATTAAGTTGGCTGTCCAGACATTGATTTATTCTTACCTTTTCTATATCATTGTGCAAGAATGTAAACATTAATTAGCCATCTTAAACTTGCCAAGGTTTCACTTAATGAGGAGGGGATAGGAGGCTTTCCTTTCTTGAAATAGCATGAAACTGTTCCACCAGTTTTCAGCAATAATAGCTTAGAGTACAGCAAGATTTTGTGATTATGGGGATACATGCTACTGAACCTTTTATATTTGGAAATTTGGAGAAGCTGTTTAAATATAAAAATATGGAAGCAGGCAAACTCAAACCTTCACAAACCTACCCAAATCCATCTGTATATCAGCAATCAATATGGCTCCACATATTTGAAGATACAGATAGTCCTTGAGGTATGACCGGGCATTTAATAAACGCTAGACATTAAAACAGAAAAACATAAATATCCTGCAAAAACTACATCTAACCTCATTTCAAAGTTATAATGGCTGCAGTGACCATGTAATCCTTTGCCTTTATGACTAATCATAGAGACCCTGCAGTACTCCCCGCTTCTCTCCACCATCCTACCTTGTTGGGACTCTGCAACTCTTGGGCCTGTTCTCCACACACCCATCATCCATCACACTTAACCTTTTGAAGATTTCTGGACATCCATCCATGAACTGTAGCCACATCCATGAATTGCTGCCACTTCTGGAATTGCATAATGTGATCAGATGATAAATCAATCCATTTTGCTGACTTAACATGGTTTGTATAGCATTACAGAAGCTCTCTGCAGCTTTCAGGAACTTCTACAGCTGTGGGAAGACCTCAGACACCATGTGACAGGGACCCAAAAACAACTGCCATTTTGAAGGCTGGACAAAATGGCAATTGCTTCTGGAATTGCTCAGGCAGCTGTGCACTGAAGTGATCTATTACATCACTCTGGAAGACCTTGGAACTCTTCAAAAGATAAGTGAGGAGATGGTATTTGGCTTGGTGGGGTGAGAATCAAGCCTAAGGCTTGGAAAGACTCAGTAGGGAATGGGATCCAAAGGATAGGAGGTAGAGTATTGGGCATCTCAGTAGTGGGAAGGGCTTGGAAGGACCAAGAGCCTCCCCTCCCCTACATTCCTACCGAAGGCATCCCATGCTTTGCTTAATGTTTACCATTTAATAATTCATTGGAGAGAGCAGGGATGAGAGGGGTCATTCGATAAGACACTTAACAACTTTTGCAACATGCAACTGTAATGGTCAGGCTCCATTACAGTTGTATCTCGAGGACTACCTGTATATGTAATGCTTATGTTTCAATCACTCATTCAGCAATAATTTAAAGTTAGAATGGTGCTGGATAAAGGGGATTTATGACCAGTGCAGTTTTAACTCTTGCAGTGTTCCCATGACACATGCTCACATTCCAGACAGTCCAAGTCCAGCTTGTGATTGTGACATTGCAGTGAGTCATGATCATGTGATTGTGGTTAGTTACTACTCATCCAAAGGTGGGCTTCTACTAGTTCACCCTGCATCGAGCCCCTGTACGCACAAGCAAACTGATAGTAAAATAAATTTCAACCCTCCATTGTACTCATCCTTTCCTTTCTAATATCTTTTAAAGAGAAAATTCTGCTATCTTCTCCTAATCTTTATTCAGTACATATATTTTTCTAACAAAAAATCCTATTTAGCGCTTAGAATAATAATTTATTTAATACTGTCACTGTTAACAGGAAATTATAGATATTCTTTGATTGGGTAACATGCTTAACCATAGAAAATTAGATTCAGATTAAAAAATTGAGTGTGACAACAGTAAGGAGATAGTATGAAAATATGTATTAATATGTTGGTGGGCTTGGGCCTCTGATGGGGCATATAAAGCTGGAGGTGGTTAGTTGAGTGAGAGACAAAAGTCCCCATACCATCCATAATCTTAGTTTTGAACTTTTATTTGATATTGTACTTTGTTATTAATTTTAATGCTTTTATAGTTATGCTTTTTTTATACCACTGTAAATCACCCAGAGTCACTGGTAATACATGAATTATATAAATTTAACAAACAAGCAAATACTGTATGTGCCAAATAGGTTGTTTTATGCCTTTCCTGTGCTAGTGCAAATAATCTGGGAGAATAACTTGATATTTCTATTCAGGTGAAACCCCTAATGTCCTCCAGGAAGCAACAGTAAAGCTCATAGACACCAAAGTTTGTAATAGAAGGGAAGTGTACAATGGGGCAATAAAACCTGGAATGATATGTGCTGGATATCTTGAAGGAGGAATTGATTCCTGTCAGGTATGTTTACATCTTATCTCAACCAGTGGGCTAAAAATGATCCAGTGTTATTCAATTTATTAATCCAAGTACTCCAATTTTGTACAATACTAATTATCTTGAATCTGTCAAAATTAGTCTTATCTTCTAGTCTTTACAAAAAAAACTCTGAACCACAGTGCGCATATTCTCCCCCCCTCTCTCTACATACAAAAACACACACAGAGAGAGAGAGAGAGAGAGAGAGAGAGAGAGAGAGAGAGAGAGAGAGAGAGAGAGAGAGAGAGAGAGAGAGAGAGAGAGAGAGAGAGAGAGAGATGTTTGCCCATCGGACCTTGACATCTAACAGGTTGTGGGCTGTCTACAATGTGTATAGATATATCTCAATACATCACATTTGTATTGAGCAATATTTAATGAGATTTGAGATTTAGAGACTGTCCAACTCAAGAATGGATCTGGGCAACTTACACTTAAAAAACAGAAAACAATAAAAAGAAATTCCTGTGTTAGAGATAAACATTGTACCTCCAGGCCTG
Organism: Thamnophis elegans; assembly: GCF_009769535.1. Classification (NCBI taxonomy): domain Eukaryota; kingdom Metazoa; phylum Chordata; class Lepidosauria; order Squamata; family Natricidae; genus Thamnophis; species Thamnophis elegans. Next base: position 84,982,445 of record NC_045558.1, on the reverse strand, counting down.
GGAAAAGAGCTACATTTGTAATGAGATCTGGAACATTATCAAGATGGAAGCCTGTGAATCTCTGGGGTGATACATTCCAGACAACAGGTGCTATGATAAAGAAATAATACTTTGGCCCCAATACATGACATTATTTGATCAAGGGAACCTGAAGCACATTGATCCCGTACTTGTGGATCAGTAGTGTCATATGGCAATACTCAGGCTGGAATGCACAACTTGGCCCCGCCAACTCACTGCAGCCAACTTGCAATAACCAACTTGTTGTGGCCAACTTGTCACGGCCAACTTGCCATGGGCAAGTCATGACCAGCTCACCACAGGACAACTCACTATGAAACAATTCAACAATTGAATTTTAAGTATTTAAAATAATTTTAAAAATTGTTTTAATTTTTGTCATTTATATTTCATTTTGTCTCTTTTTTACATTCATTCTTTAAAGTTTCTATTCCACCATTTTTTCAATATTAGTGTAATTCTTTTCCTGGGGCGAATTGACTATGGTCAGTCACCTGCACCAAGTTGGCTGCACTGTGTTGTCCTAGGACCTAGACCCTACTCAGATATGCCCAACATTGCCTACACTGCTGTATTTAGGACTAGCTGTAGCTTTCAAACAGTATTAAGGGACAATCGCATATAAAACATATTGCAGTAGTCCAACTGTAAGTGGACTAAGACAAGTACAACCTGCATGGTAAAGGATTCTTTCAAAATGGAAAATATATCCTATCATTAACCATTCTTCAACATTTTGTGTGGTTGGAACAAACAATGCAGTGAATGACTCTTTCTTTATTTCTATATAAAGATCTCATCCAAAAATTTATCATGCTTGAAAGTATGTCAGGCCCTTGAATTCAACCTCTACATCCTCACAGCATTCAATGTTGGGATATTGATAGGTAGTCCTCATTTAGTAATATTAATTGGGACTGAAAACTCCTTGTTATGTGATATGGTTGTAAGTAAAAAAATCATATGACTGCATCTCTTAGTGATGGCAGTCCCAATAATCCCAGTTACTGCTATTAACTTACAAACAAGCATTTACAAACTTCTCCATTACCAGGATTTGGTCAAATTATGCCCTTGAAGTTAACTGCCCATAGTTTAAGAACTACTGGTCTAAGCAAAGCCCACCACAAATTTTGCAGCTCTAGCTTAGCCAGAGCTGCAAATGCTGCAAAAATGGTGCCCACAGATGTCTGCCCAACATGTGACAGAACATTTCGTGCCTGTATGGGCCTTACCAGCTACCTGCGGACACATTGTGCACAGTCCACAACCTGTTAAATATCAAGGTCCTCTTCAAACACAATGGACGAACATCACCACAAATTTTAAGAGGTTTCCATCTTTGCAATCAGATCTAAGGCTTCCAACAGAATTGCCAATTAGAAAAACTCCCACATAATTTGAGGAAGAATAATTCCTCTAAAGGCTATTGAGAGCCATATTCAAATGTAGTTGTTGTTATTGCAGCTGTTATAATCAGCATTCAAGGAGGAGTACACAAATTTAACTATTTTAGACAATCATGACACCTTGTCATATTGGATTTTTGGATTGGATTGTTGTTAATGACAGTTCCAAAGATTATTTAGGGATATCTAGCTTTGGAAATTATATGTGCTGCTTGTCCTCTTTTGTATACAGTTCACAATACAAATAATAGTTTTTAGGTATGCAGTATCTCCTTTGGCTCAAACAAAATTCATGGTTCTTTCTCAGGATTGATTGAAAAATCATCAGATAATTATGGCTATAACTTTTTTGCTTTTGTAAAATGCATAAAATTGGGATAAAAAAGCAAGTTGAAAAACACAAAATTAGTTTTAATGTCACATTAACATTTAATAAACATAAATTCTGGCTATTTAAATAGTTATTCTTTTTGATTTAAATTAAAAATAATTTTCCCTCCACTAGGGTGACTCCGGGGGTCCACTGATGGCAATTGATTCAAGACAAATGTGGTATCTTGTTGGCATTGTGAGTTGGGGGGATGAATGTGGAAAACCAAATAAGCCTGGTGTCTACACACGAGTAATTTACTATCGAGACTGGATTACTAAATATACTGGGCTTTGATATAATAAATATAAAAAGCATCACATGTTTGAAGCTGTATAGATGACATCTAGGTGGTACAAAGGACTATGATTTTATATAAGAGTATTTGTGTTATTTCATAAGTCATTAATAAAACTAGCATGTTTTAAAAACTAAAAAATAATTTATTTGGACTGTTAAACCAAAGCACCTATTATAAAATGTGCATTCCCAGCAAAAAGATTGTAAATTTGCTTCCACATAGACTGAATAATTTCGTTTACTTTCCAACTGTTCTGTTTTCCTTTGCCTTCAGAGACATTAGTGAAAGAGAGTCTAAGTCTTTAAAAGATTGGGCATTATTCTTAACTATTAAGCAGCTAGATGTCAGCAACAGTCCTTGGTAAGTTTGAAGTGGGCTGTGCAAAGCATTCATTTTTAGACAGATGCATATTAAGATTTCTGGGCCTATCTCACAGAAAGTGAGAAATAGAAATATCTCATTGCTAGGCATACCTAAGAGCTGAGGTGGTATTCTGCTGGTTTGTTAATTTTTTTGTGCAGTTCAGAGAACTGGCGAATTCCACCACTGGTTGGCCCCACCCCTCCCCGCTCCTCCCAGTCACTCCTTATCTCACCTGTGGCATAACTGCTGTTACTCTCTGTTTCCCTCGCTCGCTCGCTTGCCTTGACCATGTGGTCCCCACACACAGCCTACCTTTCTCCCTCAGGTATCTGCCTTCCCTGATCTCCAGTCCTTGCTCAGCTTTCTCCTCCATGCCCTGGCCTACCTTTCTGCTGCCTGAACTGCCTGCCTACGCCTTCCCCAATCTTCCCAGGTCCCTCCTCCCCAGTGTGCTACTATTCTGCTCCATTTCTGACACTCGTGCCTTCCCTGATCTCTGCAGGTTCCTCCCCAACATGCCCTACCTTTCTGCTCCATTTCTGTCATCTACCCGCACCTTACCAGATCTCTATAGATCCCCCCCCAGCGCGCCCTACCTTTCTGCCACCTATGCCTTCCCAGATCTCCATAGATTTCCCCCAGCATGTCCTATCTTTCTGCTGCCTGAACTGCCTGCCTGTGCCTTACCCGATCACAGCTCCCACCCCCCACAATTGAGGGCTACCTTTCAATAAAGCCATCCTATGGAATCATTACTTGTTTTTCAGAATATGTCCTACTTGGCTTAAGTTCAAGCTGAACCCAATATTGAACCTAATTCATATATTCTACCTATGTATTTCATTGGATGACTTCTTAGATTATTTTGGACTATATCTTTTTGTTGGACCCTAATCCCCCTTAGTCTTAAAAATTTACCATACTAATGAAGTCCTTTTAGTTGCAAAGCATAATCTGAAAATATGTTTTATTATTGACAAAGCTTCAACAATCTCTTGCAAACCAGTTGTTATACTTTTCTTAAAAGTTGAGGACTCGGTTATCTCACCAACAATTTTCGTTGAGCTAGTTGAATTGGAAAAACAAGATGCAGAGATAACATGTTTTTTAGTTATGGAAAGTTTAAATAATGTTGGGCTTAAGAAGAATTACCTAGAAAAATTTTTAATAGGATTTTGCTCTGATGGTGCCAGCGTTATGCTTGGGAGAAAATCTGGAGTGAGCACTAGGATAGCAAGAGTTTCCAAACATAATAATGTGGCATTGCTTAAACCATCACCTCCAACTTGTTTTAGATGATTTGATAAAGGAAATAAAGCAAGCAAATCATTCTAAAATATTTATTGATAAGATATATACTATTTTCATCCATCCAATAAGAAAAATATACTATTTTTTATAAATCCAGTAAGAATTTACTAAAATATCCAAACAATTTGGAATTGAAATTAAGATTGGTAGGTAGTTTTAAGACCAAGATGGGCTGCCTATAGTTTAAGGTCAACCCTAGCTGTGTGGCATGCTTATCCAGCGCTACATCAATATTTTCATTCAAATGTCCATCTTGAAAATATATATTTTATGATTGATTTGACATTCTAAATGAAATTTCTCTTCTTTCAAATGCATTGCAAGCAAGAAAAGTAGATATAATAAAGGCTGAGAACTTGTGATAAGATCTATTAAAGCATTTGAAATGCTTAGAAAAAAGGTATATATGAAAAAAAGTTGATGAATTATTTCAGAAACTTTCAAAAATATAAAATTTGTAGAAAATCTCCATTTGTTGGGCTTCCTTGGGAAAGACTTTTAGAAAACATCATAACTAATTTGAATAAAAGACTAAACGGATTATGATCAATTAAAAACAGATTGTAGCCAATTTCAAGACTGGAATAAATTACAATTTCTCTACATTTTGGGGGGGATGGGGAGCCAGATTCCTGGAATATCGAAGAAGTAGTAGTTCCATGGAAAGCAGCTGAAGAACAATTGCTCCTATTTAGTGACATTTTAAATTACCAAGTTGATATTAATGATTATTGATATTTTGTAGAAAATGTTTTTAAAAATTTCCAGACAGTATTCAAAAAGCTAAAAATATTAGCAGCACAATCGCTGTAAGTTCAGCAGAAGCAGAAAGGGTTTTTTCGAAAATGAAAAACCCCTTTCAGAGAAGAGAAATTGCCTGTTTCCAATATAACAAAACTAATGACTATTAGTCTAATTAGCCTACCTCTAAAAGAATGGGACTCTATTCCTACAGTCAAAAAATGGTTAAGAGTAAATCACACAGCCAATGAAGATCAAGTAAAACTGAAGAAAAGTACAAGTGAGGATGCCAAACAAACAGCAATTTGGAAATACCTTAACTAACAGTTTTATTGTTTTTTGTCAAGTATTTAATAGTTTTTCATTAATATTGTATAACTCTTTCTTGTAACAAAATCTAGTTTGTGTACTTCCTTTATTGTTCTTATTTAAGTATTAAATGCATGAAATAATAAACTACCTTTTGGTATATCTTTTTTATATTTAAAACAGTCATTAGGGCAAAAAAATGATGTTGAGTTGGCCATGCCCATCCAGTCACATGAGCACCTAGCCACGCTCACCCAACCAGTCATTAGGACAGACAACCAGTTGTTATTTAAATCCACCACTGCCTAATAGGTCATTATTCAAATATAAAATAGAATTGCTTTCCACTAAGAAATATGTAAATATTGCTGTAGCTTTTCTTCCCGGGACCCCTCATTATTCTATTATATCAGAAATATAATGCATTTATTAGTCTTTCCATCTATGGGAATAGCAAATGTTAATTTTGATGGTGATGGTAGTGGTGGTGCCATGGTAGTGTCCAAAACTCCTGAATTGTTTTCTGACATTCTCCAGCAAAATATTCTGGGAAGAGAAAATAGAGAAATTTCTTTATGAAAACATGCATAGCAGTCAAACAGCACTATGCCTATTTAGTAAATTTGTAGAACTGTCCTTTTCAAAGCTCCCCCTTATGAATATACTATATTTTTATTATAACAATTTATTGAAAATTCTGTCATCTATGTTTTCTACCATCAAATCTTCAAAAATAAAAGCCAAGCAGGGATGTTGGCTGACTTCTAAAATCAAGCAGAGTTGGGCCTGATTAGTATTTAGATGATAGACCACTTTCCAGAATGGCAGGACAGACTGGAAGTTGAAAAAAAAATCTGGAAGAAGAGAGTAGCAGTAACTTCTGCATTGCTGCCAAGAATGTTACATCAATGGAATTGAATTTGACATGAGAAGTTATTATGAAAATATTTGTTAGGTAAGCTCCCCGTTGGGAGAGCGAGTGCATTCAGAGAAGCGTTGTGAGAGTTGTGTTGGAGAACACACAAACCAGCATACAGAGACACTGCAGTTTAAATAGGCTTTTACTTTCATGGAAATAGAGGTATCAGAGTCCATCAAACAATCCAAGTCATACACGGATAAGATAGTCAGTCATCAATGTCTTTCAGTTAAGGGATAATCCAAATAACATAGTCCATAATCATACAAACAGTCTGGTACTCAAAGTTTGTTAGCAGTTGCAAAACATACAATAGCTCATGGCACTTTCTAACAGCCAGCTTCCAAAACACTCAGATCAGATCACTCAGCATCTAACAAACAGAGAGCTAACAGTCACTCTCGCTCCCTCTTATGGCTGATTGAGGAAACAGCAATCAATCACATTTTACAGTATGATTTAAAGAAACAGGTATAGCATTGTTACATGATTTATATATTGCCAACCCAACCGTTAGATTATATTCCTAACAATATTAATCTTTCTGAAGGATGATGAAAGGATTTGTTACTGCATAATAAATGTTTGTACCCTCATTCACTTTTCTACCCAATTTTTCTACTCCCAACAATTCAAATTCTTTTTATATATGTATTGATTTATAAAAGGAAGGTGTTGTTTTGGCCTGTTTGAAGGCGCCTGTTTTTAAAAAAAATTGAAATCAGAATAGAGCTGGAAGGGACTTTGAATGTCTTCTAGTCCAACCCGCTACTCAAGCAGGAGACCCTATGGAGATTCTCAATCATCCAGGTCATGGTTATCCCACAGGTGCTTTTCCAAGACAACTAGACCTGATTTGAAAAAAAAATTTTTTTGCTTCTCATCCAAGAAGCTTCTTTGTTCAAACAGACTGGAGGAGAATGGAAGGATTCATTTTCTTTGCAGTCACTAGTTGTTAGCAGTCCAGTTATCTTCTGGAAAAGCACCTTTGGGATATATCAATGAAAATTCATTTTCTGCATTGATGCTCAGATTTCCTTCCCAAAACTAAAAGTGCAGTCATTGACGAACATGATGAAAGATTTCATTACCACAATGGAAAATTGATATCAGGACAACTAGAATCCATCAATACTGGTTGACTATTGTTGGACACTTCAGCAAGATGCATCAGACACTGAATTATTTTGTTGGACAATGCAGCGATGCAGGGCCCCCTGAAAATCAGTAACAAAACACTTTCAGCCCTGTTAAACTCATGCAGCATATTGGAAACCTTATGTGATTAAATTAATTTCATATTTTTCAAGAATCCTGCATAATACAGTCACTCTGAAATTATATTTGTGTTCAGTTTGAAGAATTCTCATAGTCACAATTTTTCAGGAAACAAAACTGTTCAAAAACTTTATTGTCCAAAGTTACCAATGTATTTTACAGCACAATTTTTATACCTCCCTCACATCCTTGCTTATATCCTTGCACCCTGTTGCACCTATGCAATCTCCCTGTGGGTGTGTGGTGCAAATTGGGGAGGATGCAGAGTGGATGGTACTGTACAAGTATAAGAAGGCTAGGTAGGTTTTGCAGGTGGAAAAGACTTACTCCAAGCAACTTGTGATCTTCCCTGCCAACCTTCCTATTGCTGCCTCTACCTGCTGGCTTCCCACAAGCAAAGACTTTGTATGTTTGGAAACTGGCAGGAAATAAGGGCTTAGTTAGTGTGGGAAGCTGTCAGAGAATGTGGAAATTGACAGTCACATGACCATGACTGACAATGGTGATGCTCTAATTTTGTCAAATGTCATAATGGATAATGGATCCTGGGGGATTCCTGGCATTCTGAAGGTTAGCCAATTTGAGTTATTTTGATTCTGAAACTGTTGTTTTACAATACTCCATTTCATCCAATTGAGGGTTACAAAAGGAATTGTATGACACAAAATGGAAGACACAATAGTTAGTAATATATAGATTGCTTATTTTATCAAGTTTACCTGGAAAGGATTTTGTAATGCTATATATAAATGTAATTTATATAACCTATCAATCTAAGTAGTGTTCTTCATATAGTGTAGTGAAAATGTGTTACTGTAGTGTCTCTTATTTAATATGTGATATGTATAAGTATAATCTTTATTGTCATTGTTCTTAAATACAACAAAATTGATTATGTATGTACTATTATTATTGTTGGGGGAAAAATCAGGTCGACTTCCAAGCCAGGAGAAAGACTCTGAAATAAAATGGAGGCAGGAAAGAAGGTATCTGTTTATTTGGTAACCAGAACTTCAGTGACAGCATGTTTCTGGGGTGGCTGACAAAATGGAGTTGAGAGTAGGCAGACTTTTATACATTCTTTGGGCTTTATGATTGAGATGTCTGTTCTATGGAAGAATATGTCCTTTAGTGTTTTAATGGCTGTTGACAGTTTCCTATAGGGTCATATGGGGTCATAGCTGGCTCTATAGGCAAAAGAGGAAATGCAAACTCCAGGTTTTTTATTTACCTGAGCTAATCTTGTCAAGTTCAGCTCCTTACCTATTCTATTGTTTATTTGGAGTTTCTGGCTGCTCCTTGCTTATGAATAGAGGCCAGTTTCTGAATGGATAAAAAAATCCATTCCTAAAGACTAGCCTCTTCAGGTTTCAACTTGAGACTGTTTTCCTGTACCAGGAATACTGAGGCTGATTTTTGTCTTTAAGAAGGTGTCTCTCCTCTCCTCCTTCAGGGGAAATATTCTATTCCGCCTCTTTTTAATATTAAGAATAAAGAATATTTTATTATGGGGAGGGGGGGCTTTCCTATATTATTAAATTGTATCTAATACAAAAGTAATATTTCTAATACAATTAAATTATGTTTAAAATTTATTTAATACCTTTTAAATGATGTATAAATAATAGTATGCTCATTGTAATTTGGTTTATTGTAGTAAAGTGTTTTAGTGATTTGTCAGTGCAAAACAGCTTGTATTATTACATAATGAACTGTTTAAAATCTCATAAAATATCAGTAACCGAATATCTAATTGTGTAGAGGCTCCTACAAATCAAATTACAAAATATAAGAGTGCAGTTAAAGTGGTATAGGTGCTAAATATACAAGGCTATAAAAGTGTGGAAAGATTTGCTTGGATTCTTTTAAGTGCTATTATCTAGAACACAGGGTAGTTTTCAGGACTCAGATCCCCATTCTGCAGAACAAATTATGCTCATCCATGTCAAGCTTTATATGAGCAACAGTGAGCCAGATGTTATTCATTGCTACAGCATAAAAGCACAAAACCTACCAGGCCAGGAAAAATGGTTAAGATTTTTTTTTTTTGGGGGGGGGGGGAGAGCTTTTGTATGACTAGCTCTTTATTTACTGCTAACGGGGTTTATCCCCATATTATTAAGCATTACCAACGGAACCCAATACATCTTAGGGAAGAGTCTTAAGGGCAGCTTAATAAAGAATCATAGAATCATATTCAAGTATAATTTAGATAGATTTTGAATCTACATTCAGAGCATTTTTCCAAATTTCGCAGAGGAAAAAATTCGAACGACTATCGGAACAGTTGCTGAACGTTCCAGTGCAACTGGAACGCTTCAGTATTATGAATGTTTCTAAAAAGGAATAGGTTGGGATTGCTATAACACTGTCACTTTTCTCTAGTCTAGAGACCGAATATAAATGACTGAAAAGCTATCCTGTCACCTGATAGGTGGCCGCGAGGGTGTGCGACGTTGACGCACCCTGGCTACCAGGGGCGCCCGCTAGAGGCGGGAAGAGACTTCCCGCTCTGAGCAGGATTGGCCGGCGCTATGTGACGGGCTCGGCCACCTCCATCCGGGGCAGAGGAGGGCCGCTATCTTTCCCCGCCTCCGCCTATGCCGGCTCCGTAAGGCTAATTCCTGTTTTCCTCCCCACTCTTTGAGCTGTCTGCCAGTTTGCCTGCGTGCTCGCCATTCTTTCGAAGCAACCACGGTGAAGAGGAAGAGGCAGTTGGAAGCCGAGGCGGGCGGCCACAACGGGTGAGGATATGAGAGGCGGAAGAAGCTGTCGGCCGCTTTTGCGTCGCGGTCTCGGGTGAGGCAGTTCAGAGAGGCCCGGCAGCCAGACGGCTCCCGGGGCCTTAGATTGACGGCTGCTGGCTTCAGAAGCTCGCATCTCGCCTTCCTCGTGTCTCCCACGGGATGAAGGGTGCAGGCTGCCTTCGTGCGTGCGCGAGACCCACTGGGGAATCCCGCTGGAGACACCGAGTGGGACGCAGGACTTGAGGCCTTGGGTGGCCTTTGCCCCTCCCTTCTTCCCTCCCTCCCTCCTCCGAAGGGAAGAAAAAGGAAAAGAAACGCCTCAGTACTAGGTATCGTCCATAACGATGCACAGGCAGGGAAATACTCCAGCGAGATAGGTAATATTGGACAGTAATCGGCGTAGCGTGTATGGATTAACGCGTGCGCCGCAGCGCTGACCTTAACTGTCATTCCCTCCCAGCTCTGACCCCACGTGCACTCCAGATTTTCGCTCGTTCAGATTGAAACAATGCACGTGGCTATGAAAGGAAAATCCATATTACAGAGTGATGCCATTCTTCCAATGGAAAGACGTCGCTCGATTATGCATGTTCAGATCAATTCTGTGAAGATTTATGAGTCTATTTTATTTATTTTTCTGTATTCCCGAAGATTATCACTGTCATACTCAGTACTTTGAACTTTCTAGTTATCTAACTTAATAATTTATTATTGTAATATTGGATCTAGGTACCATCAAGTCCCAGCAAATTATTTGAAACATGAAAGACAAGATAGAAAAAAGAAGAAACATAAGGAAGGATAGAGGTGGCCAGATAACAAAGGGTAGGGGGAACAAAAGAAAACAATGTAGGTTAAAAGGAGATTCCAGTCACCTCACCTTTAAAAGTCTTTAAATTAAACAAAGTTTCTCAATAGAAGATTTTAGCAACATAGGGTGAGAGTAGGATTTATCTAAAAAGCATTAAGATAATAACATTTATAGCAAATTATTTGTCTATTTGCTTTTGGCTTCCGGATGGGGTGGTTGAAGCAGTGTAGTATTAAATGGAGTAATTAAACTGCAATACTGGTTAAAGAGAGTTAACAAAAATACGTAATGCAATTAAAGCAGGTTAATAGATACAGAATTCTCTATTTAAATCTATATAAATAATATTAATTTGTGATGTTGTTTTTAGGGATTGCTGATAATTAAAGATCTAAAACCCATTTTTCAGTCCCTCTATTTTTTATTAAAAGATTGAATAATATTTCAGTCTTAAGAAGAGTTATCAGCAAATAATGGAGGAATATCCTTTGTCCATTTGCTTCTTTATGCAGTATGGTTTATATTCCTGAACAAATATTATATTATTTATTACTAGAACATTAATTAAAAAGAGACTCAATATCCACAATATAAATTTTAGGTTAGATTGTTAGAAAATCAGTCAGATGTAATTTGTGGACATCAGAGACTCACAAGTCTGTTGTTTGTGCCACAGAATTTGAATCAAATAAGAGGTATCAGTATGTCCCTTGCCAGGTTGAGGCTTTGAAGGAAGAAAATAAATCTCTGATGTGCTGTTGCTGTCTGCAGTCATAGTACTATGATAAGGTACTACTCTTCCCTGATTTAGAAAGTATAAAACAGAAGTTGATGAAATGGAAATTAGGACCATATAAAATAACCATATTCACATTTATTTATGGATATAATTAAACTATTTTTCCTAAGATGATTTATTTCCTTTGTTGTCATGGCCTCCCATTTGCTCCTCAAATTTATAATCTGTTTATTTAACAAGTTTTCTCAAATCATTTCTGAAAGAGGGACTTAATTCATTGGATGTTTTTGGAAGGCGTATTTCTAATATTGTACGTTAAGCTCCAGCTGTACTCTGTCTGCATGAACAAATGAAAAGGAAACTTTTACAGCTGAATAAAGTATCTGTCAGACCTCGCCTAGCTAGGTCCTTAGATAAGAAATCCCCTTAATTCCATTTGGTTAAAGTGATATGTTCTTTTACTAAGGATTAGTGACTGCTGTAAAAGTAAGCTAGAACTAAAGTTCTGGCACAAAAGGAAACAAACTTTCCCCCTCATGACAGCCCTCCCCCTTTGACCAGTTTGTTTTCAGCCAGTGGTGACCCTCATAGGTATTTTGAGAACTGTTGTGATCTTTGGAGCAATTCAAATTCTTTTCCAAGCTATATCACCTTGAAGACTGGCACACGTGGTTTTGTCAAACTGTTTTGTCAAACTGTTATCCCCCTCCCCATTTCCATCTCTACCTCATATATGTTTATTTCCCATTTGTTCTTCTTCTCTCTAACAGTTGGTGGCAGGCTGTAAGCTAGGTGCCAAGCCGAAGATGGCAGAGCTGACATACTGCTCCCCTTTCAGAGTTGCTGTGTGTAGAATAGAATAGAATAGAATAGAATAGAATAGAATTCTTTATTGGCCAAGTGTGATTGGACACAAGGAATTTGTCTTTTGTGCATATGCTCTTAGTGTACATAAAGAAAAAAATATATTCTTCAAGAATCATAAGATACAAACACTTAGTGATAATCATAGGATACTAATAAGCAAATAATCCTAGGAAACAACAAAAACAAAATAAGTTGTAAAGATACAAGCAACATGGATATAGCTATAAGTTGGAAGACATAGGTACTAGTGAGGAGGAGAATAATAGTAATGAAGTCTTAGTAGATAATTTGACAGTGTTGTGGGAATTAGTTGTTTAGCAGAATGATGGCATTCAAGAAAAAACTCTCAGAGTCTTCTTGTTCTGGTGTGCAGAACCCTATAGATGTGTTTTGAGGGTAGACATTGAAACAATTTATGTCCAGGATGTGAGGGATATGTAGAATGGAAGAAACGTTGGTAGCAATTGTTTTTTCTGCAGTTCTAATTATCCATTGAAGTCTGTGTCTGTCTTGTTTGGTTGCAGAGCCAAACCAGACAGTTACAGAGGTGCAGATGACAGACTTAATAATTCCTCTGTAGAACTGTATCAGCAGCTCTTTGGGCAGTTTGAGCTTTCTGAGTTGGCACAGAAAGAACATTCTTTGTTGTGCTTTTTTGATGATGTTTTTGATGTTAGGTACCCATTTTAAGTCTTGAGACATGATGGAGACTAGAAACTAGAAGGACTCTACTGTTGATACTGTGTTGTCTAATATTGTAAGAGGTGGTAGTATAGGAGGGTTTCTCTTAAAATCTATCACCATTTCTACGGTTCTGAGTGTATTTAATTCAAGATTGTTCTGGTGGCACCACAAGGCTAGTTGTTCAATCTCTTGTCTGTATGCAGATTCATCATTGTCTTGAATGAGACCAATCACTATTGTATCATTTGCAAACTTCAGTACTTTAACAGAGGGATCTTTTGAGATGCAGTCATTGGAATATAGCAAGAAGAGAAGTGCACACAGCCTTGGGGGGCTCCTGTGCTAATTGTACAGGTATCAGATGTGATTTTGCCTAGCTTCACTTGCTGCTTCCTGTCTGTTAGAAAGGTTTTGATCCATTTACAAGTGTGATCAGGTACAACTAACTGTTTTAGTTTAGTTAGAGGAAATATCTGGAATGATGGTATTGAATGATGAGCTGAGTGAATTGGAGTCTGTAATCTGCTATACTGGTAATTCATTCCAGAGTTCCAGGCAATCTATATAAATGTTGCATGAACAATTTAGCTAAGGTGCAAGCGGAAAGGATTTTTAGGCATGGTATAAAATGCACCTGTTTAGAGAATAGATCACGTATCACCCATTATTACAGTGTTTCTTGAACTTTTATGTTAATTTTACTATAAAGTCCATTGAAATCTCTTTCCATAGTGCTTTAGGTTTTGCCACTGGCCGAAAAAGCCCTGATATCTTCTCCTGATGTCTTTCTGAGGAGGCACAGGTGAGACAACTAGCCACATAGCTTTCTATGTCCTTCTATAATGATGACTATCAAAATTGACATTTAACTAGATGTAGAGTCTTTACAAAGCCGAAGTGCCCCACTAATTTCAAATCATGACTTTTTTTGTAAGACGATTATTTGTTGGCTTTCTGGGGCATCTAGTTTGGCTTCTATCCCAGCTAATTCATTGTATATTGTATATTGTATATTCATCTTTATGGGCTTGAAACCCTTTGTCTTTTTCTAGCTCTGCTTTTAACATGCTTAAGTTCTCCACCATTTGGATTTTGAGTTTCCCTTGCACTGTAGGGGTGACCAGAGCTGCCAGTTGTCAGGATGGGGTAACAGGTGTAATAATTTCTGTCTTGGAACTATTTTATTGCGGTAGTCTGGGCAGAAATTCTTTCCCCGGGAGGTACCGCAAGGTTGAAGTACTAACCTCATTGGGTTTGTTTCGGCAACAGCATCCGTGGGTTTTTCAGAACCAGGTTTTTGTAGTCTGTTCATAGTTCAAAAGGGGCTTTGCTCCCTTCTAAGAAAAGCTTCCAAGTCAGGAGGTCCAATGTACAACATTAAGTACATTTTCTTTTCCCAAAATGCCCACCTGTATTCAGTCTCAGTTTTGGGAGGTGAAAGAGCATGGCTTCAGGCTCCCTGATCATTTTTCTGCAGCAGCATAGCCTCCATTGGCATGTCTCTGGCATCTGCCTGGATGACAAAAGGAGTGTTTGAGTCAGGGTATTTTAGCACCAGCTCTGCCGCGAACAAGTACTTGAGTTTCTCGAATGCCTCTTGACATTCTACCATCCATTTCAGAAGTTGGCTAGGCTTAGGCTTACCCGTTCCTTTCATCTTCACCAGGTTGGTGATGGGCAAGGCTATCTGGTGAATGATAGGATGAACTGGTGATAAAAATGTGCGTATCTCAGTACGCTTTGAAGTCTGGGAGCTTAGAGGAGCCCATTCCAAAACACTGCAGTTTTTCAGAATGCATTTCTATTGCCTCATGGGAAAAGTGATACACCAGATAATGAATTTTGCATTGGTGGAACCCGCACTTGGACAGTTTAGCATATAGTTAGGTGGCCTGAAGTTTCTTGAGCACAGCTCTGACTAGTTTCACATGTTCTGTCATGGTTTCAGTATAAATCAAAATGCCTTCCAAGTAGACTAAGACCTCTTTATATAGGTACTCATGAGGTACTTCATTTATCAGCTGCATAAATACAGCGGCGGCACCGTACAGACTGTGAAGGGGAGAACTCAGAATTGGAAGCACTCCCGGGGCAAGTGAAACTCATTTTCCACTTATCTCTTTCTTCCTGGAGCATTGTTGAGACCATTGGGGTCTTGCCTGGTAGCCTCTGCCTCTCCCAGCCTTTTTGGGAGGTCCACTCTACCCTGGGGTCTCAATAATGCTCCTCCCCTCCCCCAAGCCTTAATCTCTAGTGGTTGTCCTCATGAGGCAACATCATGTGCATGGTCTCCACATGATGTCTCTCCAGATTGACCACTATTGCAATTCTAGGGTCAGCCAAATCTCTCTTTTGCTGCTTGCTTGCCCATGGCTGCATAGAATTGGAGGGAGGGGGGGGTTGGCATTTGAAGTAAACTGTTGTGAAGTGTTCCTGTGAGAATTGGAAGGGAGGTTTGCTACCCATCAATGGGCCTCTGGAGGCATCCAGCATCTGCTGAAGAAGTTTCCCATAACATCATATTGGACACTTATTGGTCCTTAAGGCTGTACCCTGGGGTGGGGGGAAAGGCTTTGGGGGGTGACTTTCAATGTGTAACTTTCATGCGGATTTTACTCAGATCTTGCCTTGCCTCCATTGCCCCACAGAGGATGATGCTGGCTGCAACTACACTGCCACTAGCAGCTCTGGCTGGAGGAGCTACCTCCAAAAGGAGACGGGATCTTAAAGTGTCACCACTGGGGGTGAGGTCCAGGGGGATCCCAAGTCTCTGGGATTCTTCCTAGCTCAAGTCTGGAGTTATACGCAGAAGTATGGGGTGAATTGGGAAAGGAAACTACTAAAGTGAGATGTGTCACCATCTGTTGCCCTGGAAGGAGCCGCAGCAGAAAATGGTTTCACTTTATAACAACTCCCCCCCTTCAACTAAGGAACTATGACCAGTTTATGGCAGTATTGCTAGTGGTTTAAGGATCCTCTAGCAGAGTGTAAACCAGAACCTGGATGAAAACCATTACCCAAGGAAGGCAATCAGTGGCAGAGTATACCCAGGAATTCTGTGAGCCTGTAGGTTGGCCATGTGGCCTGAGGAGATCTTGGTTGAATGTGTTAAATATGGGCTAAACAATGACCTACATACACCTACATCTTGGGGGGGGGGGCTCCCCAGGACCTCCAGCACTGGTACATACTGGCTGATGAGGTGCAAATAGACTTGGCCAGGGAATGACACTGGGGTGGTCACGGCTAGTTTGCAAGTTTGCAAGTTTAATAACATTTATATGCCGCCCAATCCCGTAGGACTCCGGGCGGCTTACAGTACAGAAATAAATCAAAAAATAAAATACAGAGAAAAAAAAGATAGATTTAAAAACAGCACACCATGCACTCCGTTCTAAATGGGGCTGGACCGTATTTTGGGGTCAACAGCCCCAGGCCTGCCGGAACAGTCAGGTTTTAATGGCTAGAACAAGTCCTCGCCTCCTGCTCCCAAACAACCTCCAAGAGTGGCCAAGGGAGGGCCAGTGCCCAAGCAGTGATCCACAGCATGCTTCAACTGTGGAAAAGAAGGGCATCTAACAGCCGATTGCTGCTCCAGCAAACCTGCAGCCGCAGCAGGTAGGAAAGTTGAGAAGGGATCACAGAAGCTCTATGAAACAGTCTTGAAAGGGGTGGAGGTCATCATGTTTTCCTCTCCTGTCCCAGAGGGGCTAGGAACTTTGACTCCACTGAAGGAGAGCGAATCTGATTCCAATAATGACCTCCTGGTAAGTCAATATGTGACACCTGTGACCATCCCAGTGGAACTAGTGGTGCCCTCATCAGGCACCTAGGAGAGGATATTGGCCCTATTGGAGTTGGGCTGCACCAGGGGTGTGGTTAGCCTAGAGGTTGTGAAGAAATTGGGACTGAAACTAAGAAGATTGAAAGTAATAATAGCCTTTTGCCAGTTGGATGGGTCTTTAGAGGGGAGGGCAGCTCACTTCATAACAACCTGTGGAAATGAGGATGGGGAGCCACAAAGAACTTTTGAGATTTATAGTAGCACCCAGGATGGAGAGATCCCTCTTGCTTGGACTAACTTGGCTTCACAGGTGGAACCCTTTTGTGAATTGGAGGAGGAAGCTCATAAAAATCCGACCTGAACTGATGGGGAGAAAGGGGGGAAGAATCCCTCGCCAGAAGCCAAGAGAGCCAAAGTGAAAAGGGAGTTGGGATCTGCTGTGCAAGAGTTCACCAAGGGAGATCAGAAAATCCCAAAGGAATACTGAGACTTAAGGGTAGTGTTCAGTGAAAGGGGTTCCAATGTGCTCCTGCCCCATTACCCCATTAACTGCAGCATAGAAATCCTCCCTGGGCAAAATTTCCTAAGCCAAAAATCTATTCGATGACTCCACATGAGCTAAATGAGCTGTGTGCTTTTATTGACACAAATTTGAAATGGGTATTAATCCAACCAGCCAGACCACGAATGGCAGCTCCAGTGTTATTCTGGGAGAAAAAAGACAGCACACTTCGTCTCTGTGTTGATTATAAGGGGTTAAATGCTACGTGTGTGGAGAATGTTACCTAAGGTTAAGTTTGCTTACTTTCCTTGTTCAGTTGGTGATTTTACTAAAATATTGCTATTTTAGGCTAGTTAAGGTTTTCTTCTGGTCTTTTACCCTTCTCCATTCCAATGTCTCCCTTTTTTCTCCAGGAACTGCAAACTATTTGCTACTTTCTTAAGAATCATGGTTTATTTTTGGATCTCTTATAATTGCTGTGCTGACTGCCGTTATCAGGAAGTTATTTTCTACCAGATTTCTTCACTTTTTGGAGTAGTCTACGGCAGCAATATCTAACCTTTCTGGCACCAGGGATCAGTTTCACGGAAGACAATATTTCCCATAGACTAGGGGAGGGGAGTATAGCTACAAATGCAACCTAGAACCTCTCTGCATGCACAGATGAAACTTTGCTTGCTTACCTTTTGCTTGCGTAGCTTGGTTTCTAACAGGCCTCAATTCAGATTATAGAAAGAAAGAAATGTGTCCTACACTTTCTTCAGTAATTCCATTTGCATATCTTTATAAGCCCATATCATGTGTTTGACTGTACCTTCCTACTTGCCAACAGTGTTTATTTTGAGAAAGAAAGCACCTGGTTGATATTCAAAGAGGGGTTATTGTAAGATTAATCAGATAGCTTTACCTGATGGAAAAGTTTTGGATGGGAGGCCATGAAGAGAATGGCAAACAGGTCAGAAAAGAAGAAAGTTCTATTGCTGAAGAATTAATATAAACTTTCTTATTGAATGAATTGATTGTGGAAGAGCATACACCTGAAAACAGATCAGAAAAATAAGTTTGATAACAAACTTACATATAAATTTAGCTATGTAATTTGTGCCATGGGAGAATCCAGTGTAACATTATGGTTGTATGCACAGTATATGAAATAATTGTGAGTGAAACATTATCTCCAGATAAACATCTCACATTAATTTAGGCAACATAGCTTTTAGAATTACATATATATTATAGGCAGTTACCGTTATTTGTTAAATGTCTAGGAATCCTCAAGTTCTGAATAGGGCATTTTATGGGAAAATATTAATGCAATATATGGTTGCTACATGTACTACCGTTGATTTTAGAAAAGTATCAGTCTAATTAGGCAAAACGCATAACTGTGTGTATAACACTTGTTTATTTCTGTGGAATAAACTTAGAACCTTGACATGTAAGGAATGCTTGCACCCACAATTTGACTTATTTTTATTTCCATATTCATTCATTACAAATATAATTTAAAATTCTTAGGCCTATGTAAAAAGAAGTTAGAGTTGTACATACATTTTCTAATTATTTATTTTTATTTATGTAGTGAATCTATAGTAATCGTTACTTAGGAATACAAAATGTGTTTCAAAAGGGAAAACAGAATTCCGAGAGCATCTGTCTTCAAATCTATAAAGCAACTATGTTTTCCTCAAAGCTTATATGATTGTTTCATAATCTGCTAACATGCATTTTGTATGTTTAAATGGAAATTTTAGTCTCTACTCCCATATTGAAAGAGGTGCAAAACAACTCTCTCAAAGGTATTCATAGCCTCATCTGTTATCATTTTGTTTCAGCAGTGAATTATTTAATTCATACATTTTCATGTATTTGCTCACTTCAGGAAATAGCATAAATTGTAGGAAGTCATTTGTTGGCAAAATATTTATTTGTCTTTTTGTTTTCAGTCCAAGCAAGAGTTCGGTAATGGCAGCAGATTCAATGGAGATTGATGATGCTTTGTATAGGTAAGCATTTTAACAAAAGTTTAATGTGTTTTAATAAACTACAGATAATATTTAAGTTTTAATGTCAAGTAAACATTCTTAAACAATGAATTTAAATATAGATAAGAATGTTTCTATCATAAACTTTATTTTATTAACATGTACTTTACACTCAGTTTAAAGAATGCTATTTCCTTGAAATGTTTTTTTTGAAAACTGTGCCAAGAAATTGTTTTACACTTCTCTTTCTCTATTTTAATAATCCATTTTGTGCATAGAATTTCCAATTTCTAATTAAAGTTTTTTTCTCGGATATGTTGACTGTATTTAGCAGATTATGAGCATGTATGTGCTGTCTTACTCCAAACTAAATTGGTTTTATGGACTTTCACACTTGAGCATTACCATCTTTACTTCATAGGATCAAAATCGGAGATGTACAACCAAGGAATCCCACTATTTGTAGGCCATAGCTATTTTGATTGAAATGAAGAAACTCATTAAATTATTAGTGAAACTTAAGCATCGTTTAAGTGAAAGACTGCAGGTTATAGAACATAAAATTCTAAGGCTAAAAACCCTTTGCTCACGGCAAGAGCCTTATACCATCCCAGTCAAACTTCCAATTATGAATCTCCCAGAATCCTGGGAGGCAGGTTATTCCATTGATTAACTGTTCTCACTGTCAGAAAAATTTTCCTTACTTCTAGGTTGGATCTCTCATTAATGATCTTCCACCCATCACTTCTTGTACTGCCCTCAGGGGCTTTTGAGAATAAGTCATTCTCTTCTTCTCTATGACAGTCCCTCAAGACACTAGAAGACAATTACCATGTCCCTCCCCAATTCTTCTCTTCAATAGACTAGGCAAACCTAGCTCCCTCAACCATTCATATGATTTACCCTCCAGGCTCTTCATTATCTTTGTTGCTCTTCTCTGCACATTTTCTAGGGTCTCAAGCATTTTTTCTGGCATCATGACATAGTATTCCAAGGCTGGTATTATCATTTCTTCTATCTTGATATTTTCTCTCTGTTGATGCATCTCAGGACTGGATTGGCTTTTTTGGCAGCTGCAGCATTTTGTTGGATATGTTCTTTTAAAATTATTATAGGATGATATATTAATTTCCCTAAGAAATTGCTTAATATCCAAAATTTGTAAAAAGTTATTTCTTGAGATCAAATTAATTTTTCTCTTCTGTGAAGTTTGTCAGAAGTGAGAGGTTTTGCAAATTGCACTACTTTATGCTGTTGATTATAATTATTTATGATTTTCTTTTAATACTTGCATGTAGTCGGCAGAGATACGTTCTTGGAGATACAGCAATGCACAAGATGGCTCAGTCTCATGTATTCCTAAGTGGAATGGGCGGGCTTGGAGTGGAAATTGGTAGGTGAATAGAATTTTTTTAAGCTTCCAGAGCCTATAGAATCAAGTAAACTATAAACATAAACTTTTTTACTATGTTTTTTTTTAAATTGGGAAATATTTATTATATTTATGTGCAGTAGGATAAACTTATATTTTCTACTAATTGGAATATATTAAAGATAGAACTATTACTTACATCATAAAAATCACTCAAGTAAAATGAATTACAAAGGTATATATTCTCATTGTTTTTGGGGGAAGAAGCTTCATGAATTTCTTGTAAGGATTCTTATATCAGTAATTCAGGATGTTTTAGCCACGTATATTGTAGCGATATAATTACAACTTCTTAAATTTTTTAGTCTTCGATACAGTAGAAGCATTAGAGCCTGATTTATAAATTTAGATTGTAATAGAATAAGAATAGCAGATATTGCATAGTTTGGAGTGAAATAATCGACTTTGTTTGTAGTCTCTTCTAGTAGATACTGCCTCTTGCTGATATTTAGTTTTTCTTATCGATTGATTTATATAGCTCATTATTAGAATCTACTGTTGGCTTGCTTAGTATTTTGGCTTTTTTGAATATTTTGTTCCAGAAAGATGTCACTTTTTGTAAATCCACCACATATGACAAAATGGTCCTTTCTGATGCAGCCCTTCAAACATTTTGATAACTAATTATGAAAAATTTGTAACCGGAGTTAAATAATGCCAGCAATCTTTTACTACATTTCTTGTACTGAAGCAGATAGAAAGCCATCTAATTTCCATAGTATTTGCCTCTTCATATCATCTTTTCGTTTTCCTAAATCTATGTCTCATACTTCTTTTAAATCTTTTATAAAATAATAATCTATTTTAAAAGAAATTTTCTTTTAAACCGACAAAGCATGGGGTGCGTGTTACATAAACATTAGCAGAAGCCTTTTGTAGAAATAAATACTGTCATTACTTACATTTAAGTTTTCCTTGCCCAGTTATGTCCAACTTTAGGGTGCGGTGCTCATCTCTGTTTTCTAGCCAAGAGAGCCACCAGCATTGTCTGAAGATGCTTCCATAATCATGTAACTGGCATGATTATATGCTGAGGCACATAGAACTCTATTACTTCCCACCAAAGTGGTATCTATCGATTAGCATTTGCAAGCTTTTAAACTGCTAGGTCAGCAGGAACTGGGGCAAGTAATAGGAGCTCACCCTATCATGTGGTGTTGGGTCTTGAACCCAATCTGTCAGTTTTCTATCCGACAAGCTCAATGTCTTTAAGTACTGAGCCATTGTGCCCTTTTAAGTATACTAATGGAATACAAATCCTTGCAATATTTAATTAAACTAGAATTGGAATTAACAAATTATTTATTTAATAATCACTCTATTCCTATGAGGATGAAAAATGTTAAAAGGAATAAGAACATGAAGTAGGGCAAAAATTCTGTAGCAACTGATGCCTCACCATGGCTTCATTTGTATAGATATAATTGTTGGTATAAATAGATGGGCATCAATTTAGTTTATAAATTGGTCATCTTACTTTATGCTCTTAATTTAAGTTGTAGTTATTAATGTTTTTTTCCTTTTGCATTATTCTTGTTTGAAAATTAGATTTAGCAAAAAGTATAACACATGCACATATTGATTGGGAGAAGCACATCTTCAGTACAAGTTTCAGCTGGAGCTGGCAACCTTAGACTGACAATATGAGGAACACTGCATTGCACAGGATATTTATCTATATTGTACACTGTACTTTATGTTTTCTTTTGATAAGAGAATCATCTTAAATTCAGGGTTAACTTTAGTGCAGGAATAAGTATTGTACAGTATATAATTATAAATGGTAAATATTTACTAGAAACTTATAACTCTTCACTTTTCTTTTCAGCTAAGAACATAGTTCTTGCAGGAATAAAGGTAAGAAGAAAGACGTTCTAATTTTTAAGAATAAATATTTGGTATATGTTTATTTTAAGGTATTCCGCTTCCTAAAAAACTAATGAGACTGTCATAACTTTCACACAAACACTAGCAAAATATTAAAAAATTAGTAACTTGATTCTCAGATGCTAATTTATATGATTAGAAAATATAAAAGTCACATGATGATTGATTTAGAATTGCTTGCAACTGCATGTAGCATTGCCACATATTTACACTATGAAGAGATTGATGATTAAGTGTAGATCTCTAATTAAAACTCTCCAGAGAGTTGATATCCATGTACCTAAATAAGACAACAGATATTCCAAAATGTTATTCTATGCTGGCAATGCAGCTCTTCTCTTTTTGTTTTCTGTTGGCATGAAGTGGGCATTGAGAACTGTGGCATCCTACTGTAATGAGGAAGAATTAATAATCAGTTATGATAAGTGTATTGTTCTGGTTTTCTCTGATTGCTGCCACTGTATAAGGGATGTGGTGGCTCGGTGGCTAAGAGGCTGAGTTTGTTGATCAGAAAGGTCAGCAGTTCAGTGGTTCGAATCCCTAGCACCATGTAACAGATTGAGCTCTCATTACTTGTCTCAGCTTCTGCCAACCTAGCAGTTCGAAAGCATTTAAAAATGCAAGTAGAAAAATAGGAACCACTTTTGGTGGGAAGATAACAGCATTCTGTGCACCTTCAGTGTTTAGTCATGCTGGCCACATGACCACAGAGACGTTTTCGGACAGCAATCTTCGGTTTTAAAACGGAGATGAGTACCACCTTCTAACGTCGGGAACAACTAGCACTTATGTCCGAGGGGAACCTTTACCTTTACTGCCACTGTCCAAAAGAGGATGCAAGTAATGATTCAATTTCATACGCAACGAGGCAAATTACTTTCCAGTAGCAATGAAATTGTTTATGGCTAAAATAATTGCCCAACTATTATATAAGATACAATTTGGCCCATATACAAACTTGAGGATTTATGAAGCCATTCAGTTAAATTTTCTTTGGTGTTTGGTATACCAAAGGAAGTGATGGCTTGAAGTGAATGTGCCAAGTGTTAAAGATTCTAATCTCAGGATTTCGAATGAGATTTGATCCTACAGATTTAATGCTTTACTATTGTCAAACAGCTGCCAATCTCACTGGTACTGTATCTCAATAGCAGAACCTTGTAGTCTTGGCCTCTCTTCTGAATATTTAGGCCAATTAAGTCTGGAGAAGGCTGAATCAACAATAAAAGGTATAATCAGGGACAATTATTGTCTAAATGATATCACTAATACCCCTGAATTCCATTGTCAAACTATAGACAGACGTTAGCCTTCAACTGCACCTATGAATTACAATTAGTCCTTTACTTACAACCTATCACTTAAGACCATACGGGGTATCATCTAATCCTAAACAAATATAAACAGGCCTTTTCCAGAGCTCACTTTGATGCCCTTCCATCTACTTTACTGGGAGGAAGACTTCATTGGATTCCTTATTTTTAGAGACTGTGTCCTTGTGGATCTAGAGAGGTAGCAACTCACGTTCATGTCTTCATATAGTGTTTTGATTATCCCAATAATTTCTAAATGCAAGTCATAATGATAAATTTTATGTTTACTATTTTTTAAGAGTTTCTAATCCTATATCCACATCAGGTGGCCAAATATCTTCATCAAGATACAAAACTCTGAAAAACTTAATTAGATATGTTGTTTAATTATCCTATTGTTTTTTATCCTTTCAATAACGAATTGTTATATAAAATTATCTCTAGTTTTTTACTATAAAGGCTGATCAAAGATCTTAATAAAGATATTTGATTTTATCATAATTGATCTAAAATTTTGGTCATAAATGGTTATGGTCATGTTGAGTCACCACAATCATTTTTACAATGGTTCTTAAGTAAATCTTCATGATCATTAAGAAATCACCTGATCTTAAGTCTGAATCCCAAATGCCGTTTGCCAAAAATGACAAAAGATTTGCAAAACTTGACTGTATGACTGTGGGACACTGCAATCAGTCATAAAGGCAGTTCCTTTGCCAAGTGCCTGAAATGTGGTCATGTGACTTCAAAGGTATTGCAGCAGTGGTAGCTTTGAGAAAGGATTGTAAGTAACTTTTTTTGAGTACCTCCTAACTTTGAATGGTCAATAAGTCACCGGTTGTAAGTCAAAGACTACTTGTAATTCATAGGTGTGATACATGTGTGATAGCGTGTATATTTATGATGTTGCATCACTGCTACTTCAAATATACTTCTTTCCTTTCTTCTAATATTATTTCAAGGCTCTCACTATCCATGATACCAAACAATGCAAGACATGGGATTTAGGAACAAACTTCTTTGCTTGTGAAGATGATGTTCTAAATGTAAGGAACAGGTCTGTACAATGTTTAAAGTATTGTCAAAATTACTGCAATCCTTGTATGAGCTTTATCCAAGATATATTTTTATATGTATTGAAGAATATCAATGAGATCATATTTCCAAATTGTGAGTACAATTTATACACTACATTCTTTGATGGTGTGCAGGATGAAGTTACTGTATTTTGTTTTTGGTCTGTAGGATGCACTCCCCCCCCCCCCCCACATTGGGTGGAAATGTCTGTATGTCCTACAGAGTGAATATTGCCAAAGCCCTGCCCACCGCTTGCCCCCATTCTTCGGCCTCTGCCTCCCAGTAATTTGCCTCCTTGCAACAAACAGATCAGCTTCAGCACAGCCTGATTTAGCACAAGCAGCTGATGGTTGGATCAGCCTCCCAGAATATTGCCAATCAGCTGTTCCAGGCTGCAGGGATTGCTGCTGCTGCCCATTACCGCCACTACCTATCGCCATCTTCGCACACCCCATTTTTGACCTCCGCATATCGTACATCCCGTTTTTGGCCTCCATGCACCCTGTTTTTGGTCCGTTCCAGATGGCAAGGATTGCCACTGCCATTTGGCCAAAAACGGCACACATTCTATCTATCTATCTATCTATCTATCTATCTATCTATCTATCTATCTATCTATCTATCTATCTATCATCACATGGACACACACATATTGTTCAAGGCAAGAAAAAAATCAAAAAGAAGACAAAAAAGGACAAAACCACAAAGCAATCAAAACTTTTAAAGAAGGTGCATCGCATATTCTCCCCTGTAGTTAAATAAATGCTATTAATACATTTTTACAGCATTAGTTCAATCCCTTGCGAAACAAGCCCTCTTTAAACTACTGAATCTATTTACATATTATTGACTTGTCTTCTATATGTTATATTAGTGACAAAATAGTTTGCAGGAAGAATACTACTACTAAAGCAAAACCAAATTAAAGTTTGAAAACTCTCTGTTAACAAACACATTGTAATGTACTCAAAGAAAGTTTACCATGGTATCTGATCTATCCCAAATCATCCCCAAAGTTATAAATTTGTCCTGGATCGAATATCCACATTTGCTTCTTAATTCCATCTCTTATCAATTATTTAATTAAATATAATAAATTCAGTTTCCAGAATAAGTCTAGCTTCTGATCAAAACCCAAATTCAGTTAATTGTAATAAAACTATCCAGTCTCTCTTGTTCGTAGAAGAAAGGAATTTGTCACTTTCTCTTTCAGTTTGATTCCTTATATTGTAGGAATATGCAGACTTAAACTTCGGTGCAACAGATTAAATCCACTTTATTAGTTTTCCAGGGTTGAGACTATCCCTTTGGTCTGGAATTGGATCAAAGTTCTTTCTGTATTTTTAATCAAAGTTTCATGCCCTAACATATTTTGCAAAATCATTATCATCTCATCATGGTTTTAAAAGAGAAATATGCCTAGAAGCTGCATATTCTCCCATTCTCCTTTTCAGCCACTGTTCAATCATTTTAATCTGTGAAATGTGATCAGAGAAGAAAGAACAAAGAAAGTATGATTTCCTCTACATATCAATCCAATATTATAAGAAAGGTTTAATAGAAATAAACCCCAGGTATTTTGTAAATTCAAAAAATATAGAGATTCAATGGTGGGAATGTAAAAACCTCTTAAACCCCACTCCCTGAACAGTGCTGTGCTTCCATTAGGAGGGAACAGAGGTTAGCCAGAATAACATATATCACAAAGAAAGAAAAAGAAAAGCAATCAGAATCCAATAAGATGTTAAAATAAATGAGCACTGAACTGCTAATAATTTTTTAAACAAAAAACAAAATGAAACTATACATTCAGAAAGTGAAAGTTAATACTCAGGCATTCTCAGAAGATGAAACTGCTGAAAGGAAGGTGTATACACCCCTGACTTTTTGATTATTTCCAGAGGGAATTGGAATCTTCAAGACCCCTCTTCCCAACTGGGTCCATGATCGTCCAGAAGTCTTCTTCGGTCATTCCTAAATGCTCTCATTCAAAACCAAGGAGCAGCGTTGCCAAAGAACCAGCTTTGGCAGTAAAATCAGCAGATTGTTGGTAAGAGAAAAAACAAGCTCTTACCATGCAACAGCTATTTTGAGAGGAAGTTCTAAGATGTGCTATATTCTGATTCAGAACTGGTTTATTGTTTAAAAAAAGGCATGGATAGCCTTTAGGAAGCTTATAGAGTGCTCATGGGGCCCCAGGGGGTTAAAATTGAGCAAAAAAACTTTTTTGCTCATTTTTGCCCTCCCCAGCCCCCAGGAGTTCTCTGAAAGCTTCCTACAAGCTATTCACGGCCATTTTGGTGAAGGAGGTGGGGTTTCAGGAGGCAAAAAATGCTGTATTCAGTGTATAAGATGCACCCAGATTTTCAGCCTCTTTTTTGAGGGAAAAAGGTGCGTCTTATACTCGAAAATACGGTACTTAACAGCTTGTGCTTGGTGAAGAAGTGGTGTTATCCATGCCCTTTTTTAAACAATAAACAGGAAGAACAACTTCTTTTCCAGGTGTTAATTGAAAAACAGATCAGTCACAGGACAGGTACTGTTTGAGTCCAGGAAAAGGCGTGTGTAAAGTCTTGTTGATGGTTACAGGAAATAAAGGGGTACAGCCAGATCCAAAACACTGTCCCTCTTCCTGATCATTAAAATACACAGTATAACTGATTCTTTGAAAGATAAGTATAATTTCACCTTGCTAATTCAAAATTAGGTCAATAAAAGAAGTAACCAAACTGAAAGTCCAGATAATATTCGTTCGGTTGTAATTTAATCAAATTATTTATTTTTGAAATTTACTCTTATCTTTATTGAGATAGTGTAGTATTCTAAATAATCTAATTGCGTCAGTTAGGAAGGTTTTTGTAATTTGAATGAGTACTAATTGAGTTTTTGTCCCTGTTGGATTTTTTTGAATTTTATTTATACATTTTTTCTTTAAAACACATAAGTGCTTAATAAACAGTGTATTGTCTGGATCAATTTGCTTATACAAAGTATTAATGGTAATACTGGTAATAACAACAACAACCACAGTAATCATAATACTATATACTTACATATAATGAAATTCTTGCATCATTTACTTATACATATCAGTAATCTTTCATCCTCTAATTTCTGTTCTATCTAACCACTGATAAAATCCATGTTAAAAATACTCTGTTTCTTATCTTTTATTATTAATGTCAGTCTGTCCATTTCCTCACAGTCTTAATATTTTTCTAATTATACTTTTATCTGCAGATGTATCCTATTTTTTCCAATCTTGAGCAAATATAATTCTCACTGCTGTCAGCACATATATTATTAAATATGTAATCCCTTTATTATAATTTTCTGGTAATATACATTAGAAAAATATTTCTGGTTTTAAGTGTATGTGTTGCTCTCTCATTTTCTCTAACTATGTATGTATTTTCGTCCAAAATTGTTTTGCCTTTAAACATGTCGACCACATGTGATAATAAGAACCCAGTATCTGATTACATTTCCAACATTTGGCGGACACATATTTAAATATATTTACTAGTCTTGCTGGTGGCAAGTGCCATGTATAAAACATTTTATACTGGTTTTTTTTAATAAGTGGTTGCCATTGTCAATTTATAATTTCTGTCCCAAGAGTTTTTGCCATTTATCTAGCTCTATAGTATAGCCAAAGTTTTTTGCTCAAACTTTCTTTCACCTTTGTCTTCCATTTTGATAATTAATAAATAGCTATATATTTTCTTTATTAATTTTTCATCTGTCCATAAAAGTATCTGATCAAGTGCTGTTGGCTTTTTATAAAAGGCATATATCTTTGCGTCTTTCACATCTTGATTGTATTTGCAAGTGTGCCCACCATGCTAAATTTATCCTTTGATTCTGCAATTCCTGTGTAAAGTTCCTCTTCTTCATTTAAGATGTCATATGTTAGAATTTTTTCCAAGTTAACAACATTTGGATGTATCAGTGCTTCCATCATAGAAATTTTCATATAGTTTTTTTGTTTTGACTTTTTGGTTTTTATACTAAAAATAGTGTGCTTCTTACATAATGTCTTTGGAGATATCCAAAGGAGATATCCTGAGGACCCAGATTGTTGGGGGCAATATGCTGACTCTCTGTAAACCGCTTAGAGAGGCCTGAAAGGCCTATGAAGCGGTATATAAGTCTACTGCTATTGCTATTGCTATTGCTAATATCTATATATTTTAATCTTGTCATACCACAAAAAGCATGCCATTCCAATTGGAGATCATGTCTCTCCTATAATAATTGAAATATTAAAGGATTATATATGAGAGCAGGAGATATAATTATTTGTTGCAAATGTCTACAGAACTGAACTTGAAAAATTGACTGTCATTGTGATCAGGCAGATGCATTGGAAGGCAGGGCAGAACCTACATGTCACACCTATTAATAATACAATTATTATATGCACTTCAGAGCTGAAGCAGCACAGCATCACATTGCAGAGCTGAATCCATATGTCCAAGTGATGTCATCAACTGATCCATTAAATGAAATAACTGATATTTCTTTTCTGAAACAATATCAGGTATGTGGTACCTTTTTGAAATATCTTCCATTTAATTAGCTTTGATGCCTATAATAGTCACTCCTGTTCCAAACTCCTGCTTTGTACATCTTGAAAATGGCAGTGAAAAATTTCTGAAGGCATTTAAAATTGTGGCAATTCCTTTTGCTACTTTTAAGGAAAAGCCAATTTAGATAGTGAGAACCTACCTTATTTTTCAGAGTATAAGACGCACCTTTTTTCCTCAAAAAAGAGGGTGAAAATCTGAGGGCGTCTTTTTGCCTCCCGAAGCCCGTCCCTTCACCAAAAGGGCCGTGCATAGCCTTATGGAGGCTTTCAGAGAGCTCCTGGGGCCTGGGGAGGGCAGAAATGAGCAAAAAATGGGCCTTTTTTGCCCCTCCCAACCCCCAGCAGCACTCTATAAGCCTCCATAAGGCTATGCATGCATTTTTTTTGACAAAAAACAGGCCCATTTTTGTGAAAAATAGGCTTTTTTTGCTTGTTTTTGCCTCCCCCCCACTCCCCTAACAGCACTCTGCAAGCCCCCCCCCAAGGCTATTCATGCCTTTTATTTGAAAAAAGGGGGCCTGTTTTCACGAAAAACGAGCCGTTTTGGGGAGGTTTGCAGAGTGCAAAAACTCCCCCCCTCTCTTTAGTTAAAATGATTGATGAGAAATAGATCGATCAAGTGCTGTTCCAACAGAAACAAGTCTTAGGTGCTGCAGGTTGTTAGCGACTTCCTTCTACAGCACATGGGAAAATACACCTGGAAACATCTATTTACTTACTGTATTTCTCTCTCTCTCTCTTTCTCTCTCTCTCCTACCTACCTACTGTATTTCTCTCCCTCCCTCTTCCTACCTACCTACCTACACTCACACTCTCCCTACCTACTGTATTTTTCTGTCTCTCTCTCTATCCCTCTACCTACCTACCTATTCTCTGTCCCTATCTACCTATTGTATTTCTCTCTCTCTTTCTCTCTCTTCCCCCCCTCTCTCCCCATCTACTTACTTACCTATCTCTACTCTCTCTCTCTCCCTACCTACTTACTGTATTTCTGTATCCCTCTATCAGCTTTTTTTTTTTTTAAATGCCTCTTCAAAACCTTGGTGCGTCTTATACTCCAGTGTGTCTTATACTCCAAAAAATACGGTAACCTTTTCTCAGTTTCTCAAACATTTGAGAAGTTGAGTTTATTTTGAAAGAAATAAAAAGAAGAGGAAAAACCATTATTACTGAGTATTCAAATTCTGATTAAATTTGGCAGACACTATTTCTTCAGAAGGATCTTTTTTAAATGTCTGATTGAATGTAAATAATTACAGGTATGTGTTGGTATATGCATGTGTATATTTATGTAGATTTATGGACTTGATTCTGCCATAAGTTCCCTCAGGAAGGATAACATATGATGAAACTTGTGCCATTATGTCCTGGTGCAGAAATTGCACACACAGACTTGAATCAAATAACATAAGCATTAAAGGATAGAATTTGCATTTTGATGTTCCAGTGTTTCAATTGTCTTCTTGAAATATTGTTTCAGTGCTGTAAATCCTTCTGGATTCTGCTTAGTTTAGAAATTTTCATTTATATCTGAGTGAATTATTTTGTGCATCATTTAGATAAGAATTAGGATAGTATGCACATAATTACATCACCAGGTTTCCTGATTATCCTTAGCTGGAGTCTGCTGGTCTTTAGTTTAGGACTGTCTTATATGCTTTACTGCTGGATCTTAGATATTCTATAGGCTTATATTAAGTTATGTGTGTCTTCCCCTGGGCATTGGCTTTAAAAAAAATGGTGTTTGAACCTTCCTTACTCAATCTTAATGGTTATGTTTGTGTTATAAATATCACCTGCACAAAATTTAGGTTGATGTTAATGTAACAAATACTATGGAAAGAACTCAAAATAATTGAAAAAGTTTTTTAGTCTCTTGACATGAGGTGAGTAGAACCAGTTTCAGTCAAAGGATCCCCTGCCTCTAGCTCTCTGTTACAGATTTTTTTTTTTTTGTAAGTACGGCATTAGGCATTTTAATTGGTAAGAACACTATTATAGCATATAATCAGGTAAAACAGTTACTGGCACAAGTTCAATAACTATATGATGAATTATTAAAATAAAGAGAAAATAGTTCCTTGCAGAAGTGAAAAGTATATTAATGTATTTTTGACATATCTAGCTGAGGAGTTAGATTTTTATACCATAAACATTTATTCATATTATAGTAATTGAATGTTAGAAACCTTTATTTGGTTTAGATAAAAGAAACTGGATTATCTGATAAATTTGTTTGTCTATAAGTTACAGGTTATAATCGACCTTGTGTTAATCTAAGATTTATCTTTGGACTATTTTTTTTAAAGTGTGTCATATTAACTGAGATGAAAATGTCACTGCAGAAGAAGATTAATGCTTTTTGCCATACACAGCACCCACCTATTAAGGTAATTCTTTGTGTACAATTCAACTCCTCCTCCTCCTGTTTTTGAGTTCGGGGTTGTGGTTTTTTGGGAAATAAATTATGTTCTTTTAGTAGTATATTCTACTTGTGAGTTCCATCCCACCGTTATAGCCCACCAAGTTTCAGTAATAGCAACAATATCATGTTGCTAAGTGCCTTCATGTACTTAGACTTCAAATTCTCCTTGTTTGTTCCTCATACTTTGAACATTAGTGTACATAGATCTAAGCCCTTTTTGGATGAACCTCTATTTGCTTTTTGTGTTTCCTGTTTGATACCGGAGTTTCCCTTCCTTTTCACCACTCCATTCCCCAATGTCTGATTGTTGTTTTGGGGTTAATGTTTTGGGTTTGATCCTAAAAACTGGCTTCCTTCCCTCTTCAGATTTAACTTAAAACCTTTTGGATGAGCTAAGTCAGATATTTTTCAAATACATTGGTTCTTGTGAGGTACAACTAATTTCTTGCCAGAATTTTTTTCTGTAGGTAATGTAAACCATAGTCCAAAAATCCAAAGTTCTCTCAGTGGCACTATCTCTTGAGCCAGCAGTATCTCTAAAAATCTTCCATTCCTTTGGCCTTCTATTAGAAGTACAGATGAGAACACTACCTGTGCTCCTTCGGGGAAAAGGGCGGCATATAAATGTAATAAATCCAATCCTAATTAATTTGTTTTCCTGTTTAGTTGTATATTTTTTCAGACTCTTTTTTGTTGTATCATTTCTTCCAACATGAAAGCAGGGAAAGAGTTAATGATCAATGGAATTTATTATTTGGGTAAACCTCTCTGTCACATCTTTGATCTTTGATCTTTGCACTTTGTAGACAACATATTTTCATACATAGCCTGCAAATTGCTGATTCTGTTCCTCTCAGAAGAGAATCAGCAATCACCATCACACACAGTTATTCTTTGGGGAGCTCAGTGGATTACTCTTCTTTGTGATAGTCTGAGTTACTTTCCTTACTATCACCGTAACACTTAATAAAGACTATTCTCTAAATGTCTACATATTTTCTTCTAGAGGGAGGATATGAAATTGATTATTCAGCTCCAGTGACAGGGACAGTCTTTTTTTATTTTTTTTGTCCTCTTTGAGTAACATGATTTCATCGCTCTTCTTCTAGGGGTTCATTTTTTTCTGTAATTGTTTTTCCATTGCTGTGTTTAGTTTGCATACAGACTTTCATTTTTTCTAGGACTTCCTCAATTTCAAAGATAAGACTTCAGAGTGGCTAGATACGTCTACTTCCTCTACTTTTCCCTTGAAAAAAAATTCAATTTTTAAAATAATTTTAATGTTTAAAATCAATTTTTAATTTTATATATTTCATATTTGAATGCTATTATCTTTAACATAAAATTTTGATTGCTTTTGAAAGTCATTTTTATTTGATTACTCAAAAATGATTTGTTTTCCTTCTTTTGTATCTAAGCATCTAGTCGTGACTACCCTGATAATAAGTGAGTTGAAGTTAAAGTTGTCATCTGCAGTCCCTTGTGAAAAAAAGCAGCTAACTGTAGTTAATTAACATGTTTAAAAAATCTTTGGACTTTTGTAATGTGTTCACATACTCTATAAGCTTGACTTTTTAAAAGTTAGTAGAATTAACAGCTTTTACTATTTATTTATTTTTTGGTTCAAGCTGTTTTAAATTCACACATTCCTATCCAAGCTAGCTAAAAGAAGCAAAAACTCTTACTTATATCCAGGGTTATCAGTGGTGGGTTTCCATTTTTTTTTACTACTGATTCGCCTGTGCGTGTACACAATGCTTCTGCTCATGCTCAGAAGCATCCGGGCGGGTGGGCAGAGCCTCCCACCGCTGATACCGTTTCGCTCGATCTGGGAGCAACCCGCCTCTAAGGGTTATAGTACAAATGTGACTAAAAGCTTTGTAAGGGTAATTCCAAAACTACAACTTGGCCAGAGATCTAAAGAAATTGGATGAGTATCTATTATTTTGTTCAAATTCTGAAAAACTCAATATAAGCCAATTATAAATCTGTATTAAATGTTAACATATTAACTTTTCTTTTTTTCATCAACAGTAGCAAAATAAAATATTTTATGCAAGCTTGTGAAATTTAATTGTCATTATTTTGGCTTGTTCCTACAGTTTATAAGTGCGGATGTGTATGGAATATGGGCACGTCTGTTTTGTGACTTTGGTGATGAATTTGAAGTCCTAGATACCACAGGAGAGGAACCAAAAGAAATCTTCATTTCAAACATATCTCAGGTGAGAATGTTTTAAATATTGATGTATTTTATTTTGTATATGTTAAGTGGTTTAACTTAAATCCTTAAAATTTTTAATTCATATGTAGAAAAAAGTATACAGCAGTATTATGCAGATGATAATGTTGTATGCTATGCAGTTATAGGTAGTACATCAGAATTGTCTTTTATGGGAAATGTGCTTTTAGATGTGGGAAAGAAAAAGATAAATTCAGTGCAGTATAACAGCATCCAGTACTCAAAATGCCTTAGTTCCTGCTCAAGAGATCTTTAGCATAATTAGGTGGGCAAAGCTACGATAAGGCCATGGGTTTGATAAAGTAGTTCAGAAGTATTGCTTACTAAAGATTATACCATATGCTTTTGAAAATGTTTAGTTAATTTTTATTTTTTGAAATGTTTAGCACTTAATGGTAGTTTTTTCTGTACCATTTTATATTATTTAATTTTTTTCATGCTATATAGTTGCAAAAATAAATTTTTGTGTTAAGAATTTTAAAATAATTTCAGACATTAGCTATTCATTATAGTTAGATATCCTTGAATATTGTAAAATGGTTCTTACTTGACAAACATTCTTCTTGGGCATTCATTATACTTCAATTATATTAAAGGTTAATTTCTCAAGTGCAGTGATACAGATAGTGGATAATTTAGTTAATTAATTTGAATTACATTTTTTTCATTGGCATAGGAAATATCTTCTTTTATATTCTACAGCAGGGATGTCAAACTCAATTTCATTGAGGGCCGCATCAAGGCTGTGGTTGACTTCGAGGGGGCTGGGCAGGCGTGGCCAATTGGCTGTGGTTAATTGGGTGGGTGTAGCCAGCTTGATGCCACTCACTGGGCATGGCCAATTGGGTGGGCATGGCCATCTTGACACCACTCCCCAAGCTGCTGGCATACTTCCTCTTTGCATTGGGTAGACAGGGCCAAAGCAATGCTGGCTCAATGTTTCCTCTTTGCTTTGGGTAGACTGAGCCAAAGCTGATGTTTCCTCTTCACATTGGGTAGACTGGGCCGAAGCAATGTGGACTGGCTCCTTACATTTTCCAGGATATCCCTGTAGGCCGGATCTGACCACATCACAGGCTGGATCTGGACTGTGGGCCCTGTGTTTTATACCCCTGTTCTAGAGGATGATCAGTCATTTTCACAAAATATGTCCTTGGAATAAAAATAAATGAAATTATAATACAGGTGGTCCTTGCTTACTTACCATTTATTCAGTGATATTGAAGTCCCATTGGTGTTGAAAAAAATGACCCTTAGCTGGTCTTCAAAATTACAGCCTTTGCAATGTCTCTACAGTCACGTAATCATGATTTGGGTGTTTGGCAACTGCCACACATTTTTAAATGTCACATAATCCTATGGTCATATGATTGCCATTTCCAATGTTCACAGCCAGCTTCCTTTTTTAAAAGATAACTTTATTAAATACTTTAAAGAAGGAAATAAATACAAACTAACAAAATAAGAGAAAGAAAAGAAAGAAGGAAAGAAGAAAATAAAAAGAAAAATGCAGGAAAGAAAAAAATACATAACAGAAAAGTAGAAAAAAATGCAAAGAAGTAGCTTCTGATTTTCTTTACAGCAGTTATAAGTACAATTGTGAGTTTACCTCTTTATAATTAACAAAAACTTTCACACTCTACTTTTGACAAGCAAAGTCAGTGAGGGAAGCTGGCAGAAAATCACAAGTCACAGTCGTGTAACATTTTGCTTAAAACCTCTGATTTTCTTTTTTTAATGGATCAAAATATTAATAATTTATCAGAATATAAAATGTATTTTTTTCTAATATTAAAGGAAAATAAAAATAATGGAAAAGAAAGGGAAGGGCAAAGGACAAAATGTGAGGCAGAAGGGGAAAACAAAGTGTGACTTTTGACTCTTTAGCACAGTAATAGATAACATTATTGCCTCAACTTTTTATTTTTACACAATGATATATACAAGCTATTTTTGTAACAATGAAACCAAAACAAAAGTTTCATTTTTCCATCACAAGCACAAAATCTAGAAGCAGTTTCCAAATGAAAACAAAATTCCGTATGTTCTTTCCTTTGACTAAAATAATCAATTCAACCATGTCTACTTTTTTGTTGTGGAAAATAATATGTATTTCAGCTTGCACTTACTAATTTTAACAGACTATCATTTATATTATCAACATTCGCTATACTTTGATTCTTTGCAGGAAGAAACCTTTTTTTCATCCTCTAAACTTTTTTAAAAAAATATTTCTAAAATAAATTCTAATATATCTTTTAAACTTCTTTAGATACTTTCAAACTCACTTTCAATTCTTTACAAGCTTAACTATTATAAATGAAGGAAAAAACACATTTTCAGATCTACTTTAGAAACAAAGCTATTTTAAAAATTTCTTTCAGTTACATACAGTATATCAGACTGGTAAAAATTCTTCCTAATTCCAATTACCGTATTTATCGGCGTATAACACGCACCGGCGTATAACACGCACCCCCCATTTTAACACAAAAATTTGAGTAAAAATTTTTTTCATTAAAAATAAATGACTTGGAAGCTCGGAACTTAATGTTGGATTAAAATTTATAACATTAGAACATGAATTATAACATTAACTCCTCTTAAAAGGCAAATATGAAATGAAAAAACACCTCTTTGAGCAAAAAAACTTAATCAGAATCACTGCTTTTTGGAAAACCAAAAACCTCTTCCTCATCTTCACTCTCTCCCTCTTTTTTCCCTTCCTTCCCCCTTCCTCTTGCCTATCAACTTCATCCTCTTTGTCTTTCTGCTCTTTCCCTCTCTTCCCCTTTTCTTCCTACCTCCTTCCTTCTCCCTCCCTTCTTCTTTTTCTTCCTTTCTTCTTCCATCTTCCTCCTTCTCCTTCCATTCTTTCTCCTTCCATCCATCTTTTCTCCTTCCATCTTCTCCCCCCCTCCCTTCTTCTTTTCCTCCCCCCTCCCTCCTTCCTTCCTCTCCTTCCCTTTCTCACACACAGGAAGGGGAGGGGGGCTATCTAGTCGCTTTCACAGCATAATTTCTTTATCTAACTTTTAAAAAACTGTGTGCAAATCAAACGAGATTTTCGTAACCTGCGAAGCACCAAGTTATATTATGTTGTTACAAATTCGCAGCTACTCCATTCTTTCTGATAGGGAACTACATTTCCCAAGATGCCTCAGGTCCTCAAAGCGCTGAACGCAGCTTTGCAATTGACTCCAGCGAGGCCTGGCAGCCGCCGGCTGGGGTGGTTGTCAGGGCGATGCGGAGCGGACGCGCCGTTTGTTACTGCTTCCAGCAATCAAGACGGACAAGGGAAGCGACTGAAACGGACGCTGGCCGCAGGAGAGCGAGGCTGCTGCCAGCCGTTTCACCTTGCGCAGCGAATTTGACTGGGTCCCGGGGCTTCTGCCGGGTGGCAGAAGCCCGGGACCCAGTCAAATTCGCTGCGCAAAGTGAAACGGCCGGCAGCAGCCTCGCTCTCCTGCTGCAGCTTCTGTTTCAGTAGGGAAGAAAACTTCCTTTCGCTTCCCGAATTTGACTGGGTCCCGGGGCTTCTGCCGGGCGGCAGAAGCCCGGGAAGCGAAAGGAAGTTTTCTTCCCTATTGAAACAGAAGCCGCAGCAGGAGAGCAGGGCTGCTGCCGGCCGTTTCACCTTGCGCAGCGAATTTGACTGGGTCCCGGGCTTCTGCCACCCGGAGTATCGGCGTATAACACGCAGGCAGGGTTTAAGCTTGCAATTTTAGTTTTAAAACTGCGTGTTATACGCCGATAAATACGGTAACTGATTAAATTTAAGTCACTCTTTCCAGCTCATCCTCATAGAATACAACCTTTTTTTATCTCTGGTATGTTTAACAAGTAATTATAAACAACAATGTTAATATCCATAAAGAAAAAGTTCAAAACTTGTCCTCCTGAATGTTGTACATTTGCTTGAAATTGCAGCTGGGAAGTTTATATTTAAGCCATCATCACAATAAAGATTAGTGTCAGATTTGTATTCCAAGATTGTGGTTAAGTCCTTTGCATGGTCAGCTACTTGTGAAATTGCCTCACTGATTTGGTAACTTTTTAAACATAATTACCGTATTTATCGGCGTATAACACGCAGTTTTAAAACTAAAATTGCAAGCTTAAACCCTGCCTGCGTGTTATACGCCGATACTCCGGGTGGCAGAAGCCCGGGACCCAGTCAAATTCGCTGCGCAAGGTGAAACGGCCGGCAACAGCCCTGCTCTCCTGCTGCGGCTTCTGTTTCAATAGGGAAGAAAACTTCCTTTCGCTTCCCGGGCTTCTGCCGCCCGGCAGAAGCCCCGGGACCCAGTCAAATTCGGGAAGCGAAAGGAAGTTTTCTTCCCTACTGAAACAGAAGCCGCAGCAGGAGAGCGAGGCTGCTGCCGGCCGTTTCACTTTGCGCAGCGAATTTGACTGGGTCCCGGGCTTCTGCCACCCGGCAGAAGCCCCGGGACCCAGTCAAATTCGCTGCGCAAGGTGAAACGGCTGGCAGCAGCCTCGCTCTCCTGCGGCCAGCGTCCGTTTCAGTCGCTTCCCTTGTCCGTCTTGATTGCTGGAAGCAGTAACAAACGGCGCGTCCGCTCCGCATCGCCCTGACAACCACCCCAGCCGGCGGCTGCCAGGCCTCGCTGGAGTCAATTGCAAAGCTGCGTTCAGCGCTTTGAGGACCTGAGGCATCTTGGGAAATGTAGTTCCCTATCAGAAAGAATGGAGTAGCTGCGAATTTGTAACAACATAATATAACTTGGTGCTTCGCAGGTTACGAAAATCTCGTTTGATTTGCACACTGTTTTTTAAAAGTTAGATAAAGAAATTATGCTGTGAAAGCGACTAGATAGCCCCCCTCCCCTTCCTGTGTGTGAGAAAGGGAAGGAGAGGAAGGAAGGAGGGAGGGGGGAGGAAAAGAAGAAGGGAGGGGGGGGAGAAGATGGAAGGAGAAAAGATGGATGGAAGGAGAAAGAATGGAAGGAGAAGGAGGAAGATGGAAGAAGAAAGGAAGAAAAAGAAGAAGGGAGGGAGAAGGAAGGAGGTAGGAAGAAAAGGGGAAGAGAGGGAAAGAGCAGAAAGACAAAGAGGATGAAGTTGATAGGCAAGAGGAAGGGGGAAGGAAGGGAAAAAAGAGGGAGAGAGTGAAGATGAGGAAGAGGTTTTTGGTTTTCCAAAAAGCAGTGATTCTGATTAAGTTTTTTTGCTCAAAGAGGTGTTTTTTTCATTTCATATTTGCCTTTTAAGAGGAGTTAATGTTATAATTCATGTTCTAATGTTATAAATTTTAATCCAACATTAAGTTCCGAGCTTCCAAGTCATTTATTTTTAATGAAAAAAATTTTTACTCAAATTTTTGTGTTAAAATGGGGGGTGCGTGTTATACGCCGGTGCGTGTTATACGCCGATAAATACGGTACATCTCTGATATACTCATCTTTCTTCCAATCACTTGCAAATTTGTATAACATCTTTGGAATATAATTGATTTATAAAGTGAAGAGTTTTGTTTAAATATTTTTCTAACACAACTCTCTGTTTTCTCAAAACCTTCTTTTGCTCCCCTCTTTCTCTTTCTATCTGCAAACCAGAGGTGGGTTGCTGCTGGTTTGCATCAGTTCGGGCGAACCGGTAGTAAAAACTGGGACTGGGTCGCCAAATTGGTAGGGACGGCAAACTGGCCACGCCCCCGAACTGGTTCCCTAGTCACCTCTGCTATTACCAGATTGTTTTTTAGTCATTTTTTCATGTTCTGCGCATGAAATTTACAGGCAACTGCATGTGCGCACAGTGAACCAGCAGCGCACATAAAGCAACATGAAGTGAACTGGCAGCGTGCGCTAAGTGAACAGGCAGCAACCCACCCATGCTGCAAACTCGCACAGTTACGCACTCCCTCTTCCACACACTTCCTCTTCTACACTTTTTCATCTTGCAAACATCCTCTTCCAACAAACTAGAAAAGTTACACATTCCTCTTCCATAAAATCCCTCTTCCACACTCTTTTTTTCTTGGAAATGCATGCATGCATGCACATAGTAACACACTCCCTCTTCCAGTAATCTCGTATGGTTACACTCTCCCTTTTCTATACTACCTCTTCCATAAGCTCCTTCTTTGTTTCTGGAAACACATACACACACATGGCCTCACACTCTCTTTTCCAACAAACTCAAATAGCCACACACTCCTCCTTTCTTCCAGCAACAGAGAAACGTTTGCCAATGGTGTACATTCACTGGGAGAAAGAGGGAGGGTTTGGCTGCACAATTCTTCTTTAAGAGGGAGTGTGTGCCTTGTGCATGTATTTATAGGAAGAAAGAGGGAATATTGGGAAGAGAGATTGTGTGGCACGTGAGTTTGCTGGAAGAGGGAGTGTGTGGCTGCATGTGTGTGTGTGATTGCAGGAACAAAGAGGGAGAGTAGAGGGAGTGTGTGGCTCTGAGTTTTCTGGAAGAGGAAGTATGTGCCCATGTGCATGTGCATTTGCAGAAAGAAGGAAGGAAAGTGAGTGTGAAAGAGAGTGTATGACCACGTGAGTCTGCTGGAAGAGGGAGTATAAGCTATGCATGCCCATGTGTGTACCAGAAGAAAAAGTGGGAATGTAATAAGGAAAGAATTTTGATGAAACAAAGGGCTGTGTCAGTGTCTCAGAAAAAGATGGCTTCTTTTCTGCCATGTGGCCCAGTAATGGAGCTTGCCCTCCTATCCTGAATTCTTGAGCTCTGAAGATCTTCAAAAGTAAAAGGATCATTTGGTGACAGGATGGGTACAGAGCTGGGTGTGGAAGAGGACCAAGTGACGGGCCCCAAGAGTTGGGAAGCAGTGCATGCTTTAACTTGGGGGAGGCTTTGGGTGGCCAAATTCCACTGCTCTTGTTACTGCACTAGTCCCACCATCATCTTCCCCATTCAATTTACCCCATGCATACTTAATGACCTGTACATTTGTT
Organism: Thamnophis elegans; assembly: GCF_009769535.1. Taxonomy (NCBI): domain Eukaryota; kingdom Metazoa; phylum Chordata; class Lepidosauria; order Squamata; family Natricidae; genus Thamnophis; species Thamnophis elegans. The sequence goes on along the minus strand of NC_045558.1, from coordinate 84,941,399 downwards.
TAACAAATGCATTGGGGAGAGCTGGGATGGGGACTCATTCACTTAAAATAGATCAATTAATATGCTCCTGACTTTTGACTCTAATGGACAGGCTCCATTATGGTTATAACCTGTATTGTAAGATGGAACAGTCATGTGAAATTGTGCTTAATTATTGAGTTGCTTAGTGACAGAGTTGCCAGTTCCAATTGCAGTCAGTAAAGACCACCTGTAATTAATACATTTGCAGTCCTTAAGGCTGAATATCATTCTAAATGAACTGATTTTAATTTTTCTATTTACAGTGTAATGAGAGATATTTTCACATGCCTTACTTACTAATATTCATCCACAAAAAAGTTGAAATTACCAAGCCAACCAAATATTTTAATCAATACCCATTTACTCTTATGAATAAATTTATAAAATGGAAAAAAAATCTTTATTTACTTATTTTGGAAAAATTTTCAACCAGCATTGTCATTGTCATACAGCAGAACTCCATTGGGGGAGGGATGCATTAGTCAGTATGTGCATACCTTCTACTATAGTTTTGTAAGTCTGAATATGCATGTAGAGTTTTAATTATGATCATTGTTAAAATACAGTAATTTTCATATTAATGTTTGTGTTAATCCTCCACTCTTGGAATTATTAAATAAAATTAAAATAAGATTAGGAGAGGTAATATTTTTACCTTAGATGTGGAAGGTAGTTAGTTATCTCTCACAGCCTAATATCTGGAGGTTAAAAAATATTCCAATTGAAAGTATTGACAAACTTCCAAAAAATTTACCAATCTTACCAAGAAAAATGCATGCCCGTGTATTTATCAGGAATCAAGTCAAGAATAAGAATTGTGTTTGAATTTTTACTGCAATCTTACTTTTCCTTTATATTTGGTGGATTCCAATTTCAGGCGATTTGTGGTATTGTCACCTGCCTTGATAATAATCCTCATAAACTTGAAACTGGACAGTTTGTAACTTTCCGGGAAATTAATGGAATGACATCTTTAAATGGATCTACCCATCAGATAAGTGGTAAGCCATTTTTTTTTTCAAACTGCAGCAATAGTAAAATCATATATTTATAAATTAAATTTATAACAAGAAAGATTTATATACAAAATGTCTGTTCTAATGGAATTTTGAAGTAGGGGGACAATACACTACTATCATAGGAAAAATGGTTAATAAGTTAATTCTTACAAAAGGATTCTAGATGCTTGGTTATTTTACCTTCCTAAAGATTCCTGAATATATTTTATGCATTTTGTATCCATTGTATAATTTATTAATAAAGATTAATAATACCTGCAAAAATAGCTACTATATGGTTTTGATAGACAGCACAATGAAATTTACACAGTCCACTTGTAAGCATTGTTTCTTATTTTATTTTAATGTATTAGATTTATGTCATGCCACACAGAGCATTAGACGTAACACAAAAAATAATTTACCAGGACACACTTTTTAGCATAGGTTGGAACATTTCAAGTATTTACCTTGGAGAATATGAAATCCTGAGATACTTTTGACAGTACTGCCTTCAATAAATGTCATGTCCTCAGACACTGTAAACTATCCCTACCCTAGGTGTCTGAGAAAAGAATGACCTTAGAACAATTTCAGTGGAGGAGTATGGGTGGATTCTTCAGAAGGAAAAATAATATTTCCTCTGAAATGCACACCTTTAAGTACAATGCATGTTCCAAACTGATCACTGGAGCAGAATTATGCTGTACCACTTCAAATTCTTCAACTTAAAGTGGATTTTTAAAAATCTGAGATTTTTTTCTAGCAGGTCAAACTAATGGGAAAGAAAATCAAAATAGTAAGAAGTTCTTAGATAAAATTATTCTTAAAATCACAAACAATTCCAACAAAGAAAACCAAATTGAAGATTGCAGATGAAGCAATTGTAGGCAATACTGAAGATCTTAAGGAGAACTCATAAGTGGGGAAAAGAAAGGCCAAAGTTTTTTGAAATGATAGCATCTATAGGGTATTGCCAACTACAGGAGACAGTGTTCATCTCCATTTCAAGGGTGTTGAGCCAACACTGTCTGAAAACGTTTCCATTGTGATGTGGCTTGCATGACATGGAGCCAACCTTGACTGTTGGCTTTCCAACCAATAAACCTGGTATCTTAACTGCTGAGCCACAATGCCATCCTAAATATAAGTAGACTCATGATACCCAATATGTCAATCTTCAACTGATCAGCGAAGGCAGTCCAGGTTCTGTCCTAGTTTTTGGAGTTTGTGCACGTTTGGATGTTGAGGAACTGCCTCTGATTCAATCTTATCAAGACCTAGATCTGGGGATACTCTATCTTTAATTTTGGATAAGGTTGCATTTCCCCATTTAAGAGAGAAGTACAATTTGGAGGTCTTCATGGATTTGCGTGAGCAGGTGTGTGAGTTGCACTGGTTACCATATGCTTCTGGATGCAATTCATTATGATCTATAAAGATCTACATGGAAAAATCTCATTATCTCACTACATCTCTACAGAAATGCACAACACCAAGGATTAAAACCTAGAATCCATATGGGTCAATATAAAAGGAAAAAAGAATGACATTGCTATAAGCATATACTACAGGCCACCCAACCAAGCAGAAGAAAAGAAGTCTTTGCTAATCAGTTAATTAATGTATGTAGGAAACATACTGTAATGGAAGACTTTAACTACCCTGATATTAATTGGAAGACAAACTGCAGCAAGTGGGAGATTGAACAGATTCCCAACCAACTTAGCTGAAAACTTTGTCATCCAAAAGGTATAGGAGTGAACTAGAGGAAAAGCTATATTGGACCTAATTTCTTACTAATTGAGAAGAAGTGAGAGAGTTGAAGTCTCCAGAACACTCAAGTGTGAGTGAGTGACCATGTCATATTGGAATTCAATATAATGTGAACACAAGCAGTAGAATATAACCAACAGTGTCTTTACTTTAAAAGAGCTGATTTTAACAAACTGGGAAAGACCCTAAGAAAAATCCCATGGATAGCAATAGCAATAGCAGTTAGACATATACCGCTTCATAGGAATCATAGGCCTCTCTAAGCGGTTTACAGAGTCAGCATATTGCCCCCACAGTCTGGGTCCTCATTTCACCCACCTCGGAAGGATGGAAAGCTGAGTCAACCTTGAGCCGGTGAGATTTGAACCGCTGAACTGCAGATAGCAGTCAGCTGAAGTGGCCTGCAGTACTGCACCCTAACCACTGCGCCACCTCGGCCCGGATAAAAATCCTAAAGGGGAAAACAACTCAAAAAGGATGGGAAACTCTGAAAAATATGACCATAAAAGTCCAATCCAACACAATACCACTGAAAAAGAAAAACAAGAAGAGACCAGCATGGTGCACATAAGATCTCTCTGATCAATTGAAAGACAAAAAGGACAAATCCAAAAAAATTGAAAGAAGACACATAACTAAGGCAGATTAATAATAGCTAGCCTGAATTGGCAAAGAGGAAATCAGAAAAGCAAAGGCTCAGAATGTATAAAAGTCAAACATAATAAAAAAAAGTTTCTTAACATATAAATAAGAAGAAAACTTGGAGTGTGTTCTTGGAGTCCTAGTGCACAATCACTTAAACATGAGCTAGCAGTGTGGCAGCAGCCAAAAATGCTAATATAATCTTTGGTTATATAAACAGAGGTGTAGAATCAAAATCTATTAGTAGTATTAGTGCTATTTTATAAACACTTAGTAGGACATACCTGGAATACTGCAGCCACTATTTGTCACTACATTATGAAAAAGATGTTGAAACTTTGGAAAACGTGCAAAGAAGAACAACTTTTAACCTTCCAGAAAACCTTAAAAGTCTTGGCTGTTCTTACTTCTCTAAACTACCAATGTTATTTTGAAATTATTTTCTGTGTTACAATCCCAACCAATGTTATTTATAAATTTCATAGACATATCTTCCTGCTTTTCATCCAAGAGGCTTGCTAGTGGCCAATAGTTAAATATTAGGTATAAACAGGCCAATTTTGTCTGGAATTCCATGTCCCAAACATTTCACTTAGGTTTATCGAATTTATTTTTAGAAAAACCAACAAAACTACCTTAGAAGAACATACCGTATTTTTCGGAATATAAAACACAATGGAGTATAAAATGCACCAAAGTTTGAAGAGGCAAATTTTTAAAAAAAGATTTTGCACTCTGCAGACCTCCTCATAAAGGCCCGTTTTTCACGAAAACGGACACAGTTTTTTTTTTTTTAAACAAAAAAAGGACATGAATAGCCTTTAGGAGCCTTTGTAGAGTATTCCGGGGGAGGGGGCAAAATGAGCAAAACGGGCCCAGTTTTTGTAAAAAAAAGGGGGGGGGAATGAATTAACCTTTAGGAGGCTTATAGAGTGCTCCTGGGGGGCTGGGGGGGGGCAAACTGAACAAAAAAATGGCCCATTTTTCGCTCATTTCTGCCCTCCACAGTTCCCAGGAGCATTCTGCAAGGCTCCTAAAGGCTATGCATGGCCATTTTGGTGAAGGGGGCAGGGTTTCGTAAGACAAAAAATGCTATGTTCAGTGTATAAGACACACCCAGATTTTCAGCCTCTTTTTTTGAGGGGAAAAAGGTGCATCTTATATTCCAAAAAATACAGTAGTCTGTAGAAGGATTCCCTGGAATGTTCCATTTCCAAACCAGAGAGTTCTGCATATTACTATTTTATATTATCATTTATATTATTTTATATTATCATTTTATATTAGTCTGATTATTATATAGTTTTTTTTGTAGTCATGGAACAGATTTTCATTACTTTGTAATGAATTTTGTTCCATTTTTATATAATTATGTATGATAAAGAATTAGCTTACCATTGTATAGATTGATTAGGTCAGAACTGAATTCAAAACAGTAAAAGTCAAACTAGATGTGTAGAACGATAAACATTTTCATTTTCTTTTTATTTAAGATTATCAGATAAGTAAAATAAAAAACCCCTCAAACTAATTTCTCTCTCTTTCAGTGATATCACCTTATTCCTTCAGCATTGGGAATACTGCAGATATGGAACCTTATTTACATGGTGGTATAGCTGTCCAAGTAAAGATACCTAAAGTATTTCATTTTGTAAGTGACTTTAAAGATAATTATTAACAGTATGTGTAATCATTCTTCTAGATTTTATTGACCTGAATGTGATGAATTAATGTATGGAGAATAATCAGAAAGAATGAAAAATCTTAATGAGGCAGGCAAATACAGTTAGCAAACATTATTAAATCTTTGTTTGATAAAATTCATGAGTTGAATGCCAGTATTGAGGTGTATAAGTTATATATATAAAAAAACCTGGCCATATGAAAAGGGAAGAGGAATGTGTTGTATATGAAGAAAGTACACACATATGCTGAAAACCAGTAATACTTATTTGGTACAAATTTGAATGTATACTTGATGCATAGCCAAAGTAGAAACTATATATATATGGTAAGTATAAAAGTTTGGTTACCTTTTACAACTTCATAACAAGTTCTTTGGCATAAAAATAGGTTCTAAATGCTTCTGATAGCAAACTGAAAATCTTTGTAATCTTTATTAGGGCTTTTACACAAGGGAGTGAGGTTTGCTGCCTTTTGGCATGTCAGTTGTCCTAAATGTCTTGATGAGGATTTTATTGTTTGTGTGCCTGTTTCTAATTATTGGTCCTTTAAAAATCTATTTTTCCTTCAGCTTTGTTTTATTTTTATGCCTTTTGGTCAGAAATATGATTGTTACATCTTTTTATTAGTTTCATTAGAGAATCGATTCTGAGTTTTTCTGATCTAAAAGTTTCAGCTGTATCTAAATAATATATATGTTGTCCTTCTTTACTGACTGCCCCATTAATGACTCTTTGAAGTTATGACAATGCTTAAAAAAATAACTTCACAACCAGAGTGCATTTTCAACCATCATAATATGCCTCATTCATGTGATCACCATTTGTGGGCTTTGCAACTGACTTGTGAGAAGCAGTTAATATAGAAGGCAGAAGTAAAAGTATAAGGCACAATCACATTTTTTTTTTGTTTAGCAACCACAACATTTAACTTAATGATTGGAAGGAAAGTAGGATCATAAGCCTATAATGGTCATGTGATTTTCTTCTTAGGCACCACATGACTTAACAATAAAATTGTCAGTTCCAATTGTGAGATGAGTTGAGTTGAGTTTATTATATTTCTCTGCCGCCCTATTCCCCGGAGGGGACTCAGGGCAGCTCACAACCAAGTCGGGGGGTGGGTGGGGTACAAATAAGAAAAAAGAACACGAACAAAACAATACCACAATTTAAAACACTCAACAACCATATCATTCGAAGGGGGACAAAAAACTCATTAGCCCCAGGCCTGTCGGAACAGCCAGGTTTTAAGGGCTGTGGTTGTGGTTACTAATGGTAGTTAGTAATTGTGGTTACTAACCAAGAACTAATTCACTGAATAAACAATTCATTGAACTAGTTAAGCATGTTTTAAAATAGGACAAGACAGGAAAGAACAGAATATATAACCAATTCAAGGCAAAGTGTCTGAGAATTTAGAAAGAATAGGATCCCATGAGAATCTGATGATATGCATCAAATATTCATAAGTTGTTTAGAATATATTACATTGATTTTTTTTTAAATAGATCCTTTACTTTTAGTCTATTGTGTAAACTTAGCCCATATGGTTGGGTTGAAAAAAGTAATTGAGTAAACCATAGGTAAATTAACAAGAACAGCAACAGTCTTCCCATATAAATAGTTCACCCATTTTAATATCCTAAAACAGCTGTCCCCAATCTTTTGGGCACTAGAAACGGGTTCTATGGAATGTGGTTTTTCTGCCTGGAAAAGGGGCATGATTTCATGTGCTGCCTGGATCCTATACATGCATGGATAGAGCTCACTTTCAAGTCCCAGTTTTTAATGGGCTGCAGACTGATGCCCTCTGTGTCTAGGGGTTGGGAACCCCTGTCCTAAAAGAGTTTTGGTGCGTGGATGTTGGAGCAATAGTACAGTACTTGTTAATTGATATTGTGGAACAATATAAAGATTATGCTCATTGTGATTAGCTCAACAACTATACCTTGTTGCTGGTGATTTTTCTGTGGAGAATGGTGGGATTTTATCTTCTTGAAACTCTCTTTAAAACATTTTTATTTTTTCCACTATCTTCGGGATCACATTCTATTTTTTGGATTGTTTCTGCTATTGTTCTAATATTAATGCATGAGTTTGAAAAATAAGGACAATCTTAATTCAGTTTGCCTGTGATTATTTCTTCATTTTGGAAATTATATATGGATTATTTTTTCCTCCTAGGAACCATTGGAGAAGCAGTTGTATAATCCAACCTATCTTATTGCTGACTTCAGCAAACCTGAGGTTAGTTTATTTGGAATATATATAAAGATAATTGAACTTAAAAATAATTTATTGAATGCACATGAATTAAATTAATTTTATTTATATGCTGGTTTTTTTCAAAATAGAATTTAAAATAGTGAAAAATCAACATAAACCCATAAACCCTACGTTCATTAATCTACTGATGATACTGCACTTTGTATCAACAAGATTTTTGTGGCTTCTGAGGCTATATTTGCTCCATGGAACAGCATTCCCCCCTCTCCACCCCCCCCCCCCCCGGCAGTGATCTAGGTTACTCTGACCACCTACCATTTTATAAGGCTCTGAACATCTGGGTGTTCCTCCAGTCTTTGGGGTCAGGCAGCTAGCTAAGCTCTACTGGTGATGTGGTTTTGTTTGGAGGGTTGTTGTTTCATTAGGGCATTATGAGTGTAAACAGTTATAACGGCTTTAAACTTTGTATACTATTTGGATTAACAGCTGTCAGATGGGGGGTTCTATAAATTGTATGTATATATGAAAGTGTGTGTGTATACACTTACACACACATCCAGATGTAGAAAAAGCAATGTATGTATGTATGTATCTATCTATCTATCATCCATCCATCCATCCATCCATCCATCCATCCATCCATCCATCCATCCATCTATCTATCTATCTATCTATCTATCTATCTATCTATCTATCTATATGCCAGAATACTGCTTGCTAAGTTGACTATCCCCTTAAAATCCTTAAGTCATTAATTATATTTAAAAATAAATAAAAGCTGTAAAAGAAAAGATGTGCTTGTGAAAATAATTTATTTAAATCTCTTAAAGAGATTTGCAAAAAAGAATATGGCAGATATTTGGAAAAGCAGCTCAAGCTAGATATGACTGTAAATTAAATTGAGCAAAAACAAATGAGTTTTGTAGCATGTTCTAGGAATAGGATTTATTAGAATTAGTGTCCATTTTGTCAGATTTGTTAACATTAAAGATGTCAGCATGTATTTTGCTCAGTGGGCTTTAAAGTATAAAAGCTTATGCCATAATAAATCATTTAAACTTTACAGCACAAGATTTGTGGCTGTTTTGTTGTATAATAACATAATATAGTTATCTTTTGGAAAACTGTATTTTTTTAACCTTATACTATACAATATTTGTTCTTTTTATAGGCACCTCTACAGATTCATATTGCTATGCTTGCTTTGAATGAATTTCAGGACAGTTTTGCTCGCATGCCAAACATTGGGTAAATACACATATAATCATAGTTACATAAATATTATAATTAAGTTGGTGTAAATTTTAATATATTTATATTTGCTTATTTCTTGATTTAAATTAAATTGTAATTTTATGCATACTTAACTTTTTTAAAGTCTGATTTATTACAATGGAGTTGAAGTGGTTTAATTGTAAATAAGATAAGATAACTTTTAATATCATTTTTTTCTGTGAATACATATACATCCACATCAGTAATGGTATCCTCTTTTCTTCACTACCGGTTTGGTGGCGGGAGCATGCACGTCTGGGCATGCGCAGAACCTTCTGCATATGCTCAGGATCTGTGATGACGTCTTGGTGGGTGGACAGAGCATCGCGCCACTGCCATTACCAGTTCACCTGAACTGGCAGAATACCACCAGTGATAGACATAAATGTACCTATGATATCTATATCTGTCTGTCTTGAAAACAATAATATTTCCAAACCACACAGTAACACAATACAACAAATTGCTTTCAGTCATCTCTCTATAGAAAGTGGTAAGGATAGTGAGAGGAAGATAAGTTCTTCTCATATTTCACAGAAAATACAGGTGCTGTTGTGCCCGCTTCACCAGTGTTTCACTGATTGAGGACCAAGCTAATCTCCTCATCAGCTGCACTCCCAAAACCTTGATACTACTAACCAACTCCATAGTTGAAGCATTAATACACAAAGGTGTCTTTTCTGAAAGCAACAATGATTTCTTATTTTTCATGCATTTAAAACCAGATTGTTTTTATTACACTAGTAATAAATCTTCTACCTCCCTCCTTCCAGTAATTACTTCAATATCATTCTGAATAAGACCCACTATTATTGTACCATCTGCATACTTCACAATGTGGTTTGTAGCAAACCTTTCGTAACAATCATGGGTTAGCAAGGTGAACAACAGCAGCCTTAGGACACAGCCTTGAGGAGAACCTGTGCTCAAGAACATGATGTTAAAAATATTAGCCCCAACTCCCACATTCTGGGGCCTATTAGTGAGAAAATTAAAAATCCAATTGCGCAAAAGAGTATTGAAGTCTAAAAGGCCCAGTTTATTTACTAAATCCTGAGGCATGATTGTATTAAATGCCAAACTAAAGTCAACAAATGGTATTCACACATGAGTATTTCTTTCCTCTTAAGTTTGCCAAGCTCAGATGGAAAACATAGGAAATAGCATCCTCAGTGAAATGATTTGGATGATAAGCAAATTGAAGTGAGTCAGTTGCTAAGGGAGGCTGTATACAAAAACGCCTTTCAGAACATTTCATAATGATGGACATAAGTGCAATTAGAAGATACTTATTAAGGTCTGTAATTGAAGACATTTTTGGCACTAACAAAATAATGACAGTCTTAAAACATGATGAAACCACGGTCAGTTGCAGTGAAAGATTGAAAATATCTGTAAGAACACAAGGCAGCTCATTAGCCCACTCCCTAAGAACATGCCAGGAATGTTACCTGGTCTTGCTGCTTTCCAAATGTTAACTTTCCATAATGTTGTTCAGAAGTAACATCAAAGCTAAGCACTTTGATGGGGCACAGCTTTCCTTGCAGAGGTGCTATTTGATGCCTCGAATCCCCCCTCCCCCCTCCCCAAAATGTTCAGCTCATTTTAAAAAGTCCAAGTCATCCTTTCAGTATGAGGCAGTTTAGCATAGTTTAGTGTAGTTAAAACACCAAACTAAAAATTGGGAGATCATGAAGTATAGTCTTGGGCACAAAGCTATCTGGGAAACATTTGGCCAATCTCTCCTGTTCAACTCTAGGAAAATCTTGACCAAACCTGCAGGGATTAGTCTTGGAAGTTGGCAGGAGCCAACACTGACACCAACAAAAAGTATTGTCTTTCTCTCCCTCCCTCCCTCCCTCCATCCATCCATCCATCCCTCCCTCTTTGCATTTGCTTTTGAACAAGTTGCTGTTTTCAGTAGGTTTTCATTGTATCAATCTTTCAGGACTGGTGGACAGGTCCAACCTTCTGGACCCAGAAGATAGTACCACCTAACTTGTTTCTATCTGTTCTGCCCTGGAAACACTTCAAAACGGCCTGTTATTTATTCTATTTGCCATCTGAGCAGGTAGAACCTTCCATTATCCTTAATCTGGTGCAATAATTGAGAAAATTAAAGTATTAAATTTCACTATAGCTCAGAAAAACCCATTTGATTATTTTAGAAACTTAAATTAATAACTCAAGCAAAGGTTGGGCAGTCATCTGTTGAATGTTTTAATATTTTTATTAATAATTTAACAAAGTTGTAAGGGACCTTGGAGGTCTTCTAGTCCAACCCCCTGCTTAGGCAGGAAACCCACCACCACTTCAAACAAATGGTTCTCTAATCTCTTCTTAAAAACTTTCAGTGTTGGAGCATTTACAACTTCTGGAGGCAAGTTGTTCCACTGATTAATTGTTCTAACTGTTAGGAAATTTGTCCTTAGTTCTTGTTCTACTTGGAGGTGCTTTGGAGAATAGTTTGACTCCCTTTTCTTTGTGGCAACCTGTGAGATATCGGAACACTACTATCATGTCACCTATAGTCCTTCTTTTCATAAGACTAGACATATCCAGTTTCAGCAACCGTTGTTTATATGTTTTATCCTCGAGTCCCTTGATCATCACTTAAATATGAGTCAGCAGTGTGCAGCAGCTGCCAGTAAAGTCAACACAGTTCTAGGCTGCATAAACAGAAGGATAGAATCAAGATCACATGAAGTGTATGTGTTATATATTTTATTATTATTATTCATATTAATATATATCATTCATATTAATCCAATTCACACTAACAATGTTAGTAATTTTGGTCACATTTATCAAATTTAAGTAATCCTCATTATATTATTTAAACATACATAAAAAGTGCCTAACATCTGTAAACTTCTAATCTTTCTATCTGTTATTTTTATTCATTCTATTAAAAATTATATTCTAATATTTCCTCTGTCTAATTTTATTTCTGCATCTTCAGCTTACAATCAGGTTACTTTAATATTTAATGAGAAATTTTCTCTATCCATTATCTCTTTTACTCTGTAGTGCTTCAATTATTATCCATTTTTTAGTTCACCTCCCACACTCCTCATCTTTATCTCTATCTGCATCTATGTCTTTCTTGTTCAATCTAAACATTTCTCCCAGTACAATCTCATACTGCCAATTTTCCCAGATGTCTGCCCATATCCCAGCCTCCTTATCTAAGGTATCTTCCTGTCTCTCCAATTGTTGATTTGTCTTTTATTTTCTTCAGTCTTTTGTCCTTTAACAGCTGATTTGTCAGTCCTATTTTTGTTCCAGTCCTTGATTTATTTGTTGATGTGGCCAATCCATCTTTCCACTCCTTTTGTTTGCCATTTATCTGGTCTTCCTCTTTGTGGAGCTGTTGCTTCATTTGCTGATTTTTCTGATGCATATTTTTTCCCTGTTCATATTCAATTTGCTGGCTTGAGTATCCATTTCATCTAGTCTTTCTGTTGCTTCCACCAGTTCATGGGAAGTTTGATCTTTATTCATTGTTCTTTGCAAAATGTTTTCCATTTTATCATCTATACCATTGATTGAATCCTTAATATTTTGGAACAACAAAGTCATCTCATTAAAAAGTCCTTTCATTTCCACAATCTCCAACCATAATAGCAATAAAGATGAAATAAACAATAAAGCCACAATCTAGTTCAAAAAGAGTCCAAATTTCCAATCATCAGTAGATGGAGCTCGCCTCTTGAATTTCCATGCTACTTTTTTTTCCAGCGGATATTTTTTTTTCACTCAAAATCCATTTCTTTCAAAACAAAGTCAATTATTTAAATGAGCCACTTCCAGTGTTTACTCTAATAGTCCAAGGTGTTTTCCAAGTTCTTTAAGTCTGCTGTGTGGTTTTAGTCTTTTACTGTAAATTTCCAGGAGTCTAGGAGTCGCTGTTCCTTTTGTGAGTAGATGGGGCTCTCAACTTATTTTTCAGCATAGATCTCTTTATCAAAATAATATTTTCTTTCGCTGCTTAAACTGTTATATTTTTAGAATCTCTTCTCTAGGATTTTTTCCCCCTTGAGGTAATTTTTAAGAAAAGAAAAATCATCTCACCCAGAAACAATCTTGTTCACTGTTCTCTTGGCTCCTGCACTTTCTTAGGTGTTCTGGCTATCCCCAGCTTCATTGCACCCATGTTGACTACCACTGCTCTACATCTTTGGATGAGGGGGAATTTTCCAAGTCAGGGAGGAGAGATGCAGCTCTCCTCAACCTGCAAGGCCCCCGCCTTTGCTTCACCACCCCTACAGGGTGGCTATAGCTCCTTTTGGAGTCTTCCAACATGGAGAGCTTTGAGTTCTTGTTTCTGGCACCACTGGAAGTACAACCGCACATGAAATGTCTTGGTAAGGCCGCACTTGGAATACTGCATCCAATTTTGGCCACCACGAAGTAAAAAAAATGTTGAGAGACTAGAAAGAGTTCAGAGAAGAGCAATAAAGTTGGGTGGTTTTCTTGGTTTGCTGTACAGTGGAGCTTAGGTTTCATTGCAAAATGATCCCTTTCAACCCTATGATTCTACCTTTTTTGGCCTGTTTTTCTTTCTCTAAACAAAAATATTTCCAGATAATCTTCATTCATCTATCATCATGTAACCCTTCCAAAACCAAGGTATAAAAACAATTTAAAAGCTTTCCTATAATGTAATTTTTCAGACAAATGTGCTATTGTACTTTGTGCTAGGGTAGAATTTTAGCCTACAATGTCATGGAAATCTTAGGACCCTGAGGCATGAATAGAACAGAATAGTTGGAAAGGACCTTAGAGGTCTTCTAGTCCAACCACCTGATTAGACAGGAAACCCTATACCCATGAGGGCGAACCTATGGCACGTGTGCCACAGGTGGCACACGGAGCCATATTGAGTGGCACGCCAGCCATCAGCTCTGACGAACATGCGAGCCAGCTGATTTTTCACATTTCTGGAGAGCCAAGGGAGGCCATTTTCGCCCCCAAACTGGTTACCTGGTCACCGCTCACTTGTCCCGCCCCACCACACCCATCCAGTCTCTACTCTACAGCTTGCTTGCCTGAAGTGCTGCGCCCCTGATCTGTCTGTTAGGTAAGATTACGAGTCGTGGCTTAGCTAGCTGCCCCTTCCCCACAGCCCTGCCATGCTTCCCTGCCTTCCACGTGGCCTTCCCGACATTCCTATGGCCAGCTTGTGAAAGCAGACAAGCGGAAGGCCACGTGGAGGCAGGGAAGCATGGCATGGAGCAAGCAGCCTACTCCCCTCTCTGTGGCCTTGCCATGCTTTCTTGCCTTTCACATGGCCTTACTGGCGGAACCCCATGCCCGCTTGAGATCAGCATCCAGCTCAGCCTGGCCAGGGGGTGGCCCTCAATGGAAATGCAGATGGTGTGCTGGGGCTAAGAGAGGTGGCAGTGCTGATGCTGCAGGACAACCCGGGGCTGCTGCACATGCACCTGACCCCTTTTTGCAAAGGCAGAGCGCCCGTCCCCGCTGCAGGAGGATGCTGCCTTCCATGGGGCTTCAGGCTGCCTGCTCCTCGGCCCTGGTGCCGCTTACTACCACCAAAGAAGCAGAGCAAGAGGCAGTAGTCATGGGTGGGTGGGGGGCAGCCCGTCACACAGAGAGCGGGCTGCAGCCGAGTCTCCTTCCCTCTGGAACTCCAGACTCCACAGGCCGAGTTCTCAGAGTAACGCCAGTGGTCGGTTCCTTCTCTTTGAGACCCGCCTTGCAAAATGTAAGAAAATTCCCATTTTGCAAAAAGGCTCTCAGAGAAGGAAGCGGCCGGCCATTGTGCTTCTTCAGAGGAGTTGAGGCTGGAGGGGGGGTTTAACACGGCTAGCCTAGCCCCCCTCCCCACCTGCCAACATCTCCCGAAGCCATCGCCGTTGCAGCTGCAAGAGGCACGGGGGCAACCTGGCAAGCTGGGCACCCAAAAAGTGCCCAGAGTGACCCATGGGCACCTGAACTGAAGGTGATGGTAGTTTCGAAACCTCAGGGATTCCGGGCGGCCGATATGCACAGGGAGCTGGGCTGGCTCCGGTTGTTCCTGAGCTGGAGGAGGTGATGGTCGCCTTGTGGATTCTGGGTGCCGCTGGGTGCTGGGCTGGCTCTGGTTGCAAAATGTCAGAAAATTCCCCATTTTTCAAGGCAGCTCTCAAAGAGAATGAAGCGGGTGCAGGCGCTTCTTCCAACAGCTGAGGCCCCCGCTCCTCTTTTTTCCTCGGATATTGGAAGAAGCGGCGTGCCTGCTTCATTCTCTTTGAGAGCCACATTGCTTGCGAGGCGAGTGCTGCTGGAGAGAAATCAACACGAGGGGGAGAAGAAAACAAATTTCTGCTAGGGAAAGAGGGCCGCTGGGGAGAAATCAGGAGGAGAGGGAGAATGCTGTCATTAGCAGAAGCTCGGCTTTCTTCCTCTCCCCCTGATTTCACCAGGGAGTGCAAGCAAAGCAGTGTGTGTGTGTGTGTGTGTGTGTGTGTGTGTGTGTGTGTAAAACGGGGCCTGGATGCTACTGATCAGCTGGGAGGCTGGCAATGAAGCCTTGGTTTCCTCACTGCCGCGACTCTCAGAGGAAAGAGGCAGGGATACTGGCCGGCACTCACTTCTCTTACTGCTCATCACCGCTTGCTCCCTTCCCTCGTTCCCGGCCAGCCGCCCAGCTAATCAGGGCAGGGGGGGCTTGGGCTGCAGCCAGCATGGAGTGTGCGGTAATGCTCCATCCTACAGGGGCGGTGGCAGTGAGCAGTAAAGGAAGCGCGCACCAGCTAGTATTCCTGCCTTCTTCCCACGAGAGCTGCCACAGTGGGGAAACCAAGGCTTCTTTGCCAGCCTCCCAGCTGTTTGATCCCATCCAGCCCCCCCTTACACACACACACACAGAGCTTGCTGCTGTGCGAGGCAAGCGCTGCTGGGTAGAAATCGGGGAAAGGGAGAAGGCCATCCCTAGCAGAAGCTTGGCTTTCTCCTCCCTCTCCCCCTGATTTCTCCCCAGCACTGCTCACCTTGCGCTTCAGCAAGAAGGTGGTTCTCAAAGAGAATGAAGTGGGTGCAGTGCTCTTCCAACAGCCGAGGAAGGAAGAGGAGCTGGCGCCTTGGCTGTTGGAAGAAGTGCCAGCACCTGCTTCATTCTCTTTGAGAGCCCCTTGCAAAATGGGGGATTTTCTGACATTTTGCAACCAAAGCCAGTCCAGTGCCCGGTGCACATGGGCTGCCCAGGAGCCCTGAGGCTCAAAACTACTGTGTCCTGAAGCAAAAACGGTCTCCCACAGCCTCCCTTAGGCCCTCCAGAAGCTGGAAATGGCTTTAGGAAAGCCTCCGCAGGCTGAAGTGGGCAAAAAAATGGCCCCAACGGGCCAACCAGAAGTTTGGAAACGATCCATTTCTGACTTCCAGAGGGCCTCTGAGGGGGGGCAGGGGAGGCCGTTTTCGCTCTCCTCAGGTTTGAGGAAAGCCTCCGGAGCCTGGAAGGGGGGGTTGCATGCACATGGGTGGGGGTGGGGTCACATGTGCATGCGCAGTTAGGTGGGGAATTGAGGGCACACGGGTGCGTGCAGCAGTGCGCGCACATGCAATTCTGTCACACCGTTAAAAAAAAGGTTCGCCATCACTGCCCTATACCATTTCAGACTATTGGTTATCCAATCTTTTCTTAAAAACTATCATTGTTGGAGCATTTACAACGTCTGGAGGTAACTTGTTTCACTGATTAATTGTTCTAACTGTCATTAGTCGTATTGAGGAATAGCAGGGGGAGAAGATACCTTCTGATTTTACTTTCTTGATTTCAGCAGCAGAAATGTCTCAGAATACTCCTAAGAGACACATGGTGCTCAGTGAATCAGCTTCCCATTTATAAGATTCTGTTGATAGTGGATGCCAACCCACATATTCTAATTCCAACGGAAAGAGCTTTTACAATTTATTGAGCAGTTGCTTTCTGTTGTGCCAAGTCTCATAATCCTTATGACTTTACTGTACTAGAATAGCATTCTATATATATTATAACATGGAACCACCCCAAATGACCAATCTGCATTACATTATTGTCTGTATAAATTAATCCAGAGCATATTTCAAGAATTAAAATAAACTATTTTTATTAAAAATATCTAAAACATTCTGTGATCAAATTAGCTTTTTTAAAGAAAAAATGAAGATAAAAAAGAAAGAATTCTGTCTGAAGTTAAGTGGTGGATAACAGCAACAAATTCCCTTTTCCAAAGCAACAGTAACTATTTTTTAAAAGTCCAATGTTCAATTTTTTTTCCAACCCAGTACCTTTCAAATATTCTGGGATTATTTATTTATTTATTTTTATTTCTCTGATTATAGTCTGCATAATTCAGCAGCATAGAAATTTAATAAAGAATACATCCACATGTCTGTGGAGATTCTCAGTCATCTAGATCATGGTTTTCCAGTTGCCTCTTGAAAAAGCACCTTTGGAATAATGCATCCACATTTGACTATGCCAAGTCCTTAGAAAGGACACATTAGATAGCCAAAAGATAAAAGCTAATACCAGATATCTCGCAAAGTGTATGTGTTTATGTTTTATTTTAAGAGTAACATAAGATTGCTACATTATTTTTGTTTTGGCTCTAGATGTCTTCAAGATGCTGAAGAAATGGTGAAGATAGCTCTGTCCTTAAGCAAAACGCTGGAAGGCAAGGTAATTCCTTTAAAGATCAGTAATACCTAAAACTTTTTAGTTTATTTTTCAGTTCACTTTTCTTGACAGTAAATGAGACTCTGACATGTATGTTTGAAAGTTTTGTTATTGTGATACCCCATGTTGGCTAATAAATTACAATTTACAAATACAAATAAGTTATGATTGGTATAAATTTCTAAATATTTCTGCCAGGAATATTAAACAGATTTCCAAAGTTGTTTTAAATTAGGCATCTCTGAACACTAGTGATATGTTAACTATGAAAGTTAAGTGGAGATCTGTATATGACAAATTCTGTTCCAGTTTGAGTAGAAAATTGTATGCATGAAAATTGTATGTATCCTCACTTAATGACAGTAATTGGACTGTAATTTCAGTTTCTAATTGATGCAGTAATAGATCATCACATCACATTATCATATCACTTTGTGAATGCCATCTGGGCAGTTTCCATTGCTGTTGCTAAGGGAAAATTGTGGTTTGTTAAGGAAGAATCTCACATGAGTATGTTTAGTAACTTTCTGCCAACTTCCCACAAGCAAATTTAATGGGGAAGTGACTGGAAATTGCATGTCCTGGGTGACTTGCAGGTAAGTCAAAGGGCAGGGGAACGCTAGGAGTTAGGTGGAAAGTTCTGTGTTAAGTTCTTGTGGGCTGGTTAGGGATTGCTACCATGCTATGTGGGTGTGAACAAGTTGGGGAGAGTGTCCTGCAGCATGATCTTGTGCTTTGTAGCAGGACAGTTGTTTAAAAACCACAGTTGTTTATTTTTAAAATTATATGGCTGCTTTTCTATATGATACCTCTTTGTCAGATTATGATTACAGTGGTGAGAAGAAGAGCTAAATTTGAATGAGGAATGAATTTTGGATGAGTTGTTGGAAAACTGTTTTTTATAGAATGTTTTTATATCTGGATTTTTTGTTTTATTTTTAATTACAGCATCAAGTAAATGAAGACATTGTGAAATGGCTCTCAAGGATGGCTCAGGGCTCTTTAGCTCCTCTCACAGCTGCACTTGGTGGTATTGCTAGTCAGGAAGTCTTAAAAGCAGTGACTGGAAAGTTTTCTCCCCTGCAGCAATGGGTAATGGCCTATTGCTTTTGAATTGAATGATTCATGTTTATGACTGATTTCAAGTAATATGCTAATATAATTTATTGGGTTTTGGTCTTGTATGCTGTGGGCATTTAGCTATTGTTTAATAAACCATGTTTTTGTAAATAATGTATGACCCGAGGCATTAATTCTTATATAGTGTCAAAAGTCTGAAGTGTAACTTTCTCAAAATGATTTTTATGTGACATAAGGGGAATATTTTTTAAATAAATGACTAAAGAATAATATTTCTTACTTTTATTATTTTGAAAGTAAATTACTGTATTTTTCAGACTATGAGACACACTCCCCCCGCCCCACAATGGGTAGAAATGTCTGCATCTTATAGAGCGAATGTTGCCAAAGTCCCGCCCAATCGCTGGCCTCTCCCTCCCAGCAAACAGCTTGGTCAGCTTAAGCACAGCTTAATTTAGCACAAGCAGCTGATTGGCAGTTGGATTGGCCTCCAGAATACCACCAATCAGCTGTTCCACATTGCGGGAATCGGCACCACCCATTGCTGCTGCTCCCTTTCATCTCCATCCACCCCATTTTTGGCCTCCATCCACCCTATTTATGACCTCCACACGTCCCAGTTTTGGACCGTTCCAGGCAGTGTGGATCTACTCAGCTGCTCATGCTAAATTAGGCTGTGCTGAAGCTGACTGAGCTGTTCATGCAAGGAGGCAAACTGCTGCGAGGCAGATTTTTTTTCTTGTTTTCCTCCCCAAAAGCTAGGTGCATCTTATAGTGGGAAAAATATGGTATCCTCTAATTCAGGAACAACAGGAAAGAAAGAAAAAACGTAGAAACAGGATTTTTTCACCATCTCCTTCATTGTGCTATAGCTGAAGGGAATCAGTGATCATACCATGCTTTTCTACATACCGTATTTTTTGGAGTATCAGATGCTCTGGAGTAGAAGATGCACATTAGTTTTTGAGGAGGAAAATAAGAAAAAAAAATTGCCTCTGCCTACCAGCATCCATCGGTATTCATCACATTAATCTGATTCACTACAAGCAGCTGATTGGCGGAGGGATCGGCCTCCCGGAATATCCCCGTTCTCCAAAGCGCTGCTTGGAGAGTCCAAGCATGGGTTAACACAGTCTATCTGCCCTAGGACTGAGTATCTTTTTTCCTTGACCACGCCTCCCTTTGCCTCTACAATCTCAGTTTAAAAACTCAGTCCGCCCGTGAGGATTTGAATTTGGGGAGTTCCTCGATCCTAGAGTAAATAGAGTGGACTTCCCATTATAATTACTCTTCAGTTGTTAATTGCCATCCTTAAGACCACCTGGAATCATCTGAATGAATCATCTGAATCATCTGAGAGTTGTAATGATTATTACAGCTGTTTGTCGCTGCTGAGGGGTTGCCGGTGCCGCTGGCTACCGCTGGTGAAAGCAGAGCGAAAGTGTGAGTTGTTCGTCCGGCGGCTGCTGGCGAACGGTGGAGGACGGCAGGAGGCTTCCCATTTGGCGTTTCCCCCGTACGCTAAGCGTTTTGGAGCATTATGGAGCCTTCTCCAGGCTCGGAAGGGTGCGGGCGGCTCTCAGTAAAACCGGCAGTCGCGTTGGCCATTTTCAGAGTTTCGCGTGCTTTCCCCCAGCGACAAGGGCAGGAATTGCGTGGGCAGCGGCGGCCATTTTGGGTGAATCACTTCAGAGCCGCATGTAGCCGTGTATGAGCGGAGGCTTTAGTGGTGAGCTACATCGAACCAGAGAAGCGGCATCCATTGTCTCCTGCTTGGAACCGCTACAGTCGGGTGGGCCACCTGAGAACCCCAGCAGCATTGGCGGATCGCCATCTGGGAGATCGGAGACTTGGCTGGGGTGCCAGCAAATCGCCCCTCCCGTGTTACATCAGTCGGAGGACTGTGGGCGGCCTGAGGAAGGGTTTGGTCCCACGGGCACCCCTCTCCTCCAAACGATCTCCGGGCGCTCGCAGCCAGCTGGCTCGTGCCCAGTCCGGCCTAGTGACACAGCTCCTTCGTCACCCTCTCCTCGGCTGAACCACCATGCCAGACGGAGGTTTGGAGCTTCAAGAGGCACAGTCAGGGCCCTCAGCCAAGCAGGCTAGACTGGATCACCTGCCCAAAGGGGGTAAAGGGAGCAAGGGTCCTTCAAGTAGGAACCCCACGGGGCCTTCTGGGAGAAATGAGAAAAAGGACAGTGCCGAGCACCGCAAGGCAGGGGGAGTTCCTCAACCACGGGACCCAGATCCATCCCCAGAATGCAGGGAGGCACCTGATCCCATCCCAGGGCAGAGGATTGAACAGGGGCTTGACTCCCCCAGGGCAAGCAGGTCTCCTTCATCAGCAGGGGATATCTCTAGAGATTCCTCCCCTGAAGCTTTGTGGGGCTATCCTGACTCACCCAGTTCTTCCCTGAGGGAGGAACTGGCGCCATCTCAGGGCTTTCTCCCCTCAGATGAGATCTCCACCTCCGGGGGTTGCAGAAGCCGGAGGGCTTCTAGCAGGGCCCATCGCAGAGAGAGTAGGAGGTCGGCCCTGTCCGCAGAGATGAAGGAGGTCATATCTCTGGCCATCTCCCAGGGCATTGTGGAGGGCATGAAATATCATACCGACAAAGAGGCTCTTCCAAAACCTAAACAGGTCCAAGCAGCCCTCTGAGCAGGCTCCGGCCTCCCCCAGCACATTGGTGGCTAGGGAGGAGTCCGCCTTGGAAGAGAGGGAAGTGGAGGACTTTGAATTGTCAGAGGATGAGGACCTCCCTCCAGATAAGCCAGCCTTCACCGGTCTTTTTAAGCCTTCTCTCTTTAAGTCCATCCTACATAAGGCAAAGGCAGCCACAGAGTTAGGATCTACCTCCAAGGGGTCCACAGCTGGGGCCTCAGGCACTAGGGACCACAAGGAAGGCCTGTTAAGGAGCCTGCCCCGATACAGGAATTCATTCCAGGGCCGGGTCTTTTTATGGACGTTGTCCAGAGGCAGTGGATTCAACCTGGGACCTTGACCAACCCTAGTGGGGAGGACAAGTCTCTTTATACCATGGAGCATAAGATGGAGGAGACTCTGAAGCTACCTGAGGTAGACGCTCCAGTAGTCTTCCTGACCTCTACCTCCAATCTACCGGCGGAGAAAGTCGGTAGAAAGTCTCAAGGCGGAGGATAAGAAGTCAGAAAAGGCGTGTCTTAAAACTCACCAGGCGGCCGCCTGGGCCATTAGAGCTTCCATCTCTGCCTCGTTTTTCATAAGATCTTCTCTCCTCTGGCTGAGGCAATTGAGATCCAGGCCCCACTCTGGGGGATCTCGATGGAGGCACGACTTAACCAAAATTATCACTGCCGTGGAATATTCCGCTGATGCGTCCTTGGACGCAGCAAAGTTTGCATCCCGGGTGCTAGCTTCTAATGTTACCTCTTGCCGTCTGCTCTGGCTTTGCCACTGGCAAGCGGAGATGAAGGCGAAATGAAAGCTGGCATCCGCCCCATTTAAAGGGGGGCCCCTCTTCGGAGATGCCTTAGATAAATTCACCATTGAGACTAAGGATAAGAGGAAAATTCTTCCAGCGACCCTTAAGAAAGCTGTGGGATCTGCAAGGGATCTGGCTCCTTTCTGAGGCAGACTTTTCGAGCACAGGACAATGCCCAACCTTCCACCTCCTCTTCTTAACATAGGCCTTACTCCCAACTGGGTGATAGAGGTCAGGACAGGGGTTCCTTCAGTGCACGGGGTAGGCAACAACATCAGCAAAGCTCCTTTCGCAAACCCTTTCGTGGTGGATCCAAATCCCGGAACTTCCACAGAGGGAAGTGACTACCACAGGGATCCCCCATAGGGGGCCAGCTTCAATTTTATGCCGACGGGGAGAGATAACCACAGACAAATTGGTGCTGAATACGGTAAGGAAGGGTCTCCTCCTGGAATTTCTGTCATTTCCCCAAAGAACCTTTATCCGTTGCCCCTCTCTCAGGAGTTCCCTGAAAAGGGAACTCATACAAGCAGAGATCCGCCACTTAATCCAGATAAAAGCCATAGAACCAGTTCCCAAGGAGCAGGAGAAACAGGGGTTTTACTCAGTCCTGTTTCTAGTGCCCAAGGCATCAGGGGGATGGAGGGCCATCTTGGATCTGAAGCACCTGAACCTCCATCTGGCATATTGGCGGTTCAAAATGCAATCCCTCAATGCCATCTTGGATTGCATAAGATGAGACCTCCTCATCTCAATAGATCTAAAGGAGGTCTATCTTCATGTCCCCATCCACTCAGCCCACAGGAAGTTCCTGAGGTTTTTCTTTGAAGGGGAGCACTACCAGTACCAAGCTCTCCCCTTTGGCCTTTCATCGGCACCCAGAACATTCACGAAACTCTTGGCAGTAGTAGCGGCCCACCTCCGGAGCCACTCCATCCGGCTAGAGTGTTATCTCAATGACATCATAATCCACTCCTCAAACCAAGCCCAAGCTCGGCAGGATGTCCGGACTGCCATCTGAACACTCCAGCAACACGGCTTCTCAGTAAACCTGAAGAAGAGCCACCTGGAGCCAACTACACGCATACAACACCTGGGGGTCATTCTGGACTCGAATTCTTGTCAGGTTTTCCTGCCTCCAGAACGGTTGAGATCTTTCCGGGACAGAGTGCGCCTTTGCAGCGCATCCAGGTCGGTACAGATTGTCCAATTGTCACAACTTCTGGGCATTATGATTTCCTGCCTGAAGGTAGTTCCCTGGGCTCGTTTCCACACCAGGGAACTACAATGGTTCCTCCTGCCCATGTAAAGGGTGAGGAACAGCAACTCGCGCAGGCATGTGCTAGTTCCACCAAAGGTGCTCCGCTCTCTGACTTGGTGGAAGGCAAAAGCAATGGAGAAAGGGTCTCTGTTCAAAGAACCCAAGAAAATTGTCGTGACCTCAGATGCCAGCCTACAGGGATGGGGAACTCATTGCCAGGGCCAGCTAGCTCAGGGACTGTGGAGTCAGAGGGAGTCCTCCCACAGCATAAACTGGTTGGAGCTAAGAGCGGCCCGGCTCGCTCTACGTCAGTTCTCCCCTCAGATTGTGGGCCATCACGTTCTGTTGCTCACTAACAACGTGGCAACAAAGGCCCACATCAACAGAAAAGGCGGCACGCATTCCAGATCGCTTATGATGGAGGCTGAGGCTCTGGGCAGGTGGGTGGAGCACCACCTGCTTTCCATCAGGTCAGACCACATCCCCGGGATCAGCAACCAGAAGGCGGATTGGTGGAGCCGGCAAACAATCGATGATTTGGAGTGGCAGTTGCACCCGGACATCTTCGAACAGATTGTGCGGAGGTTCGGCAAACCACAGGTCGACATATTTGCCACTCGCCACAACTCCCACCTGCCTCACTTCTACTCTTGTTACCGATCTCCAGGGGCGGAGCAGATCAATGCCCTGAGGTGCAAGTGG
Source organism: Thamnophis elegans (assembly GCF_009769535.1). NCBI lineage: Eukaryota > Metazoa > Chordata > Lepidosauria > Squamata > Natricidae > Thamnophis > Thamnophis elegans. The sequence goes on along the minus strand of NC_045558.1, from coordinate 84,917,610 downwards.
CCTCCGGGTCTACTGTACGCATTCCCCCCTCTCCTGCTCATTCCACAGGTTGTGGCCAAGCTGCTGGAAGAAGAGGCAGAGATTGTGCTCATGGCACGCTATTGGCCCAGGAGGTCCTGGTATGCAGACCTTGTCAGTCTTTCCGTTCAAAAGCTTTGAGCCAAGGGGTGATCTTCCACCCAGAATCCCAGTGGCTGCAACTAGCCGTTTGACACTTGAGGGGGACCTCCTGAGGAAACAAAAGTTTTCTGACAAGGTCATTCAGACCATTCTGGCGTCCAGGAGACCTTCGACAACCAGGATATATGAAGCCACTTGGGGAACATTTTCCGCCTGGTGTCAAGAAGGGGGTTGCAAGACACAGAGGCTTCAACTCCACAATTGCTGGACTTTCTACAGGAGGGGTTGGACAGGGGCTTGGCCCGCAACACCAAGTAGCAGCTCTGTCAACCATACTCTCTGGGGGTTCCATATCTTGAGCCAACACCCTCAAGTTAAAAGCTTTCTGAAAAGTGCATCGAACATTAGGCCTCCTGCAGTACACCGATATCCGTCGTGGAACCTGCCATTTGTCCTTCGTGCCTTAACGGGGGCTCCATTCGAGCCACTCCGGACTGCATCTCTTTGACATCTAACCATTAAGACAGCCTTCCTGTTCGCTATCACTTCGGCTAGGAGGATATCCGAGTTAGCGTCTCTCTCGGTCAGGGAGGACCTATGTATTATCCATCCGGCTAGGGTCATATTGCGACTTGACCCTACCTTTATTCCTAAAGTCAACACACTGTTTCACAGATCGCAGGAAGTGATCCTTCCCAACTTCTGTCCCAAACCACCACATTCCAAGGAAAGGGATTGGCACAAGTTGGACGTAAGGCGTGCAGTACACATCTATGTCAGGAGAACCAAAGAATTCAGACATTCTGAGATGTTCTTAGTCTCTTTTCATCCTGGCTCGCAAGGGCGAAAAGCTTCATCACATACCATCGGATGTTGGCTGCGAGTCGGCATTAAGCTGACGTTCGAACTTCAGGCCAAGGCCGTGCCGGGTCGTGTGACTGCTCATTCAACAAGAAGTGCGGCCACATCCGCTGCATGGGTGACCCAGGCGTCGACCATTGACATCTGTAGGGCAGCCACATGGGCGTCTCTCACTTTTTTCATTCGTAACTACAAGATAGATACCTTTGCCTCGGCCGAAGCCTCATTGGGGCGAAGAATATTGCAAAAGGTTGCAGAGGCTCTGGACTCTACGAATTCTTCCCACCCTGGGACATCATAGTTTGGGTATGTCCCATGCTTGGACTCTCCAAGCAGCCCTCAGGAGAAAGACCATTGGCTTACCTGAATGTTCGTTCTCTGGGTGCTGCGGGAGAGTCCAAACCCGCCCAGGATCGTGATTGCCTCTGTTGAAGAACTTGAGGAGAACAGTGGAGGCGGACCTGAACGGATGTTCTTCGTTTTTAAACTGAGATTGTAGAGGCAAAGGGAGGCATGGTCAAGGAAAAAGGATACTCAGTCCTAGGGCAGATAGACTGTGTTAACCCATGCTTGGACTCTCCCACAGCACCCAGAGAACGATTGTTCAGGTAAGCCAACGGTCTATCAGCTGTTCCCAGAGGTGAACATTAACATATTATCTGGTTGTGAGCACACACTTTGGGCTAAAATCCAGCTTCAAACATGCAATTAATCTTCTACGGGCACTCCGTTGAGTTCAGCAGGCACAGTGCGGAATATGTCTGACCAGACAGCAGCTGCTTCAGGCTGCCATTTTGATCTCCGTGCCTCGTGTTTGCAGCCTCTGAACACTCTGTTTCAGATATATTCAAGGCTACAAGGATTGCCACAGCACATTGCTGCTGATCGCTGCCCAATAACACAACACGCAGAGGCCAAAAATGTGGTGTGTGGAGGCTGAAGGGTGGGGGCCGGTGGGTGGGTAGGGCTACATTTGGTTTATAAGACGCACCCAAATTTTCACCCTCTTTTTTTTGGGAAAAAGTATGTCTTATACTCCGAAAAATACAGTAACTAAATAATGGATAACTGATAGTCTTCCTATTGTTGTTGAATTACAATTTTGAGCAACACCAGGCAGTCAACAATCCATAGTATAGCGTGTTGGGACTCATTAATATAAGGGATGCCACAGTTTTCCCATGCCTGGTATCATTTTTAACATCACTTCTAAGTAACCACAATGTGCTGTTGTATCCCAACTGGTAAACTGTGCTTCAAGTAAAACCATTCTAAATTAAGATTGTAGGTTCTGACTTGGACAGTTCAAACAATAGTTTACTAATTCCTCCAAATGGAATGAATTATATCACATATGTTGGAGATCTTATATTTATGCCATCTGATTGCAGTTATGAGCTAATTGAAATGTGGACAAAGGTTCTGTTTACTTTAATTGTAGGATAAAGCTAAATTTAAGAAATAACACAATGAGAATAGTCTTTAGAGTAGAAATTGTTTAATATACAATTATAAAACATTATGTATTTGCTGTAATGAATTCATTAATCATTAATTCATCCTGAAATTTGAAAGTTAATATTTGGTATTGACTGAAAATAATAAAATTACATTTAAATTTCTGGAGCAATTACCAATATATTTTATATAAGTACTTTTTACTGAAAGTGAAATGAATAAACTTTAATGGAATTTAGTTTTCAAATAAGCACTATCTTAATTTATAGTTACATTGTTTATCTATAATTTGTATATAAAGATTATGTTTTTTTAAATAATACAGAAGTTTAACTATGGAAAGATGGAAGGAGCATTAAACTTCTGCTGTGGTTAGAAATCAGGCGGTATTGTCTTACCAAAGTATGGACTCCCTGGTTTTCTCTGAGTTTGGTTATTTGCTTGCCATATTTTCTTATCCAACTATGTTAGTGCTGATGAGTGTGGAGTTTGCTCCATGTTTATATACAGTAACTTTCTCTGCCAGTGTTGGTGGAGGTGTGGTTTTTCTCCTTGGTAATTGTTTTCTGCTTTAGTTTATCTGTGTTAATTCCTGCTTGTCTTTTTTTTTTTTTTTTTTGCTGTTTTTTTTCTGTGTTCTGGACTTATCAAGGTGCTGCAGATATAAATAGGTGTATATAAATATAGTAGAACCTCTGGTCATGAACGCTTCTGATCACAGCCAAATCAGATTCTAACCAAAAAATTCACAAATTTTTGTTTTTTTTGCAACTGATTTCCCCTTGCATGCCATTTTTTTTGTAAGTCCCAAATTTCCAAAATTAGCTTTGGGTCATTTGGTTGCGACCAAAGTTATTGTATGTCTGTTCTACTGTACAGACATACAAAAAAATACTATATGTACATTTTTGTACTGGGCAGAGCTTAAACTGTTTTTGTTTTGGACCTAAATTTCATACAAGTATTAGTACTTTTCTTAACTAAACAATTTCAGATATGATATATCATGAGATCCATTTTGTTTCTGCTGCTTCTTCTTGCAAGAGTATCAGAAAATGTTAATGTAGACCAGAGCTTTGGGGTATAGAAATTGAAACAATGGAAAGTAAAATAAAAGTTACAGCAAATGACTTTCATTTCTATATTGAAATAATCTAATTGTGCATTAACTGCTAATTCACTAAACAAAGAGATTTATACTCTACAGTGTATTAAACTTCTACTTATAAAAACATTTATGTGTGGAAGAAGTTTACAACTATGATAAACTTTCCATAATCATTTAAAAAAACCCACCCTGTCTCCTGCCCTGTTGTATTTATATTTTAAGGATTTTACATTGCCATACAACAATATTTTAGGATTTACAGATGTTTCAAAAGAGGCACTTCATAACACCTGACTTTTAAATGTATGCACACATGCATATATGCAGAGGCAGCTAGGCGCTGTCTCTAAAATGCCATTCAGGGCTGGAAAAAGATAAAGTTCTTTCAGAAGACTTTCATTTCTCTATTCCACATGGTAAAAAGGTGTTTTAAAATAATTTGCAGTGTCCTAATATACAGTCCTGTTTGGAATCTAACTTTGTGATTTGTGATCACGGCATTTCTTTTTATCTATAGCTGTATATTGATGCATTGGAATTAGTCACATTTCCAGAAAAAGTCCATGATGAAGAATTCCTTCCAAGGTAGATACTTAATGAACTTTTTTTTATTTCATTAATTATTTCTCTTCATAATATTTATAGAATAGAATAGCATTGAATAGAATTCTTTATTGGCCAAGTGTGATTGGACACACAAGGAATTTGTCTTTGGTGCACATGCTCTCAGTGTACCAAAAAGGAGAGATACGTTTGTCATGAATCATAAGGTACAACACTTAATGATAGTCATAGGGTGCAAGTAATTAATCAAATCATACTAGGAAACAATATAAATCATAAGGATGCAAGCAATAGTTACAGTCATCACAATTTTCTAAATCTAAATCCAGTGCTTAATCCCATTCTGTGGTCCTGCAGATGTTAGAATTATCATCATCTTAGCTAACATAGCAACATAGAAATTGGAAAAGGCTGCTCTAAAGCTTTATTCCATATAGTCTGAAAGTATGTACACTAATTTTAAATATAAAAAATAGGGTAAAACATGGGTGACATGTTCATACAGTCTGTAGGTTGCCAATATATGGCTTAAACTCCTAAGAATTGAGTATTAATAGTATGAAATAATTTTGAAATATGTTTCTTGAAATATTTTTCATTTTTCACATCCTCTGACTTTTATAGGGGAGATAGATACGATGCTCTAAGAGTCTGCATTGGAGATTCCTTGTGCCAGAAATTAAAGAATCTCAATGTTTTCTTAGTAAGTATGACTTTGAGGTTAACTCTTGTCAGTGGGGATTTCTTAATGGAAAGCTAAATGACTTTTCATAGACAATTTGGGCTCTGTTCTTGGGATTTAAATTTAGAGATCATCTGTTTTAAAAATTATGGTACTGTTTATTAATTAAAATTTAATCTTAGGCACTAGAACATGTAGTTCTCCTGTGCGCTGCTTGGGGAATCCAAGCATGGGTTAACTTTGTCCATTAGCCTAGAGACTGAGTTATGCAAATTGCTGGCCACGCCTCCTCTGACTGGACTGGTTCAGTTTTTTAACTCAGTTCAGCCTAAAGAGACGCAAAATAATTTTCTCTAGGTTACTAGACAAATTCATCATTATTATTTCAGCTTGGATTCCACTTCACCAGATTGAATTCCCTTCAGGGTAAATATCTCTGCAAGAGGTTCATTTCTCCTTGGTTACAGTGACGAGTGGATTTTGGCGTTCCCGGAGCCTTCAGGGCCAGGGAACCTCCTTGCTGGAGGTGGGGGTGCGCCGCTGTGGGGAGGTTGGTTCGCTGCCTTTGTGTTGCCTTGCCGCGGTTGGGGATCAGTTTGTCGCCCCAACCGGCCGCTCTCACAGCTGTCTCCCAGCAGACTGGGGGATACCCCAGAGTTTGAACTCATTATTCGCAAAATGCACCAGGTGGCTGCCTGGGCATTGCATGCCGCTACGGCAGCTTCATTCTTCAATAGAACTTCCTTAGTTTGGTTAAGGCAGCTACAGGAGAGGTTAGGTCCAGAGGATCTGTGCCTTCATCAGGATGTGGTCAAACTGGTAGCAGCTTTGGAATTCTTCTCGGATGCCACACTCAACGCGGCCAAGTTCACGTCCTGAGCTGTGGCATCCAACATAGGTTCTCGTCACCTGTTATGGCTATGCCATTGGCAGGTGGACGTACGATCCAAATGGCGCCTTGCCTCCACCCTCTTCAAGGGCGGTTCCCTATTTGGTGCAGACTGGCTCCTATACTGATTGAAATGAGGGACAAGCGAAAGGTGCTGCCTTCGACCGCTAGGCGCACGGATCGGAGGCAACAACCGTATCCTCGAAGGCAGCCCTTTCATTTTGGGGAGTTGGGATACTCATCCCTCCCCTACACTCCCTATCTAATATATCTTTTTCCCAGTCCCAGGACAGGTTTCAGAACAGGGACAGAGGTAGGAATCAATACCAATAACAGGCCCAGGCCCAGCGGCCCTTTCGTGACGCCAACAACTGGTCCTTTCGTAGGTACCGGTGACTCGCTAGTGGTTGGCCTTACTGGCGGGCGCTTAACTACCTTCGTTCGCCAATGGGAAGCCACAACCTCTGACGCCTGGGCTCTTCAGACTGCGAGGCTGGGCCTCACTCTGGAGTTCCTGGCCATTCCCCTGAGACATTTCATCAAATGACCGGTACCCAGGTGCCAGGTAAAGCAGCGCCTGATGGACACGGAAATCCAGCATCTCATTTCCATTAGAGCAATAGAACAGGTGCCAAGGGGACAAGAGGATCTAGGTTTCTACTCTATACTCTTCCTAGTTTCCAAGGCCTCGGGAGGATGGCGGGCCATCCTAGACTTGAAACTCAATTTCTACCTCAAATACCAAAAATTCAAAATGCAATCACTCAAGAGTATTCTGCCGAGCATTCGCCAAGGCAATCTCCTCACCTCCATTGACATCAAGGAGGCCTACTTGCACGTTCCAATACATCCAACCCATCAAAAGTTTCTGTGCTTCTACTTTGTGGGACATCATTTCCAGTATCACGCCTTACCATTCAGCCTATCATCAGCCCCACAGACCAAACTGCTAGCAGTGGTTGCAGCCTCGCTGAGGTCGGTTCCCATAAGAGTCCATTGTTATCTCGACGACATCTTAATCTTATCGTCTTCATAGAACCAGGCTAATCGTGATTTACAGCTGACAATCGACATCCTACAGGATCACGGATTCGTGCTGAACTTTCCAAAGAGACACCTGCACCCGACTACGTCCCTGCTACATCTCGGGACAATCATCAACTCGGAGACTTGTGTGGTCTCTCTCTCGAGGGAGAGTCAGCAGAGACTGCAATCCCTGGTGAGTCAAGTGCTCAAGCAGAGGTCACTTGCGGTATTGTCCCAACTTCTAGGGAAGATGATACCTTGCATAGATGTTGTACCTTGGGCACGGTTCCATGCACGACCACTGCAGTGGTATCTACTCACATTCCAAAGGGCTCACACCAGTCACTCTCTGACCAGGGCTTGCTTACCAACAAGGTGTCCCTATCACTCCATTTGTGGCTGTCATCCTGCATCCTCAAGGGATGCCTTTTCAAGAAACCGGAGCGGATTGTGGTTACAATGGATGCGAGCCAATTCGGGTGTAGAGCCCACGCCCTGAATTGAGTGACGCAGGGTCGTTGGACTTTCCGGGAGCTGAACAACAGCATCAGTTGGCTGGAGCTACGGGCCATCTGCCTAGACCTCTGCGAGTTTTGAGACATGGTCACCAGTCCAACCATGTACTGATATTCACTGACAATGTGACCTCCAAGGTGCATATCAACCACCAAGGGGGCACGAGGTCCAAAGCCCTGATGATGGAAGCAGAACGCCTACACCACTGGGTGGAGAACCTTCTGTTGTCAGTCCGAGCGGAACACATATCAGGCACTGCGAACGTCCAAGCAGACTGTCTGAGCAGGGCCACGGTGGATCAGGCGTAGTGGTGCTTGCACTCAGCCCTGTTCCTAGAACTGTCCCACCGCTTTGGTCACCCGCAGGTGGACCTGTTCGCCAACCCGACAACACACACCTGCTGCATTATTACACCAAGTTCCAGGTACCAGGAGCAGAAGACACCGACACTCTCTGAAGCCCTTGGCTGGTGGGCCTCTTTTATGCCTTCTGCCTCTGCCAATTGTGCCGCTGGTCATCCAGAAGATTCCGACAGAGCAGGCGGAAGTGCTGCTGGTCGTACCGATGTGGCCACAACGCCCCTGGTACGCGGACCTTATCTATCTGTCTCTCACCATGGAGAATTCCGGACGACAAGATACCCCTCTTGCAAGGAGCTCTCATCCATCCGAATCCAAAGCTGTTACAGTTAGCCTTGTGGCACGTGAGCGGGTGATCCTGAGTGAGCAGCATTTCTCTGATGAAGTCATCTCCACGATCCAGGCGCCTCGCCGCCCTTCAACAACCCGCATTTACGAGGCTACCTGGCAAGCATTTTGCAGATGGTGTCAGGCAATGGATGAGGAACCAACCGGAGCAACCATACCACAGGTATTGGACTTCCTACAGATGAGCGTGGACAAAGGACTAACACCGAACACCCTCCACCGTCAAATTGCGGCTCTGTCTACCGTAATTGGCGGTGGGTAAGGACAACCCATAGCTCAACACCCGGGGGTGCAGGCCTTCCTGAAGTGGCGAACCTTAGCCCGCCTATCAATCATCACTATCCCACCTGGGATCTCTCTCTAGTACTAAATGCCCTTATGGCAGCTCCATTCGAGCCTATTCAGACCATCTTTCTCAGGTTACTGACTCTTAAGACTGTCTTTTTGGTAGCCATTACATCGGCCTGGCATGTGTCTGAGCTGGCAGTGCTCTCCATCCGAGAAGACCTCTGCATCTTCCATCCGAGCAAGGTCGTATTACGTTTGGACCCGACCTTTATTCCGAAAGTCAACTCGTGGTTCCACAGGTCCCAAGAAATTACTCTCCCAGATTTCTGTCTACGGCCATCTCACCCCCGAGAATGGCATTGGCATCATCTCGACGTTCGTTGTTCGCTTCGCCATTATGTGAGATGCACTGCGTAGTTCAGAAGGACGGAGGCCCTGTTTGTGTCCTTCCATCCCGGCACCATGGGCCACAAGGCATCATCGCATACCATCGGCCGCTGGTTAAAGGCATGTATTGCCCTAGCCTATGACTGCCAGTCCCGACCAGTTCCCAGTCGTATCACTCCCCATGCTACTAGGAATGCGGCCACGATGGCAGCCTGAGCAACGCAGGGCTCGGTGGAAGGCATCTGCAGGGCAGCAACCTGGTCATCGCCATCACCCTTTATCTGTCACTACAAGGCGGACGTTTATGCCTCGGCTGAGGCATCCTTTGGACGGCACATGCTGCAAAGGGTAGCTTCTTCATCTACGGGACCAGACCAGCCTCGCTCCCACCCCTGAAGTTTATTACTTTGGCATGTCCCATGCTTGGATTCCCCAAGCAGTGCATAGGAGAATGACCATTGACTTACCTGAACAGTCCTTCTATGTGTGCTGCGAGGGGAATCCAAACCCGTCCTCGGCTTTGGCTGTCTTGGGCCTGGACTTCCATGTTTTCCTATGACATTCTGACTTACCTTGACTTCTAGACTTATTTGCTTCTTTCAAGCCGGCTGATCCTTCATGCAAAACTGAACCAGTCCAATCAGAGGAGGCTCAGTCTCTAGGCTAATGGACAAAGTTAACCCATGCTTGGATTCCCCTTGCAGCGCACATAGAAGGACCGTTCAGGTAAGTCAACGGTCGTTTACATTATACAGCGCATTTATTTAAAAATAGCAGTAGTGGTTAGTAGGGATCTGTATTGTTTTTGATATATTTCACATGTTAGCTTATATTATATATTTCAAAAACTCTCTAAAATTAGCACCTCTAAGTCTTTTTAGGGACAATTGTTAATGTTTTCTTAATTTATCAAAAAAAAAGTAGCTAATTCTTAATTATGTTAATTAAAGGTTGGAAATGTTATATTATTGTCATGCTTTGACTTTTTAGGTTGGGTGTGGTGCAATAGGCTGTGAAATGTTAAAAAATTTTGCACTCCTTGGTGTTGGTGCAGGCCAAGAAAGGGGCAAGGTATGTTTCATATTCCCTCCTAATTGCTGTTCTAACTATACAGATAATTTTTATTTAACAATCACAATTGGAACTGGCAAGTCTGTCACTAGCAATACAGTCATTAATCAAGGTATCGTGTCCAGGATGGATTTATGACATCACTTCTGCAACTATAATTTTAATGGGTTTTTTTAATGTCTTTGCTTGTTGGAAGCTGGTTATGAAACATGCAAATGACAATCACATAGCCAAAGGACACTATGATGATCATGAACAGCTACCAATTGTGAAGTGCCCAAATCTTGATCACGTGACCGTAGGGACTCTGTGACAGTTATAAGTGCAAGGCTGTTTATAAAATTACTTTTTTCAACACCACTGTAACTTCAAATAGTCACTAAACAGGGCAGTTGTTAAGTAAGGATTACCTCTAGTGGCAATGCATTTTCCAATAATGTTGAAACAACAAATCTGTTATGACTTGGATATACTAGAAGTTGGAGCCAAGCTTTGGATTGTTGAGTTCTCACATGTGAAAATTAGTTCACATTATTTTTAATGTATAGTTCATTTTTAAAAAAAGGTAATAACAAAGTTTTTTTTTAACGGGATGACTTGCATAGTTTAAGTAAAGGAACACAATATACAGTATTCTGGAAATGTTCCCATTTTAAAAATGATGTGAGACAAGAAAACAGAATATTTCAAATACTGATTCTGATGTAACAGTTTTGATCACTTTACTGCTGATTCATAATTTCATCAATTGTCCAATATACAGGTTGAAATAACAGATCCAGACTTAATAGAAAAGTCCAATTTGAATAGGCAGTTTCTTTTCCGGCCTCATCACATACAGGTAGGTTTGCATGATGAGGACAAAATGTTACAGTGATTTGTTTAAAAAATAGCTATTTTAATTAGGAAGTTGTATTTGGATATATTTTAAATGTGGAGCAAATGTTTGGCTTTGTTAGACTAGTACTTCGGTATTCATCAAATTGAATATTAATTAGTTCTGGGCAGTGTGATGAGTACTAGAATGGATATGTACCAAACAAACCATGTTACTGACAATGTGACCCTTTATTTCGGCTGAGATGGATAAATTTTCTAAATTCTTTTTTATCTTTCATATTTGGTATTTTTTCACCATGTAATCTTTTTATATAACAGGTGGGGTTTCATATTTAAACTATATACAAGTAATCCTTAATGAAGCCTGCCAATTATGGCCATAAATGGTGACAATGTTAAGTAAAAAAGCCTCACTGAATGACCCCACACCCTACTGTCTGTGATTCTATTATTAAATGAATGGTCATTAAGTGAGTATGCAATACCTCGTGGATGGGGGATGTTCTGGGATCCCCATCACCCAGCTGGATCCATAAATGAGGCAAACCAGCAAGAAAAGACTTTGCAAAGCCAGACAGCCTAGAAGGGGAGCAGCGGGAGCAGGAACAGAGCTCAGCTAGATTAGGGACTAACACTGTGTTCCAGTGCCAGAGGAACTTCCAAACAAGTCTGTACTTGGCCAGTGAAGGTGAGATTATGAATTGGGTCTCTGCCCCGATTAGCCAGCTGTCAGGAAACTGCAAACCTCTTCCTACTCTTGCTAGCCTCTGGAAGCCAGCTGTCTGCATGCAGAGGCAGAAGCTAAACCTGTCCCTTGTTTAATCCCTTCCCTCCTCCAGAAACCAAAATTTCTTTAATAAAGTAAATAAAAAGCTTTGAGGGACAGTCTTGTTGATCTCCCCCTCACCAAAAAAAATTGTGCTGAAACTAAATTCTCCAACTCTGCCTTCTAATCTCGATCCTTTTAAAACGGGTGCTTGGAAAGAGGCTGATAAAATCTATAAGTTACTTACCTTGATGAGTGACTGTAGCCTTCAACCTCTTTTCTCTACATGCTATGGCATTGACCCCCGTCTGCTTACCTTCATGCCATGCCACTGCATCACCCTTTGCACCCAGACCTGCTCTCTAGCATTCATCTGCCATTGGCTGCTTGTGAGCCACATAAGGTAAGGCTTGTTCTGACTGGGACTTGCAACTTCCTGCAAATTTCACTATTAATTTGTTTGTTAGATACTGACAGGAAGATGGAAGTTGCAATCATGTAAGGAACTCATTTAATGACCTTCTCGCTTAATAATGCCAATGGGGACTTCCAGGATTATGGCTGCTAAGCAATGCAGTCACATGACTTCATGCTTTATGGCCACATTGCTTACAAACAGAAATTGTAATTCCAATTACTGTTAATCAAGGACTACCTGTACCCTTCACATTGCAAGATTTGGGGATTTTTCAAAAGAGTAATGTTGATATGATTGCCATTAGCTTTAAATTGTTGCTATATCCTGGTATCATTAATGTGATTTGCAATTATTCATGCTATAATATTAAATCATTGATGCTCCTGAATATGATACTAATGTGAAACTATAAGATGAAGCTTCATTTTATAGGGATTGTTCCCATGAAAACTATTAAGAGAATCAACTTCAATTTTGTTTAGAAACCCAAGAGTTGTACTGCAGCAGCAGCAACACGTAGCATCAATCCTGAGATAAAAATAGACTCATACCTTAACAAAGTGTGCCCAGCTACTGAGAACATATACAATGATGATTTCTACACCAAGCAAGATGTAATTGTAACTGCATTAGACAATGTGGAAGCCAGGAGGTATATTGACAGGTAAATCTGTGATCAGAGGTTGATTTGTTTTTTTCTTGCTTTTTCTCTTCCCCTCCCAGGTAGTAATTTATCTTTAGTTTCCTGAGATTAATCATTGCTTTGTGTTATATATAGCTTTGTTTAATTCAAAATAATTTATCTTGGTTCATGCTGTATAATTTCAGTAATGAATGGATGTCTCTTGAAGTCCCTCAATAGACTTATATTGAAACAATTTCACTGCTTTCCACTTTCCTATCAAACTGAAATTAAGATGTGGATTGTAGTGTCAATAGTTTAGGATTGAGCTACTTATAGGACTCTTCATAATAAAAACAATGAGTTTCAAATCTTTATTTAGTGGACTCAATCCCCAGTAATGGAAATGTTGCTTGTTTTGGTGAGTCATTATAAATTTTATATAAATTTATGTAGTACTTACATAACTATTTAGCTTTTGGAAAGGGACACACTTTTCTTCTAGTTTGCTTGCTAACTGATTCCATCTTGAAACACTCAAAGAGGTCATTTTAAGGTTAAAACATTCTGAATCAAAATGTTTTGTATAGTCCTTGACATTTATAATTTCTACAGAATAAATATAATTAATTGTTAAATCATGAGCAGTATGGTGCAGTGGTTAGAATGCAGCATTACAGGCTAATTCTACTGACTGCCAGAAGTTCGATTCTGAGAGACTCAAGGTTGACTCAGCTTTCCAACTTTCTAAGTTTGGTAAATGAGGACCCAGATTGTTGGGGGCAATATGCCAATTCCGTAAACCAGTTAGAGAGGGTTGTAAAGCACAGTGAAGCACTACATAAGTGTAAGTACTACGGTTATAATTGCTAAGCCATAGTTGGTTGTATCTGTGGTTTATTGATAAGGTTTGTATTTCAGAAAATGTGTTGTGCAGTAGATATAAAAAAAATCCTAAAAGATCATGTTGTTAGGTTTATATATTATGCTAAGATGTGGTTTGTCTTTTCTAATATAACTTTAAATATATGTGTCACCTTGATATTGTTTTAACTGCAAAATGTAAACCACTGTCAGAATAATAATATATTAAAAGATATCGGCCTTTTTTCTAAAGGCAAGGTAAGGGCCAAGTAACATGGACTATGTAATTCAAGCAACTTGGGCTGCCTTATACTTTAATTTAGTTTTATTTTATTTTCCTTAGAAGTCTCCTGCCTCAGTAATTGGAAGTAGATAAATTACTTTTACTTCCCCAGGCTTGAAAAATAAAAGAAGTGTCTATAGATAACAAGATACCTGCACCTTATCAATTGTAAAAGAAAGAGCTCCTGCAGTGTTAGTAACATCTGGTTTTTCTCTTCATAGACTCTGTAACCTTATGAGATTTTTATTAATTAACATTCTAAAATCTCTACCTACCAGTATGCTAAATCTCATTTAAATGATTATGTTTGGTATTGTATGATGTTAACATGTAACATATTTAACTTAATTTAACTGATTTTTTATGCAGGATGTTTTATTTTATCCAATCAACTTTTTCTTTGTACTTTTCTTTGTTGTGCTAATTATTAAAGGGAATTCCAAGCTTTGAACCAGTTTCCTCTTTTGAATAGAGAAAAACATTTTTATTCTGAAAGGTTTCCAATAAATCATATTTAAAATGGTTTCCCTTCCCTCTTGGTTGCTTAATTGGGGCTTCATGTGCAGGGGCAGAATTTAATAACAGATTTGGCTATCAAAATCAGGATATAAATATTTAATAAATGTATCAATTATCTGATTCAATGTGGCGATTTAGAATTTGTTGCTCTAATTTTCTCTTTTCAGACAGATAGTCTGAGCTGAGTTGTGAACTCATATCATACTATTTTTCTTCTATTCTGTGTTCTGTTATTACTCAAAAATATTTTTATTCTTTGTTTCCATTGTAAAGTCGCTGCCTAGCAAGTTTACGTCCTCTCTTAGATTCTGGAACAATGGGAACCAAAGGGCATACAGAAGTAATTGTGCCTCATCTAACAGAATCTTACAATAGTCATGTAAGTGGCCATAAAAATGCTTTCCTTTGGGTTGGAGAACATAAATTTTATTTGATTTCTTTTAAAGTAGATAATTTTTCATGCTTTAAAAATCAACTGATATTTTTAGAAATGTTGTATATAAGGTCAAAATATTCTTGAGCAAACATGTCAAATTCTTTGGCTTTTGGAAACCATTTTAAGACACACACTCAAAACATAAAAGCAAACTTACAATATTATAATTGATATCTAAAATAATCAAAAACTAAACCTTATAGTAAGAAGTTTGATTGTTAATTTAAGGTAAAGTATTTCAGTATTCAGTTTTTCTTTGCCAATACATGTTGGAATTTATGGTTTACATAAACATTAGTTTTCTTTGAAAATATAATTTACTAGTTAAGGCATTCTGACTAAAGCACTGCTAAGACGATTTACTAAGAACATAGAATATCAGGGTTGGAACAGACCTTGGAGGTCTTCTAGTCCATCCCCACTCAAGAGACCCTTTGTCATTCCCAAAAAATGGCTGTCCAATCTTGACAGAATAACCACAAATTCTAGAGGCAAGCCTTGATTATTCTCACTGTCATTGTTTTAATTTTATCTCAGTGAAGTAATTCTTAACATCCAATGTGAGAGACGTATTGATTTGAAAGAAAATTGGCTCCTATATGTATATATTTAAAAATTAACTCCATTTAATCCAGGCTGTGAAATTAACTGAATTAGAGATGAAATACCAAATCATAGTGTATTTGTATATGTTTGTGTCTATATAATCTTTTTTGTGTGCACACTTTTTTTTAATGTTCAGCGAGATCCACCTGAAGAAGAAATACCATTTTGCACAATAAAGTCTTTCCCAGCTGCTACTGAACACACAATACAGTGGGCAAGAGACAAGGTAAATGTTAGCATGAGCATGATACATACAAATTAGAAAGACAAGCTCCATGGGGGGGAAAAAATGGAAATGAATTGCAATCCTGGTTTCTTTTTGTAGGAAGAAAATGAGTAGATGTGCAGTAGTATTTTTTCATAACATTTTATTTTATTTTATTTTTAGTTTGAAAGTGCTTTTTCACACAAGCCTTCCCTGTTTAACAAGTTTTGGCAAACGTATCCATCAGCAGAAGAAGTGCTACAGGTAATATTTTAAATTATGATTAAAATTACATGTGGAATTACTATGTGTGTCATTTAATAAGTAAATTTTATGTAGTGTTTAACATATTTGAGGGAATATTAATTGTTTAATATAATTAAATCTATAGTACATGTTCATATTCTTCCAAAGAGCTATGCAGAAGTTTGAACTAGAATGATCTTTTGAAATGAATTGTGTAAAATTTCATTTTAAAACTTACTGTGAATATTTCAGTGATATTAGTGATGATAAAATTGTAACTTCTGAGTAAATGTTTATGGAGATTCTCAGTCATCAGGGTCTCAAAGTCGCTTTTCAAAACGCAACTGGATTTTGTTGGATTTTTTTTTCCTTGAAAATATTCCATTTCTCATCCAAGAAGCTTCTTCAGTTCTTAAACTGAAAAATTAAACTAAACTGAAGAAGCTTCTTTTGAATGAGAAATAAAATATTTTCAAAGAAAAAATCCAAGAGAGTTCAGTTGCCTTTTGAAAATCACTTATGGGACAATTTTTGAATAATTTCATGATTGCAGTTGCTCAACATTCTACTCTTTCTATATTTTTTGATTGTGAAATAATTACATCATCTATAAGATAAAAAGTTGTACTTTAAGGTACCCAGTGAGATAGATATAAATTTTGATTCTTACTGAATTGAAAGCTAGAATTTAATTGTGATCTAAGGTTATAATGTGTTAGTGTAAAGGAATGAATTCAAAGTATAACATAAATACTTAGTTTTATATATCTTAAACCATAAAATTTAATGTTCAAAAGAAAAAATATAACATAGAAACTAGGAATTTTCCACAGCATACAGATTTGGGATTGGATATAGTTAGGGCAAAAATATAAATTTCTGTTATGCTATATATCTTTGGTTATTATCTTGCATGTTTACTACTGATTATAATTCTGTATTAATACATACTGTGGAAATACATATGTTTTAATTACATGTAATTTGTGAGATATGCTCAAAGCTTGTTTTTATGTTTTCTAGAGAATAAAATCTGGGGAAAGTTTGGAAGGCTCTTTCCAAGTGATTAAGTGCCTGGGTAGAAGACCAAGAAACTGGCCCCAATGTGTTGAATTGGCGAGATTAAAATTTGAGAAGTACTTTAATCATAAGGTATGAATGCTTTACTTTTTTTGTTAATGACAAGTGATAAAAATAGGCAAGACCTCATTTATTAAAAGTACCCCTTTTATTTGTTTGTAGATAAATTAAGCAGATTATTTATTTATTTAAAAAGCTTTTATGCTATTATTTAAAAAATATATTTTCTAAAATAATGCATTGCTATATATATAGTTTATTATTTATTTACTTAGTTATCAGGCTAATCAAAGGTAAAATATAATATTTTCTAAAATGAAATAGGCAAAAAATACATGAAATATATATGTGCTAAAAACAAATAGTGTTCAAATAAAAACAACGCCTGTTCACAATATCCTGGTCTGTTCAATATAATGGATTCTTAGCTGAATTGTCTATAAACTTTGCATTTCTGCTAACAATGTATACATTAGACCTCAAGAGGAAAGAGAACAATCTTTGATTCATGAATAGCCATAACAATTAACAGAGTGGTGCTGAGCTGTATAAAACCAGAAACATCTCTAGAAGCCAAAATGTCAACCTATGTCTGGTTTATTTTGGCTATGTCATGCTTTCATTGGAGAAGTCAATGGTGCTAAGAATCAAGAAGGTGCAAATAAAGAGCTTGTTGCCTTGATACCATGATAGAAAGATGAACATCCAACAACTGAAAGAAGCTATGTTTGGCAGGCTAGCATGGAGAGTACTTGGCTATAAATTATCCAAGAATTAGACACTAAATGATTAAAACTATGGTTCTTGTCCCAAAGGTTGTGTTTCAATACAGATTTTAGATATTTAAGCCTAAAAGGGATATATAGGTGACATGAGCAGTATATTTGGTGGTTGGGGCACCATATATACGTGTTCTCTCATGATATGTCAAGTGATACAAGTCCCCACATTTGATTTCTAAAGTAATGTTCTGTGTAATAAAAGGCATATGAAACTAATATTTTTTTTAAAAAAAACTGTCATTTCAAATATCAACTATCTATTACCTTTGACTTGCCAGCACTTCATAGAAATGCAGAACTGTAGTTTGATCATCAAATAGCATAAACAATTAATAAAATCCTGCAAAAGCCAAGTTTTTAGGATATTACTCTGTTGCTTAACCCCCCCCCCATCATTTCTGTAGTCAGCAAGCTGTTAGATACTGTTTAATTTTTGTTCTGTAATATCCATAAAAATTGAAGTAATTAATTTCAAGAAAAAACCAACTATAATGCAATAACTTCACTCCAGGAATATAGATCAAGGATACAATATACAGCTGATCATTAACCTACAACCATAATTGACTCCTGCATTACAGCCATAAGTTGTGCCAGTTGCTAAGAGGGTCACCATTTTACTGCACCTGATTTTACAACATTTTTGTAGAAATTGTTAAGTGAATCATTTGATTATTAAGGGAGTGCAAACCATCATAAATTTTGCTGATGTGATCATGGAATACTGCAAATGGTCACAAATATGAACCAGTTTCTGAGTGCCTAAAATTTTATCATGTAACTGGAGAAGGGGACCAAAGTATTTGAGCTTCAGTTTCAGCATCTTGTTAGAATAGAATAGAGCTGGAAGGGACCTTGGAGGTCTTCTAATCCAGCCTCCTGCTCAAGCAGGAGACCTATACAATCTCAGACAAGTGACTGTCCAGTCTCTTCTTAAAAACTCCAGTGATGGAACACCCACGATTTCTGAAGGCAAGCAGTAATTGTACTTAAGTGTCTCCTAATTCCAGGTTGCTACTCTTATGATCAGTTACCAACCATTATTTCTTGTCCTGCCCTCTATGCTTTGAGAATAACTTGACTTCTTCTTCTTTATGGCAGCCCCTCAAATACTGAAATACTGCTATCATGTCATCCCTAATTTTTCTTTTCTTTAGACTAGACAGACCAAAAGCTGCAGTTATTCTTTGTATGGTTTAGACTCCTGGAATTGCAGTATTCCAGATGTGCTGTTACTGTCCTGTCAAAGACCAGTCAGGGATGATTTCTTTAGGATTGACTGATTTGATTCTCCAGTGCACTGCTCGGAGAGTCCAAGCATGGGTTAACACAGCCTATCTGCCCTTGGACTGAGTGATGTTTTTTCTTGACCACGCCTCCCTTTGCCTCTCCATGTTCAGTTTAAAAACTCAGTCCGCCCGTTGGGACTGTTTTGGGAGTGCTCCAGTCCAAGGACAGATAGACGGGGGTATTTGATCCCGTTTTGACCACCTTTCATCTTAACTGTCAAAGATCAGAAGTATTTTCCATGAAGGTTTGGTTGAATTGCTGAGAGGCTTTCCGGACTGGCCCTGCCTTCCGCTGGTCACAAGCGGTTCAGGGCGCAGAGATAGTTTGTCCCACGGCCGCTGGCGAGGGAGGGTGGGGAGCGTGTCTGCGTTCCATCATTGATTCCCCTGACTGTAATTTGCCCAAGGCCTTGCGGGCGTTTGCCACTGGCTTCGCGGTCCTCTCATCTGCCCGGCAACAGCACCAACCGTTTCCACTGTTTTGGTGCGCTTTCGTTGAGTGACTGTAGACTTGGTGGGAGGAGGCTGCACGGGCATCCGCCGCCATTTTAAATCACTCGAAAGGGCCTGTCATCACGTGTGGACGTTCGGGAGCTCCGAGAAGCGAAGAACGAAGAATCAGGCTGCAAGCGGACTTTCTGACTTTCCTCTCAGCTGCAGAGTACCGCCAAGGGCATGGGGCTAGTCTGGGGCGCCGGCTAGCCTTTTCCCCTCCTTCAGTTAAGTCTCGGGGAGCCGAGGGCGGTGGGGCGGAGGATTCCGTCCATCAGGTGGCCCTCTCTCCTGAAGCTTCTGCGATCGCGCTTGAGCCGGCTGGCCAGCGTGGGTGCCCGTCCTTGCAGCATCGCCATTACCTTTCACCCAGGCAGCATGGCTGAGGAGTGCAGGGAAGTACAGGAGGAGCTGGCAGGGCCCTCCAGCAAGCGAAGCAGGTTGGATCCCCTCCCCAAAATGGGGAAAGGGAGTAAGGGTACCAGTAATAGGTCACCCCAGAGATCTTCAGGGCATCCTGACATGACTAGTCAGACCTCTCGACCCCACAAGGTGGCAGAGCCCCCAGTCCCTCACCATCACAGGGAGTCTCCTTCTCCAGATCACGGGGACCACTCTCCAAGGGGCAGTAGATCTCCTCTATGGATGGGTCTGAGTCCAGAGATCCCTCACCAGAGGCCTCCTGGGGCTACCCTGATTCGCCCAGCTCTTCTATCAGGGAAGAGTGGGACTCCTTCCAGGACACTTTACCTAGGGAAGGGGATTCCAGCTCAGGCAGGACTAGGCACCATGGGCACACCAGCAAGGGTCACCTGAGGGAGGGCAAAAGCCCAGCACTTTCTGCAGAAATGAGGGAAATGATCTCTCTAGCTATCTCCCAGGGCATAGCAGAGGGCATCAAGCAGAGAGATTCTCGTAAATCAAAAACCAAAACCAAGCATCAGGCCAAGGCCTCCACATCTAAGGAGCAAGCCTCTCCCTCATCCTCTTCTGAGTCTGATTCCTCTAATTCCGGGGAGAAAGGGGGCGAAGGTTTCGTACTCTCTGAGGATGAAGATCTTCCCCCAGACAAGCTGGCCTTCACTGGCCTTTTTAAGCTGTCACTATTCAAATCTATTCTGCACAAGGCCATGACGGCAACTGAGTTAGGTTCCATCCCCAAATCAGATTCTGGCCAAGGGTCATTGTCTTCCAAGGACCATAAATATGGCCTTTTCAAGGAAGCTGTTCCCGCTCAGGAACTTATTCCGGTGCCTGACCTATTTATGGACGTGGTCCAACATCATTGGGTCCAGCCTGGCACCTTAACCAACCCCGGGGGGGGGGGGGACACAAGACCTTTATGCTGTGGATGCAAAAATGGAGGAGGCCCTGAAATTTCCAGAGGTAGATGCTCCAGTAATGTCTCTAACCTCCACTTCCAACTTGCCTGCTGATCTTGTAGAAGGTCTGAAGGCCGAGGATAAGAGGTCGGAAAAGGCTTGCCATAAGAGGCACATGGCGTCCGCCTGGGCGATTAAGGCATCCACCTCTGCCTCGTTCTTTACCAGAGCATCCTTATTCTGGCTGAGACAAGTCAGATCCAAGCCTCCCCCCAGGAAGTCTAGGTGGCATCAGCTTACCAAAATTATTACAGCTATTGAATACTCAGCGGATGCTTCGCTGAATGCAGCGAAGTTCGGATCCAGAGCTCTAGCCTCCAATATCACTTCTCGACGCCTCCTGTGGCTTCGCCACTGACAAGCCGAGATGAAAGCCAAATGGAAGTTGGCATCTGCCCCCTTCAAAGGGGGACACCTTTTTGGGGAGGCCCTGGACAAGTTTGTCATCGAAACCAAAGACAAACGAAAGGTCCTCCCGGCCACCTTGAAAAGGAACGACCGTAAGGGCTCTGGCTCTTTCCGTAAGCAATCCTTTCGGAGCCAGGAGGCAGGCCAAGCAACTCCTTCATCCTCCTACCAGAGGTCTTTCCAGCGGGGGGGGGGGGGGTAGACACCAAGATAGGTCCTCATTTGGATCTCGTGCCAGGCAAACTCAGTCTTCCTTTTGGAACCATTTTGCGGGGGCAACCACAACAACAACTCGCCCCTTTCACAGGGGGAAGTGACGGTCACAGGGTTCCTCCCATAGGGGGTCATTTGCAACTGTATGCTGACAGGTGGGAGGAGATAACATCAGACAGGTGGGTCCTCAACACCATCAGGAAGGGGCTTGTCCTAGACTTTCTGACCTTCCCCCAGAGGAAGTTCATCCGCTGCCCTACCTCCAAGAACCTAGAAAAGAGGGACCTCATGCGGGCAGATATCCTCCATCTTCTGCAGATAGAGGCCATAGAGCCAGTTCCAAGGGACCAGGAGAGGAGAGGCTTCTATTCCATCCTGTTCCTGATCCCAAAGAGCTCAGGTGGGTGGAGGGCCATCTTGGACCTCAAAAGCCTGAATCGGCATCTGGCTTACAAGAGGTTCAAGATGCAGTCTCTCCACTCCATCCTATATTGCGTGAGGAAGGGGGATCTATTGACCTCGATAGATCTAAAAGAGGCCTACCTGCATGTCCCCATCCATGCTGCCCACAGGAGGTTCCTGAGGTTTTGTTCCGAAGGGAAGCACTATCAATACATGGCACTCCCCTTCAGGCTATCGTCAGTGCCCAGAACATTTACCAAGATCCTGGCGGTGATAGCGGCCCATCTTCACAGCCATCCTGTCCGTCTGGAATGTTATTTGGACGATATAATTATTCATTCTGTCACACCAGAGCAGGCTCGACGCGATGTCACACTGACTGTGCAGACGCTACAACAACATGGATTCTCTGTCAACATGGAGAAGAGCCAGTTCCAGCTGTCCACCCGCATACAACATCTGGGTGCAATCATCGATTCCAACTCCTGCCAGGTATTTCTGTCCCCAGACCGCCTGACCAACCTGAGGAGCAGAGTGAAGCACTGCCATCAGTCCAGATTGGTGCCCATCATCCAGCTGTCCCAGCTCTTGGGGATCATGATCTCCTGCTTGAAGGTGGTTCCCTGGGCCCGTCTGCATGCCAGGGAACTGCAATGGTTTCTCCTTCCAATGCAGAGAGCGAAAGTCAGCAACTCCCACAGGCGAGTACGCCTCCCGCGGAAGGTGACCCGATCCTTGGCCTGGTGGAGGTCCAAGGCAGTCATGAAGGGCTGCCTATTCAAGGAACCAAAAAAGGGTCGTTGTGACCACAGACACCAGCCTTCTGGGGTAGGGCGCCCACTGTCAAGGTCAACTTGCCCAGGGCCAGTGGTCTCAGAGGGAGGCTGCCCACAGCATCAACTGGCTAGAACTGAGGGCAGCCCGACTCGCGCTTCGGAGGTTTGCAGGACTGATAAAAGGGACTCATGTACTATTAATGACAGACAATGTGGCAACAAAAGCCCATATAAACAGGCAGGGAGACACCCATTCAAAGGGTCTCATGCTCGAGGCAGAGGCTCTGGGCAGGTGGGCGGAACGACTTCTGGCTTCTCTCAGTGCAGATCATATCTCTGGAACCAGCAACTGGGAGGCAGACTGGCTGAGCCGACAGCACATCAAACACTTGGAGTGGCGCCTACACCCGGACCTGTTCCAACAGATCGTGAGGAGATTAGGCAAACTGCAAGTAGATCTCTTTGCCAAACATTCCAACACACAACTGCCACGATTCTTCAGCCATTACCACTCACCGTTGGCAGAAAGGACGAACGCACTGAGGTCCAAGTGGCCCCAGGAACTCTTATATGCGTTCCCTCCTCTGCCCCTTATTCCTCAGGTAGTGGCCAAGCTTCTGACCGAACGGGCAGAAATTCTGGTGGCACCATTCTGGCCCAGGAGGCCCTGGTATGCAGACCTTGTCAGTCTTTTCGTTCAGAGACCGTGGCGCATTCCTCAGGACCAAGTTTCCCTCAGCCAGGGGGCCATCAGTCATCCGAACCCCCAGTGGCTGCAACTAGCCGTCTGGCACTTGAGGGGGGAACTCCTGAGGAAGCAGAACATCTCTGACAAGGTCATATGAACGATACAAGCTTCCAGGAGGCCCTCCACTACCAGAATCTATGATGCCACCTGCGCTGCTTTCTCAGCATGGTGCAAGGCTAGAGGCATTGTGGACTTTTCAGCCTCGATCCCTCAGACCCTGGACTTCCTGCAGGAGGGTCTAGATAAAGGTCTGGCAACCAGTACACTTAGACGTCAGGTTGCAGCGCTGTCTACCATCCTAGCCAGGGGTTCCTCTCGTTCTCTGAGTCAATACCCTCAGATTAAGAATTTTCTCAAGGGTACAGCAAACATCAGTCCTCTGGCGGTCCACCGGTAACCTTCCTGGGACCTCCCGTTTGTATTAAAGGCTCTGTCGGGTCCTCCATTTGAGCCTCTGCGCACGGCTAGTCTACGCCACCTAACCACCAAAACTGCCTTTCTGGTGGCTATCACCTCTGCACGCAGGGTGTCTGAACTGGCGGCTCTTTCTGTCAGGGAGGACTTATGCGTGGTCCACCCCGACAGGGTTATACTGAGACTCGACCCCTCATTTACCCCAAAGATTAACTCTCTGTTCCATAGGTCTCAAGAGATTATATTGCTTAACTTTTGCCCTAAGCCTTCTCACCCCAGGGAGCATGAATGGCATAAATTGGATGTGAGGCGTGCCATCCGTATTTATGTAAAGAGAACTAAGGAATTTCGTCGTTCGGAGGCGTTTTTCATCTCCTTCCTTCCTGGGTTCCTCGACCGCAAGGTCTCATCGCACACTGTTGGTCGTTGGCTGCACGCTTGCATTAAGCTAGCTTATGAGCATCAGGGCAAGACGGCTCCGTGCTGGGTCACTGCACATTCTACTAGGAGCGCAGCAGCATCAGCAGGCTGGGCGACCCAAGCATCTATTCTGGACATCTGCAGGGCGGCCACATGGGCTTCCCCCACCGCCTTCATTAAAAACTATAGAATTGATACCTTTGCCTCAGCCGAAGCCTCCTTCAGGAGAAGAGTATTACAAAGAGTAGCTGAAATTCCAGAGACTCCGGTTCTTCCCCACCCTGGGACTCAATAGCTTGGGCATGTCCCACACTTGGACTCTCCGAGCAGTGCACTGGAGAAAGACTGTTGGCTTACCTGTTGGCGAGGAGAGTTTTTCTGACATTCTGTGTCTGTATTATTGACTGTGGACATTTACCTGACTGTCATCCTTTCGTTTTTAAACTGAACATGGAGAGGCAAAGGGAGGCGTGGTCAAGAAAAAACATCACTCAGTCCAAGGACAGATAGGCTGTGTTAACCCACGCTTGGACTCTCCTCGCAGTGCCCCGAGAATGACCGTTCAGGTAAGCCAACAGTCTTTTTGTTACAGTCCAGAAGTCTCTCAAGATTTTCTCCAGCACCACAATTTGTAAGCATCAATTGTTTGGTACTTTGTTTTCCTTGTAGTCCAACTCAGAGCCATATATTACTACTGCAAAAACTATAATTTAGACCAGAAGGTCCCAACCCTCACACTGCGACCTTTACTGGTCTATGGCCTATTAGGAATTGGGCTGCAAAATTGGAAGTGAGTGGCAGGCAAGTGAAACTACATGTGCAAAGGCTCTAGGTTGCATACTCCTCTCCTCCCAGTCTGTGGAAAAATTATCTTCCATGAAACCAGTTTCTGCTGTCAAAAAATATTGGGAACTGCTGGTAATGGCTATACTGGCATTTGTTGTCAAGGTGATGTGTCTGCTTTTTAATATGCTGTCTAGCTTTTTTTCTCAAGGATCAAGTGGCTGATTTTATGGCTGACGTCACTGTTTGCAGTGATCTTGGAACCCAAGAAAATAAAATCTGTCACTTCTTCATTTCTTCCCCTTTTTTGCTAGGAAATGATGAAATTAGATGCCATGATCTTAAATTTTTTAATGGTGAGTTTCAAGCCACTTTTGCATTTCTTTCACTCTTATCAAGGGACTCTTTAATTTCTCTTCGTTTTCTGCCATTAGAGTGTTATCATATGCATTTCTGAGGTCATTGATATTTCTCCCAGTAATTAATTTATTCTTTCTTGTGATTCATCCAACCCAGCATTTTGCATGATGTACTCTGCATATAAGTTAAATAAATAGGGCGACAATATACAGCCATGTTGTACTCCTTTCCCTATTTTGAACAAACCAGTTGTTCTACAAAGGTAGATGGTTTTTTTTATTGGAACTCCCTTGCTTTTGCCATAATCCAGTAACTGTTGGCAATTTGATCTTTAGTTCCTCTACCCCTTCTAAACTCAGCTTATACTTCTGATAGTTCTCAGTTCACATATTGCTGAAGCCTAGCTTGTAGGATTTTGCTAGCATGTGAAATGAACACAATTGTACAGTAATTTAAACATTCTTTGGCATTATCTTTCTTTGAGATTGGAATATAAACTGAACTTTTCCAATCCTGTAGCCATTGTTGAGTTTTCCAAATTTGCTGATATATTGTGTGCAGTTCTTTAATAGTATTATCTTTCAGATTTTTAAATAGCTCCACTGGAATACCATCACCTCTGTTAGTTTTGTTGCTAGTAATGTTTTGTAAGACTACTTGACTTCATACTCCAAGATGTCTGGCTGGACGTCAGTGATCACACCATCATGGTTATCAGAGACATTAAGATCTTTCTTGTATAGTTCATATGTGTATTCTTGTCACCTCTTAACCTACGTCTTTAAGGTCTTTATCATTTTTGGCCTTTATTGTGTCAATTTTTGCACAAAAAGTTCTTTTCCCCCCAGTTTCCATATATTATTTTCCTCTATTTCTTCTCATTGCTCATTTAGGAACATCTTATATAAAGATCTTCCAAATATAAATTCTTTCATCCAAAAAAAATTTTTAGATCATGAACTCAAGCAATATTTCTAGTCCACATGTAGCCTGATTAAGTATTCATTTGATTCAATTTCAATAGTCCTGACCAATGTTCCCTCTAATTTTTTTTCAGTGTGGGCGGAAAAGTATAGTGTTTGAGTGGCTTTTCATGTCTGAGCACCTGATTTTTTTTCACAGATGTCGCGCAAGACAACAACGAAATCAGTGTTATTTGAAACTCAAAGTTATGTTTATTCAAAGGTTAGGGTTAGGGTAAGTCTGTCTCATCTTACAGTTTTCCACATCTGTCTTTCTTTAATGACCATTCCAAGTACACTTTGTCGAGATCAATCTGCGCTGCTGAAGTCTGGTAAGATCGGATTTGCATCAGCATATCCAAGTGCTCAGTTTGCAGCCAATTGTGAGCTTTGGTCTTGATGGCATTCATCAGGCTGAAACTTTGCTCGCAATCGACGCTTGATGCTTGGAATGTTGCGCAAATGTCCAGCAGACGTGACCGCAATTCAAACTTGCTCTCTTAGTACAAACTGAACTATATCGTCGAATGAGTGCATTAATCCAGACTTGAATTTCTCCGACACCAGAAATCTGAAGTCATGATAATGTGACTGTACAGCTGATGTGATGCTGACTTCATCCAAATCGTCAGAGAAATGCTGGTATTTTCCAACCAGTTGCAATCTCAGTTTCCTCAAAATTAAAAGAGATCACATTCGACAGCAGCAATTTCAAATATATTTCAATCTGTCAGCTCATTGTCTGGAAAACGACTGCCAAGATGCAAGCACAAACGTTCAATAAATCTGAGTATGGGAGCTGTGCCAATGTCTGGGTTGCTCTGCATATATTCGTGAGCTTCGTGATTCCAGTAAGCTGTTTCGCCTAAATACTGCAGGTGAAGCTTGGTTATTCTGGCCTTCACAAACTGAACGGCTTTGATTGGTGTCAGGTTGCTTCTTTGCAACAGCTTGTTCAACTCAGCTAATTCGCGAACAACGTCATCACACAAGATCAATGCAGCACGAACCTTTGGATCGCCAACTTTCTGTAACAATATTTACAGACTGGGTCACTGTGTTTCTGCTTGCTCTTTACAGTACTCAACCAAAACTGTAATGTTTCTCATCAATGCAAAATGTCTGGAAAGCCATCATACTTCATTTAATGATCTGAAGGCTACCGATTCACACTTGAGAAGTTCTGCTAGTTCTGCAAATGCCGTTTTCTTCACAGAAGAGTGGCAGAACAGAGTGTAGACAGTTCGTAGTAAAGTCTCGTGTCCTTCATCAGTGAGACATGCTTACATGTGTCATCAATCCCCAGGTCTTCTTGATGTGCCACACAGTGTTGTTCAAGCAAATGGGATACATCTCAACGAAGCTGAGCAGCCACACCATTATTCTTACCTAGCATCACAGACGCACTGTCTGATGTAAACATGACAATCTTTTGAATGTCGATGTTGTATGTAGCATAGAACTCTTTTATGGCTGCTGTGATTGCTGTACTGTCGCACGTTGGCAACTGTAAAAATCCCACAAACAATCGTGGCATTAGATGGGTGGAATTTCACATACAAAATCAACATTTTGGTGACTGATACATCGGTGCCTTCATTGGCAATAAGAGTATGACAACTGGCATTACATAGATCACGCATGACTTTTTTCTGAACAACTGCGTTGAAGTACTCCATGAACTCAAAGCCATAATTCTTGCTGCACCAGCTCTCCTGAATGGACACATACTTGCCTATATGTCATGTATGTCTTTGACTGATAATATCGACACATTCATGTTTATGGCCAGCAACACATTATCAGTCAAAACTTTGACTTCATCAGCATTGGCATTTCTGCGCAGTGAAACTTCTTTTCTGTTCGCTCTGTCTTCTGCACTTTCAGTCAGTAGCCTCTGCAGCCCTCCAGATTTCTGGCATCATAGTTTAGTGACTGAATCCAGGTGAAACTTCTGATTGATGTGACGCTTCAAATAATCGATTTTCCAATCGTTCCATTGTTTTCCAGTGGTGAATGCGCCACCTGTACAAGCTTCTTGGCATATCTGGCAAACAATGTCTCACTACTTTCACGATAAGTGAAGATGTCGCCCAGTTTTGTTAACTGTTTTCTAGACAAAGTCAGCAGTTCAGTCTCTACTAACTCTCTCAACCATTCTGGTTTAAACTTCAAGCTGCACTTTTTCTTCATAACAACGTTTATTCCAGCTTTACGCTTACGTTTCGACATCAGCACGGACGATGTACCTATATAGGGTACATATATAGAGAGCTTTGAAATGAATATATAAATGGCACTTAATGCCGGTAATATTAAAATAGTAAATGTTTGATATACTTTAATGAATTTCACTTGATAGACTGAATTTTAATGAGTTCATATTCATTTGCAAAAGTTGTCTGTACACTGTATGCTTCTGTGAATGGATTATATGCAATTTGCTATTTTAAATGAGTAAAATGATTAAAATCCCCATGCATAAAGTCTCATTCACATCTAACAGTTTTCTTCCATCATTAATTTGTAAACTCAAGGATTTATTGCCTGTATGTTCAACAATGCTTGCTGATTGTTCCTCACTATACAGGTGGTTTCAGTAACCTACTACTACTGAACTCTGGGAGACAATTCTGCATATAACTAGTGATAGTAACTAGTGACCAAAAATTGCAAAACATTAAATTTTATTATTTTTAACATGAAAAAATAATTTGACTCATAAAATCTTATTTTTTTTATGAATGCTCACACAGAAGTTGATTGCTATTGGAAAAAGTACATTCTAATAATGAATAGCTAAACAGAATAGGAAATTGCATTATCCAAAACTCTTACAAATTGAAGTGAAAAATATTTTAGCCACACTTTTTTCAAATCTTACTCTTACAACCCAGTGAACTGCATGGATGACTTTAAAGTAGTTTTATTGTAGTTAAGGTTTTAATTCTAAAAAATTTCTAAACTCCATACTACTTGAAAATATAAATGGATTGTTAAAATGGCTCTACCATAACAAATAAGAGGAAAAAAAACACCTTCCTTTTGTTTATAAAGTAGTGGTTTTAGTTTGCTCCAAGTGATTTAACTATGGAAGTCACTAATTTAAACTGACTTAATTAGATTAAAAGCAAAAATATTCTCAATGACTTTGAAAATCCCAATGAGTTAACAAATATAGGTACTCCTTCATTACAACAATGTGGGACTGGAATTTTTATCACTCAGCAATGTGGTCACAAAGCGTGATGTCACGTGACTGGGCTCTTTTGCTCTTTCCGAGGGCATCAATCATGTTGGCCCAAAGCCTCACGCTGCTAGGCTCTGCCCACTCCCCCATTGGTGGAGCTCCGAGAAGTGAGGAGGGAGAAAAAAAGATGGAGGCAAAGGAGCTTCCCCCCACAGCAAAAATCTAACTGGGGACTCCCGGTCTGGATGGGCAGCGAAACTGCAGGGCTCTCTGTTCTAATTCCCTGCTAAAACTGTTGCCTCTGAAGCGTTTGCTACGGTGTTTTGAACCTTTGAGTGCCAGGTGTGTTCGGTGTTGTCTTGTACTTTCCCTCTTTACCAATTATCTTCAACCTTTCCTTTCCCCTTTCCTTTTTTTCTTTTCGACCCACACTGATTAGGGAGACTCCTGAAGTTGGCAAGGTACTTGCGGTGCAGTAGGAAAGGATTAGCTGGAGGGGGTTTTGATTGCGATTCTGCGGTCACTCTCCAGTCCGTGTCCGACATTATGCGGCAGTTGGAAACTGCTGAGCGGTGTTTTCCTGACACATGCAGGGCCGCGCAGCTTAGAGGGAACATTGGTCCTGACCCTATGCTCATAGCCTTGTTAAAATTGAGTGATTCAGACTAGTGAATTGAAGTTTTAATCAAAAAGTAATCAGATTAGCAACAGACTATGTAACTTCTATGCTAAGCAATAGAGATTATTGGAAACTGAAAAGTCATCCTTGCCTCCTCCTAAAATTCTAATTCTAAAATTTTAATTTTCATGTACTGTTTTTATTTTTTATTTTTTATTGTACACACTCCAGAGTCCCTCTTTGAGGGAGATGGGCACTTCAAAAATGTGAAAAATAAATAAGGTAAAGATTACCCTTGCACATAGGTGCTCGTTGTTCTCGACTCTAGGGGGTGGTGCTCATCTCTGTTTCAAAGCCGAAGAACCAGCACTGTCCGAAGTCATCTCCATGGTCATGTGGCTGGCATGACTAAATGCCAAAGACGCACGAAATGATGTTATCTTCCCACCAAAGGTGGTCCCTATTTTTCTACTTGCATTTTTATATGCTTTCAAACTGCTAAGTTGATGGAAACTGGGACAAGTAACGGGAGCTCACTCTGTTACACAGTGCTAGGGATTTGAACTGCTGACTTTCTGATCGACAAACTCAGCATCTTAGCCACTGAACCACCGCATCCCTTAAAAAAAAAACCTTTTTATTTTATATATTTATATGTATTCTTACTGTTGCAGCGATTCTAGATAGCTTACAAAGAGATAAAAATATACAGTGAAAATAAATGAAATTTAACTAGTGGCTAAAAACTAGGAGGATAGAGGGCATGAGAGTTAGAGACATTGTCTTAGAAAGGTCTGCTGAAATTTTTAGAAAGCACTGTTATTTTCATTTAAACTATATATTCTACTCTGATTTTTTAACGGTGCTGCTAATATAAGGCCTATTCCAAAAATAAGCCCCAGTTAAGTTCGTCATCTGCAGGTTGGTGTGGGTGGGTGTAACCAGCACTGGAGATACAGGGTGTGGGGACCAATGGTATCCAGCAGCAGCTGCAGTGCAGGGGAGTTGATTACCTGTTAAAGCAGCAGGCAGAGGTGGGGGGGGGGGCACACAAATCCAGCCGTGAGGAAAAGCTGAGTCATGGGCTGGAGTGACTGGCCTGCCACAGAAGGCTCGTTTTTATGCAGCAGCACTGACAGCAGATGAAGGTGCAGGAGAGAAGGTAAGTGATTTGGACATGCTGCGTGGGCCATAGACCAACTGAGAGACATTGGTACGTACTAAGCGGCCGGCCGTGGGAGGCTAATCGTCACATCATTTGGCTTGCCTGTGGCCTGCATGGCATGTTGGGATTGCCTGCCTTTCCTCCACCGTGCCTCTGCCTTTATCTGCTGCTGGTGCCACCGTGCGAAGAGAACTCTGATCACACTGATATTGTGTTGCCTGAAAATAAGCCCTAATGCTTATTTTGGAGCCGCAAAAATATAAAGTCTTATTTTTGGGAAAACCCGGTAATTAATTTATGCTTAATATATGCAGTATCCTAGAGTTATTAAATAGACATTGACATTTAAAAAAAACTTAAAAGAATAATTCATTTGCCACTGGTTCAATTATACACTTTTAAAAGCTGTTTGGCTAGATAAATGTCCATATTTTCCACTGTAATATATAAATCGGGAAGCATCACTTTTTTCTTATTAATAATTCAAAATATTGTTTTCCTAATATTAACTGTACAAAATAAGAATGATGACCTTGATAGTGAGATGCAAGTTTCACTGCTAAAGCAATGATTTTTTAAAATCCAGATGATGTTGGGAAGTGACTTTCACCAAGCAGATGTGAAGATTTCTTTGATTTTTCAAGTTGATATTATTTTTACTTATCCCAATATACCCAAACTGAGGCAAAATCCTTCCATTGCAGGGATCATGCAGAAAATATTTTTAGATCTTAAATAGGGAATTTTTTTTTTGCAAAGCTACGTTTATTATTTAATAACCTTTTCCTTAGATGTCTTTTGAATATTAATCGAAATTATCTTTGTAAATATGCCAAATACTTTATTAGCTATTATTTCAGCCACATGAAAATAATGCTGGCTTTTAATGTGCATGTTTGCATATACAGTATATATGAGTTTATTAGTTCTACCAAGCAGACTAGCAGAAGAGGAATAAAGCTGAGGGATAATTTCCTATCCCCCAAAAGCAGAAAAAGTAAACAAATTGGCATTCCTGGTAGCCTCGTATCATTAGATAAATTGATAAATACAAATCTCAAAAATCTATTTTTGAGATTAAAATTAGGTGAAGATTCCACAAGAAATAAATTATTTTTATACTAAATGATATTGCTATCAACCCCGTACCAGCAGAACGTCCAACCTGGGGCCTACGGGTTGCAACCTGTCCTGGACATCTAGGAATGCAGCTCCACAAAGTTTCACAAATTAAAGGAAGTTTTTTATTTATATTCATGATAACAATATTAAATAGTTTATATATGACCCAAGACAAATTGCTCTTAAAAGAGCAACATGGCCCAGACAAGCCAAAAGTTGGTCACACCTACTTTATAGTAATTACTGTTTGAATATTAGTTCATAATAAACTTTCCAAAGGAAGAATTTTACAATAGAAGTCCTGTGTTGTGTATTTTATTGTAGTTCCTTATCTGATATTTAGAATAATTTACATGTACCATGTTTTCATTAATGAAAAACATATATATACAGTTGCAAGAAAAAATATGTGAACCCCTTGGGATTATGTGGAGTTTTGCATGAATTGGTCATAAAATGTGCTCTGAATTTCATCTGAGTCACAATAATAGAAAAACACAGTCTGCTGAAAATAATACTACACAAACATTAGATGTTGCCATGGTTTAATTGCACATAACATGTAAACGTTCGCAGTGCAGAGAGGAAAAAGTATGTGAGTCCCTAGCCTAATGACTTCTCCAGGACCTGATTGGAGCCAGGAGTGAGCCAACCTTGACTCCAATCAGTGTGATGATACTGGATGTGTTGCTGACAGCTGTTCTGCCCTTTAAAAACACACACCTGTTTTAGGTTTATTGGTTTCAAGAAGCACTGTCTGATGTGAACCATGCCTCACAGAAAAGAGCTCTCAGAAGACCTACGACCAAGAATTGTTGACTTGCATGAAGCTGGAAAGGATTACAAAAGT
Source organism: Thamnophis elegans (assembly GCF_009769535.1). Taxonomy (NCBI): domain Eukaryota; kingdom Metazoa; phylum Chordata; class Lepidosauria; order Squamata; family Natricidae; genus Thamnophis; species Thamnophis elegans. The sequence goes on along the minus strand of NC_045558.1, from coordinate 84,884,671 downwards.
ATCTCCCAAAGCCTTAATGTTCATGTGTCCACGGTAAGACAGACTGTCTACAAATGGAGAAAGGTTAGCACTGTTGCTACTCTCCCTAGGCGTGGTCATCCTGTAAAAATGACTGCAAGAGCACAGCGCAGAATGCTTCATGAGGTAAAGAAGAATCCTAGAGTGTCAACTAAAGACCTACAGAAATCTCTGGCACATGCTAACATGCTAACACATTTTGTTGACACATCTACAATAAGGAAAACATTAAACAAGAATGGAGTACATGGGAGGACACCACGGAGGAAGCCATTGCTGTCCCCAAAAAATATTGCAGCATGTTTGAAGTTTGCAAAAGAGCACCTGGATGTTCCACAGCACTACTGGCAAAATATACTGTGGACAGATGAAACCAAAATTGAGTTGTTTGGGAAAAACACACAACACTATGTGTGGAGAAAAAAAGGGACAGCACAGCAACAGCAAAACCTCATCCCCACTGTAAAACATGGTGGAGGGAGCATCATGGTTTGGGGCTGCTTTGCTGCCTCAGGGCCTGGACGGATTGTTGTCATTGATGGGAAAATGAATTCCAGAGTTTATCAAGACATTTTGCAGGAAAACGTACAACCATCTGTCCACCAATTGAAGCTCCGCAGAGGATGGGTGATGCAACAGGACAATGATCCAAAGCATACAAGTACGTCAACAGAAAAATGACTTCAACAGAACAGAATACGCCCTCTGGAGTGGCCAAGTCAGAGTCCTGACCTCAACCTGATTGAAATGCTATGGCATGACCTTACGAGAGCGATTCACACCAGACATCCCAAGAATATTGCTACACTGAAACAGTTTTGTGAAGAGGAGTGGTCCAAAATTACTCCAGATCATTGTGCAGGTCTGATATGCAACTATAGGAAACGTTTGGTTGAGGTTATTGCTGCCAAAGGAGGGTCAACCAGGTATTAAGTCCAACAGTTCACATACTTTTTCCTCCCTGCACTGTGAATGTTTACATGTTATGTGCAATTAAACCATGGCAACATCTAATGTTTTGTTTTGTTTTGTCTTGTCTGTCTTTTTATTCCTTATTTGTACCCTTCCCCTTTGACTTGGGTTGTGAGCCGCCCTGAGTCCCCTTCGGGGAAAAGGGCGGCATAGAAATATAATAAATTCAATTCAATTCAATAATGTTTTTGTAGTATTAGTTTCAGCAGACTGTGTTTTTCTATTGTTGTGACTTAGATGAAGTTCAGAGCACATTTTATGATCAATTCATGCAAAACTCCACGTAATCTCAAGGGGTTCACATACTTTGCCTTGCAACTGTGTGTGTGCGTGTGTGTGTGCGCGCTCTCATTGAACTATGCTATTTGTTTTTTTACTTAGGCTCTTCAGTTACTGCATTCATTTCCTATTGATACACGATTAAAGGATGGCAGTAAGTGCAGTAATTTTATATTCTATCAAATTTAATTTTGCTGTTTTTAGCAATTAATTTGTTTTTCTTTGAATTGGCAGGTTTGTTTTGGCAATCACCAAAAAGGCCACCTTTTCCAATTCAGTTTGATTTTAATGACTCCTTGTAAGTACAATTCTCTTTTTTATATGTTGTTATTGTAATTGACAAGAATATTTATAGATTTATAGAACTAGTTTTATATTGGTATTTGTATACAAATATGGTATCGAAAGATCTTTTATGACTGAGAATAAGCTCTAAGTCCTGTAATAAAGCCTTCTGATGTACACATGTGTTACATGTGTACAAAAAATTGCTTTTTTTTGGCTATACTTGTTTAGTGTTCTCTCTGAATATGTCATTCAGTAACATATATTTTTATACATGCCAATCACATGAAAGTGCTAATTTTAGAAATATTTCAATGAAAATTCATGCCTAATGGTTTGTATTTATATCAAAATGAGGATTTAAATTCTAGATCCAAGATACTGTTTCCTGATACTTCCAACTCCCCAAATTATTCATTGCTTTAAGTACTTTCTCTGTATTTTGTCATATGTCCATTGGAAAAATGCACCTTTTGTTTCCAAATCGTATCAAGATATGGGAATTCTGAGTCATTTATTTGGTTTTCTACAGCCAATAACAATTAACTTTGGGCTGATAATTCTTATTTTTACTTTATTTAATGGAGGTAGAGTAGCATCCTGAATACTTGCTCTGGCATAATAGTGCTTTATAATCATTTTAAGTTTCTAAATATAAATTGATGGACTGAAACAGAGAAGCAGAGAAAAAGATTGGAGGGTTGGTTGGAAGGATAACAAGGAGGGTACAAATAATGAAAATTTACAAACCCAAAGATTAATTCCTTGTCTACAAATGTTAGAAAAACATTGTCTCTAAGTATTCAACATCTTTTCTCCAGAGCATTATAATTGGAGAACTTTGATGAAATAATACCTATGATTCAAAAATAAGTCCCACAAATTATATTTCTAGGTATACATTGTAACTTTGTGCAGACTTTCAAAAGGCAGTCCTAGTTTTAGGAAGGTATCGGTTGATGCTGAACATTCTCACAGAACATTCTGCTATGTTTAAGAATATCAATTATTTTCTCCAAAGGAATCTGATTTGACTTGAGATTCAGTTAAATGTAGTTTGCTATAAACTTAATTGGAAAAGCTTTTTGTTTTAGTTTCCTACAATCTGTCTCTCCTTTTTTTTAGGCACTACAGTTTCATACTGAGTACAGCAAAACTGTTTGCAACAATTTATTGTATCTCTTTTACAGAAAAGGTAAACCTTCAAATAACTGATGCAGTATTCGCACTACAGGTAGTGCTTGAGAAACAACATGCCACTTAACTACAATTTAAAGTTATGACTGATAACCCAAAACTATATATGACCCTATTTCAAAGTTGCAACAGCTGCAGTGATACTGTGATCATTCATCCTTTTGACAGACCACTGGCATGCTGCAGGCAGTTCCCATCCCATCAGACTTGCAATTCTCGGGCGCCTCTCCTTGCCTCCTGGAAGCAGTTGTCATTTTTGCGCTAATCTTACTATAGCGTTTTCTTTAGAAGAAAAAAACCATGTCCAAAATTACTTGACTAGAGACTTGTGCCACAAAATTGAGGATGTCTTTGAAGCTTTAGCTGTCCATCTGACTTAGCGCCCAGCTAAGGCTGTCTTCCTCTAGCAGGCAGATGGAGACTTGAAGCTTGCAAACACCCAGCATCCTTTTATTTTGTTGAACAAATTTTGGAGATGATGTTCAAGGGAAAAAGTTGCAGAAATGTTTTATATCTTTGCTTCTTTATTCCTCTACTCTTCAGCTTAGAGTAAAGTATTTTAAAAAGGATAGAGATTGGAAAGCAGAGGGGGAATTTAGTTTTAGCAACTAATTTTTTTTTCTAAAATTAAACAAGTCAACTCTGCTCTTTGGTTTCTTAAATTTTTATTGAAATGTGGTTTTCTGAGGAAAGGATGAAATTAAATAAGGGAAAAGTTTTAGGAAGCTATACCTGAAGCTGCCTTTTATGCAAGGCCTGGCTTTTCAAAACCAGGAAAATGGCAGAAGAGCTTTGAAATCTTCTGCTGGCCAGCTGATCGGAGTAGAAAGCCCTGAAAGGCAAGGTAACTGACCCTTTTTTTGCCCCCAAATCCAGGACATCTTAATAGGAGGAAGGGCAGAGACAGAATTAGGAAAGACAGGAGCAGTCAGTATTTTTTTTCCTCATTGTTTTTCCCTAGCAAGACAGTTATCTGTGTTGCAGGCCTGCTTACGGGTGAGGAAGGCCTAGAGAAGCCTGAAGCAGGCAGGCTTGTGCCTGCTAGGCATCCCAGGATCTCCCCACTAGCCTCAGGAAATGCATTGGGGAGAGCAGGGAGAGCTGGTTGTTACTTGAGGCAGCTCATTCAACATTGTCCCAATTTTCAAACCTAATGGCAGTCTTTATTAAGTCATAACTCAATGACTACCTGTAGTCTGTTTTTGTTAGTTTTTCAGAGTAACTTGAAAATTCAAGAAACAGGGGAAAAACCTTTTAAATCCAGTGTTTAGTTATATTTAAAGGAGTAAGAATCCTTATAATAGATGTTTCAAATAAATCTTCTGAGTTGAATATTCTCGCTCTTCATTTTATCTTAAATATGCTTCCTGATACTCTACTTTTGAGGGGGGGTTTCTTGCAATATATTTATCCTTATCAATTATAATCTAATTTTTCACAAAAATATATACATAAGTATACACACATTGAGATTATTTCCATTCTGTAATATTAAAATACCTTTTAACAAAAGACAATAATCAACTTTGCTATTTTATTCATATAATTTTATATGTGGGAAAGAAATATTGTCTAGGAAACAGTCATATTTTGATAAACTTTGAAGAGTGCCTGTTTCAGACAGTTTATAATTATTGGGTTGTTGTTGTTTTTTTTAACAAAATATAGGATGTATCACAAGACACTATTTTCAAGATAATTACTGGGTTAAAAATTCAAGAATTTCGACCTTCTAACAAAGTAAGTTCAACTGTTGAATAATGTGTATCTTCTTTTTGTCTTTTTTTCTGATTATTGCCTAGGATAGTGGATGGATAGATGGATGAATGGAGATAGTTAGAGACCCGAAAATAAGATCTATCCAAAAATAAGCCCCAGCTTGATTTTATGTGTGTCTAATATACGCCCTATCCCCAAAATAAGCCCTAGTTAAGACCCTGCCCACTCTGTCCCATTGTTTGATTGTACGAGGTGAAGTGAGGCGCATGCATAAAAATCAAGCTAGGGGAAGGATGGTGGTGAAGCTGCCCCACATGACCTGTACCTTCTTACCTTAGGACTAGTGCAGCAGGCCTTCCATGTCCCTACACCTGTCGCACTGCTGCCTGACATCTTCGGCTGCTTGCAGTTGCTCTCAGCCAGACGCCACATGGCTCATTGCACTGCTGCTGCCACTAGCAGCAGGAGGCCATGTGGCTCATCGCACTGGTGCTGCCACTCATGCTCGCAATGGCGCAACCCGCCGCAGCGCCTTCTGCCATGAGCAGTGGCATCAACACGGCAAGCCACACAACGTATGGCTGTGAATGTCTGCAAGTGGCTGAAAAAATCAGGCAGCAGCGCGACAGGTGTCAGGGTGTGGGAGGCTGGCTATGGTGGTCCTAAGGTAAGTGGGTAAGACATCCCTTAAAAATAAGACCTAGTGCTTATTTTGGGGCCCAGAAGAAAATACGACTGGGTCTTAATTTGGGGAAAACACAGTGGATGGATGGATGGATGGATGGATGGATGGATGGATGGATGGATGGATGGATGGTTGGTAGGTAGGTAGGTAGGTAGGTAGGCAGACAGACAGACAGACAGACAGACAGACAGAATGCTAGTTATCCTGAAATAAATTGTGCCGAACATAGAATGAATTAAGTTGGGTGCGTGTCCTTAGCAGAATTCTGGAGATAGAGGGGAAAAAAACACCAAAGAAGGAAAAAGGAGACCTGAAAGCCTCAGTCATTCTTTTTAGTGACAAAACCTGTGATCCACAAAAGTTCTGCCACAGTGAGTTGGGTAAGAAACCTGAAAAAATAGAACAGATAGAACCTCCAGGAACAACAGCTTTTATAAGTCAAGGAACAAATCTCTGACTTCTTCTATTACAAATAGTCCTTCTGATGGCAATTGAGATTGTGATTTTCATTGCTAAGTGATTCAATCACAAAGTGTGACATTGTGTAACCACATCACTTAGCAACAACAATCCAGTCAGTCCCAGCCAGTGTTACAACCCCAAGGGTAATTATAGTGGCTGGGATTGGGGCAAGAGGTGTGAATTTTAAGAGTGTCAGGTAAGAAACCCAGAGGTATGTGTTGTGACTCAACAGATGTCTTCTGTGAGTCTTTTCGGGATGCAAGATTAACACTGCAGCTGGGGCTCGTTAGTGGCGTGTTCTGGGGATAAAAGGATGGATGGTGCCATGCCCTGGTTGCAGGAGTCAACGTTCCTTGGTTCGTTCATTCATGCATTCAGTCATTCATCGGTCATGGTTTGTTTGTGATTTGCTTTCTGTAACCCTTATTCAAGGAGACAATTGGAGAAGTGCATTGGGTGGTAAGAGTTTTGTTTTGTATTCTGTTATCTGGTCAGAGACTTTATTTATGTTATTTTTAGGCTTGCAGCCAGTCTGAGCCAAGAACTGATAAAGTGAGTTCCTTTTACGTTTGTCTGCCTGTCGTCTGTTAACGAGCGGAGAAGGGGGACAGAACAGTTTGACTCCTGCCTGACAAGCCTCCATTTCATTAATTATGGAACAATTAATGGCTGAAAATAGGCTAATGGCACAACAAATTGCGATGTTGTCGGACCAAATTAAACAGCTGCAGAGAGCTGCAACCCCCCCCCCCCCAGCCAAAGAGGAAGTGCCCAGTAGCCATGCCAGATAAATATGATGGGAGTCTGGGCATGTTTGCCACGTTTCTGGGACAATGCCAGCTGTTCCTGAGTTTGAGAGCAGAGGACTTTCCCACTGACCGGATGCAGGTGGGATTCATTATCAGTTTGCTCTCAGGCACAGCTGCCCATTGGGCTACCCCCTTGTTAATTCAGCAGAGCTCTTTGTTGGATGACTTCCAGGGCTTTTGTCAGTACTTCAAACGGATGTTTGAAGATCCTATCAAGGGGGAAACATCAGCTAGAAGTCTGAAGTCACTGCAGCAGGGGAGTGGTTCATTGCAGGACTATGTGACTGAATTCAGGCTGCGTAGCTAGGATTCCACTTGGAATGAACCAGCTCTAATGGACACATTCCAGCATGAATTGTCTGAGGCCTTGCAGGATGAACTGGCGAGGGTGGACAGGCCACCGACGTTTGACGCGTTGGTCCACCTGTGCCTCCGGATAGATGCCCGGCTGCAGAGGCGAAGGCCTCGACGTGCATTCCAGGAGACCACCAGCATGCCGGTTCAGCAAGGGACTGCAGTGGACTGGGAGGAGCCCATGGAGTTGGGTGCTGTCAGACCTCGAGTGTCACGGACAGAGATGGACAGACGACGTGCTGAGGGATTGTGCTTCTACTGTGGAGATCTTGGACACCTGGCTGGGAGTTGCCCCAAGAAGAACAGAAGGGTTGCACGGACTGCAGCCATCCCTCAGCAACGCACTATCATGTCGGACAACCAGCATGTTTGTGCGGCCGTGATACCCCATTTGCACAAGGTAGTGTGCGTTTGGGGGGGGTGGAGTCCCAGGGCGGATGCCCTGCCGAGTAAAGTAGAGAACTCTGACCCTGCAAACTCGCTTCCACCTCGGACTGTTCTACCTGTTGCATTCTGCGCTGCCATTTGTCATCCCGTGAGCAAGCAGTCTCTGATGCGGGATGCGCAGCGGGGTGACAACTGGGTGGAGCAACGAAAGACGGAAGTGGGGCCGGCGTCCCCATGGACTTTGGGAAGGGGATCGTTTGAAGTGTCGGGACTGGCTCTATGTTCCCGCAGGGCACATCCGTCGACGGGTGCTCTCACAGATTCATTGCGCGTCTGCATCAAGACATTGGGGTTTTTTTCGGACGTTGCGCCTGGCCTCCCATCAATTTTGGTGGCCCCATCTGAAAAATGACGTGCGGAGGTGCGTGGAGTCATGTGCCCAATGCCAACGGGCCAGATCTGCAAGGAGAACTCCGCCAAGATTCCAGCCTTTGTCAACTCCGGTCCCCGCAGCATTGGACTTTGTTTCGAGGTTCCCGGCGAGGTACCACTGTCTTGGACCATGTTTGGTGGAGGCTGTCACCAACCCTTCTGGGCCGCACCCCGATGGTCGGAACCGGGGGAAGGGCTCTGCGGCTCGACAGGAGTCGGGGAAGCTGCCGCCGGACTCCGACGGCGATGGGTCATGTGGGTTGGCCTTAGACGAGGTGGAGGACCCTGGACAGGGTGTTAGGGCTCAGCCGGAGCTGTTGGAGCGCCCGCCAGCCTCCGACAGTAAGGAGGCTGGTGGGTCGGCCTTGCAGAGGGTGGAGGACCCTGGACAGGGTGTTAAGGCTCGGCCGAAGCTGGTGGAGCTGCCATCAACCTCCGACGGTAGGGGGGCTGGTAGGTCAGCCTTGCAGAGGGTGGAGGATCCTGGATGGGGTGTCGACGCCGTGAAGGGCGGAAGGAAACATGGTGGCCACCGGATACCTAAGAAGTTCCGATTCAAGGGGGCTATTCCTGCAGAGGTTTGGGACTCATGAAAAAGGCATCACAGGAAATGGGTGCGGGTCATCTTGTGGACAAGTCATTCCGACCGCATCCATTGGAACCCGGGGAAAGGGCCCTGCGGTAGGGGATAGTGTTGTGACTCAGCAGACATCTTCTGTGAGTCTTTTCAGGATGCAAGATTAACACTGCAACTGGGGCTCGTTAGTGGCATGTTCTGGGGATAAAAGGACGGATGGTGCCACACCCTGGTTGCAGGAGTCAACATTCCTTGGTTTGTTCATTCATGCACTCAGTCATTCATCGGTCATGGTTTGTTTGTGATTTGCTTTCTGTAACCCTGATTCAAGGAGACACTTGGAGAAGTACATTGCGTTGTAAGAGTTTTGTTTTGTATTTTGTTATCTGGTTAGAGACTTTATTTATATTATTTTTGGGCTCGCAGCCAGTCTGAGCCAAGAACTGATAAAGTGAGTTCCTTTTACGTTTGTCTGCCTGTCGTCTGTTAACGAGCGGAGAAGGGGGGACAGAACAGATATGAGTGGAGTGGGGGAGGAGAAGACCCCAGGAGAGTGTAGGGCATGTATAAGTTGAGGAAAAGCTTGGGAAGCTGGGTTCAGTTTGCATCTCAGTGAAGGAGAATATGTGCTTGGACAGCATGATAAGGGTGAAAGAAGGCTGAGTGTGTGGATAGCAGGGTGCATGTCTAAGATTGTGGAGTGGATGGCATATAGTGAGAGCATGCAAGGATATCACAGTGGGCATATAGAAAAGCCAGGGAATAAATAGTCTGGCATGAGCACAGGAAGGCTGGGGTATGGGCAGAGTGGTAGCATGTGAATGCAAAAAGGCTAAGGGTACTTAGCAGAATAACTTATTATCTTCCTCATTGACTTTTCTTGTAGGAAGCCTGTAGAGAAGGTTGTAAATGATAATCAAATATCCATGGACATTACAACCTTTGTAAGTGTGAGTCAGTAGCCAGAATCTAAATCACAGTCAGATGACTCCAGCGATACTGTGAGGGCCGCAACTTGCTCACAAATCTTGCTGTTGTGAGCCACCCATAGTTATTAAGTTAGGCAGCCATATAAATACATACACACTTGTGTGTGTGTATGTATGTATGTATGTATGTATGTATGTATGTATGTATGTATATAAATATAATAAACTGGTTATATTTATTTAGCCAAAAAATTAATGCATAATTCCTTCTTGATTGATATAATAATGTTGTTTTCAAACGTTCTTTAAGTTCATACATGATGCCATTTTCTGCATTTATAAAAATTCCATGCTGGCACGAATCAACTTTGTAACTGATCAGCTTAATAAAGGGGTTCAAAGACCCGGTTACAGCACAGAAACCGCTTTGGTCGCATTGACCGATGATCTCTGGAGGGCCAGAGATGGAGGACATTCCTCCATCCTGGTTCTCCTCGACCTCTCAGCGGCTTTCGATACCATCGACCATGGTATCCTTCTGCGACGACTGCGGGAGGTGGGAGTGGGAGGCGCCGTGTTGCGGTGGTTCTCCTCCTACCTCTCGGACAGGTCGCAGTCGGTGTTAGTGGGGGGGCAGAGATCGTCCCCTAGGCCCCTAACTTATGGGGTGCCTCAGGGCTCGGTCTTATCCCCCCTACTATTCAACATCTACATGAAACCGCTGGGTGAGATCATTCGCAGGCACGGGATTAGATACCATCAATATGCGGACGATACTCAACTGTATCTGTCCGCCCCGTGCCAATTCAATGAAGCGGCAGACGTGATGAACCGCGGCCTCGAAGCTGTTATGGACTGGATGAGGGTTAACAAGCTCGTGCTCAACCCAGAAAAGACCGAGTGGCTGTTGTGTTTCCCTCCCAGAGATTCGACCAATATTCCATCACTCAGGCTGGGGGGTCAAATTCTACACCCCTCAGAGAGGGTTCGCAACTTGGGAGTCCTCCTGGACTCACAGCTATCGTTTGACCACCATTTAATGGCTGTGACCAGGGGGGCATTCGCCCAGGTTCGCCTGGTGCGCCAATTGCGACCCTACCTGAATCGGGAGGCTCTCACAACAGTCACCCGGGCCCTTGTGACCTCTAGGCTGGAATACTGCAACGTGCTCTACATGGGGCTGCCCTTGAAGAGCATCCGGCGACTTCAGCTAGTACAGAATGCGGCCGCGCGAGTGATTGTGGGTGCACCTCGGTTCACCCGCATAACACCTATCCTCCGCGAGCTGCGCTGGCTACCTGTCGATCTCCGGATGCGCTTCAAGGTGCTATTAGTCACCCATAAAGCCCTACATGGCAGTGGATCTGGATACTTGAGAGACCGCCTTCTGCCAATTACATCCCTGCGACCAATAAGATCACATAGATTAGGCCTCCTCCGTATACCATCGGCCAGCCAGTGTCGGCTGGCAACTACAAGGAGGAGGGCCTTCTCAGTAGTAGCCCCGACCCTTTGGAACGAGCTCCCCGTAGAGATTCGCACCCTCGCCACCGTCCAGGCCTTCCGCACAGCCTTGAAGAACTGGCTCGCCCGTCAGGCCTGGGGACAAGGATAGTTCCCCTCCCGAATGATGAATGTATGTTGTTTATTATTTTATTATATGTCTTATCTTAATGTCTGTATCTCCCCTTCCCCGATTTTATGTGAGCCGCCCTGAGTCCCCTCAGGGAAAAGGGCGGCCTACAAATATTAATAAAATCTATAAAAATCTATAAATCAAAGTAATGGCTGTTGGAATGCCCCCGTGGTTAGATGATTGCGATCTGGGCTCTTTGCAAGCAGCATTTTGCTCTTGAAGAGGCTTGCTGAAAAAGATCCCTCATGGAGGGACTTCTTCATTCAGCTTCACTGAGAGCAAAATAACTACCTGAAGAAGAGACTCCTTCTTTGGCAAGCAGTATTTTGTTCTCCAAGCGGCTGGGTAAACACTAGTTCTCCACATGGAAGGGAGGTGCCCTCTTTCAGCAGGTAGATCTCTCACTCCATTTGCAGACTTCATTAAGGTCATAAGTTGAGAATTACCATATATCTGAGTCTTCCCTAAAGCATGAGTCATAATTTTGGTACTTGGCTTTTAGGCATATTCTAGTAGTCTGCTGCTTTTATACCTATCTTCTCAGTTTAAGTGCATTTAGTGTCAATCCCAAAATGTGTTACTTTACTTTGTACTGCAATGAAAAATAGTATTTTCCCCTGATGCTTTATTTTTATATTTTATAATAAGCAGTAATCTTTTTCTCAATTAATTTAAATAAAATATTTGTTGTACTATTTATTGTTAATGTTTATAGGTTGTACAAACAGATGAAGCAGTACGGAAACCTGATCCTATTCCTGTAAGCAGTGAGGATGAAAGAAATGCTCTTCTTCAATTGGAGAGTGCTATCTTGGCCAACAAAGCTACAAAAAGTTAGTATCCATTATTAGAAATATAGAAAAATGATTTTTAATCAGATTCATCCACTCAATATTTGTATACATTAAAAACAGTTATATAAAATTTACATCAAGATACATCAAACAATTGATAAAAATATGTAGAAAAAAGGAAGAGCCACAATGGAAAGGAAAAGAGAACAAAAGATTTTCAGGAAAAGGGATTTTATATGAATGCCAGATCAGAGAGGATTTTACTTCAGATATGGCACACAATTTGGCTTCTTTCAATAATTTACTTTACAAACTCTCACTAAGAAACCTAGCACATCTTTAGTACTTGAAAGTTAATTATTAGTAGTACTATAACAGGTGAAATACTTATGTTTTCCATAAAATTAGCATTTATTAGTAGTCAGATTAAGCTCTTTCAAGGTTTTTAAGGCACTCCAAATAGATTTGTTTTTATTGATTGATCAACTAATTTTATTGCTATATAGAATGCTTTAGCATATGTCTTTGTCCAAATATGGCTGCCTCAAGAATGAAGCACAGCTCGTACTGGCTCACAAGAGCTGATTCATAAAACTGTAGGAATTTTGCCAGCTGGTAGAAGGCTGAGCTCAGCTACTAGCATGCTAATAAATTGTATTGTGACTAATGGCTTGGTGTGATGGCACCAATGGAGCTAATGAAGCTGGTTCTTAAACATTTATCAGCACATACTACTGCATACAATTGTCGCAATCATAAAATCGGAATGACTCACTCTATAAGAAAATCAAAATAGAATAAAGGACTCTTTCAAATTGTAAGTCTGTTTTTCAACAGCTAAACAAGCTAAATTTTTATGACCATATCATGTTTTGTTAAATGCATATTTTTGCCTTTCCTAAGACTTTAGAATGCTAAGTTTTTAACTATTCTACATTAATGAAAAAGTGCTTCCGTATAGAACAATAGATAGGTTGCCTCTTGATATAGTAGATCCTGCAATTTTATTTATAGAGTTCTTCTTTCTATAAGTACATTGTTTTTAAAATATGGTTAATTCCAATCTATTCCTTTTTGCTAAAAGATACCTTCATTTTATTAAATTTTCCTTATTCCAGAAGGAAGTTTCTGCAGCTGATTAATATTTCTAATAATTTCCCATTTTATGGCTTTTCAAATACTGTTAGTACAAACAAAATTTTACTTAAGGAAAATTAAATAAATATTTAAAATAATTATGAAATAATAAAGAAATTTGGTTTCTGATTAGGTGATTTACAGATGAAGGAACTTAACTTTGAAAAAGATGATGACAGTAATGGCCACATAGACTTTATTACAGCAGCTTCCAATTTGCGCGCCAAAGTGTATAACATTGAACCTGCAGATAGATTGAAAACAAAACGTATAGCTGGAAAAATTATCCCTGCTATTGCAACTTCTACCGCAGCTGTATCTGGCTTGGTGAGTAAGATTGCATTTTTGTTCAAATACAAAAATACACAAGTTTATAGATGTATGTTGCACACATCCAATGTTATTTTAGTTGATGAAATATGTCAGCTGAAATATGTCAGTTTTCCCTGGTTTTATATTCCTTTCTTTTTCTTCTCTAGGTTGCTTTGGAATTGATCAAAGTAGTGGGTGTCTGCCCATTTCAAGCATATAAGAACTGTTTTTTCAACTTGGCCATTCCAATAATTGTCTTTTCAGAAACAGCTGCAGTTAGAAAAACAGAAATAAGGTAAAGATATTAAAACAGGATATATTTTAAATATACAATTTTTCAATGAAATATCTGTATACATTAAGTATTATTATGCAACTGGAAAAAAGTTTATCAGCAAAGTTAATATTTTAGAACATTACCTGCTGCCAGACAGGAAACATAAAGAATATATAATAATATTTTGTTCTAATTTTTTTTTGGGGGGGGGAGAACGGGGGAAAACAGCATTTCCTAAAATGTCTCATTGAAATATTTCCACAAAGTTATGTTCTGATAGGGTAGAATTCTAAACATTCCAAACATTCTGTATTTTATATGGAACAAAGCTCTAAGTGTTCATAGTGTTACACTACACAGCACGATGAATATTTGGATTAAAAGAAATAGGTAACAATTCCAAGGTAGGAGGCATAAGGGGTGTCCTTGATAGACAATGAAAAGATCCATTACCAAACCAACTATCAGAGAAGTGTGGTTTAAGTCCATTCCAAGAAATTAATTTACAAAAATGCCTGAAACAGGCTCCTCCCTATTCGTGTGAAGTTATAGTGAGGGAGTTGTAATATTTTGTTACTATAATTGTTCTAATACCCTCTCCCCCTCCCTCCCTCCCTCCCTCCCTCCCTCCTAGCTACCTAGCCGCCCACCTACCTACCCACCTACCTACCTACCTACCTACCTATTTACCTACCTGCCATAGCAGCCCATCTAGTCAATGAATCGGAGGGCTAATTCAATATGACTTTGGCTTGGCAACCAGCTATCAACATTTAACAAATAAAACTATTTTTTTTCCTTTGCTGTGCAACTTGAAAGCTCAGTTTGGCAATTTCTTATTCCCCAGCACTATTTTAGGGATTTACAAAAATGCTTTTTATTCTTATTTTGTAACAGAAATGGAATATCTTTCACAATCTGGGATAGATGGACTATTCATGGGAAAGATAATTTCACACTATTGGACTTCATAAATACTGTCAAAGTAAGGTTTTTTAATAAAATATATGGTAGAAATAATTGAGAGTTCTGTTAATGTTCTGATAGATTTTATTAAAAGCTTTACTGCCTTTTAAGTTATTAGCTATCATCAGCTGAAGTTTTTGTTTTATAATATGTGTTTACTAAAGAAAGAAAGATTATATCAAATAGATAAAAATGATCACACTGAATTGCTTTCCCCCCCTTTGTTTCTGCTCCATTTTCTATGTGATACAGTTGAATTTTGTTTTAATGTTTGTGTTACAGGAAAAATACGGAATTGAACCAATCATGGTTGTCCAGGGAGTCAAAATGTTGTATGTACCTGTAATGCCTGGCCACGTTAAACGACTAAAGCTGACGTAAGTTTTAACTGGGCATAACACAAAAATTAATGGGAACTTTGAGTTTCTACCAAAAACATCTGTTTTACTCTGGTTATGTTGACAGATTTCTTTTTTAAACAGATTGGTATGCTATTTTTTGTTGTTTGGGTTATTCCTCATAAATGTTAAGAGAAGTCGGCCTTCTTCTAGATCCAACATTGCTTAGCATCAAACATTAGATTTGATATAGCCTGGTTTTCATTTCTTCTGGGTTTTTTTTTTTGTATTGTATATTTTATTTTCATTTTCATACACTCACATGTATACACCATACAGTATTAAACAATAATTGCATCAATTCCTCTTGTCAATAATGCCCCAGAAAATAAAAGCCCAATATACCTCTTCCATTCTCCATACACCTCTTTCTTCCACCACCCTCCAACTTTCTATCTTCCTTCCATCATCCCCCTCTACCCTACTTCCCCTCGCCCTCTACCACTCCTCTCTCCAAATCCGCTTCCCCCCTTCCTTTTCGCCTTCCCCCCACCCTCTCTCCCATCCCTCTCTACCCATCTTTCTTCTTCCCTAATCCTCCTCCCCTTGGTGTATTTCCACTATATGTTAATGTACTTGGCTTATCCTATTTTTAAAGAAAAATTAAAGAAAAACAGTATACATGTGAAGTCACATTGCATTGAGATCTAACACATCGTGTCTAGCCTAAGATATATCCCTCCCCCCACCCTCCCCCCGACCTCCCACCTCCTCCCCCCCCCGACTTCCCAGAACCCGTACACGGTATAGATTTTTAACAAACACAGTCTAAAATCTATTGAGAAAAAAGAAATAAAAAAATTAATAACATCTCTACATTGATCTTAGCTTCTTCTTGCTAAGCTAACTTTAAACAATTTCAATCATTCCTGATCTTAAGCATAGGCTAACTGGAATTTCTTAGTCCCGTATTTATTTTGTATATAGTCAATCCATTTTTTCCAGTCTTGTTTATATCTCTCATTTGAGTGATGTTTAAGATATGCCGATATTTTAGCCATCTCGGCTAAATTTGTAACTTTCAATGTCCATTCTTGAGTTGTCCTTCTTCCAGTATTGCGCTACCAACAGTCTTGCTGCTGTTATTAAGTGCAGGATCAAGTTAGTCTCTACCGCTGTAAAGTCATTACTTATACCTAGCAAAAATAACTGAGGAGTAAACTTTATCCTTCTTTTGAAGATATTTTGCATAATCCACCATATTTTTATCCAAAATGCCTTAATCTTTTGGCAAGTCCACCATATATGGAAATAGGTAGCATCGAGAGAACCACATCTCCAACATTTGGGTTGTAAATTTGGATACATAGAAGCCAGCTTTTTAGGATCTAAATGCCATCTATAGAACATCTTGTAAAAATTTTCTCTCAGGTTTTGTGCTTGTATAAATTTCACATTTCTTACCCAAATTTTTTCCCATGTATCCAACATTATTGGTTCTTCAATATTTTGAGCCCACTTTACCACACAATCTTTAACTAACTCTGTTTCCGAATCTATCTGTATTAATACATTATGTATCCTCTTTATATGCATTAAACTTTGATCTCTTATTTGTTTCAATAAGTTGTCCTCAATTTGGACAAAACCAATTTTTTTATCTATTTTCCACCTGGCCTGTAATTGCCCATACTGGAACCATGTTTGAACTGCCTTCTCCTCTTTTAATACCTCAAAGGATTTTAATGTAGTGCCCCTCCTTCCAAAATAAGAAGCTGTCTATAAGTAATTCTATCCTGTTTTTGTGCTATATTTATATTCTCAATTGCATGTCTAGGAATTGCCCACATAGGTATCTTATCATTTAATTTATGTTGATATTTTTTCCAAACCCTCAGTAAAGCATTTCTTAAAATATGACTTTTAAAATTTTTGTCCAGTTTTTTGTTAAATAACAAGTAAGCATGCCAACCATATACCAGATCATATCCCTCAAGGTTCAGTATCCTATCATTAGTTAAATTGATCCAATCACTAATTACGGACAACACCACTGCATCATAATATAGTTTTAAATTGGGTAGTTTCAAGCCTCCCTTCTCGCGTATATCTTGCATTATTTTCAGCTTTACTCTTGGCTTCTTTCCTGCCCATACAAATTTATTGATACCCTTCTGCCATTCTAAAAGACAACATTTGGAAAAGAAATAAAAATTTTGGTAAGATATTCATTTTCACTGCCGCGATTCTTCCCAGCAAAGATAAGTGTAACTTCTCCCATTTTCTCATCTCTATCTGTATACTATGCCAGAGTGGTTCATAATTATACTTGTATAATTTCCCATTTGAGATTGAAATATTAACTCCGAGATATTTAACCTTTTTGACTACCTCACATCCTAACATTCCTCCTAACTCCTCCTTTTGTTTAGTATTCATATTTATGGCTAATATTTTCATTTTCCCTAAGTTTATTTTAAAACCAGACACTTGACCATATTGCTTAATCGTATTCATTAAAACCATACTGGATTCCTGCGGTTGTTCCAATATTATGACCAAATCATCCGCAAAAGCCCGCACTCCGTATTCTTGCTGCCTAACCTTAATTCCTTTTAGGCCCTCCAAGCCCTGAATTTTATTCAATAATACTTCCAAAGTTATAATAAACAATAGTGGGGACAAAGGACAGCCCTGTCTTGTACCCTTTCCAATTTGAAAGGATTCTGTTAAACTTCCATTGACTATAATTTGAGCTGTTTGCTGTTGATATATTGCTTTGATTGCTTGTAAAAAACTATCTCCTATCTGCATTTTTTGCAATATCTTCAGCAAAAATTGCCAATTAATTCGATCAAAGGCTTTCTCAGCATCCAGAAATATGAACGCAGCAGGGATTTGATTGTTCTTTCCCAAGTATTCTAATGCATTAATAATTAATCTAACATTACTTTTCATCTGACTCCCTTGTATAAAACCTGTTTGATCAGCGTGTATCAATTGTTGGATAACCAGCATTAACCTATTTGCTAGTATTTTAGTAAAAATTTTGTAGTCTACATTAAGTAATGAAATAGGTCTGTAGTTTTTTGGTTGAGTAGTATCTTGATCTTCTTTGGGTATCAAAGATATAAAGGCTGTCTTCCATGAAGGAGGTACCTTACCTTCCATTTGAATCTTGTTAAATAATTCTCTAAGAGGTTCTACCATTTCCAACTGTAAGTTTTTATAGTAAGCCGCTGTCAAGCCATCTGTGCCTGGTGCTTTCCCTGACTTTAACTGTTTAATTACCTGTAAAATTTCCCCTGAGGTTATTGGTTGATTCAATTTTTGCCTGTGTTTTTCTTTAACTAAGGGTATTTTTTCTTTATCTAAGTATTTGTCTATATCTAAACCATTAATTTTATCCCCCTTGTACAACTCTGTAAAAAATTCCTGAAATGCCTTTTGAATCTCATCCTGTTGAAATACCTCCTTCCTTTTGTAGGTCAATTTAGATATATTTCGAGTTTTTTTTTTTTTTCCTAATCTGATAAGCTAACCACCTGCCAGGTTTATTTGCATGACAGAAAGTATTATGTTTTGCGTATAACAAACTGGTGGCTACCTGGTCAGAGATCAACATATCAAATTGGGATTTTAATATGGTGATTGCTTCCTTGACCTTTGTATCGCCTGGATTCATTGTTAACTCCAGCTCTTTCCTCTTAATTTCCTCCTCTAACTCAGTTCGTTTTACCCCTTGTTTATATCTGTGTGATTTATTTATATTTATCAATACTCCTCTCATATATGCTTTGCTTGCATCCCATACAAATTCCATAGGTGTATCCTTATTCATGTTAAAAACAAAGTATTCAGTTAGCAATTTTTTACAGTCATTGATATACTTTTCATATCTAAATAATTTTTCATTCAATCGCCAAGATCTTCTTGCCTGTACCACCCCTCCCAATTCCATCCAAACTGGGTTATGATCCGAAAGGACCCTAGCCGCAATCTTTGTCTTCTTCACCCTAGAAAGCAAATCATTAGTGGTTAATATGAAATCAATCCTGGAAAAGGATTGATGCCTATCAGAAAAAAAGGTAAAATCATATTCCTCTGCATTTCTTTCTCGCCAGATATCTCTCAGTTCAAAGTCATCCATCATGTCAAAAAAGGATTTAGGTAGTTTTGCTTGTATCTTAGTGTTTGGGCGAGAAATCTTCTTATCTCTCTTGGTATCTATAACACCATTCCAGTCACCCACCAATATACAAGACCTATAATCCCACTGTACTAATTTAGCGTGAAGATTTCTATCATCTTGCTGTTGATTAGGAGCATAAATTCCCCAAAACAATGTCTTTTTCCCTTCTAGGATTAGATCTAATGCAATGTACCTTCCATAGGGATCTGCTTCAATTAATTCAGCTCTCATATCTTTTCTTAAGTATACAACTATACCATTTTTCTTTTCCATAGCAGAAGCTACAAAATGTTGACCGAATCTTGGGTTACTCAGATATTTTTGATCGGTTGATTTAATATGAGTTTCTTGTAAACAAATTATATCATTCTTGAACTGTTTAAGATAGTGAAATATTTTACTTCTCTTCTGTGGAGAATTCAATCCGTTGACATTCCATGTTAAAATCTTAGTTGTCATCTTTGGTTAGATGAAGCTTTTTTAGAGCCTCCTGCATGGCCTGTTTAACCTTTGGCCTAGCTCCTTCCACGGCTTCTGAGGTTGTTGCTGTGGCTCCTTGATCAATAGCCGATAGTTGTTGCGGTTGTTGCATTTTAACTTGTTGCTCCATTTGTCTGGTAATCATACGGCTAGGTCTCTGTTCCTTAACACCTTGCGCTTCTAAAGGAGAGAGATGATCCATCTTATCTGGTAGTTGTGTGATTTGCTGTCTGTCTTGTCTTTCTTGTGATCTTTCTCTGGATCCAGAAGGTACAGGATGTCCAACCTTCAAAATATTATGGTAGAAATCTCGGGCTTTCCATACGGAGTTGAGATGATATCTTTGCCTGTCCAGTGTAAGTATGATGCCAAATGGCGCATCCCATCTGTACTGTATCTGACGATTTCTTCAACTAAAGAGGCATAATCTCTCCTGGCTCTTAGCATTTGAGGTGGTATCTCTTTCAAAACAGTCAGATCTTGACCCCCAATCTGGAGCTTAGTTTTATAATACTCTTGTAATATCGTGTTACTGAGCTCTCTTGTAGTGAAATATATAACAATGTCTCAAGGAAGCTGCTTCTGCTTTGCCACCCAAGAGTTAACACGATAAACTTTATCGATTTGCTAGTCAAGCCCCTGTCTTCCCACCAGATTATCAAAGCTTCTGAAAGAATCTGTTTCAGGTTTTCCTGTTTTTCTTCACGCAACCCCCTTACTCTTAATGCGAGTTCCATTTGTCTGTACTGTATCATAATAATTTCTTTTTTAGCATTTTCAACTTTTTGTTGCACCACCTCTGTTTTCGATGTCAAATTAGTATTAGCTTGATTAAGATCCTCTAAACTATCTTCAACTCCTGAAACATGTTCTGTCAGTACAGTTACAAGCCCCAGCATATCATCTTTAATTTTAGCAACCCTGGCGTCAGTTTTATCATACAAGTCCTCCTTAAGTTCTTTTATCTCCTCTTTTATCTCCCCTTTTATCTCCTCTTTAAAATCTTTCAGTTTGTTTTCCACTTTAATTGTCAGCATGTTATGAGCTTCACTCAGTTCTCTCAGGAAAAGTTCTGTCATTAGTAACTCTCCAATAGGGGGCATAGAGGGCGGTGGCTGCAACTTTGTACCAAGTATTGGCGATGTGCTTCTGGGGGCTGAAGGAAGGGGTTTCAGATTAGGATTTGGTTTTGAGGCCATTCCAAGTTTTATCTTCAAGCAATTAGGAAAACTCTACTGGCCCGCTATACAGTTGTGGAAAGAGGTACTTAAACACCCCTTTATTTTGAGGTTTTTTTTAAGACTTCCTTCATAGAACTTTGCAGAAGGTTTCAAAAAATAAGCATTGTAACAAAACAGTTCAGCATATTCATCATCGTTTTGAATGTCTCTATATTAGCAAAGAGTCTTTTAAAAGTGAAACTAATTAGTAAAGATCTGTTGGCCAGCTGTGAGGCAAAATAATAATTCACTCCTTTCCTTTGAAGTTTTGAAACTCCGTATAACTAGATAAACATTGTTACTCAGCAATTCAACTGGCTCGTCGCCATTTTAAATGCCTCTTTAAATAGATAAAATAACGGACGAGGATCTTGTAAAAAAGAAGCTAGGATTTAAATAAACAATTAATGCTCTCGTGTACGATTTCTGCTCGTTTTGAAATCAAGTAATTCAATCTTGTTCTAAGTGGGAGGGACGCTTACTTTGTGCTGCAAAGCAGCTGGAGATTTCTAGCACGGGACAGTTCTGCCTTCAGCTGGCCCCCCTTCTCTTCGCAGACACAGAAGCTGCAAAGATCAGAAAGGCATTTGCTCAACAAAACTTCTCTCCTTCCCTTCTTGCCCGAAGAGTAAGGTGTCTGTCCGATGTCTGATAGATGATCATCTAAACAGATAACGCGACTGGTAATTCGGGAGCAGCTATGTTTAGCTGCTTCCATCAGTAAGTCCCACCCATTCTTCTGTTGAATGGGTGGTGAAAAAGTTACCTTAGAAGAAAAAAACATCTGAAAAAGTTCTGGAGCTTAACTACTATGTTCTTTGTGAGAAGAAAAAAATTGCAGACTATTTTTAGATTCTGTGATTATTTTTTCAAGAATCGTGGGATAATTCATAACTGGTACATGATTTATGTTTTCCAGAAGTTTAGTACATTCATTATGGTGAGAATGCTATTTCATTATCTGTAAAGTTAGCAGATATCCAAACCTAATTTATATAAAGTTTATTTGTTAGACTTAATCACTACATATGTTTAAGTTACTAAAGATACTGAAGTCACATGGAAATGCAGTGCTTTTCATTTCCATTAAATCAGTAAAGCATGATTAGGAGCAGGGTGAGGATGATTTTGTTTTTAATTTTGTTGTGCAAGGTACCTCCGTTGAATTCTCATACAACTGTTTAATACTGTCTGCTTTGAGTTCATTTGGTTGATTCTTTACAGGTCGTCCTCAACTTACAATCACAAGGAGGATTTTTTTTTTCTGGATCAGAATGAGAAAGATTCAGCGTTAATTGACTTTACTATTGTTTGTATGTAATTTTTAATTAACAATTTTGATTATAATAATTAAAACTAATTCAAATTAAACAAATTAAAATAGGCAGAAGTGAAAATGCAAGGAAATGAAAGAAAAAATAAAGATAAAATAATATAGTAAAGAAAAAGAAAAATATGTAAATACCCGATTTTCAACTTTATTCACAACAAATATAAACAAATTTAATAACCTGTCAATTGTAAATCAACTTTGGATACCAAGCTATCCTGCAGTCTCTTCATTGGAACAGCCATCTGAAGCACATATGGAGATCTCATATTAGTTCCTTATAAAGAGAGGGTCCAATGATGATCTGTGAATGTCAGCTCCACTTTTGGCAAGTTATCTTCAGTTGGCAACTTCTACATTTTCCCAAATTGCTGTCAGGGCAACTATTCTAAAAATCTCAGTCACCTTTAATTATCCCTTTTGAGGATATCTCCTACCACTATAAAAACAAATACTGCATACCATTCATATGAAGAACGGTTGCAGGAACTGGGTATGTCTAGTTTAATGAAAAGAAGGACTAGGGGAGACATGATAGCAGTGTTCCAATATCTCAGGGGCTGCCACAAAGAAGAGGGAGTCAAACTATTCTCCAAAGCAACTGAGGGCAGAACAAGAAGCAATGGGTGGAAACTAATCAAGGAGAGAAGCAACTTAGAAGAACTGAGGAGAAATTTCCTGACAGAACAATTAATCAGTGGAACAGCTTGCCTGTGAATGTTGGATAGCCATCTGTCTGAAACGGTATAGGGTTTCCTGCCTAGGCAGGGGGTTGGACTAGAAGACCTCCAAGGTCCCTTCCAACTCTGCTATTATATTATTGTATTATTATTGTATACTTTTAGCTTTTTATGATAAGACTGTTTAGTGGAATGAATGAACATTGTTAAGCAAAGAACATGGGTTTCGTATTACTGGGAGATATAAAATTATTGTTCCACCACAGGACTGTATTTTGTCAGCATCTTATTTTGTAACCAAAAAATAATGTGACATTGCATAGACACTCAAATGTTCTTTTATACTATTTTTAATATGTGAATGGAGAAAGGAATTCTGTTTTGTATAAGGCTGAATTGATAATTGTGTTTTTGAAGATATATTTATTTCTGAAATAGGGCAGGTGCTTTTCTGCTATTGTGGGGGTATAGCTTAGCGGTAGAGCATTTGACTGCTATATAGCAAAATATAGGTTAGTCAAGTTAAGGTTAAGGTTAAGGTTTATTCAATTTGTATGCCACCCTATTCCCGAGAGACTCAGGGTGGCTAACAATCTGGGGGGAGGGGGTACAAAATAAAAGTAAAAAGACAGACAATTTAAAAAAACAGCAACATTCATACCTCGGATGGGGCTGGAAGATTCAACAGCCCCAGGCCTGCCGGAACAACCAGGTCTTAGTAGCTTTGAGGAAAGCCGGAAGGGTGGTAAGGGTCCGGATCTCGACGGGGAGATTGTTCCAGAGGGCCGGAGCAGCCACAAAGAAGGCCCTCCCCTGGGGAGTTGCCAGCTGGCATTGGCCGGCAGATGGAATTTGGAGGAGACCTAGTCTGTGGGATCTAACCGGTCTTTGGGAGGTAATCGGCAGGAGGCGGTCTCTCAAGTACCCAGGTCCGATACCATGTAGGGCTTTAAAAGTAACGACTAGCACCTTGAAGCGTGTCCGGAGACCAATGGGCAGCCAGTGCGGCTCGCGGAGGATAGGTGTGACATGGGTGCACCGAGGTGCACCCACAATCGCTCACGTGGCTGCATTCTGGACAAGCTGAAGTCTTCGAACATTCTTCAAGGGCAGCCCCATGTAGAGCGTGTTACAGTAATCCAGTCTTGAGGTCACGAGGGCATGAGTGACTATCCGAAGGGCCTCCCGGTCCAGGTAGGGTCGCAATTGGTGCACCAGGCGAACCTGGGCAAAGGCCCCCCTGGTCACAGCCGACAAATGTGTTCTAAAGTCAGCTGCGGGTCCAGGAGGACTCCCAAATTGCGAACCCTCTCTGAGGGGCATATAATTTCACCCCCCAGCCTGAGAGATGGAATAGCTGGACCATCTTTGGGAGGGAGCATCAATAGCCACTCGGTCTTGTCGGGATTGAGTGCAAGCTTGTTCGTTCCCATCCAGACCCTAACAGCCTCCAGGCACTGGCACATCACTTCTACCGCTTCACTGAGTTGGCATGAGGCGGACAGATACAACTGTGTATCGTCCGCATATTGGTGATACTTAATCCCGTGCCGGTGCAGGATCTCACCCAGTGGCTTCATGTAGATGTTAAATAGGAGGGAGGACAGGACCGAACCCTGCGGCACCCCATAGTTGAGGGGCCTAGGGGTCGACCTCTCTCCTCCGACCAACACCGACTGCGACCTGTCCAAGAGGTAAGAGGAGAACCACTGAAGAACGGTGCCTCCCACTCCCACCTCCCGCACCCGTCGCAGAAAGATACCATGGTCGATGGTATCAAAGGCCGCTGAGAGGTCAAGGAGCACTAGGATAGAGGAATGACCCCTATCCCTGGCTCTCCAGGGATAATTATGTTATCATAATTGAGCCCAATTTTTTTGTTGCTAAGTGGGACATTTGTTAATTGAGTTTTGTTCCATTGTACAACTTTTCTTGCCACAGTTAAGTTAGTAACACAGTTAAGTTAATTTGGCCTCCCCACTGATTTTGCTTGTCAGAAGATCACAAAATCACATGGCTTTGGGACACTGCAACTATCATAAACATCAGTTAGTTACCAAGTGTCATGTGCAAAATGGTCATGTCAATTTTTTGAGAGCCATTATAACTTCAATTAGTCCCTAAATGAACTGTTGTAAGTCAAGGTCTACCTGTACATCTTTTTGATTTGTGTAATCCTTGCTCACTGGGAATAATCCATTTGGAATTTTTTCTTTAAAAGTAGGAAAGAAGTAATCATAGGTATGGGTGTTCTTGAAAACACGAAATATAAATAAATGCAAAATTATGGATCAGATCCTAGATAGAAAACACTTTCCTATTTATTCAAGCTACTTAGATTTTAACCTTGTAGTTTTTTATGTTTTTACTTTCTATTTTATAGTTTGTGGTTTTGTTTTTGGAATTTAAAAAAAATGTTCTTGTGGATGTTATACTTGAATGTTGTTTAATAATCTGTGTAAGATGCTAAGAATCTTTAGGAGAAAGAGAAAATATGAAAAAAGAATTAGTACATACAAGGGCCTGGCAAAGGAAATGAGGGGAAGGGACATTAAAGGACTAGAAGGTAGAGCTTGAAGTTATCTTTTTTGCTTATCTCACACATCCTAAATCATATCATTTTATCAGGAGATGAAATACATAGCAAGTGGAATCACTGAATTGTTAAATTAGTAACATAGTTGTTAAGTGAATCTTTCTCATTGACTTTGCTTGTGATCACATGACCCCCGGGACAGTACGACTGTTACAAATACATGCTAGTTGCTATGTGTCCAAATTTTGATCGCATGACCATTGAGATTCTGGAACAGTCATAAATGTGAGAAACGGTCATAGGTTACTTCCTTCAGTACCATTGTAACTTTGAATTGTCACTAAACTAATGGTTGTAAGTTGATGACTATTTGAAACTACCTTTTCTTATCAAAAAACAAAATTATTCTGGAAAGTTAGAATCCCTACCTCAGAGAAGTCAGTAAACAAATGTTGATAGAAAACAGTAAGAATGCCCCCTAACTATTGTACAATCATAGCATGTTTTTATTAAGACATTTCAGATTGATTCTGATTTTTTCATTAAAATGTCCATATTAATCTGTAGAATTTATGTCTTGAATTAGTCATCTCATTCTTTAAAAACTTGCTTGTAATGTATTTGTTACTTTTTAACTTTTCAATCATATCTCATAGGATGCAAAAGCTTGTGAAGCCAGTGGTGAATAAGAAATATGTGGACCTCACAGTATCATTTGCTCCTGAAATAGATGGTGAAGAAGACTTGCCAGGACCCCCAGTTAGATATTATTTTGCCCAAGAAAATAACTGAGAAATCTACTGTTTACAACTTAGTAGGTCATATGAATTGAGTGTGGCACCATCTCCTTTTTATAAATGGTATTATATACAAAGCCTTAATTCAGAATTGAACAGTGGAAGAAAGTTCTTCTAAGAAGTCCTACAGCAAAATAACTTGTAACATTGTAAGAAAATTTGAAGCTTGCTGGAAAATATTGCTGTTATTTTGTGGAAAAAAATAACTTATTACTATTTTCAAAAAGATCTGAAGGCAAATACAAAATCTGCACTGAAAACATCAGCTGAGCATTATGTGAGGTGGCAATCAAGACTGGAGAAACTGCACCACGTTCCAAATGATTTTTTTTTCTGCTGTTTTTCGCCACTGTATCATAATCCTGAACCCATCTATCCTATAATGTTCCATTGCATATTGATCCTGTTTTTGTTGTATAAAATGCAATTTTTATATAAAATAGGATAAGTTATAGATAGGAAAAAAGTGGTAATGTTGGTTTACTGTATACTTAGACCAGAAGTAGAACATCCAAAGGAATATTATGTGAAAAATTGCAGATATTTGTATTTATTTCCTAAATATTTGATTTTGATATGTCCTTTACATATTGTTGTAAAGAACTATGTATAAAGAAAACTGATTTGATCCTAATTGAAAAGAGAATTAACATGCTTTTAATGGAAATATATTATATTTTAGAGAACTTTGAAATTTGAATTGATAGTCACATTACCCATTATTTGGCACTTGTTTTAAACCTCATCCAATCCTAAACAAAGAGAGTGGGGCTCACTTTTTCATAATAATAAAAGGGACATATAGATGCATACCACCTATTCATTGATTTATTTCCTACAGTCTAACTCTTCATGTATTATTATTATTGAACTACTGACCTTGGTTAGGAAAAACACTTAATGGGATAATTGATAGAAAAGTACGCTTTTAGTGCAAAAAAAAAAGCCTTGCTAAACCATTTTTTGTGGTTGGACACACAAGCAGCAACCCACTGTTATATAATTAGGAGTGATTCAGATTTAATATATCCAGTTGTTGAACTGTTTTATTGAAATCTCTGGCCAAGGAGTTTATTATTTTTACGTAAGTCCCCTAGGTTTGAAAGTTTTATATTGTTGCTATCACTTAACATGGAACTTGCAATGCTTAAGATGAAAATCAATAGGCTTAAACATACTAGAAATGTAAGTGATTATCTCCTTTGGCCACTTTTTAATGTGGTGATTCTGTAAAGTATTTGGATATAAGCATGTTTCAGCTATAATGAGTCTGATTGCAAGCAGTTTAGACATGTAAAGTTAAACATTAAATTTATTAGCAGAGGACAAGAAAAATTAAGTTCAGTACTCTGCAACCAAGGTAGCTTCCAGAATGTGCATTTCAACCCCTGAAAACATCTGCAATAGTCATATTATGTAGGAAATTCAGGGAATTGAAATCATCACATCTGGAGAGCACACATAATAAAAAACAGGTATGGCTTTGTATGAAAAAGTAGTGTTACAGAAGCATAATTCATTTTTGTTTTATGTATGTAGTCTGAATAAATTGTTGCCCATTATATATTGTTCTACCACTGCCTTTATCGTCATTGTGTAGATTATGATAGCAACTTGTTCCTTATTTCAATAGACACTTAACACACCAAACATTAATTATTCTGTGAGCTAAATCCATAGCAAACTTACTCCAACATTTGGGAGTTACTCTTAACATACAAAACTCTTCAGCTTTTAAATTGTATTTTGCCAAATAAATACTTGATGTTTTTTAGTATTTTTGAAATAATTTTGGAGAAAGAAAATTACTATGTACTCAGAAAGATTTAAAAATTAGGATGCAGCAAAACAAGATTTCATGCATGAAATATAGTAAGCAACATATGAAACAATTTAATATGGGTTTTTATTTAACAATCTGGATGTGATAATGTCTTGTGTTCTCTTTCTATTTTTTTGGGGGGGGGGTACTAATTAGCAATCAGAAGTAGCAACAAGACTGTATTTGCACATGCAAAACTGCATTTGATGTCATACATCAGCCAGCTTTAAATTGAAGACTCTTTCCTTGCAAGTCTTTCTTGCAGATATTACTTTATAGAAAAATACAAAAAAGGGTCATCGTCAACACAAAAATCTCCATACCTGTGGTGCAGCTACTTAATCAATCTTGAAGGTTATTTTGCTCACACAGATAATCTCAAATAGGGCTATCAATTTAAAAGAAAAATATGTATATTATATTATCCTTCCATAGTTTGCATTATTTCTGAATTGATTTCAATACATTTTGAAGAATTATTTTTATTTGTGTATACAAAATAAAATGTATAGCATAAGCAGTTACAAAAACTGCTTTTTGTCTTTCATATTAAATAATTTGAAAAGATAATATCAAAATGTGCATAACTTTGTCAGTATTTGGGGACATGTTGTAATATGATTACATTATATTTGTAATATAATATAATTGATGGTTTACAGTGAGAACCAGGCATGTAATTTTATTGAAATAGATAAAAATCATCCACTCTCATCAGGGGCCTGGTGTTTAGTGTTCCATCATAGTACTGTTTACATTGAAATAGTAGTAACAGAATCATTTGTTTCCTGCATCCTACTTAGACTTGAACTCTCATTACCAGAAGACTATGATTTCTGTAAATATCTATTGATCATAAAGTCATGGAGGTCTTTAGCATAGCACTATTGAGTACCTCTTGATGTATGTTTGTAGTTCTTTTGAAATGTACTTCTATAGCAGCACTGCTCCAAAATATTTTGCTACCTAGAGCAAAGAAAAATACCATGTGTCCATACAAATTAACACTGGCAATGCTCTCCACCATGGCTAAGATAGCAGAGAAATTAAAATGCTTCCACAGCTACTTCTTACTAGCATCTGTTACCTAAGGTGAATGTCTCACTGCATAATGCTAGGACAGGCACTGAAAGCATCTTGCTTGGTAAGAGTTAAACAGCATGAGCAAGTCCAAAAATGTTACACAAGATGGTAATATTGCAAGTGTTTCCAATTTCAAATCTCCATCATTACCTCACATGATGTAATTATACAGCCCCAATCTTACAAGTAGTCCTCAACTTTTATTTAGTGATCATTCAAAGTTACAACAGCACTGAAAAAAGTAACTCATGAATGTTTTTTACACTTGTGGCCATTTCAGCACCCGCATGATCACATGATCAAAATTTGGGTGCTTGGCAACTGGCATGTATTTATAATACCTGCGCTATCATGTAATCACCATTTATAACCTTGCCAACTGGCTTTGGACAAACAAAATCAATGGATGAAGCCAGATTCGTTTAACAACTGCTTCACTTAATAACTGCAAAGATTCATTTAACAATTAGGAGAAAAGTCTTAAAATGGGACAGAACCCACTTAATAATTCTCTTGTTTAGCAGTGGACATTTTGGGCTCAATTGTCATAAATTGAGGACTATCTATTCCCAAAATGTCTGAGGAAAACAATACACTTCTTAAAAGCTGTGAAGGGCAAATGAATATTAATAAAGGAAAGAGCTACCTTGTTTCTTGGACCAGTTCTATCTTATTTGAACTCATATTTGTATCCTGAGACAAAAAAAAAAATCAAACAAATGGATTTGTTGCTTTCTTAATAGCTTCAGTATGGGGTGTTTTCAATTGAGGCTGGCTTATTCCTGTAAAGAAAACCCACCAGTCTAGGAATCTCTTAAAAATAGAAACATTTCCCAAAGACCAGGAGGCAAGCAGAAAAATCCCCATTAAAATAACGGACAAGCTTTCTGTCTCTCTTTAACTGCTAAGAGAGGTGCCAACCAACCTTAAGGAAACTGATTTATTCGTGAAAATAATGTTGCCTGTTCATAAAACTGGATCCCGAATAAAATACTGTATAGCAAATCAATCCGAAAAACAATTAACAGGAGACTGAAATTGATCACCCAAGGTAAGGATGCATTAGGAACACAAAATCATCTATATCTGCATACATCCTTTTAGCCTACTCTACACAATAAAGAGAAAGTTATAACTCCAATTTAGATATTTCTGTCAAACGTGTGTGTGTGTGTGTGTGTGTGTGTGTGAGAGAGAGAGAGAGAGAGAGAGAGAGAGACATCCTCACAGATACATCAACAAGCTAGGAACAAAGGACTTAAAAAAAACAAAAACCCTTTAGTTTGCCTTTCCAATTTGCCACTTGCCCCATGCTTTTTCTACACCTGCCGCTTCTCTTTCAGCTTGGAATAAGAAACGGACTGGAATAAACTCAACATTCTAAATAGAGAGGAAACATTTGATACTTCGCTTCTGCCTCGGGAATGTGGAAGATGTAGGTAAAACAACTTCTAATCTGCAGAATACATGATTCTTATTCCTTGCATACTCTTGCATTTTCTTGTTTCTCACCCTTGTACAAATTATTTTGAAACCCCTTATTAGAAAACAACACTTTAGAAAACTTTCCTAAGAAGAAGGAAGAAATTCCATGAGAAAATAATATTGTCTCGCTTTTCTGTTTAAGAGCCACTTCTATTGCTGGTGAGAAAAATGTCATCTCCATCCACAAAATATGATGTATTATTAATTCATAAAGATAGAGCTATAGTGTATCAGAAAGCCAGGGAGCCAATTAAAAAAGCATTTTGAATTACCTAAGGTGCTTAGATCTCAAATAGGTGGAGATGGATTGTGGGGAAGGAGGTCTGGTCACTAATTAGCAACAGCCAGAGAAATACATTTTTTTCCATAAGTGGGGAATACATTGTCAACCATATGATAGTTGGGAAAAGAATTTTTAAACACTGAAAAGGCAGCAGGGCATAAAGCCAAGAATCCAAGCGCAGGAACCAATCAACATATAAAGGTGTGGCAATTTAACAGCTAGGTCCATGTTTTTCTTAACCATGAAAGTCAACAGTGAAAAACATAACAAAATAACAGAATTGGAAGGGACCTTGGAGATCTTCTAGTCCAATCCCCTGCTTAGGCAGGAAATTCTACACCACTTCAGACAAATAGTTATCCAATATCTTTTAAAACTTCCAGTGATGGAGCATTCACAACTTCTGGAGGCAAGTTGTTCCACTGGTTAATTATTCTAAATGTCAGGAAATTTCTCCTTAGTTCTAGGTTACTTCTCTCCTTGATTAGTTTTCAACAATTGCTTTTTGTCCTACCTTAATTTTTTTTTTATTATTATTATTATCAAAATTTATATGCCGCCCAATCCCGAAGGACTCCTGGCAGGCTTACAAAAAAAAAGAGAGAGAAAAAAAGACAGTTTAAAATCACACCACCACATACATTCATTCTAATTGGGGCTGGACCTCAACAATGAGGTCAACAGCCCCAGGCCTGCCGCAACAGCCAGGTTTTTACAGCTTTCCTGAAGGCCATGAGAATGGGTATGGTCCGGATCTCGGGGGGTAGCTGATTCCAAAGAGTCGGAGCAGCCACAGAGAAGGCTCTCCTCCGGGGGCCCGCCAGCCGACACTGTCTGGCTGACGGCATCTGAAGGAGGCCCAATCTGTGGGATCTTACTGGCCGCTGGGAGGTATGTGGCAGTAGGCGGTCACGAAGGTACGCTAGCCCTAAGCCATGTAGGGCTTTAAAGGTAATAACCAACACACAGAGATCATCGGTCAGGGCAACCAAAGCGGTTTCCGTGCTATACCCAGGCCTGAAACCGGACTGAAAGGAGTCTAGATAATCCGTTTCATTCAAGGTCCGTTGGAGTTGAAGCGCCACCACCTTCTCAACAACCTTCACCAGAAAAGGAAGATTGGAGACAGGACGATAGTTTTTCAAAATAGCTGGGTCCAGGGAAGGCTTCTTGAGGAGGGGTCTTACCACTGCTTCCTTTAATGGTTGCGGGAAAGACCCCTCCTGCAAAGATGCGTTAGTAATCGTCTGGAGCCAGCCTCGTGTCACCTCTCTGCTGGTTGAAACCAGCCATGAGGGGCCCAGGTCCAATAAACAGGTGGAGGCACTCATCGCTCCCATGGCCTTGTCCACTTCCTCAGGGGTGACAAATTCGAACTCATCCCAGAAAATCCTTCAGGTGCTTTGGAGAACAGCTTCGCTCCCTCTTGTTTTTGGCAGTCCCTGAGATACTGGAACACTGCTATCATGTCTCTCCTAATCCGTTTCATCAAACTAGACATACCCAGTTCCTGCAACCATTCTTCATATGTTTTAGCCCCCAATCCCCTAATTATCTTGTTGATCTTCTCTGTTGATCACTCTTTCTAGCAGCTCCATATCTTTTTTACACCACAGCGACCAAAACTTGATGCAGTATTCCAAGTGTGGCCTTACCAAGGTATTATAAAGTGGTATTAACACTTCATGCGATCTTCATTCTAACCCTCTGTTTATGCAGCCTAGAACTGTGTTGGCTTTTTTGGCAGGTACTGCACACTGCTGGCTCATATTTAAATGGCTGTCCACTAGGACTCTAAGATTGCTCTCACAATTACTAATTTTGAGCAAGGTACCACATATACTGTACCTGTGCATTTTGTTTTTCTTGCCTAAATGTAGAACCTCACTTTTTTCACCATTGAATTTCATTTTGTTAGACAGAGCCCAATGTATTTCATGATCCTTCTCTATCTTAAACCTATCTTCTGGAGTATTGGTATTCCTACTACTTGGTGTCATCTGCAAATTTGATGAGTTGCCCATCTATCCCCTTGTCCAAATCATTGATGCAGATGTTGAAGAGTACTGGGCTTAAAACAGTACCCCACTGTATACTTCCCTCCATGTAGATGCAGTTCCATTGAGGACTACACCTTGAATGTGATTGGTCAGCCAGTTACAAAAACATCTGGTGGTGATGCTGTCTAACCCATATATTTTTTTAATCTAGTAGTAGTTTATCAAATGCCTTACTGAAGTTCAAGTAAATTATATCAACAGCATTCCTCCAGTCCACTAATTTTGTCAAAGAATGCAATAAGCTTAGTCTGGCATGATCTGTTTTTGATAAATCCATATTGGCTTTTGGTTATTAATTTGTTTGCTTCTAGGTAGTAGCTGATTCATTGCTTGGTTATTTTTTCCAGAATCTTCCCTGGTATTGAGGTCTGTAGTTTCCTGATATTTTTTTTCCCTTTTTTGAAGATAGCAACTACATCAGCTCTTTTCCAGTCCTCTGGCAGTTCCCCAGTGCTCCAGGATCTTTGAAAAATATAGTTCAATGGTTCTGAGATCTTGTCTGCCAGTTCCTTCAGAACTTTGGGATGTAGTCATCCAGTCTAGGATGGATTACACTCGTCTAGGGTAGACCGATTCTCACTTACCATTATTTCAACTTGTATTCCTAATCTGTTTTTGTGGTTCTGTTTTTGATAATTAGACTGTTTTTTTTCCCTTTGTGTAAAGATAGCTGCAAAAAATGAGTTAAGTAGTTCTGCTTACTCTCTGTTGCTTACTTTCTTGCCACTTTCTGCCAGCAATGGACCAATTGGATAGATGTAATGGACCCTAACCCTTGACTTTTTTATTGTTTTTAACATGTTGGAAGAAGCTTTTTTTTTATTTTTTTTTTTTACTTTTGTTGTTGTAAGCCTTAGCTTTCCTCACTTCATCTTTGCAGGCTCGGGCTATTTGCTGATTCTGCCTTTGTTATGTGGCCCTCTTTCCACTTTTTATACTTGTCCTTTTTGTCTTTCAATTTGTCAGAGAGTTCTTTATGCAGCCATGCTGGTTTCTTTTGAAAGTTGCTATTTTCTTCTTCATTGGCATTGTGCTAGACTGGGCTTTTATAATCACTCTTTTCAAAATTTCCCAAGCTTCTTGGGAAATTTTGAAAGGTCTGTTCAGAAATAGAACAGAATAGAATGGGGCATTGTAGGTCATCTCATTTGGGTGTCTGCAACCGGTGGCTCTGGAACCCAGATGGCTCTTTCATCCCTGTCAGCTGAACCCACTATTGGTTGGCCTCACCTGTCATGCTCCCCTCCCAGTCATCCTCACCTGGCCTGAGAAGGTAAGGGCGACGGCGGGGATGGATATCCGCTCTATATTCCAGAGTGGGAGTGAAGCGCCCCTGTACTTGTCTCATCTTGTGGGCACTTCCTCCGGCCCTTGTTAGTGCTACCTGCACCTTGGTTGGTCAGAGAGACATGAGACTTACTCTCTGTTGTGAGATACTGGCCCAACCCGGCTGTGGCTGATGCTCAGTGTCGTAGTGGGCTTGAGGAGGAGGGGGAGGGGATGTTGTCTTCCCCATTGTGAAGTGCACTAAATGTACTGTGCAATGCACTGTGAGAGCAGTAGACAGCCCATGGAAGTGGCAACAGCAGTGGTGTTGGCCACAGCTAGGCTGAGCCACTGTCTCGGGGCTGAGATGAAGTTGCCCATCTCTCTGAGCAATCGAGGGGCACACAGCACCAACAAGAGGGCATGGGGTGGGGCAAGCCAACAGGGAGCCACAGCAGGGGGACACAAGAGCTTCATTTATCTGGGAACCTGGAATGACTTTTGATTTAAATCATATGGTAAAAAGCACCCAAAGAAGAAGAAAGAACAACATCAGCAAAAAGAAAAACAACCCACCAATCCTCACCTGTTTTTGGAAACGGTTCAAGAGGGAAAACACACACACACACACACACACACACACGGTGGGGGGAGAGATATGTAGTAGTCTAGGTGTGATCTTACTAAGGCTTTATAGTGCGGTATTAGTACCCTACTTGATCATGATTGAATCTCTGTTAATGCAATTTAGGATTGCATTGGCTTTTTTGGCTGCTGCTTCACACTGATGGCTCATATTTAATTGATTGTCCATCAAGGTCTCCAAGGTCCCTCTCCCAGTTACTGCTATGAAGCCAGATTTTTCTTTGATAAAGGAGATAACAAGCCAGTATTTTTGAAACCACAAAGCCATATATCACACTTGTGTTTCCGATTTTATTTGCATGCTGTAGAAAGAAAAATTCAATCTGGTTCCAAGCTGGGAGAAAAATGCTAGCAATAAAATGGAGGCTGGCTATGGGGAAGAAAAGGTCTCCATTTATTTGGTTTCCAGAAACTTCAGTGACAGCAGCATGTTTCTGCAGTGGCTGACAAAATGGCCGCGTGAGTGGATAAATCTTTATAGGGCTCTGAGGTTTTGTGACTGAGATACTCCAGGAGCTTGTGCAATATAGTGAGCCATGAGCTGGATGACTGAGAATTTCCTTAGATATTTTGCAAGTAGTGTAAGCTAGCAGCCATCCCTCAAGATTTATTCAATTTCTACAAACTAGCAGCGGCTTTTTTCTTCAAATAGCTTTCTCGAGAGTTTGTTTTTTTCTGAATTGTAGAGCTCTGTTGGATTCTTAAATTGCGCCCTATCAATTAAGCTCCCCCTATAAACATGAAATTTTCCGATCTTTAGTACTATAATAGATATAGAAAACTAAAACATAAAAATATTTTCTCATGTTTTACTGGAGGGGAAAAAATAGTAACGCTACGAGCCTCTTTTTAAAGTCATGGCGTTTTCTAATAGGTGATCCAAAAGACTCTCAAGCCTACACTCCCAAGTTGATCTTCTCTGTATGAGTCTAAGTAGAAGTTATGCATAGATCTATAAAAATGCTGAGTGATTTCGCTTTCTTCATCCACCTCCATTTTTTGTGACGTAGTAAAGATCTGACCAATGGACTCCCCTGTGGTGCACTCGCGTCATTCGGATACGTCGCGCCGTTTTCAAAACGACAAGAAAACGTCCTTCGAGCCTGAAGAAAATTGCTATGGATTGGCTGGTAAGCGTAATGTGGTAGTTTCCCTCGACGTTTATATTGATACAATCTTTGATGAATCACATCTGCCTCAACAATTGCAAATAATTTTAAGAGCAGAGTTTTACACAATACGTTATTGTTGCAGAAAAGGGGAAGCACTTAATAGAATGCTTATAGTTAGTGGTTATCAACAAAGCAGGTGTGACACCTTTATTTTTATATTAAGAGATATTTTACATTATTTTCTGTAAGTTGCCTGGAGTCACTTATGTGTGAGTTGGGTGGCTACAAAATTTTGTTTAATAAAATACATTAAATAATTGCTTAGCAATGTAATTCGAGTCTCATGAGAGTATAAGGTTGCTATTATATTTAGAATAATTTCATTTCAGAACAATTTTCCTAAGGATGAGTACTGTGTGCTTGTCCAATGTAAAAGATAATGGGATAGAGTTAATAGAAGATAGCATATTGGGATGAGCAAGTGTATGATTTTGTAGTGTAAGATGGCATAGGACAGTTCACTTTTTTTTGCAACAAAAGACTAAACAAGATTTTTTTAAAAAAATTCATCATCCCTAAACCACTTTCTAAGGAAAATAACTAATCTCAATTATATTTAGTAATATTTGTTGGTGATGGATAATCATAAATTTATGGCAAGTATTTGAAGAATATAAGTTACGAATAATTGTGTACAAATAGCTTATCACTAGAAAATGAAAGCTCCTTCCTAGTTCCCCAACAATTGATGTGAAAATAATATGTGGTCATCTAGATTAATCTATAATCCTATTGTGCTGAATTGAACTTTTAATTTATTTTTCAAAAAGCATTATATTTTCTCTTTAAAAGAATCATTTAAAGACAGCATATAGGCCAAGATTCTTCAACGCAGAAAGGTAACTAATGTTTATTTCTTAAACTATATTGAAATAGATAAAATTGAGGTTTCCTAAAATATATGAGACAATGTATCTTATATTGCAGCATTTTATGTTGATAAAATGAAAAGAAATATTCAGATTTTTCTAAACTTCTAGATTCGATAAACTTCTAGACTTCCAAACTATAGATTAGATTAGATTATTGGCCAAGTGTGATTGGACACACAAGGAATTTGTCTTTAGTGCATATGCTCTCAGTGTACATAAAAGAAAAAAAATACATTATTCAAGAAACATAAGATACAACACTTAGTGATAGTCATAGTTTACTAATAAACAATCAAATCATACTAGGAAACAAATAAAACAATATTATTTGTAAAGATAGAAGTAACATGGTTATAGTAATTGGAGGAGATAGGTAATAGGAAGGCTGAGAAGAATAATAGTAAATCAGTCTTAGTAAATAATTTGACAGTGTGGTGGAAATTAGTTGTTTAGCAGAGTGGTGGTATTTGGGGAAAAAGCTGTCCTTGTGTCTAGTTGTTCTGGTGTGCAGTGCTCTGTAGCGTTGTCTTGAGGGTAGAAGTTGAAACAAATGATGTCCAGGATGTGAGGGATCTGTAGATATTTTCACAGCCCTGTTTTTGACTCATGCAGTATATAGGTCCTCAGTGGAAGGCAGGTTGGTAGCAATTATTTTTTCTGCCGTTATCCCGTTAATTATCCCGTTGAAGTCTGTGTCTGTCTTGGTTGCAGAGCCAAACCATACAGTCATAGAGGTGAAGATGACAGACTCGATAATTCCTTTGTAGAACTGAATCAGCAGCTCCTTGGGCAATTTGAGCTTTCTAAGTTGGCGCAGAAAGAAGATTCTTGTGCTTTTTTGATAATGTTTTTGATGTTAGATGTCCATTTTAAGTTGAGATATAATAGAACCTAGAAACTTGTAGGTGTCTACTATTGATATTGTGTTGTTTAATATTGTTAGAGGTGGTAGTATAGGAGGGTTTCTCTTAAAATCTACCACCATTTCTACGGTTTTGTGTGTGTTCAACTGGTCTGAAGTCATTCAGTTCCTTGATTGAGGATTTCTTCGGCACTGGGATTATAGTAGAACCTTTGAAGCAAGAAGGAACATAGCACATTTCTAGTGATTTATTAAAGATTCATGTGAAGATAGGGGCTAGTTGGTCAGCACAAGCTTTTAAGCAAGGAGTTATCTTGTCTGAGCCTGGTGCTTTTCCTGGCTTTTGTCTGTGAAATAGACCTCATTTTCTGTAATCACCAGAGGCAGTGGGCCTAATGGGATGGGGTCAGTTGTAGGAGGCTTGGCTGTTGTTGTGTCTGAGATGGGGATTGTGGAGATGGGTGGCAGTAGTTTTCTCTCAAAACTACAGTAAAATACATTCAGATCATCTGACAGTTGTTGATTTCCTTCAGCATGGGAAGGAGGTTTGCTGTAACCGGTGATATTTTTAAGAGTTTTCCACATGTTTGCTGGTTTATTTACCGAGAACTGATTCCTTAGCTTTTCAGAGTGGCTTCTCTTTGCTGCTCTGATCTCCCTTCTTAATATGTTTCTGGCCTGATTATACAGCATTCTATTGCCTTTTCTGTGGGCTTCCTCTTTGGTACAGTGTAGCTGCTTAAGTTTAGCTGTGAACCAAGGTTTATTGTTATTGTATATTTGCAGGTTTCTGGTTGGCACATATAGGTCTTCACAAAAACTGACATATGATGTTACAGTGTCTGTGAGTTCATCCAAGACTGCAGAGGTATCTTCAAAAACATTCCAATTAGTACAGTCAAAGCAAGTTTGTAGCTTTAGCTTTGCCTCCTCACTCCAAGTTGTCACTGAATTAATTGTTGATTTCATGGCTTTAAGTATTTGTCTGTAAGCAGGTACAAGGTGAATCATGCAATGATCAGAGTGTCCCACAGCCAAGAGGGATAAAAATCAATGATTTTTAAATTTTAAATTGAATTTTTAAAATTTAAATCAGATTTTTTAAAAATCAAATTTATTTTAACAAAATGCTTTTGGAGTAAAAATCTATCTAAAAATATTTTTCTATATAAGATACATACATAATTTAGTTTATTCAGCATGAAATGGAGTTTAATTATGTAGCATGAAGCTGTATATTCTGCAACATTGGGACTGTTGGTAAATCAACAGCAGGTCAGAGGAGTAGCAAAGATGACAGTTGATTTTTAAAAATTATTATTTAAATTGAGTTGATTTAAATCAAGCCTTTTTACTAGCGATTGAGAACATGATTTACCAACAGTCCCAATGTTGCAGAATATACAGCCTCATACTGTATTGATTTAAATCAAATCCACCTTGACTTGATTTAAATCAAAACCACCCTGCCCATAGCTTTCGTGGTAAAGACTGATAAGTATATTTTAACGTCGTTTAGCAATGGTCCAGAGCTGTGATGATGAACCTGTGGCATGTGGAGCCATTTCTTAGGGCATGCAAGGCGTTGCTCTGTCAGCTTCAGTACTCATGCGCGTGCTGTCCAGCTGATTTTAGCTTTCATTTTTAGCCATTTTTCAGCCTGTGGAGCCTTTCCTGAAGCCTCCGGAGGGTGAAAAACAGCACAACGTGCAAGTTGCGCATCAACCCCAGCACAGCTTTGGCCCTCTTGGAGAAGTAAGTCACTGCAGAGAGCTCCGGCTTGGTGTGGTCTGCACTGGATGAGCCCCCATCCTCTGGTTCCCCTTATCCTTTCTGCTTTCCCAGACGTCAAACATTCCCCTTTCAAAAGATAAGCACCCTCCACCAGAACAGCCAGCCAGCCATTCCCTCCAGAAGCCTAACACTGTGGGCTCTGCACCTTCGGCCTGCTGGTGAGGAAGGTTTTTTGGGGGGATGGGGGAGCATCTCTTGTCCTGCGTCTGTTGGAACAGCAAACAAGAAAACACCTTTCTTCCCACTCTCCATCCCCCACCCCAGTCTTTGAAATAGACTGTGGGTTCCCTGGAATCTCGAGCTCAGCTTACGAAGGATGCCACACTTTGCCTAAGCATCGGGGCTTTCTGAGACGCCTTTCTTTTGAGACGTTTTTGCTCTTCAGCTGATCACTTCTCCTATTTCTGATTTTTGTATTCCTTTCGGTTTGTTTTGCTCTGTTTGTGTCCTCCGCCCCCCTTTCTTTGGATCAATGAGCAAATCGATGAGTAGCTGCCTTTCGAAGTCTCTTGGATCCAGACTTGACAAATGGTTGATCTTCTGGTTAAAAACAAGCCGGGCTCCCAGGCCTGGCTAAGGTGGTTAGCGGCCCAGTTGTTCCCCAAATTGTCAGTTTAAATAAACTTTAAAAATTAAAAAGAGTATGAGAAAATAAAGATTAGCTAGGCTGGCTAAAACTGAAAGATAAACGCAAGGGTATGTGTATATGTGTCTAATTTGTGGCTGCTATGTTCTCTCCAAATGTTCCAGGGTATTGTTACAGGTAGGTGTGATTTTGCCATTTGCTGACTCTTGAGCTCGCTCCCTCGCTCCCTTTCTCTCATTGCAAATCAGGGACATTTGGCAGAGTCAAGGTTTCATTTTAGAACTCTTGGGCAACTTTTTTGTTGGAAAGAGCCAAACTTTGGATGGTTCTTTGTAGAATAGAGCTGGCCAGGGCTTCCTGCTTTTTATAAGAGATCTTGCCCTGAGTTTTTGTTTCCTTTTTCTTTTTGCTGGGAGCTGGCTAAAACTGAAAGGTAGGTGTGTGTGTGTGTGTGTGTGTGTGTTTCATGCAGACCTCTTGGAACTACAGCTTCTCCCTCCTCAGCATTGGAAACTTGTGAGTTTCAGATAGAAATAGTCACCTTATTCAACCCTCCCAAGGTCATGTGCGCATGCGTAAGGGGCACGGCGTGAGGGGGTATTAAGTTATTGGAGGACATGCAAGTGCGTTCTATAGCATGCACGCTCGTGCTTATGGCACCCAAGGTGAAAAAGGTTCGCGATCACTGGTCTAGAGTATTCTTGCCTCTAATGAGACAATTGACGTGCTGAAAATATTTTGGTAGCTCTTTCCTTAAGTTAGATTTGTTGAAATTCTTATAAAATATTTATATGTGACATATAAAAGTAGTCGATCAAAAAGAAGCCTACCCATTACAGTCACATGTTGCCTAAATGGAGTGATTTGTCCCTTGCCTACCCAGAGCAATTCCAGAATTGTACCATGCAGCTGAGCAACAAAGCAACTTATCTCAGCACATGGAAGGCTGCAAAACTGTTCAAAAGAAAACGAGAAGGAGTATGGGCTTGCTAGAGAATCAGGTCTAAAGCCAGCAGAGAGACATTAGGGGTGGGAAAGTGAGTGGGGGCATCGGAGCGTCCCTGTTGTTGGATGTAAAGGTGAATTAATATGGGGGGGCTCTAGTGACTATAATTTCAGGACTAGGCCATAAGTAGTTTTCAGATTGCCATAACTTCAAATGGCCATTTAGCAACCAATTTGCATGTTGAAGACTAACTGTAAATATCAGTGGTTAAAAAAAATAAAGATAAAATTATTCTCAACATGCAAATGGATTTACTATTTTAATCTTGTTGATTATCTCTGTGTCTTGTCCTCTTGGAGATTCTAATTTTTGTTCAAACTTTATATACAGTATGCCTTGTTTTATTATATTTTGCTTTATTGTGCTTCACACATTTTTCCCCCTGTAGATCTCTATGTCACATTTTGGTTTTTTTTTTTAATTAACCAGTTGAAGGTTTGTAGCTGCAAGGTTTGTAGGTTTGCATCAAGCAAGTATGTTAGTGATATTTTTCCAACAGCATGTACTCATTTCATGTCTCTGTGTCACATTTTGGTAATTCTCAAGTTTGACAATATTTTAAATGTTTTCTTTATTATTAATAAGATCATGATTAGCAATAAAGTATTTTGAATTAATGTATGTATGTTATTTTTAAAGAAATAATGCCATTGCACACTAATAGACTATAGATAATCCTCAACATATAACCATTTGTTTAGTGACTGAAGTTACAATGGCACTGAAAAAGATTGACTTATACCCACTTTTCTATTTACTACCATAGCAGCATCCTCATTGTCATATGATCAAAATATAGATGCTTGATAACTGGCATGTATTTGGGACAGTTGTACTGTCCTAGGTCACATGAGTCAGTTTCTGACAAGGAAAGTCAATGGGAGAAGCCAGATTCATTTAATAACTGATGATTGGTTTAAATTGTGGGGAAAAGATCATAAATTAGGGCACAATTCACCTACTGTCTCACTTAGCAATAAAACTTTTGGGCCCAATTGTGTTCATAAGTGAAGAATTACACATATAATGTAGTATAAATATAACTTTTATAGGCACTGGGAAACAAAAGAAATGTGTGATTTGTGTGATTTATTGTGATATTCATTTTATTACGGTTGTCTGGAACTGAATCTGCAATATCTCCAAGATATGATTGTAATTTTATTTAAAACTATTTCAAATGACTAAAGCTTCGCTCCAAATTTGTGATTTATTAAATATACTTGATTGTGTGCACAGAAAAGCTCGAATGTTGAAAGAATTTCCATGTGTGTGTGTGTGTATGTGCGCCCCCCCCCCCCCCCAGCATTTTTACTGTGTTGCATTATCAGCAAAAATGAAACACAAAAATGGTTTTTCTACCTGGAAGGCTCCTGGACGGGCTGAATGGCAAAAGGGAAGCAATACGCTCCCTCCCATATTTGGGCATACTAGGTGCTTGGCAAAACACAAACACACACCACAAATATTTTTTATTTCTGTAGAAATGAAGATTCACCATTAATATTAACAAACTAGTGATTTTCTATAGATATAGAAAAGTGTACACACACACACACACCAATTTACCAAGGTTATTACAAGTTGTATGTGTGTGTTTATCTTATTCATAATGATCTTGATAGACTAACGCAACAGGGTCTATCCAGTAAGGTGAAGTTCAGTGTTGAAAAATATAAGTTCCTGCACTTTGACAGGAAAAAAACCAAATGTATGGGTATAGAATAGGTAGTCCCTGGCTCAACAGTAATAACTTTGAGAGGCTCTAGGTGTCCTAATAGACTACCACTTAAGTATTTTGTATTTGTATTTGTATTTGTATTTGTATTTGTATTTATTGCACATTTATAGGCCGCCCTTTTCCCTGAGGGGACTCAGGGCGGCTTACAATCAAAGGGGAAAGGGAATGTAGGACAAATACAAAAAGAGGTGTGAACAAAGGTAAATTAAACAGTAAAACACAACATTCACTCAACATTCGGGAGGGGCGAAAGTAGACTTATCCCCAGGCCTGATGGGCTAGCCAGTTCTTGAGGGCTGTGCGGAAGGCCTGGACGGTGGTGAGGGTTCGAATCTCCACGGGGAGATTGTTCCATAGCGTCGGAGCCGCAACAGAGAAGGCTC
Source organism: Thamnophis elegans (assembly GCF_009769535.1). Classification (NCBI taxonomy): domain Eukaryota; kingdom Metazoa; phylum Chordata; class Lepidosauria; order Squamata; family Natricidae; genus Thamnophis; species Thamnophis elegans. Next base: position 84,841,811 of record NC_045558.1, on the reverse strand, counting down.
TCCTCCGAGTAGTCGCCAGTCGGCACTGACTGGCGGATGGAATACGGAGGAGGCCAACTCTATGCGATCTGATGGGACGCAGGGAGGTAATTGGCAGAAGGCGGTCTCTCAAATAGCCAGATCCACTACCATGGAGCGCTTTATAGGTGGTGAGTAGGACCTTGAAGTGCACCCAGAGATCGACAGGTAGCCAGTGCAGCTCGCGGAGGATCGGTGTTATGTGGGCGAACCGTGGTGCGCCCACGATCACTCGCGCGGCCGCATTCTGGACTAGCTGAAGTCTTCGGATGCTCTTCAAGGGCAGCCCCATGTAGAGCACATTGCAGTATTCCAGCCTGGAGATCACAAGGGCTCGAGTGACTGTTGTGAGGGCCTCCCGATTCAGGTAGGGCCGCAACTGGCGCACCAGGAGAACCTGGGCAAATGCCCCCCTGGTCACAGCTGAAAGGTGGTGGTCAAAAGTCAGCTGTGGGTCCAGGAGGACTCCCAAGTTGCGGGCCCTTTCTGAGGGGTGTAAATTTTGTCCCCCCAGCCTGAGTGATGGTATGTTGGTCAAATTTTTGGGAGGAAAACACAACAGCCACTCGGTCTTGTCTGGGTTGAGTATCAGCTTGTTTGCTCTCATCCAGTCCTTAACGGCCTCAAGACCCCGGTTCATCACGTCCACCGCCTCATTGAGTTGGCACGGGGCGGACAGATACAACTGTGTATCGTCCGCATATTGGTGGTATTTTATCCCGTGCCTCCGAATGATCTCGCCCAGCGGTTTCATGTATATGTTAAATAGTAGGGGGGATAGGACCGACCCCTGCGGCACCCCATAAATTAGGGGCCTCAGGGACGATCTCTGCCCCCCTACCAACACCGACTGCGACCTGTCCGAGAGATAGGAGGAGAACCACTGCAAAACAGTGCCGCCCACCCCTATCTCCCGCAGTCGTCGCAGAAGGATACCATGGTCGATGGTATCGAAAGCCGCTGAGAGGTCAAGGAGAACTAGGATGGAAGCATGGCCTCCATCCCTAGCTCTCCAGAGATCATCGGTCAATGCGACCAAAGCGGTTTCTGTGCTGTAACCGGGTCTGAAGCCAGACTGGAAGGGGTCAAGATAGTTAGCTTCCTCCAAGGTACGCTGAAGCTGGAGAGCCACCACCTTCTCAACAACCTTCCCCACAAAGGGGAGGTTGGAGACTGGACGATAGTTATTAAGGACAGCTGGATCCAAGGACGGTTTCTTCAGGAGGGGTCTCACCACCGCTGTCTTAAGCGCGGTGGGGAAGTACCCCTCCCGAAGAGAGGCGGTAACAACCGCCTGGATCCAGCCTCGTGTCACCTCACTGCTGTTGGCAACCAGCCAGGAGGGACACGGGTCCAGTACACAGGTGGAGGCACTCACAGCTCGCATAGCCTTGTCCACATCCCCAGAGGCAACTTCCTGAAACTCAACCCAGAGATGGTTTGCCAAGTTTTCCCCTTGTGTCCCGGCTGGATCTACTGGGGTGGAGTCCAGGTCCGCTCGAAACCGGGCAACTTTGTCCGCCAAGAACTGGACATATTCCTCAGCCTTACCCTGTAAGGGGTCCCCCGTCTCCCTCCTATTTAGGAGGGAGCGGGTTATCCTAAACAGGGCGGCTGGGCGAGACTCGGCGGACGCTACCAAGGAGGCAATATATGTTCTTTTTGCTGTTCTTAGAGTCCGAATATACTCCTTGGTGCATGCTGTTAAAAGTGCCTGCTTCGACTCGGACCTATCGGACCTCCACGAGTGCTCTAGGTGTCTCCTCCGGCGCTTTATCTCCCGGAGCTCCTCAGTAAACCAAGGAGGCCTCCGGGGGCCGCTGACCCGGAGGGGCCGTAGTGGCGCAATCCGGTCTAGAGACTCCGAAGCTGCCGAGTGCCAGGCAGCGACGAGGGTCTCCGCCGAACTGTGGGCGAGGGTATCAGGAATAACCCCAAGCTCCGTCTGGAACCTAACAGGATCCATCAGTCGCTTGGGGCGGAACCAGCTGGTCGGTTCCTCCTCCCTACGGTGGGGGTTTGGCCTCCGGAAGTCTAGCCTCAGTAGGTAGTGGTCTGACCACGACAGGGGTATGATCTCATTACCCCTCAGACCAAGATCGTAACTCCACTGCTCCGAGAGGAATACGAGGTCGAGCGTGTGACCCGCTGAGTGAGTTGGGCCTCGAATTACTTGAGTCAAGCCCACGGCTGTCATGGAAGCCATGAACTCCTGCGCTCCATCAGAGTGTTCACCGAGCGAAGGCAAGTTAAAGTCCCCCAGCACTATAAGTCTAGGGAACTCAACTGCTAGCTCGGCTACTGACTCGAGGAGCGAGGGGAGGGCTGCTGCAACGCAGTTGGGAGGCAGGTACGTAAGCAGCAGACCCACTTGACCCTTGAGGTCCAGCTTCACCAGCAGGGACTCACACCCGACAAGCTCCGGAGCAGGGATCCTACGAGGTACTAAAGACTCCCGGACTACAATGGCCACACCGCCACCCCTTCCCTGGGCTCTCGGCTGATGCAGCACCTGAAATCCGGCTGGGCACATCTCAACGAGGGGGACTCCTCCCTCCGTGCCCAGCCATGTTTCAGTAATACATGCCAGGTCTGCGCCCTCATCAGTTATCAAGTCCCGGATGAGGGGGGCCTTATGAACGACAGACCTGGCATTTAGCGACAGCAGCCTGAGACCAGGGTCCTGATTAGTCTGATCCAGTTGTTTGCTGCAGCTGTCAAAAAGGCCAATGCAGTCCTAGGCTATATCACAGGATTAGCATCAAAATCATAAATGATAATACCACTTTGTACTGCACAAGTGAAGCCAAACTTGGATTCTGCATCCAGTTCTGTTCATGAAGAGACAAAAAAGATGAGTGAGGAGAAGAATGCCACAAAAATGCTAAGACATCTGGAGGCTAAATTGTATGATTTAAGGAAACTAAGTATATCTAGCCTAATGAATTGAAGAGTTAGAGTGACATGATCACTGTCTTCCAGTTCTTGAGGGAAAGTCATAGACATGTGGGGGTTGACTTATTCTCCAAAACACCTGAGAGTAGGACAAGAAGCAATAGGTGAAAGCTCTCAAAGTGAGGTCCTACCTGGAACTAAGGAGAAACTGAGAGCACTTAACTTCTCAGAGTTGAAAGTGCTCAGTCACTGGAGGTTTTCAAGAAGAAACTGGACAGCCATTTATCCAGGATGGCTTGATTTGCAGCAATGCTGTATTATAGTTTGATTTATTTTTGCCAGTAAGGTAGACTTTGCAGATTATAAATTCTTTACCAATTCTAATTTATTTTTTTCCAGTGAACAAAATGCTACTGATATACAAGGAGAGAGTATAGAGGAATGTACTCACAACTGTTTTGAAAGTAAGTTCAATGAATGAATATAAAGTATTTTAATGAAATGAAAAGATTATTGAGAAAATCATCTGAACTATGACCCTAACCAGTGGTGGGATTCAAGTAATTTAACAACCAGTTCTCCCAGGGTCAGGTTGGCCGTTGTGGCAGGGGTGGCACTCCAGCTCTGCTGCACATGCAAGATGAGCCTCCCTCGATGGCCAACCTGACCCTGGACAAACTTGTTGTTAAATTACTTCCAGTGTCAGAGAGAGGGCAGAAGGGAAGCACCTGGGCTACCACTGCCTTTCATTGGTACACGTGGAGGGAGATGGCGCTCCTCTTGCTGTCTCTCCCCCCCCTCTCATTTTTTAACAGAGAAATCAAGTAAATACCACTGTTTTCAATCCAGTTATCAGAAAAAAAAGAAAGCTCTAAAATGTTAACATATATAAAACATTCCACATCTACAATCTATAGCAAATCACATTTAAAAGGCATAAAATGGTTTCAATATCCATTCAACATTAATTAAAACCCAATGTAACATGACAAATAGGGACCATTTCTCCATTACAAAAGACAAGCTCCAATTTATTCTATTTGAATATGCCGTCTATACTCAAATCCATAAACATCCCATTTCACAAATATATAATAATCCCAGTATCCTAGTATAAATAAAAGGCTAACACTTAACATAACAAAGGGAATATTTTCTTTTAAAAAATATCTAAACTTTATGGAGATTCTCAGTCATCCAGATCATGGTTCTCCCAAAGGTGTTTTTTCAAGAGGCAACTGGACTTTCTGGTTTTTCTTTGAAGACGTTTCACTTCTCATCCAACAAGCTTCTTCAGCTTGATGCATGATAAGGAATGGAAGAATTTATACTCCTTGCAGACAGCTGATCATTTGCATAGTTTTAGTATGTTGTTAAGGCCACCTGGAGGTATATTTGTGTTGTCAGGATCACCCGGGTGGTGCAAATGGGTGTGGAACTGTTGAAAGACTCTTGTAGACTGAAGATGGATGATGCCTGTTGAGAGGAGGCTGTTCAATTTTTCAATTTTGACATAGATGGCCTCTTTAAACCTTCTTTCAAACCAGCAGTCCTCTCTGTTCAAAATGTGGACTTCACTGTCTTCAAAAGAGTGGGCTTTGTCTTTTAAATGCAAATGGACTGCTGCATCTAGTCCTGATGGGTTTGTTCTCCTATATTGTGCAATGCATCTGTGAAATATTTGTTTTGTTTCTCTAATGAACAGATCTGTACATGGCTCACTGCATTGTATTGCATTTACCACATTGCTCAATTTGTTTTTGGGTGTTTTATCCTTGGGGTGGACAAGCTTCTGCCTTATAGTATTCTGGATTTGAAGAGTTTTACACCATAATAAAAGTAAGAAATCTTGCATACCACATTTTACTAATTAAAGCATCATAAATCCAAAAATAACCACCTAAAATTACAACACATCCCATATTCCTGATTGAATACATTAACTATGAAGTCCTCTTTTTTCCTTTTATACAAGACAGTCTTTGCTCCGTTCAGATGATTGTTGTTCCTTGTTACAGATTTCTTCAATGTTTTAAAAGTCTTTTTTTTCTATATCTAATAAAGAGAAATTGTCAAATGTTGCCTGGGATAGTTATGTTTATTTCCTTTTTAATTTTTGAAACCTTGTCCAGTTTTCTCTTTACATCTGGCTACATGTTCTTATTCAGAGACTTTAAATATTCCTCAAAGAAATTTTCTTACTTACCTTGTTGTATAATATCTTTGGGACATCTGTAACATCTAATATCTATGATTGATGCAGATCCCTGCTTACTTCCTCAAATGTCTCTAAATGACATTATAAATCTTATTCTGATTCTAATCTCAAAAACAATTCTTTTTTTCCTGCAAGCATATATTTATTCTTTAAGAAACAATTTCAAAGTCTTAATATTCAAAGTCCAACATTTTCTGATGCCTTGAAAAGCTTATATTAAGGGTTGAAGACTTCACCAGCATTTTCAAGCGTTGTCTTTCTTCAAGCATCTAACTTTTTTAAAAAAATAGGGAAATTTTGAAATTCATAAGAGAAATATATAAACTTAATATCCTTTAAAAGTGGAAATATGGTAAATTCTTGCATGGCCTGATTTCCTCTCCCCTTCAGAGAACTCTGTATTGTGTTTCTTTATGAGAAAGAGGAACAGCCATAAGGAGAAATTGCTTGGGTAATCTCTGTTTAGTATTTTTTCCTGTGGGCCAATTGGTTAACTGAACAGTGGAATATAGCTAGCTGTTTCTTGCCATTAAGAACAACAATTTAGTCTTCTCAGAAAGCTATCAAGCCAATATGACGACAAAAATACTATTTTATAGAAGTATATGAAGAGAATTGCTGCCAACTTAATCTCTGCGAAGTCTGAGCTTTTACAAAACTAGATTTGAAGAACCAGATTGTCCAATTTTTATATGAAGTTGACTTAGAACTTCTTTAGATCAAAGCCATTAAAATTGGTGGGAAGTTGCATTTGTAAAGCTTTGTTCAAAATTTGGCAGTGAGCTCTTTTTTGTTTGGGTCTTTCAGTCTGTTTTTGAATTCTGGCAATTGTCCCTGCAGTTTTCTTGGCAAAACTTTTCAGAACTTTTTTGCCATTGTCTCCTTTCTAGGGCTGAGAAAGAGTGAGTGACCTCAAAGTCATTCAGCTGGCTTTGGGTCTAAATCAGGATTAGAAGTCATGTTTTTATGATTTCTAGCCTGAGCGTTAACTACTATCCCAAACTAACTCAAACCTCATTTGATTCTTGGGAAATCTTACTTTGTTGAAAGTTTTCACTTCTGAGTCTTAAGAGAACATGGTTGAGGATACTTTTAGTGGAATAAATTTTACCTGGCTGTCTAAAAGAGAACAATATATATAGCACTATGTACCCTTTTTTTAAACTACTTTTTTTTTCATTGTAGCCTGTATCAAACAATTTATAGAATGTTCCAAATTGCCACGTAACTCAAGCTTTAATTTGAATCAAGTTCCATGCCATTGCAACTTCTGTTGCAAAGAAGTAAGTTTTTTTACTTATTAATAAAGCATTTCACTTTTTAATATGTGGACCAGAGCAGTTGTGCAAAACATATTTGAATTTATCATATCCTCTGTATGATTGTCCTTGTGATTATATAGAACATTCGGAACAAGCTAACCACCAGATTGCAAGAACATAAGTGAGCAGTCAGATGAGGAGACTCAAACTCAATGGTAGCCTCACATTGCAATAAACGAACTTACATTCAATTTCAAAGCTATTAAGACTGTTGACTGTGCAGATACAAAGATAGAGAAATGATTGAAGCCTGGGAAACGGGCTTGTTAAAAAGAATGCAGATTTATCACCAGCTTATTAGGCACTTTAGAGACAAGAACGGCACAAGAAAACAACAGCCAATCACTTGCCATCAATACACAATCACCCAGTAGGAAGATATCACATAAATATGATGCATAGAATAGCCCAAAACATACATTCTGGTAGGGAGATGTTTCATGGGGATGGGCTCCAGTATGAATTTGAAAGTAAACTAAACTTGGTAAACTAAATTTTTGATCTTGGTGACCAACCCAGATTGGATTAGAATTCATGTCTTTATTTATATTTCACTGCTTTTATTTATTCTGTTGGGCTTACTGCTGCTTTAAAATTATTTAGAAAGATTTCTCCTGCCTTCCATTAGCTTCTGTAACATATTTCAAGAATTTTCCTTGTCACTTTGTCTAGATTTGGATCACATGACCACAGGGATAGTATAACAGTTATAAGTGTGAAAAATGGTCATGTCACTTTTTCAGTGCTATTAGCAATAGCAATAGCAGTTAGACTTATATACCACTTCATAGGGCTTTCAGCCCTCTCTAAGCGGTTTACAGAGTCAGCATATCGCCCCCACAGTCTGGGTCCTCATTTCACCCACCTCGGAAGGATGGAAGGCTGAGTCAACCTTGAGCCGGTGAGATTAGAATCGCTGAACTGCAGATAACAGTCAGCTGAAGTTGCCTGCAGTACTGCACCCTAACCACTGCGCCACCTCGGCTCTATTATAACTTGCAACAGTCACTAAGTGAATTGTTTGTTTGTTTTGCCAGAAATTTTTATTTTTATTAAACAAACAACACACACAAAAAATCATCATCTTATATTACATCTTGTAGAAAGTGTGTCAATTGGTTACAATTAGCTTTCGTGCATCTCTTCCACAGTCATTATTTATATTCATATCAGATTCTTAATGATTCTTACTATCAACATAGCATAGTTTTCATTTGACTGAAGTTGTTTTAGTGTCCTTTTGCCTAAAATAATCCATAGTTAAAAACACAACCACCTGATGGCATTTCATTAGTTATTACGAAAATCATCCAAGAACCTTAAGCCTTTATAACATATTCTAAATAAAGATTAGTTGACAAAGTTTCTAAGCCTTTTTTCCCCCAAGTCACTGTTTACAATTTATGTCCAGGTTTCTTTTGTTATGGTAGTACATATATATATATGTATATGTATGTATGTATGTACGAACGTGTGTGTGTGTGTGGTATTTGAGCTGATAAATAAATAAAGGGAGACTAGTATAGATCTATTTCAAGCTATTTACACTACATGCATGCATGCATGCATGCATACATACATACATACATACATACATACATAACTGTATCCCTTATTATCATTCCATTATTAGTTGTTATAGTTAATATTGGTTAACAGAAGATCCTTTACTGTTTATATCCATTTTCTTCTCATCAAACCAACACATATGTATACCTTATTACCATTATCAATTATTTATTTATTTATTTCTCTTCAATTTTTGGGGCTCCATCGCCATCATTTTTTTCTAGTATAAACTCCATCTTCTTCTCAATTCTCCCAGTTATCTGCAATAAATTTTGAATTCCATCCCAAATCTTTTGCAAAATTAAAGTTTCCTCTTCTGAAAATTGATCCATATATATATATATATATATATATATATATATATATATATATATATATATATATATATATATATATATATATATATATATATATATGAAAGAGGTTCCGTTTTCCCCCACTCTCCCAGTGCCGATAAGGCTCTCAAAGTTCGTGCACTTGGCTCTTATCACTTTTAATTACGGAACTTTGAAGTACAGAGAGGAGAAAGGAGAAACAGGAATGAATGCGTAGTTTCAGAAACTCTAGCCTCCGAGTGGCAGTATTGCTTCCTTTCACTCTCTGATGTTGTCTCAGGTTTAAGGGAAACAAAGTTATTGAATGGAGTTTAATAGCAAAAATACAAACTTTTGTTAGAGTAGAGAAGGATATTTTAATCCTTAAGTTAAAAAGTAAAGCAAGAAAAAGTCGAAGAAGAAAAAAACCGGTCTGTTCACTTTAAGAAGAGGAGAGGGGAAAAAAAGTTGCAAGCATAATCCACAAAGTGTAATTACAAAAGAAAAAAAAAGCATACTATCCAAAACAATCCAATGCAGGTCAATTTTGCCGCTTACTTCTTCTGCTTAAGGATTTAATTTAGCATAAAAAAAGTTTTTTGGGGCAGTCTTTTTCAAAACAGAAAGGATTCTTCACCAGATGGACACACTTTCTCTTTCCATTTCCTTTCATTCCGGAGCCATCCCAACTTCATCAGCCTAGGCTGCCTTTTGTCGCCAGCTTGAAAATCTCCTCTTGGATCAATCAGGGACTTTGCTGGGTCCCTGAGGTCAGCAAGACATAGTGTTCCTGTTCACTGTCTCTTCGGGACGGTTTAGGTCCGATTGGACCACCTAGCGGCGAAAGTATTGGTGGTGGTCTCCGAGCATCGAGACTGCACGTCCGTACCGTCGTGACGTTGGCTCCTTCTCAGTCATTAAGCAAATTGTTGTGAGTCGAGGACTATCTGTAAAAACGTGGAAAAACATTACCATGTTCTAATGGGTTAGTTGCTAATTTAATTAGAGGATGTGAAATCACAATGCAATAGATCTTGTCTTAAGGAACTCTTAAATATTGGTCAGGTATAGTTAATTAAGCCCTATATGCTTCATAAGTACTTTTGCAGAAGCTTTAAGTAACAGGCTAGTATTACTTTTATGATGTCTAATTCTTAGAGTTCCACCTTCTTGAGATTCCTTTGTTGTACGAAATGTTGGCTGTTTTCAAGTCTTTCTCCGGTTCTACCACAAAACCGCGGACGACAAAATCGCAGTCGACGAAAGCGCGTATGTGACGTCATCACAGCGCGACGAAAAAGATAGAAAAAGATCAAAAAATGTAAAAATAAAGCTAAAACCTTCCCCTAACCCCCCCAAACCTAACCCTAAACCTAACCCTAACCCTTAACCTAACCCTAAACCTAACCCTAAACCTAACCCTTAACGTAACGAAAAACCTAACGCTAACCCTTAACCTAACGCTAAACGTAACGCTAATGCTCTAACCCTAACCCTAACCCTTAACCTAACCCTAACCCTTAACCTAACCCTTACCTTTATGTGAATCGGCTTGCTGTAATTTAATTTTTATTTCAATTTTTCGATCTTTTTCGTCGCGTTGTGATGACGTCACATACGCGATTTCGTCGACCGCGCTTTTGTGGAACGCGCTTTTGACGGGTCACGCTTTCTCCTAGATTCTCTGCAGCTCAGTTAGGGTTTTTTTATGAATCAGCAATTCTATTCTTGCTCATGGGATATCACCTGGGTTGAGCTATATGATATGGAATTTCCCAGTTATATCCCAACATTCTTAGGGATCCAATTGTTTTTATAGTCTTTCCACTATAGCTCAAAACCTGCTACAGAAATATTCCACTGTCCGAAGGCAGACATTTTCAATCCCATGATAATTTGGTTAGATCTATAGTGTTGAAAATATAAGAATTGCTCCATATAAGACAACCAATAGTTCCTCCATATAATCATAACACTAGGTAATTCTTATTTAGGGACTGCATTGTTTAGTAACCATTGATAGTTGTAACAATGATGAAAGTTATGAGTGTAAGAATAGTGTCTCAATCAAAGACTATTGGTATCTGTTCTAGATATGAAAAATTCAGTGTCTTTATTGTGTTAACAACATGTCTTTTTTTTCTGATTATCAGAAAAAACAGACCAAGTTGGAGATTGAAAAGGACAATACCTTTATTTCCTTACGATCACCACACAAAATGGAAAATATTTCAGGTGGGTGATATTTTTGAATTACTTGTTATTTGAATATGTTTAATATACAATTTTAAAATTAATGCTAATTGCATTTTTAAATAAAAGAGATATCAATATATATACAATATACAATAGCAGAGTTGGAAGGGACCTTGGAGGTCCTCTAGTCCAACCCTCTGCCTAGGCAGGAAACCCTATACCATTTCAGACAAATGGCTATCCAACATCTTCTTAAAGACTTCCAGTGTTGGGGCATTCACAACTTCTTAAATCATATATATGATTTAAAATGTGGAAATAATGATGGTTTTAATCCCTGTTTCATTCCTTTTATCATCAAATAGGCTGGATAATACTTTTAATTCATTAAACAAACAAAATTCTGTCTCTTGCTATTGTTTAACATGCATTATTGGCAAATAAGTTGTTTAATTGAATCTACTTTCAACACAAGTCAACTAAACATAATTCTGGCACTACAAAACTATATGTGAGAGGAGCATTCATTTTAATTAAGAGTAACTTGCCATTAGCCCTTTATCAATCATTTTCTTCACACTATAGGCAAACTATACTATTTCTCATTATGAGAAAATATTTGTCTATGTATGTACTGCACATTATTCTAGGAAAAATGCAGTTAGGTAGTTTGTTGTTCAGTGTGATTTATGTATCCTACTATCTTAGCATACTTTTTGAATCAGACCATCTTATTAAGCCATCATATGCTTTATTTGTTTAGATATAGCAGCAAGATATGTGAACATAACAAATGTGTTCTATTAAGCCCAGGTACAAGGTTAATTGTGTTGAATAAATCCAGCTACCACTCTAAACAAGGTGTAGAAGACCTTATCTCTACTGGGCAACTGATTAGAGTATCAGACAAGTTGAAGATGGGATGGGAAGATTATTTTAGACCAAATCTGAAAAGGCATTATAGCAAACATTTTAGAACATATTTAAATGTCCTCTTGACATAGGAAGAATACCATCAATTCATATTGTCATAGGAAAATTCCAATAGAAAACAAAGGCAACAACACAAGGAATAATTCTTACTTTAAGATCAGAGGTTTATTGTTTCTAATAATTTGGAACATTAGAAAGGAATAGATATAAAAGATATAATAGCAATAACACTGCATTAACATATTAATGGAGCAGGCCAATGAGAAATAGCAAATGCTAAAAGGACTGCTATAAATCAAAGAGCCCTGAATTGATCTTGAACCCTATCCATTATACTGTTCTAACCACATACATGATTCACAACTTCACTAACTGTCACTATCCATGGACACCTGTATACATTACTTTCAATTCCTCATTTCCAACAGTTCCATTCTTCCTGTTTTAAACAATTCCATACAAGTGCATATTTTGCAAAAAAATTTCTCAGAGCAACAGTTCAGCAGAATTACAAATATTTCTGGTAAATTTTGAAATCATCCTAGCTGAAAACTTTAGTTCATATCTCTCTCTTCTGGGGCCTTCTATCATCCATAGGACTTATTGAATCTAATAGATCAATAGGCTATATTTCTTGGTTCTCACAATATGGAGATTGATGGAAATCAAAAATATAAGTTATTAAGTGGAACAGTGGCTACCTCAGAGTTTGGGGAAGAACTTGGAAGCCTAGTGCAAGCTCAGGCTTGCCTTCCAAAGGCCTCCCTACCCCAATTTTTGGGTCATCCAGGAAGCTTTTCCCTTCGCCTACAAGATCCGACAGGCTTTTTCCCGCTTCCACTGGATCCCTGCAATCCTTAGGCTTAACTCCCACCCAGTGGTGGGTTCCAGATCCCATTCCAACTGGTACGGTTGGAACGGGCCCGGTGTTACCCACATGGACGTGTGTGTGACATGCGCATGCGCATATGGCGCATGCATGTGTTGTACCTGCCTGCGATGCCTCCGCAAGCCTCCATGACAATGCAGCTGCTCGGAGGAGTGTTGCGTAGGTGCCGCATGCGCTGTGCGTGGAAGCGTCAAAGGCTTAAAGCACAGGTAAGGAGTTTGGAAGGACGGGTGGGCCTTCCAGAGCACTGTACCGTAACAGTACCCCGTGTTCCGGGCAGGCTCCGATAAACCCATACCGGGGCCTACCACCTGCAACCCACCATTGCTCCCATCCCACCAGACATTACAGTCTCCTCCATACCTTTTGAAGATCTCTGAACCTCATGTTGGCGAAGGAGAGCAGGATATGCATCCCTGGGCTGCATGACTGTAATGGAAGCCTGGGATTCATCCCTGGACTATGTGCTGGAAGCAGCTGCCATTTTTCTATGCCTGCCTCTGGGTCAAAATGGTGGCTGCTTCTGGGTCACTGATACATGGGAGTGGGACAAACTGTTCTGTTTTGCTACATTAACACTTTGCAGACTGTGTTAAAGAATTGTGGATGCCAGGACATAATGGCTGCCTCCAGGAGATCTCCAAAAGGGCAGAGCATGTATCCCTGGGCTGAACGATAAGTAGACAAGTACCATATAGCTAGGCTATCAAAGAAAATCATTAAGAGGGATATGGTAGCTGTCTTCCAGTACTTAAGCATCTATCACCAAAAAGAGTGGATTGACTTATTCTCTAGAGCACATGAGAGCAGGACAAGAAATAACATGGGGAAATTAGGACAAGATGCAATAGTGGAAGCTTGTTAAAATGAGGTCCAACCTAGAAGTAAGGAGAAATTTTCTGTTAGTGAGGGCAATACCTTGCCTTCAGAAATTGTGGGTGCTCTATCACTGGAAGTTTTCAAGAATAAACTGGATGATCATTTCGGTGGGATGGTATAAGGCTCCTGCTTTGAACAATGGGTTGGACTAGAAGACCTCCAGGTGTTAAGTATTGCAAGAAAGTCATACATAAGTTAAATCATAAGAAAATAAATCTATCCTAAGAAAAATGTTCCAATAAATTTGTCAGTTGTAATTTAAGGTAATAGCAGGAGACAATTGTTTTTCTTATCTCAAAAAGAATGATAATATTGCATGTATTTTCTCTGTCTTATCAATAAAATAGGCGGCAAGCTATCAGAAGAAATTAAGGAAAATGATTTTGAGGTGTTAGGATCACCAGCCCTTCTAGTAGAAAGTGGAGAAGAAGGAGAGAAATCATGTGCAAAACAGTAAATTACTTTATACAATTGTTAAATATTTAATGAAAGTATTTTATTCCTATCCAAGTTAGTGTAGATAAATGATCAATTGCTGAGAGAAAGGTTAATTGGTTTCCCCTATGTTTTAGTAATTAATGTGGGATGAGCTTAAGTCTTGCCCAGTGGTGAAATTCAATTTTTTTTACTACCGGTTCTGTGGGCGTGGCGTGGCGGGTGTGGTGTGGCTTGGTGGGTGTGGAAGGGGTAGGATACTGCAAAATCTCCATTCCCACCCTCTCCAGGGGAAGGATAATGGAAAATCTCCATTCCCACCCCACTCTGGGGCCAGTCAGAGGTGGCATTTGCCGATTATCCAGACTACTCAAAATTTCCACTACCGGTTCTCCAGAACCTGCTGGATTTCACCCCTGGTCTTGCCTTTATCGCACAGTGTCTTACAAAGTTATAGGAGGTGGGTGATAATTAGTACATACTATGTGCATAGTTTTTCTTTAAGAGTTGGAAATTTAAAACAACATTTAGAAAATCTTGAATGAATTGTTTAATTATCTTCCCATTCAGAGTGTGCTTTAATGAAGAGAGATTTTATTTATTCCAAAGGTTTAGCAAGTCTAAGGGCTTTTCTTCAGGAAAAGAAATGGAGGAGTTATGTATTGAAGAACCAGCCTCTAAACAAATAAAAAGGTCAGGACCTATGCTATCATTATAAGCCATGAAAGTGTTCTGACAGTACAATGAAATAAGAATGCCATTATTTAAAGAGTAGCTTTGTATAGAAAATTTTGGCATTTGTAATTGAAAGCAAGTTAAGTCATATTTTTGCTGTGACATTTAAAGTGGCTGATGTGAGAAAACTGCAGAATTGTGTAAAATCAGTTGACTTGTTTGTTGCAGTTTTAAACCAATTATTTTGTTCTCTGGAAAGTACAGAGAATGTGCAGTGTGCAGTTCCTTTCTAGGTGAAAGTCTTGGTTATGATTTTACTTCTTAATAAGAGGCTTGGGATTGTTGGCACTTTGAAGAAGCCAGACAAAGTTTTCTGTGTAGATCTGTAAGAGATATTCAGGATTATTTTTCTAAGATTAGTCTTTAAAAAGTCTAGATCTGCCAGATACATACACACATATATTAGAATTTTGCTTTGAAGACTTTGCCTTTGTTGGGTTAAAGTCAACATGTTTAAAGTTTGTGTGACATAATAAAACAGAGAAATGATTACTAGCACTAGTTTTTATCAGAAAATAGTTTTGTAAAATATCTGAAGTTTATTTTGAAAATGAAGTTCTTCGAACTGACTCTTAGTGATATTTAAGAATCCACTTACCTGTCTTTCCTCCCTAGAAGTTCAGCTACTTTAAAGCCAGAAGAGGAATGTGAATTTTTAATAGAGGAATATTTGTCTTCTGCACCTTGGTTTTCAATTTCTGGAAAGAAACAAAAACTACCGAAAAGGACAACATCTGCTTCCTTTGAAGGAAGCCAGGAAGCTAAGCAGCATAATAAAAGAAAAAAAAATAAAAGGGAGTTGAAGAAAACAGTTATGCCAATTCCATTACAGGAAATAAATACAACATTATGTAATGTTGGTGAAAGATGTTTTGATGGATTTCAAAATGCTTCAAGAATTAAACAAGTAATAGCTGTGGAGAATAATAAATCACAATTGGTTATGCCTTTTGTTACCTCCCAAGAAACAAGGAAACAAATTCATTCTAAAAATAACTATAAAAATTCAGGAGAAATACATAACACAAGTTACCCAAAAAGTAAAAAGCAAGCAAAAGGCCGTATACCTTTACTAGAAGCAGATGAAAAGTTATCAGTCCAGATACAACCTCTAGAAATTACAAAACAAAGCTTATCACGGAATAAGCTGACCACACTGAGAAAAGTGCAATATGAAAAACAAGAGGAGTGCACAGTCTTGACTCTATCATTAAAGGACTGCACACAATCTAAGAATACAGATATTTATTCTGACAATTCAGATTCTATATCAAGCTTTATTCCTGTAGCTCAGGAGTCATGCCATAATACACCGGTTAAAAAGCAGTTACCATCCAAAAAACAATCAGGGACTCAAAAGAAAAAGAAAAGAGCCCCTGCTGGACCTATGGGGAAGGGGAACAGGCAATTGGTTTCAAAGCACAGCCTTGAAGATGTTCATGGAGAGGAACATTTAGATAAAAAGAAGAATCTTCATCCTTTTAAGCTAAACATTCAGTTGAAGAGAGCAACACCTCAAAAAATAAGAGAGACTTCTTTACCAAAGCCTCAGAATAATGTATTATATCAAGAAGATCCTTGTGAGCAGCATGTGGCAAAAAAACATTCAAATATTTCAGTAACACCACAAAACAATGAAAGATCTTTATCACAGTAAGTTATGATTGTACAAGTATGTTTTAATACTACTTTTTTTTAATGCAATGCAATTTTGCACATGGGGACTATTAATCAGCTTTGAGCAAAGACATGAATACTCAAATAAAGACATGAATACTCAACCCAACTGTCTAGACCTCTTCTGAGGTACAGACTTCTTAGACTGCTATGGGGCTTTGTTAAATCCCTGAGTATATATACCAATTACAGCCATTTGCCCTCTTATTTAAAATACTTATATGCTTGTATTCATCCCTAGGAATCCTTAGGTATTTTGCAACAGTTGTAGAAAGTGCTAAAATAAGCTAAATTAAATAAGAGATGATTGGAGAATGGTAACAAAAAAGGAATATATAAAATTTACCTGAAAAACAATAAGTTTTGGAAAAATAATAAGAGTTGGAAAGAACCTCAGAAGTCTTTTAATCCAACCTTCTGGTCAAACAGGAAACCCAATACTATTTCAGACAAATACTTGTTCAATCTCTTAAAAACCTCCAATGTTGGAGCACCCACAATTTTTGGAGGCAAGTTGTTCCACTGATTGATTTCTCCTTACCGTATTTTTCGGAGTATAAGACACACCCTTTACCCCCAAAAAGAGTGTGAAAATCTGGGTGCGTCTTTTTTTTAATAAAAAGTTTTATTTTTCCATTTGCATAACATATAATCACATGTATACTATTACATAGCCAACATCATATTGTATTATTAAATGTTTACATCAATTCACCTTATCATCAACTCCCCAAAACAATTATTTTCTACTTTCCATACACCATATTTGTACCTTATACATCACTTTCTTCTCCCTCCCCCCCCACTCTACCTCCTTTCTTCCCTCTGTCATTCTTCTCCACTTCCCCTTCATCTCTCGTTCTCCTCTCTCCTCTTTCCATTCCTCCTTTCTCTCCTCTTTCCCCTCCTCTTTCCATTCCTCCCCCCTCCTCCTCTTTCCCCCCTAATGAGTGAGCTCCATTTTATGTTGATGGTGTTTATAATTCCATTTCAATATACATATTTAATTTTGACATATATCTTCCTCCTTTTTATTAGAAAAGAGAACAAAAAAGTATACATATATAGTCATTGTGCTTTAACCCCACCCACTCTTACCCAGCCTATTTTTGGCCGAGATGTATACCTGGTTACAATTCCCAGCTATTCTCATCATTATATTTATATAATTATACATCCTTATATGCCCCCAATTTGTAATTCTGTCTTTAAATCTCAATAGCTTCTCATTGTAAATATATTTCATGTTCCCTCTCCATTTTTCCTTATCTTGGATTAGATTACCCTTAATTGTCTATAAATGGCAATCTTTATTGTTCAATGTTCATTACAGTTCCCTTAATCTACAATATAGAATAACAAATGGTACACATCTCACTTTGTTCATCATCTTAACATTCTATACATGTCCATGTTTATGTATTTTAACCCATGCTTAATTGTCCTTCTATTGTCATATTCAATCAATTAGCAATTCAGTTTAATTATCATGTAAAAAAGTGAATAACAAACCTCTGCTATACAATCTCCCCATATCAGTTTCATATTTGTCCATATTCCATATTTTTAACCTTTATGTAATTACCTTTCCATTATCATATTCAATCAGTTAGAAACTCCATTTTATTGTCATATTTAGGAATAAATCCTTTATCTTAGCTTTATATTTTCCCATATAACAATTTCTAGTCGTCTGATTTTTTCCCAGTAAATCTTTTGTCCCACTTCTCTGTTCCTGCCTTTTCCCTTTTCTTGGTTTTGGCACCCTCTTCAATTTTCTCCACTCCACCGTCAAAAGGATCTTTTATATTTCTCTTTGTTGGGGCATAACTTCCTACTTCAGTTTTCCCTATGCCACTGTCAACCTCCGAAACCTCTTTTGTCTGCTTTTTTATCTCCTTTTTAGTCTGTTTTGTTGGGACACATTCCCCGTTTACCATTTTCCCTATACTACTGCCAAGCCCAATCGAGTTTTATGTCTGCTTTTTATTTCCCACCATTTCTATCCCTTCATTATCTTTTCCCTTTCTTCTTTCCCTTCTTCTTTAAATACCTGTTTCTCTGGATTCAGAATTCTATTTCGGCTTGATTTTAATGATTTATGCATATTTTTTATAATTTCACATAGTTCTTCAAATTCCCAGCTTTCCATGATGTCCAGTTCCAAAGTTACAGTTAGTTATACAATTCTTTCAGAATTCTGGTCCACCTTAAATTTATCTACTTCAGCTGCTATGGGGAAGAGCGACGGGAGCAATCTTGGTCTTTTATTGTTATGTCTAGTTCCAAAATTACAGTTAGTTATACAGATCTTATTTTGAGGTTCTGGTCCACCTTAAATTTATCTAATCCAATTAATATAAAAATGGAAGAGAAGCTGGAATCATCTTGATCTTTTGCAGGAAAAAAAAGAAGAAAACTTTGTAGTTTCCCAGTTCTTGATTTTGTTATTATTTTTCCCTTGCTACCTTATACCTCTGGTTGGTTATATATATTAATTGGAACAAAGTTGCAAACAGCCAGATTTGGGTATGTTTCTCTTTGTTTCTTGCTTTTCCAAATTCTGATTTATGGCAGTTGGTTAATTAAAACTTCCTGTACAATCAAGATTAGGTTATCAGTGAGAACATAGTGCTTTTTTCTTGATTTTTCTCTCTTGTTGCAGTTCATCTCTCATTAATTGGTGTTGCTTAAGATATATTAGTTGGAAGAGGTTCAGATGAAGTAAATCCCTCGGAACATTTAATTTATTTCAAATCCAAAACCAAATTTAGAGTTTGTATTTGAGTGGGTTTGTCACTTATCTGCTTTTTCCCTTTCTGTCCGAATTGTTTCAAACAAATAACCTTTTTGGGGGGCTAGTGTTTGAACCCTCCATTTTCCCTTTCTTTCCTTTTGCCAAAATCCAGATCTGTCTATTAATATTATTTGTACTCTCAAGATTTCTTGGCTTTTCCAAGTTTTGATTTATGACTGTGGGTTAAATTAATCTTCTTACCTGTCTTTCATCTCATTTCCTGCACAGTTGCTTTGGCTGGAAGCCAGCTTCTAGTGCAGCCATGTTGCCATGCTGCCACCCCTACTCCAATTCAGAGAGCAAATCTCTGACCTGTGAGGAACCTTTTGCCTCCCTCTGGGTCTGATGAGATGCTCCTTCTTCGCTCCCCCACCCCACAAAGGGGTTCTGATCCAAAAAGGATCTTGGAATAGGTTTGTCAGACAAGGGTCCATATGAAGCTCACACACCCCTTGTCTGTTCAGCTGGAGAACTTCCGGTTGAATCCTGGGTGTGTCTTATACTCTGAATGTAGCCTTGCCCACCTAGTCTGTGTATCAGAATTTTGGATAGTTCAGACGGTGGTGATTCTCACTTCCACATGGAATCTGATTCCCAAAGAGACCCAGGGCCCCTCAGGAGCCGCCAAGTGCTTGTCACCCCTCTAATACCTGCTGAGGCTCCTCCCGCCGCAGACACACCTTCTCTTTTCTCCTGATCCAATGCCAATGGGCTCAGCCTGGCTCTGTCGTTTCCCCTAGCAGGAGTGACAAACATTTTTATACAGTTGCGCCTGAACTATAGGAGCTCCTTCAGTGGCCCTAGATCGATGCTCCTGTAGCATCCCTTATGTCTTCAGCTCTCATCCCTTCTGATGTCATGAAGGATTAAAAGAGGATAGAAAAGTGGAAACCTTCCTCCGAAAGGCCTATCTAGCCTCCGCATGGGCTATTAAGGCTACTACGGCCACATTCTTTTTCAATAGAGCCACTCTAATGTGGCTTCGTCAGGTGTTGGCCAGGATTTCCCCGAAGGACGCTAGGCTCCTCCAAGACATTAATAAGATGGTGGCAGCCATGGAATTCTCGGCTGATGCCACCTTAAATGCTGCCAAATTTGCCTCTAGGGGCTTTGTTGCCAATGTAACTTCTTGATGGCTGGCCTAGTTTTACCTCTGGCAGGCCTATATTAGGTCTAAATGGCGGTTGGCATCGGTTCTATTTCACGGCGGGAATCTGAGGATGCTCTTGATGCAGTTTTGCTTTGCCAACCATCATTTCCAGTACAGAGCCTTTCCCTTTGGTGTGTCATTGGCTCCCAGGACATTTACCAAGTTGTTGGCAGTGATTGCAGTGCGGCTCAGGGTGGCCCCCATCCGCATGCAATGTTACCAGAACAATATCCTTATTCAATTGTCATCCCACTGTCAGTTGCTATGGGATCTCTGCATCACAATCCAGTCACTTAAGGACCACAGCTTTTCCGTCAATGTGGAGAAAAGCCATCTTCTTCCCAGCCACTGGCTCCTGCACCTGGGAGCAGTGATAGACATCATCCTCTTCACTGTGTTCCTCTCCCAGGAGCCTCAACAGCATAGAGGCATTGGTTCTCACCCAGCCATGCCCTTGATATTGTCTGCTGGTGAAGATGATATCCTGTATAGAGATAGTGCCATGGGCTAGTTTTATTCTCGGCCACTCCAATGGTTTCTGCTTCCGCATCAGTGGACCCACATCAGCAAGTCCAATTCGACCATACAGGTACCTCGCAAAGTCATCCATTTACTTCATTGGTGGACTTCCTCGGCTATAAGAAGGGGACGTTGTTCAAGGAGCCAGGCCTAGTCACAGTCACCTCAGACGCCAGCCTGTTCGGCTGGAGTGCCCATCTCCAGACTCAATTTACCCAGGGCCATTGGTCACGTGATGAACTGGAGAATAGCATCAATTGACTAGAGCCCTGGGCTGCCCACCTGGCCCTCCATCGCTTCCAACAGCATGTTTCTGGCTGTTAGGTTCTGCTGTTGATGGATAATGTAGCCACCAAGGTGCATTTGAACTATCAGAGCGGCACCTACTCCTAGGCCTTGATGCATGAGGCAGAGTGGTTGGGGCTCTGGGCGGAGAACCACGTAATCTCCCTCTGCGCAGAACACATTTCTGGCACTGCTAATGTGCAAGCGGATTGGCTGAGCAGGGTCATGGTTGACCACACGGAGTGGCGCCTGCAGCCAGAGCTGTTTCAGACCATAACACGGAGATTCGGTGGATCTTTTTGCCACCCCAGCAAACTCAGTTGCTGAGATTTTTCTCGCAATTTTGGACAGCAAGGGCAGAGGGCACGGATGCCGGCCACAATAACTGGTTTATGCCTTTCCCCCTCTACCTCTCATCTCAAGGGTGATCAGAAAGTTAATAGTAGAATGAGTGGACGTCATCCTGGTTGCCCCCCACTGGCTTCTGGAAGCCAAAAAATGGTTGTATTTGATGTATGACGCATCAACATTGTCATATTCTTTTTTTGGGGGGAAGGTCCATCTTGTACTCCGAAAAATACTGTATTTTATTCAGAATGAATTAAACATATTTCTCTGAGATACTATTATGTGTACAGTAAATATGTGCTGATTTTCTATGGAAAGTATTTATTTCTGAATATTATTCTCCATGTCTGATTCATAGTAACACAAAACATATTCAAGAACCTAGGATGAAAAAATAGTGAATGTGCCACATAATCCAAGTAAACATTTCCTCTGATGAAACTGCTTCACACTGGCAGTGGAATTTGTAGAGTTGAAATCCCAGATCTTAAGAGTTGTTACATTTAAAAATATTGGTTTAGAATCATATGGAACATTTTGGAGTAATTTTTAGGGAAAGCCATGAAGCGATGTCAGAGAAATAGATTTCAGTATTGCACTGCCCTCTTAGGACATAAGCCTGCTGATACCATTTCTGTATTTTATTTTTGTACTGCCCTTTTAAAAGAAAAACAGCTTGGGAAGATAAACAATTATCACTCTATAAATAGAGTATTATACATGGAGATGTTATGTTCCCTGATTTATACCTACATCAGGTAGTATAATTTACTAATATAATGATTTAATCTGATGTAAACATTTTTTTTTTAGTGACCCACTACTACCACTTCATAGTAATGAAATGTTTAGAAGAGAATTGAATCAATTTAATACAGATGATTCTGATTCAGGTAACTTGTCAAAGTTAATATTTATGTTTTGTTTTGTTTTCTATGTAGGGTTGGATACTATTGTGGTTCATATAAATTGTTATGATTGTGTGGTTTTATTTGGAGGGTGTCTGTGCATTATGCTTACTATTATGTGTAGACCAAGCAAATTTCATTTCATGGATTCTCACATTATTGGTTCTGATCCTGAGCAAATTGTAAGCAAAATTGTGGGATGTTGCACTTTTTAAACACTTCAGATATGAATGCTGAACTTAGGACTTTGGGTATTAGTAAGCCTATGATTGATTTTCCATCTGTTCCCTTTTCTTAACACAGGCATAAATGTTTTATAAACTACCATTATGCTATGTTTTAAAACTATACTTGATATTATAAAATCTTATTTTGAAATAACTTGATTTATGCTTATCTATTTTACAAATAATTAATCTATTAAATATGTCAGTATATCATAAATAATAAATATTTTGTAATTTGTATGATTTAAACCATATTTTTGTGATTTGGGGTTTTTAATGCAGAAGAATTAGCGCGTCCTGATCCTAGCACTGGCACAGACTTATATACTGCTTCACAGTGCATTACAGCCTTCTAAGCAGTTTACGCCCAACAATCTGGCTCCTCATTTTACCCACCTCGCAAGGATGTAAGGATTAGTCAACCTTGAGCCTGGTGATTCCACCTGCCAAACTTCTGGCAGCCATGATCAGCAGAAGTAGCCTGCAGTACTGCACTCTAACCATTGTGCCACCATAGCGCTGTATTTTCTGTACATCAGAGGTGGGTTCCTCCTGGTATGCCAGAAGAGGTAGTGAAAATCTGGCATACCGGTTAGGACCGATAGTAATGGTGGCCTGGCCACACCCCTGAACCTGTTCTCCCATCAGAAGCTTCGTCAGAAACTTTTTTTTCAAAAGTATTTTCCTCTGCCGGTTCAGGCAAGAGAAAAGAGGTTTTAAAATGTAAAAGTGAGTGAGAGTGAGACAGAGAGAGAGAGAGAGAGAGGCGGGAGGGAGGAAGGGAAAATCAGAACTCGGCATGCCTGGCTGTGGAATTCTGGGAGTTGAAGTCCACAAGTTTGCTGCAAACTTTAAATTAAAACCTGCTTTAAATTGATAAGTTGCTTAGAAGGAGATTTGCAAAGTGACATTCAGCAGTTTGTTTCTGGGTCAGCTGAACAATAAACTGGATAAAAGGTAGAATTCTTAAATGGTTCTATGTTTTTGAAGTTTTGGGGTTTGTGCAATATGGGATTTGTATTTCTAATAGGGTTTGGATGATTCCCTGATTGTGAATGGAGCCAGACTTTCTAGAGGCTCATTATCTCATTATCTCTTATCTGGCAGGAATGTGGAATAAGCTTTCTGGGAGTAATATTTTATTTGGGGGCGGGGGATTGGTTGCTTCCCACTGAGATATAAATACAAGAAACATACATGTAAGGTAGATATTCTCCGGAGTAGCTTGTGGGAGGGTCCAGGAATGATTATCATCTTTTCCTAATGTGCCCAGAGACTGAGTTTTAATTGAAGCCATGCCTCTCTGCTCTCTCTGCTTGGCTGCAGTTTCAACTCATTCTCATCTATAGAGAGACCTATTTTCCTTGACTCCTGATTAATTTCCTACTGCTTCCAAAATTTCCTCTTACCCATTCCTGGACTTCCTGCCTCCTTCTTCCCTTGGGTTCCCATTGTGTGTGTGGAAGCTGTAACTTCCTACCAGGGAAGTGGAGCATATGGTGGGGCTGCGTGGGCAGTCGATTTGGGGTGCAGAGGCCACGTGGAGCCGAATGAACCACAATGGGCCTGCGGATGTTGTGGGTGGCCTCCATTAGGAGAGTGCCTAGAGTCAGACCGATCCAAGGCGCGATTTCCCGCTGTACCAGGGATGACCTTCTATTCCCTTGGCACTTTCTTTGGGTGGCAGAGCCGGCGACCGCCATTTTGGAGGAGCCATTTCATTTCATTTCCCTTTATTTGTATGCCGCCCTTTTCCCTGGGGGGACTCAGGTGGCTCACAGTTCAAAAGGGGGGGGGGGAGGACAAACAATTTTCCGACATGAAGACAGTACAACATATTAAAAGAAAACACAACAGTCACACAATTCGGGTGGGGTTAGAATCTTAACCCCAGGCCAGCCGGGATAGCCAGATCTTTAAAGCAGCGCGGAAGGACTGGAGTGGTGGTTCCACATGGTGCAATCTGGAAAATCGGCGTGAGTTAGGCCTCCTGGGAGTGCCCAATTCCAGTGGCATAGTTGTTGCAAGACTGATCTCTTGCTGTATTGGGGACTGTCGACAACGTTTTTGAGCAGTTTTGGGCTGCTGAGTTGGCGGCTGCCATTTTGAAAAGCACCATGTGCAGCAATCTATGGGAGCCGGTCTGATCGTCGGCTGCCACTTGTGCTCCATAGACCACTGTGCAAGGAGACCTGAAGTGGAGCCCGCGTGGCTCAGAATTCCGGAGGCATGAATACCTCATGGCAGGAGGGTGCCAAGATGGTGGATGCCATTCCGGCTGGAGAGATAATGCCAACTTCTCCCCCCCCCCTAGTAAAAAAAAAAACCTTAGGGCAAAAGCTTCATGCGGTCTTAAAAAGAATAGAAAAGGGCACTGCTGTGTGTTGTTTAATGGACTGCTAAATTGGCAAAATGGACAGCTAAATTGGCCATGCCCACCCAGTCACATGACCGACAAGCGACTCCCACCTAGTCACATGATTGCCAAGCCATGCCCACAAAATAAGCCATGCCCACAGAACTCATAGTAAAAAAATTTGAAACTCACCACTGGTATATATGTATACACACACACATTCATATTTTTGTATATTTCCTTTCTAGTAGTATTGCCTACAAGCATACCCATCGTTCGGCGGTCCAAAAGAACACGTATCAAACCATTGGAATATTGGCGAGGAGAACGTATTAATTATCAGATGTGCACATCAGGTATATAATTCAAGGCTTTGAATAAAGAAGTTATTGTTTGTGATAAAACATTTTTTAAAAAATGCAAATTAAAATAATTTAAAAGCTATACTTACATACACACACAAAATTCTTCTGAAACTCATATATTTCTAAATCCCTGGTCCCCTGGTTTCTACGCCTTAACCGCTACACCAAACTGGTAAAAATATGGATTAGAAGGACTTGGATTATGTTTTGTATTTTTAATACAAAAATTTAGAATCCAGAATTGTCTGAATAACCAAGAAATGCCATGATACCTGTTGCTTAAAGCACAAAGATTTCTAGTCCAGATTCTATCCCAATTAAGAAATGGAATCATTCTCCAGCTGATGGCGCAGGAGTGGGTTGTTCAATCCTTATTTGCCCAAGAGACTGAGTCAGAATCGAAGCCATGCTTCCAGCTTCCCCTACTGACTTCCAATTCAATCTTGCCCGATAAGATGTAAAATTTATTGCTGTGAGTGAAAATTGGTTTTTTGTTAGAGTTAGTTTGCTTTAAGGTATTTTTTTCCCTTTTAATATTACTATCTGACCTGGTTACTGTTAGAGTGGTGAAGTGTTTGGGCTAGGTCCTGCTGAAGGTTTCCAGGGTCCTCGAGGCAAGCAGCTGGCTGTGCCAGCTATCGGAATTCTATTGCGGTTCTGTCCGGCTTGATTACCAATTGCTGGCTTGTGCGCGGGCCAGGGAGGTTTTCCTGCGTTGCTGCTGGTTCTTAGGGGCTGCAGTAGGTGGATGTAGAAGCTACTGGTGCGAGGGGCATGCTTGTGGAGCACCGGCGCTTCTGCGTGGCTGCAAACAGTCCAGAACAACAGGAGGGCCAACAGGAGGGCACGATCAGCGCTGGCTGGACTTGCTGAGGGCCGTGTGGCTGATCTGGTTGTTCTCAGCACTGTTTGCTTGCTGACACCATTTGTTTTCCTGGAAGCTACTCCCTCATGAGTATGGGGCCCTGGGGGCAGCTATTTTGGGAGAGCTCCTGGGTGGTGGCATCTTGGTAAGGTCCTCGTGGTGGTGGCCATTTTGTTAGTGACCATGAGGCAGTGTCCATTTTGTTTGGACCTCCACTGGATCACATGGTCAGTGGCCATTTTGTTTCCCCCTTTTCACTGCCACGAGGCTCATTGTGACTGCCGGCTCCGGTGAGAACAGTCGCAGATTGCCATGCTGGTTACCAAACTGGGCAGAGTGAGGCATTTGGACAGAGTATTGCTACATTGTCATGGCTGATTCCCCCGGTGAGAGTCCCTCTGGGGTAGCTTCTGCAGCTCCATCAAAGAGCTCCAAGAAGAGGAAGGGTTCCCCTCAGGATCCTCCTCCTCTGATGAAACAAGCTCCCTCCAGGCAAGGAAATACAGGGGATGGGGAGAAGTCCAGGCAGGGAGGCGGAGATAAGGCCCCTTTGTCTTCTGTGAGATCCCCCCCCCCTGCTCCTAAGGGCAGCTCCACTTTCTTCCTCCCCTTCTCCTCCAAGGATATCTAGATCGCCAGTTCCATCTCACCTCCACTTTCGGAGGTTGAGGACGAGGAAGAAGAGTGCCATCCGTTTCCATTCATTGCACATGTTCCTGAACCAGGTCACAGGCACCAACTGGCACCCAGGCCTGGGCCTAGTCATGCGATTGGTGAATTTGAGGACTTACCTGATAACATTCAATCTCTTATTCATCAAGCCACTGCACAGGGCATAGCCCTCCAGTGTCGCTCCTCTGACCAGGCAGAGGCAGAACTGATGGAGGCCAAGCGCAGACGTATCCAGGATCCGGTCGCTTGCCCAGACAGGGCACAGAAGGAAGTTTCTCCTTCTCTGAGGAGCGAGGTTTCGCTCCAGGAAGAGGAGGAGCAAAAGAAGACAGAGCTTTCGGATGATGAAAGTTTGGCACCGAATATTCCTGCCTTTGCTGGTTTGTTTCCTCCTAATTTCTTCCATTCCTTGCTATTTAAAGCCAGGAGCACTGCAGTTGTCGAGAAGGAGGCTGACAAACAGAAGGAGAAGGAGTCCATGGCTGAGGCTTCGACTTCCAAGGCAGCGCCAAAGAAAAAGTGTTTCTTTGTAGAATCCCTGACGTAGAAGGAGGAGATCCCTGCACCAAAACTGTTTCTGGATGTGATTCAGAAGCAGTGGGCCAAGCCATGTACTTTCTCCACCCCAGATGGGAATGACAGATGCTTCTATAATATGGAGCCTGATTTCTCCCAGGCATTACAGATTCCAGAGGTGGATGGTGGCGAGTGATGTGGTGGACAACCAAAAGGCAGAAGATAAGAGGACTGAACTAGAGTTGCGTAAGACCTTCCTGGCGGCAACGTGGGCGATTAAGGCCCCTTCTTCTGCATCCTCCTTCAATCGCACCACACTGATGTGGCTTGAACAAATGCAGGAGTATGTTCCGGCGCATGATGTGAGGCTGCTTCAGGACATCAGCAAGGTCATTGCTGCAACCCAGTTTCCGGCGGATGCGATCTTGAATGGGAGAGTATTACATCGGATCTCTAGGTCCTTAATACTGTAAAATTTGGCCTGCAACTGGAATTCCTTTCCGTCCCTCTGAATTCTTTTCATACGTTTACCTCCTCCAAGTGTATGCTTAAGAGGCAGCTCAGGCGCCAGGTGATCGACCATCTGGTGGAGATCCAGGCGGTAGAATTGGTTCCACAGGAGGACCGGGGGAAGGGGTTTTATTCTAACCTCTTTGTGGTTCCGAAGTCGTTTGGGGGATTCTTGACCTTAAAAGCTTGAACTGCTACCTAGTATACAAACGGTTTAAGATGGCCTCCCTTCATTCTATTCTGGAAGGTATCAGGGAAGGTGACTACTTAGCTTCCATTGATTTGACGGAGGCTTACCTTCATATATCAATTGTCCCTGAGCACAGGAAGTTCCTTAGGTTTTCCTATGCTGGTAACTATAACCAGTATAGGACTTCTCATTTTGGACTTGCTTTGGCTCCCAGGACTTTCACGAGGGTCCTGGCCGCCCCAGCAGCTCACCTCAGAACGGTTCCCATCAGACTTCATTGCTATTTAGACAATATCCTCCTTCAGGCAGAGTCGCCAGAGCGGTCCCTTCAAGATCTTGGCCTGACGGTGGAAACACTGCAGAGGTATGGGTTCTCCGTAAATTTCCAGAAGAGCCATATGCGACCTTCTACCATGATGTTGCATTTGTGAGTGGTCATAGATTCCTCTTCTGGCATGGTCTTCCTGTCCCAGGATCGCAGGGCTAGTCTAGTGAAGCTAGTCAACAAGGTGCAGAAGGAATGGCGTGTGCCCATCGTCACCTTGTCTCAGTTGCTAGGAAAGGTGATATCTTGTATAGATCTTGTTCCCTGGCGAGGCTCCATGCTCGAACTCTCCAGTGGTCCCTATTCCCGTACCAAAGGAGCAAGCACCCCCTCCCCCCAATGTGAGGCTCTCCCTAAGGTCGTGGGTTTCCCCAGCACTAGCTAAGGGGTGTGTGTTTAGGGAGCTGGAATGGCTCACTCTGACCACGGATGTGAGCCTTTATGGCTGGGAGACGTTGCTGGGGACATAGCTGGCCCAGGGTCGCTGGTCCCCTTTGGATTTTACACATAACATAAACTGGCTAGAGCTGCGGGCAGCTCATCTGGCCCTTTGACACTTTCAGGCCCTTGTAGATCAAAGACAAGTCCTACATCTGACAGACAATGTGGCTACGAAGGCGCATGTAAGCAGACAGGGACTCACTCCAGAGCCCTCTGGGTGGAATCTCAGCTTTGCCAGGGGATCCTGGTCCATCCGGAGCCTCAGTGGCTCCAGTTAACCGCCTGGTATTTGAAAGGGAAATCTTGAGGGAGGCAAGATTTTCTTTGTGGGTGATACGAACTATCATGGGACACCCAGCCACGACCAGGATTTGCAATGCCACATGGTCCACGTTTTGTGATTAAAAGGCACATGTGGACCCTAAACGTCCCTTGCTCCCTAATATCCTGGAATTCCTTCAAGATGGGTTGGAGAGGAGGTTGGCCCATAACACGCTTTGCAGACAAGTCTCGCCCTTGTCAACTGTCCTGGTCCTGGACCAGGATTTACAATGCCACATG
This sequence comes from Thamnophis elegans, assembly GCF_009769535.1. Taxonomy (NCBI): domain Eukaryota; kingdom Metazoa; phylum Chordata; class Lepidosauria; order Squamata; family Natricidae; genus Thamnophis; species Thamnophis elegans. Next base: position 84,812,696 of record NC_045558.1, on the reverse strand, counting down.
GGCCATATTTTGTGATTAGTGCCATAAGGCACATGTGGACCCTAAACGTCCCTTGCTCCCTAATATCCTGGAATTCGTCCAGGATGGGTTGGAGAGGAGGTTGGCCCATAACACGCTTTGGAGACAAGTCTCGCCCCTGTCAACTGTCCTGGTCCTGGACGGTTGGGAGAGCCTGGGCCATCATCCGGTGGTGAAGAAGTTTCTAAGAGGGGCAGCTAACCTCTGCCCCCGGTAGTTCACAGATTCCTATCTTGGGATTTGTCCATGGTCCCCCTGGCCTTTGTGGATCCCCCCCTTTGAACCACTAAGGACTGTTGCCTTGCAGTTCCTTACCCTAAAGGTGGTCGCTGTCACATCTGCAAGGAGGATCTCTGAACTGGGTGTTCTCTCTGTCAGGGAGGACCTTTGTATTTTCCAGCCTAATGGTCGTGCTGAGGCTTGATCCCGCCTTTATCCCCAAGATAAATTCCTATTTTCACAAGGCTCAGGAGTTAATTCTCCTGGATTTTGGCCTAACCCCACTCATAGGAAGGAAAAATCGTGGCACAAGCTGGACGTGTGAAGAGCTCTCCGTATTTATATAAAGAGGACTGCCCCCTCCAGGAAGACAGGGGTGCTATTTACTTCTTTCCAGCCTTCTGCCATTGGGTCACGAGTGTCCCCATTGGGCGGTGGTTATGGGCTTGTATTGCCCAAGCCTATCAAGCGAGAGGAAAGCCAGTGCCACAGGGGATATGGCTCATTCAACTAGAAGTGCGGCCACAACGGCCATGTGGAGCACTCAGACTCTGAATGGGGAAACCTATGATGTGGGTTTCCCCTTCACCTTTTATTAAGCATTATAGATTGGATGCTTTTGCATCTGCCAAGGCATCATTTGGTCATCGGGTGCTTCAGGGAGTTCATGCTCCCTCAGGTACCATGGATCAATGAGTTCCTGCCCTAGGGACTGCCCCTTTGGTATGTCCCATTCCTGGACCCTCCTGCACCATCAGCTGGAGAAGGAATGTTGGTCCTACCCGAATGTTCTTTTCAGAACGTCCAGGTCCTGCCCTTGTTTGTTGTTTAGTCAGGTCCCTGCGGCTATTAATGCTGCGGGCAGGGCCTGCTCTTTTTTTGTTTCTCCAGTTGGAGCTGCGCCTCATCGGAATTGGAAGTCAGCAGGGGAAGCTGGAGGCGTGGCTTCAATTCTGACTCAGTCTCTTGGGCAAATAAGGATTGAACAACCCACTCCTGGACCGTTCTGCACCACGCTGAGAAGAATGTTCAGGTAGGACCAACGTTCCTTTCCTTTTTAAATTACATTATGCAGGAACGTTGTAATACCAAACATATGTGGTATGTATGTATATACTTTCAGTAACAGCCAAGTTACTGGTGACATGGATAGCCTATATTTCCCTTATGTTGCCTCCCCATAATGGAATTGTTTTATTTTTAGGAAATAATCTCACAAAATGTTAGTGTTTACATTTGAGAGTATCATTATGAAATTATAGATGGAAACAAAATAATAATTAAGTAATAGAATTGGTACCAATTTGCTATAGGTAATCCAGTTATTCCAGAATTCCATTCAATCTTGAGTAAAACAATTTATAATTGTTATTATATAGATCATAATTAATTTTTGTATTGTTTCAGGAGACTTTGTAATTAGTGGAATAATATCACCTGAACAAAGAGAATCTAGGAAATGCAAAGCGAAAATTGATATGAAATCTGTGTCAGAGACTGGTATGATCATCACAATGTTATCTTTCTAAATTATGAGTAGCCATTCCCAGCATTTCCAAAATTGTGTCTAATCTGGTAACCAGCTCACTTATAGAATAGTTGCAACATCTTATAGACATCTGATTAGCATCACATGCTCTCTGCTCTATAGCAGGCACCCTAAGCCCTACTGTCCTCATACCACATTTGCTTCTGTCACAGCCTCCTGCATCCTATAGTAGTCACTGCAAACTGCACCACTATGGTCCTTGCCCATCCTCCCCACCCTGCAGCAGCTTCTCTAAGCTCACTCGCATCACATATGCCCCCCCTCCATGAATTTGCCCTTGTGTGCCTTCTCCCATCTCGCAACAGCTATTCCAAGCCCTTTTGTGCTCATGCTGCACCTGCCCCTCATATGCCCTCCTACAACTGCAGCAGCCAGCCCAAGCCCTCCACACTTGCACTAAACCTGCCTCTCATTCACCCTCCTGAAGTAGCCTCTAAAGTCCCATTATGCTTGTGCCTGCTAGCCTGTTTGTGAGCTGCCCAGGACTTGCAACTTCCTGTCATCTTCCCTACTGACTTTAGTTGTTGAAAACTGGCACAAAATTGTAAGTAGGTCTTTGGTTAATAAAATAGGTACTTCTGATATTTCTGTTAAATGATATGGTCTCTGGATGTCATACTTTTTCAGACTTGTAAACAAACTTTCAAACAGAATGCTGGGCTGAATCCACCCATTTTATTTTGTAAAAAAAAAGTTTATAGGAATAAGATGAAGCTGGAGAATAATACTTCATTCCTCAGCCCATTATAAATTATTATTTTAAGTATAAAAAATCAAGTGAATATATAGTTTGGCAGGTATCAAGAAAGAATTAGTGTAGAGACAGAATAATTGATATGTTTCATTCAAAAAACACGATTTATAAATATATTTACCTTTTTGATTTTTGTTTAAATCTGAGCGAATTCTAGGCCTGTTAATAATCACAGGTCTGCAAAAAAAAATTTTGGGGAGAGCTGTTTTGGTTATTCCACATAATCTTTATTTTTTTTTGGTGCGCTGAATCTGAAAATGACCTCCATTTTGTCATAAGGCATCACGTTTCCTGACAATTTAGGTAACTATGTTAAATAAGGCAATACCTCAAAATAAATGGAAATAGACTTATAAAATTGAAGTTTTATTACAAAATTTTCATGAAAATCTTTTTTTGAACTGAAATGAGCTCACCTACACACACTAAACTCGATTCTTCTTCCTTGTGAGGTTCCTCTTGGTGCATTTACGCTTGTGAGTAGCATTTGGAATGTCTCTGTCATGGTATTGACAAACTCTTGATCAACTATAAGCCTTCTAATGTCTGGTCCGATGAACACATCTTCCTTCAATTTTGCCTCCGACAGGCATGGAAACTTGGTGACCAAGTATTGGAAGTATTCTCCATCTCTTGGAAGTGATTTTACGAATTGCTTCATCAGTCCCAATTTTATGTGGAGAGGTAGTAGAAGAACTTTATGGGAAGGTACCAAAGTTTCTCGGAGGAAATTTTTTTCACCGACTGTTAGCACCCTCGGCTGCCAACTCTTCTTGGTCCAGTGATTTTGACGGTCTCGACTGTCCCATAGACACAGAAAACAAGGGTATTTGTATACCCAGCTTGTTGCCCGAGCAGCGTGCACAAGACCTTCAAGTCCCCACACACTTGCCAACCATGGTCTTCATATTTAAGTTTACGAAGAACCAATTCCAAGTTCTCGTAGGTTTCCTTCAAGTGTACGGAATGATCTACAGATATGGAAGCGTAAAAACCATTGTGGAGTAAAACTGCTTTGAGACTTCTTTTTGAAGAATCTATAAAAAGACACCATTGCTCTGAATCATATTGGATTTTAAATTGACCCATCAGACCTTCAACATCGATGCAATAAACCAACTTGTCTTCCTGAGCGAAGTAAGGAATGAACTCCTTTTCACGATGTGTGAACTGTGAAGATGACACTCCTTGCAACAATAAATTCCTGCTTTTCAGCCTTGATCCGAGTAACTCAGCGGCATCTTTGGGAAGATTCAAAACTCTTACCAAATCATTCATATCCTCCTGATAATACAATTTTGGTCTTGTATTATCTTCAAAGTCAGAACTTGATTTGTCATCTGGTTCAGGTATGACTTCATCTTCATTGGAGCTAGGTATCTCTTCCAAAGTAGCAGGGAGCTTGGGTACTGGTATATTTGTGCCATGGGGGATGGGACAAATTGCTGAGTGAAGATTGGGGTATGAAATGGAATGTTTCCATTTGGAATTAAATCCTTTCACATCACATGAACAAAATTAACAGTCATCACCATGGTTCTTTTGCTCTCGCCATACCATAGGAATCGCATAACGGAAAGATTTTTTCTTACCCTTGAACCAGTTTTGGAGGTCCTCAACACACTGTTTGCACACTTTATGAGGCGGCCAAACTTTATCTTGATCTCCAATTTTTAGTCCAAAGTATGTAAAGTATACTTATTTCGCAAATTCTGTAATATTCTGCTGTTGCTTCAACACTGTATATTCACCACAGATGAAACAGAAACTGTCTGGTGAATTAATACGCTTTTGCGGAGCCATAACATAACAGTTGAAGAATGACGACCTAACATGAATTGCGATGAAAAAGTGTGAACAGCCTAGAATCAAGAACCTGATGATGATTCGTGCACAAGTGTGGCATGCAGGAGAGAGCAGCTCTGTGTCTCTACAGGAGACGTCACAGTGCTGGCCACGTCCCCTGCACTGACCGAAGATGCTGCTATTTGCCCTATGTCTCCCTCCCACTGGATTCTTCAGGAAAGATTAACCCCTTCTACCATTAGAAGCACAGACTTAAAACTTGCTTAGCTTATGTATATATTGCTGACCATCAGTTTTACAGTGCTATTTTTTTTTTACATAACTTGGACAAACCCTTTAAGGTTTTTTTGGCATTTTATATCTTAAATGCACTTATGTGAATTAATTAATAGTAATTTGGACTTTAAATTTAGTTAAAAACCCATAATATAAAAAAAATACCAAAAATTAAAAAAAATGATAAATTTGAAGACAATTTTGCATGTTGTGGCAAATCATGACATCTAGAAGTTTTTTCAATATTTTATTTGTTTTCAGCATACCAAAATACATGGAAATTAGATGAAAATAATCAAACAGCTTTTTAGTCGCAGACCTGTGTAATAATAGAAGTATTTAATAGAAAATCAACATAGTCCTTGCTTAACAGTTAAAAGATTTGTGATTCGGACTTATAAATAACTTCCTCTCAATTTCCCCATTGACTTTGCTTTTTAGAAATGTTTGAATATTTAATAAATTTATAGGCCGCCCAAACTCGGAGGACTCGGGGCAGCTTACAACAATACAATTAAAATAGAAGTTAAAAAAAAAACACAAAAAACATAGTTAAAAAGACCACAACATACACCCAGTCTAATCGGGGCTGGTACTGAAACATGAGTTCAACAGCCGGAATAGCCAGGTCTTAAGAGCCTTAAGTAGGAACAGTAGGAAGTCACAAATCATGGCCAGGTGAGACCCTTACTTAACAATCCATCATCCTCATTTAACAAACACAAAGGGGATTGATGATATTACTGTTGCTATGTGATCAAATGACATTGTATCCCACAATTACATCACTTAGAAATGGAAATTTAGGGACTACATGTTACTATGTCTGCCCCTTAGCCTAATCCTCTGGGGGTTTTTTGCTTTGCAGAGAATTTGCACAATAACTCAATTTTCACAGAAAGTGTTTTTCAGCCAGCTGTTGTTTTTAATAAAGCATCTAATCAACAAATTCTTCTGGGTGAGTGATATGACATAGCTTTAAAAATTCTTATGATAAATATATTTATTTAGTGTATGTTATGAAATACATAGATAGCAGCAGTAAAGATGCATTAAAAACACATAATAATATGATGCACATATGATGTTGTATGGTTAATTTTGTAAGATATAAGAGATTCAAGAAATTATATATTATGTTCCTAGATATGTTTAAAAATCAGTTGATTCATAAAATGTGTTCTATATATTAATATATAGGGCATTTACTAATTAAATGTGCTAGTTGTTAATTGGAGAAAATCTATATTTCCCCCTATGTAAGTTCTCAGAGGGCAGTTAGTCTCTATATGATTCAATGTCTGCCAGGGAGCAGCTTGTACAAATATCAGAAATTGTGCTTTATTTTAATACAAGTCATTCACAAGCTACAATCATTTTCTTATGTGGATACTCATATTTCATGTGTTTTAGTTGGATCCCTTGGCTTCATCAGCACATGCATTGATCATTTCCAATACTATTTGTACACTTTTCCCAAAGGCATCTCAGTCTGGGCTTTGGAGATTGTCTCTCAGTGAAAAAAAGAAAAAAAATATTTTATTTAACTGATCTTGAAGGTCAGTAGAAATAGGTAAATTTTGGCTGTAGCCAAATAACACATGTTAAATAACAACTGTCAAGTAAAAAGAAATCTATTAGAGTGTGAATATTTTAAAAAGTCCCCAAATCTGTAAAAATGTACCCAATTACTCTGTGAAAAGCATCTTTAGCAAGCTCTGTGCTAGACAGTTTTATCTAAAATTGGTAGACTGCTAGACACAAGATAACACCATTGCAAACTGAACTTTCAGAAGGCAATTTAACTGTCAACCATTGTCAGTTCTCTAGTATCTAACCAAAATATATATTTAATGGCAATTTTTATGTCATTTTCAATTTCCTAAGTGTGTTTTGCTTAGTCAATAATCAAAACCAGTTTGATCAAGTGATTAAGGCTAGAAAAAAGCAGGAGATCATGAGATCAAGTCCTGCCTTGGCTATGAAAGGCAGCTGGGTGACCTTGGGCCAGTCACTCACTCAGCTCAACTCACTTGACAGAGTTACTGTGGAGGAAGTATGAGGAGGAATGTGTTGGATATGATCACAGCAAATGGCTGATTTCATTATTTAATCTTGGTATTCTGTGAAAATAATCCCATCCAATTTTGATTCCCACCATGTTCTTACTGCCCTATTCCCATTCAGTAAGGGATAAAACTGTTTTGTATACTAACATCCCTGGTTGAAAGCCTGTCCTGACCTGAATTATAGCCAACTTCAATAGCCAGTAAAGCTGTCTTGATCCTCAGTGTATGTGATGTGCTATTTTTTTATATCATTAAACATATAGCAATAGCAATAGCAGTTAGACTTATATACCACTTCATAGGGCTTTCAGCCTAAGCGGTTTACAGAGTCAGCATATCGCCCCCACAGTCTGGGTCCTCATTTCACCCACCTCGGAAGAATGGAAGGCTGAATCAACTTTGAGCCGGTGAGATTAGAACCGCTGAACTGCAGATAACAGTCAGCTGAAGTTGCCTGCAGTACTGCACCCTAACCACTGCGCCACCTCGGCTCAAATCTGAGAGAAGATTTGGCCTTTTTGTATTATTTTAATGTGTGAGAAGATTTGGGCCATTATGATAGAGATAATGGTTTTCACATCAACCATGCTAAAATAAAATGAAATGTGTTCTCCAGAATGCTGTTTCATGCTATCATCTTGGAAAATTGATAGTACAGTAGTAGAAAATAAATCATTTTATATCAAAATTCAAATGTCAAGTCATTTAAATATCCCAAGATTTTCTTTTTGGCATCAGTATCTGAAATGATCAGATAAGAATGACAGCTACAAAAGCCGAAAGCGATGAAAACATCAGCTTGCATATTTGTGAAATTATGAAACTTCAACCAACATATCCCAGGGACAATACAAAACAAATGTGATGAGTTATTTAACCCGTGGAATCCAAGTCTGTAAATAATACCAGTTTGGGCCTTTTAGGTAACTATTCAGTATTACTTTCAGCTGGTTACCGAGCAGGTCAGAGGAAGTGTGTAGAGGCCAGGGCAGATCAAAGGAACTGTCCAACAAACAACTCCAACCAAAGAACTAAGGACAAGTTCTTATGTAACAGTTAAATAAGAGAGTGCCCTCAGTTCCTTGGTTGGAGAGTTGTTTGTTGGACAGTTTTTTTGATCTACCCTGATCTGTTCCTCTGCTGCTTTTGCTTTCCTTACGCGCAACCAAAAGTTTGCAAAGGGCAGGAAAGTGAAATGCCAAGCTTGACCCGTACCCACACCTCATGTATTAACCCCACTTTCTCAGCCTACTACCCAAGCAACCTGCCTCTCCTGCTGAGGCTTTAGGAATACCTCGCAAACGAATTCACCCACCATTTTGCCATGAACTACCCCGCTCCCGACTGAAGGCAAAGCTAAAGCAGGAAGAAGCTGCAACTGTGGCTCCAACTGCGTCTGCTCGCTGGTTTCGAGCATGCTCAGAGAGCACCAGCAATGTCTTTTGTGGCATTAGAGGCCGGAGCCAAAGTTCTGTTTTTGGTTGGAAAAGGGTGGGGGGGAGTGGAATTAAGACACCCCCCAAAATAAGCCCTGGCACTTATTTCGGAGGTCAAAGGAAAATAAGACCTGGTCTTATTTTCAGGGAAACACAGTATATATGTGTCCTCTTCTATTGCCTTCTTACTTTGGCACAAAGTTCTACTCGTTTTTCTCATGCCAACTTAAATAATACCCTGTCCTTTAGCAGATAAGTCAACAAGAGAAACTTTGATAAGCATTGCAAAGTTTTGTGCAGTTATTATTGCACTACACTCAAAAATGATACAAACACTACACAGTATAATTTTCTACATAGCAGACCAAAGCAGAATCTTAACCTATTTTTATGTATAAAATATTCTCAACTTTCCATATACTCTATGTTTTGATATTGCCTAGGCATATGGCTTCTTTATCATTATTTTAAGAAAAGTAAACATATTCTTGCCTATGAATGAAAATGCAAGGATGCAGTATATTTTATGTAATATTTCCTTCTGTGAATATTGTTTTTTTTTCCTGTTTTCATAGAATGTGTGCATAATGGTAGTTCACCTGCATTTTGCTTTAGTAATGAAATATTGTCCATTTATAAATACTTCAGTACACCTTCCTTTGCTTCTGGAAAATTAATATTAAATCCATTAAAAGAAAAGGGATATCAGTATTCCCACACAGACACATTAGTAAGTATTTTATTTCTTTTCTTTCTAATTTGTATTTGCAAAATTAATACTTAAAATTACTTTGTATTTTAGCCAATTATCATTCTTCCTTATAGAGCAGGGATTAACTATTTTTCTTCCAATCTTATATTAACAACACTTATTTTTCCCCACTGCTGTGGTTTAATAATTTTGATCCTTTATGTAGACACAGCAGAATTATATGTTCTTAATTTGTTTAGTGTCTTTATGCATGAATATGTTTTCTTTCTTATATTCAGGAGGGATGCTTTAAACCAGTAGTTTCCAAAGTGGACGGTGGGATGACTTAGGGGGGCACTAAGAGGCAAGGGGGTGGCAGGGGGGCGCTAAGAGGCAAGGGAGGTGGCAGAGGAGTACTGGAGGTGGCCCCCTCGCAGGGTGCAATTCTGCCTGGGCTCTGTTGGCCACCAGTCAGCTGAGCACTTCCGGCACGGGTGAAATTCAGCCAGTTCTGACCAGTTCTCCTGAACGGTAGGACAAATTATGGGCAGTTCGGAGAACCGGTAAAATGCACCACTGACTGGCTCCACCCGTCACCTCCTGCCCCTCCCACTCCTTTTCGTACTTCGCCTGCTGCTGCTCCCTAGCTCCCTGGCTTATCTCAACCACACAGCCCAGCAGATCTCTGCTCTGTTCTGCTGTTGAGAAAGATATAATATATTGAGTTTTGTTTTATAAGACAATTCACAGACTCATGAGATACACATTTTCTTTCTAAATATATCTGTTCTGATATCCTTTATATTCTTTCTAAATATATCTGTTCTGATATCCTTTATACTCTGGTGATAGGTTGTTCTTGTTATTTTTTTAAGGAATAGCTGTTTGATTCTTCCTAAAAATGAATGGAAATATTTAGGACTATGATGGCAATTACATAGAACTTAGCAGTCCTAATTTCCAGGGCAACTGGAGTGAAATGCAAAACACCTGGATACAATGTTTCAATAATTAATGAAATGACGTGAATCACCAAAGCAGATATTCATTACTATCTCTTAATATTATTAGGTAGAGGATTCTGTGAGCCTATTCCTGCACCTGACAAATAGAACTTGGGTCTGGAGTACAACCAAAATGCAGTGTTGTAGGTCTTATTTTTATGTAGACAACATAAGATTCAAGAGTCTTGTTGATTTTAAGATTAAAGTAAATAATTTATCATCATGTTTCCAGGAAATAAAATATGCAATTAAAATTATGGTTTCCCCTCTCTCAGATTTTTCACATTAGTTGTGGCAAACTTCTTCTAATGCTGGATGATCAAAGCTATCGTTTGACTGCTGGAAACTATTTTTTTATTCCACCAGGTAAATGTACTGATATTTTTTCTATTAGAAAGGGTAAAAGAAATGCAAAAATCTAATAAAAAGGAAATACTTTTATTTTTTAGCAGCAGTAGTAGCATCATACAGGTAGTCCTTGACTTACAATTATTCATTTAGTGACTGTTTGGAGTTATGGCACTGAAAAAGGTGACGTATGACTGTTTTTCATTACAGAATCCTCATGGTCACATGATCAAAATTCTGACACTTGGTAACTGGCATGTATTTATTCCAGTTGCAGTGTCTTGGAATCATGTGATCATCTTTTGTGCCTTTTTGACAAGCAAAGTCAACAGGGAAGCCAGATTTACTTACAACTGACTAACGTAACAACTGGAGTGATTTACTAACAGCTGTGGCAAAAAAAAGTAAAATTTAGGAAATTTTGGACTCGAATATTGTAAGTCAAAGACTTCCTGTAATACTTGTGTTATGCATATTTGTGTGATTAAGAATGATGGCTTCTGTTCATAAGAAACCACAAATAAGTAACTGTTTTTTCCTTCTGGGTCTTGAACCAAAAGAAAGATGAATGCTTGCTTCCTAGAGCATATGTATACCATATTTTTCGGAGTATAAGACGCACCTTTTTTCCGTCAAAAAAAAAGGCTGAAAATCTGAGTGCATCTTATACATCAAATACAGCATTTTCTTTGCCTCCCGAAGCCCCGCCCCTTCAGAAAAAGGGCCATGCATACCCTTATGGAGGCTTTCATCTCTTGGGGGCTGGGGAGGGCAGAAGTGAGCAAAAAACAGGCCCTTTCGCCCAGCCCCCAGCAGCACTCTATAAGCCTCCATAAGACTATGCATGCAAATTTTTTTGGCAAAATAATGGGCCTGTTTTCATGAAAAACGGGCCGTTTTTGGGAGGTTTGCAGAGTGCAAAAACTTTTTTTCCTTTTGGAAAGCTCTTTAGTTAGAGTGATTGATGAGAATTAGATCGATCAAGTGCTGTGCCAGCAGAAACAAGTCTTAGGTACTGCAGATTATCAGTGATTTCCTTCTCCAGTATATGGATAAATACACCTGGAAACATCTACCTACCTATTTACTCTCTCTCTCTCTCCCTGCTTACCTACCTACTGTATTTCTCTGTCTCTCTCCCTCCCCCCCCTCCTCTCTCCCCCCCACCTATCTAATGTATTTCTCTCTCCCTACCTATTTACTGTATTTCTCTCTCCCTACCTATCTACTGTATTTATCTCTCTCTCCCTACCTATCTATTGTATTTCTCTCCTTCTATTTCTCTCTCTCTCTCCCTCTACCTACCTACCTACTGTATTTCTCTCTCTCTCTCTATCCCTTTATCTACCTACCTATCTCTCCTTACCTACCTACTGTATTTCTCTCTCTCTCTCCCTCTATCTACCTACCTACTGTTTTTTTTAAATTTGCCTCTTCAAAACCTTGGTGCGTCTTATACTCCGAAAAATACGGTATATTCTCTGTCTTTCACACATGGCATGGGAACAGATTAGAATTAGATGTGGTGCCATGTCATTTCTTTAAAATGTACAAGGAATCTTACCTGGAATTGTTTTGAATTGACTGTGTTTTATCTGAAAAACACATCTTAAAAGTTGTCATTTGGAAAAGTTTTGAGTGTTCTAATCACATAAAGCAATGGGAACAAAAACAAAGCTGCTTGGTTGTCCACCCCCCCCCCCTTTACTTTGACCCTTAGGACATTAGAGTAGATACTGATGTAGTTTGTTCCATTGGCAATATGTCTGTTTATTTACAAGAAAAATACCAAAAATATTTTAGGAGTCTGCTATAGTTTGGATTCACATGGGAGGTAACTAATCCATATTTGCATGTCTTTAAATCAGTAAATGTTTTGTAGGATAATGCATCAGTTGTTTCTTATCACAAGTTCTTTAGGTCAAACCATTCAAACTTTCTGAGTTTCAGTCTAACAGATAATCTTAAATTGCTTCGAGTATTGTTTTGTTAGTACACATCAGAATACTACAGTTGAGATTAATTTGTTCCAAATGCAAAACAAAAATTTTGCAAAAAATTGTAATTTGATTGTACTTCAAGACCAATTTCACTAACAATTTAGGATGAAGCAGGGTTTTTATTCATAGTTTGTAGCTGAGAAAAAACACAACTGTTTTAAAGAGTTGCAAAAAGATGCTATGTGAATGAGAATTGCTGTTCATTCTTGTCACGGATGCCACCACATAAAATTTGTATCACAGTACCCTTTGGGTTTTTCTCTACACTGACAATGTCATCTCACAACTGGCATTAGGGAAGACCTGCAATGCTATGTCTAGATATGAAATGACTTTCTTAGTCAATTGGATTTGCAACTCAGGACTGAGTATCTAGAAACTAGCCTGAACACCTCCACCATCCAAGTCAGCAGTGATGAAAATAAACTTGTTACTTAGGATCCTATCTGTAAAATATAGTGGCATTAATGAAGCAATACGCACAAGGGAGAATGCAGCATAACTGTTGCAGAAATCATTGGATTGCTGAGTGATAGGCATATGCCAATTCACCAAAAATATAAAATGATGGTCTATTCAGTAGATCTATATGAGCCGAGGTGGCGCAGTGGTTAGAGTGCAGTACTGCAGGCCACTTCAGCTGACTGCTAGTTCAGCAGTTGAGCGGTTCAAATCTCACCGGCTCAGGGTTGACTCAGCCTTCCATCCTTCCGAGGTGGGTGAAATGAGGACCCAGACTGTGGGGGGCGATATGCTGACTCTGTAAACCGCTTAGAGAGGGCTGAAAGCCCTATGAAGCGGTATATAAGTCTAACTGCTATTCTGAGTGGTGGCCAACCCCAAAAAGTGCTAAGTAGCCTTTACATACATGGGGATGTGCCTGCTCATTGGTCTTTAGGTGTTTCCTTTCTTGGCCATGTCAGTGACGATACATGTCATTACAGAAGATCAAAGATGGTATGACACAACAGAGAAATGAAAATTTTGCTGTTGGACCAGCCGGTGGTTGTGTTTGATCATGTGGAATGGTATTTGTCAATACAAAAATTATTTGTTCTATAATGGAAACTACTTCATTGTAGGGAATGTATACAATATACGTAATCTCTTGAATGAAGAATGTGTCATCCTCTTCACACAGTTGAAAGGAAAAGGTATGATTTTTTTTGTTAGATTTAATTTTAGTTGAAGTAGATATATTGAAATCAATATATGTAAATTCATGACTAGCTTAAGTCCCATTGATAAGTCTGAATACTCTGCTTAGGTGTAACTTTCTATCCTTTCAGTCCCATAACTTTTTATTTCTCACTTGCAATGTGGGGACGATTACTAATCTTAATTATCTCACTCCTATCCTTTTTCTCTTCTCTTATCTAGTTGTTTCCCCTCAAGTTCTTAACATCTTAAGATCTTAACTTTCCTCAACCATTTTATCACTTTAAATTTCCTCATCCCCCAAAATTGTATTTTAAATTTCTTGCACAAAAACTGGGTTCTCTGTATTTTTGTTTCCCTTACGTTTGTTCAATTAAAAAAAAAACCTTTGTATCTAAGACAAAAGATTTAATAAGATTATAATATAAAATTGTCCATGAATTCTTGATTTCATTTTGTTTATTTGATTTCCAGCCTCTTAAATCACAGTATGTAATGTAATACTTATAAAATACACTACATGCTTATTTCAACTCCCCTATAGTTTTGTCTTTGGGCAGTAGGCTTTCATAGCTCTGAGCAGTTTTAATATTTTATTTTAACTCAGTGAGACATAAAAAGTCTTCAGATAAGCAGAAAGAAATATTTATTGTGCAAAATGTTTTGAAGATAACAATGAATAAGGATGAATCAGCAGCTTTATGGTAAAGTTAGCCTATTTAGTTTGTATATTGCTAAAAATATTACAAAGATTTACCATAAGTCAGGCCCCCATAACTTAAAACTATTGTAATCACAAGCTTAATATAACAAAACAAGGATTCTAATATGCAATGCTAATAGAAGCCTTAAAGCTTACTTTGCTTGCAGAGATCTTGAAAGATTTTTTTTATTGTTGACATAGTTGTAGAATATCTGAATGGGGATAAAAGTTTGAGTCTCTTTCAAATCAATTTTGGATCTATGTGGGGGTATTTTTGGCAACAATACAAGATGGTAATTTGCCATTACCATCTTCTGGCTGGGGCTGATATATGACAAGTATGAGGCTTGCTATTTTTTTTTTAAATTTTTGGGCTACTCTTTTGCCCAGGGGTTTCCTACCGGTCAGGCCCAGCTTAGCTTTTTTGAAGATCAGCCAAGACTTTCTTCATACTTCTACTTGCTGTCATGTATGTTGAGAACTTAATATATGTCAGAGATTATCATGTGATGATTCTGAGCTATCAAATGCCTTCATATATGCTTCTGTGCTTTTTTTTACAGAACATCTTGACAACTAGGAAATATGCTTATGGGGCAATTCATTTCCATGTAAGAACTTTGGAACTTTTTGAGTTGCGAAGACTAGTCTTCATTATGTCAGATAACTTAGAATCAAATGAATTATAAATACAAAAAAAGAAGGAACTGGCTAACAGAAGTGACAAATTTAGAAAAAGCAGCATAATTTTATTATTTGATTGGTGTAAGCTTACTGCATGGAAGGAGTGAAGCTCTGCAGTAAATGAGCTTTGCAGTAATAAAGCTTATGCAAAGTTGAGAAAAGATGAAGGGCCTGGCTAAATATAAAAGATTAATCTCTTTTGCATTTCTGAAAAAACTCAAGATTCTGCCAAATGTTAAACAGAAGTACTTAAGTTTTTGTTTTTATAGTTTTACTGGACTTCTGCTTGGAATATATGGGCATTTTTGCATAATAGAAAAACAAGCAAGGGAAGGCCATGTTGAAGATGTTTCTCTTCACTCTGTTTTCTTCTGCTTAAAATATATAAATATATAATTTGCCTAGTAAAATCTGGAAATGGCATATAAGTTCTGCTGTAGGTTCTGCTTTTACTGTCTAATGATTATGTGGGAGAGCTAATATAATTGGAAAATGTGAAAGATTTGTATGTTAATATAAACAACCACATTATCTTATTTCCAGATCTCTAATGTAATAATAATAATCTCTAATGTAAACTTGAACCCATAATTCTTGAATCAGCTTGAAGATCAAAATCTGCTTAAAAACTGAAAAAATCTTGAAATCCCTTTTTTGCCCAGATGCCCTCTAGTTCTACTGTTTGCAGTTAGGGTATAAATGTTTTTCATGACTGTTTTGTACGTTCTGATGGTTTATACATTCTATTCTGATGTTTTTTAAAAAACAAAGTAGTTTAAAACATTACGCAAAATTAAAATCATACTTTAAAAAATATATATTTTATGTGAGTTTCTCTTGAAATGTAGGAAGTTTTATTTCCAGGAATGTGGCATGAATGTTGTCAGAATTGTTCATGTTAATTTTCTTTGGTTCAATGGAGTTTCAAAATTTTATATTTTAGAAGTGTTAAGTTTTAAATAGAATTTATTACAGGATCTGCCTGGTATTGCATTCGTTGTCTGTAATAACTATGTTCCAGAGGCCATTCGGTGGCTATCCATAGGTAGAAGAGAAGACCACATATGCAGAGACTCTAGTGTTGGATCTTGAATGTTGCTTTCAATTGCTCAGTAGATTGCCAGTTGAAATGGTTATTGATTTTCTTCTCCCATTTTTATTATTTTTTTGTATATGTACACAGTGTATCACAGAACTGAGTACACCCCACTCACATTTTGTAAATATTTAAGTATATCTTTTCAAGTGACAACACTGAAGAAATTACACTTGGCTACAATGTAAAGTAGTGAGAATACAGCTTGTATAACAGTGTAAATGTGATGTCCCCTTAAAATAATGCCACACAACCATTAATGTCTAAACTGCTGGTCATTCCCAAATTCCAATACATATCTGTTGGTAGATAGTTTCCTTAATTCGTTGCATTCTGATTAAATAACTCTAATGAAAATATAGAGATGTTTAATTGAGGAACTGATTTGAGGCCGAAAAAGTTCAGTCTGATATAATTCACAACTAGATGCTTAGCCCTCCCCAGGGCTTACGACCCAATTCCAAATCCCAATGGTTGTATGACCATATGTCAGGGACTCAGCAAAACTGCCCTATAGTGAACAATGATCATAAAGGTCACTTAATGAAAAGATCATAAAATCAGGTTGGTTACAGAAGTGATCCTTTTTATGACCATAACAATTTAGCTGGTTATGGTGGGCAGGTTCCATTACAATTATAAGTTGAGGACCTGTACTATTAGCATAAATTGATCTGGAATACGACTTGAAAAACTAGCTTGTCCTTTAGGATGGCATGGTATAAGACATTCCTGGGCATTTCATGACCTATGGGCCACATCCAGTCAGAGTGGCAGTGCAGCATTACTTTGTGGGAATGATGATGGGGCAGGGCATCATCGGGGGGCAATGGTTGCAGACTTCCACATAATCCCAGTTTCTCATGTGGCCCCTTGGGAAAATTAATTGTCCAGGTAAAGGGTCACTCAGATAAAACAAAACTTGTCATAGTCAGCCATAAAGAGCTTGGATGCACTAATGATTAGAGTATGGGGAACAAACTGAACTTCAGTCCTAGTCCGTGAGGGTAAGTACAATATTTCTGCTATTATAATGAAACCCATGACTGAATATACTAATAGAAGGATATAAATTATTCAAAAGAAATAGACTCAGTTCAGAAAGAGAAAGGAGTTGCATTATATATAAAGAATTGCTACACCTCTATAGAAATAAGCAATGTTAAGGATGAAAGTTGCCTTGAAAGTATTTGGGTGAATATTAAAGGATTTAAAAATGACATTGCTATGGTGTGTTCTACAAGCCACCCAACCAAGTGGAGGAAATAGACAAACTTGTTGTTAATCAGCTAGCCAAGATGTGCAGAAAACAACATTGTAATAATGCAGAGTTTGTTTCCCAGTTTTAACTGCACTGGGAAACAAACTCTGCATCAACAACACTGGGATGGGGAGGGGTGGGGACTGCACTGGGAAACAAAACAAATTCAGCAACAAGTGGGAGATCAAACAGATTTCTGATGTGCCTAGCTAACAACTTTGTCATCCAAAGAAGGTGGGAACTAGAGAGTTAGTTATAATCTTAATCCTAACTAGTTGGGATGAAATGGTTAAGAGAGTGGAAATTGTAGGAACTTTGGGGAAAAGTGCCCATACTAGAATTCACCATAATGCAGGCACCAACAACTGAACAAAGTCAGAGTAGTGTTTTAGATTTTAAAGAACTGATTTCAACAAACTTGAGAGAGATTAGGTAGGATTCTGTAGATGCAAATTCTAAAGGGAAAAATAGTTCAAGATGCCTGGGAAACTCTGAAAAAGAAGATAGTAAAGGCCCAAATAAAATATTCCAGAGAAAAAAGAGATTCCAGACAAAACTTTCATGGCTGCACAAAAAGCTCACTAATAAACTGAGAGACTTACTTTATAAAAAATGGAAAGGGGCACATAACTAAAACAGAATACCAATAAATAGTCCAAATCTGCTGTTATAGACCTGGGAAAATTTAAGGCTAAGAATGAACTAAAACTTGCAATCAATGCCAAAAATAATGAAAAAGGTTGTGGCAAAGGTGCTTTTCAAAAGGCAACTGGACTTTCTTGAAGAAAATTCAGTTGCGTTTTGAAAAGCACCTTTTGAATAATCATGACCTGGATGATTGAGAATCTCCATAGACAATAAAAAAGGTTTAATATATAAATAACAAGAAGAAAATCAAGGAAATGATATTATCCATTCATTGTGTCCGAGTCTTGGCAACCTATGGGCCCGGTCTTTCACATCTCTCACATCTTTGCACTACTTTGAGTTTTTCTATGCTCTGATTTGTATCAGGTTTGATGGTGCCCAGTGACTGTATGCTTTGATGGCCTGGTTTCCGTTTACAGTTAACTCTTCAAACATAATTGCTTTCTCCAGTAAATGTTCCTGCATGACATGGCCAAAGTAAATGTGACCAAAGAAATGATCTGTCCACTAATAGGGGAAAATGGCAAGAAAGTAACAGGCAACAAAGAACTGCTTAATATCTTCTTAATATATGCCCTTACGCAAAAGAAAAAAATCACCTTAACTATCAAATGCAGTATGGGGGACAGAACAGAAGTGCAGGTGAAACTAGGTAAGGAATTCGATGAATTCAAATTGATGAGACCTGGTGGTTTACATCTCAGGGATCTGAAGAAATTGGAAGTTATAATCCTGAAACTACTGAATGTAATATTTCACAGCTCCTCCCAGAGGATTGGAAAAGAGATGAAGGGGTTCCAATCTTGAAAAAAAGTAAAATTGGAAATAGGAACAAAACTGGAATCTACAGATGAAACAACTTGACACCAATACCCAGGAAACTCCAGAAAAAGTCACAAAGCAAAGGATTTGTGAGCACCTAGAAATGAACAAGTTGACAACCAGCATGAGTTTGTTAAATGCAGGTCATGTCAAACAAATCTTACTGCTTTATTTAATACAATGATTAGTGGATCAAGGAAATAATTGTAGACATAGTTTGTGTGAATTTCAGTAAGGTATTTCACAGAGTCAACCACAGCCTATTGGTAAGATAAAAAAGTGTGGAATAGATGAATTCACAAGTGGCTAAGAGTGTAGTCCTCAATTGGAGCCCATCAAATTTGCAGACAGCTAGAGACAATTGCTAACACTTTGGAAGATAGACTTACAATGCAGAATGATCTTGACAGACTTGAGCCTAGCGCCCCAGCAAGGTGTAATTCAGTGGTGAAAAAAATAAAGTCCTGCACTTAGGAAAAATGTCCCAAATGTCCCATTTTCAAGAGGCAATTGGAGTTCCTTGTTTTTCTTTGAAGATGTTTCACTTCTTATCCAAGAAGCTTCTTCAATTCTGACTAGATGGTGGGGAAAGGAAGGATTTATATTCCTTTCAGATAGCTAGTCATTTATATTCTTTTAGAGAATCTTTGAGGCCATTTGGAGATTTATCCCTCACCCTCTGTTGAGAGACAGCTGTTCAATTTTGACAGAATGACCTCTGACCTTCTTTCAAACCAGTAGTCCTCTCTGTCCAAAATGTGGATTTTGCTGTCTTCAAATGAGCGATCTTTGTCTTTTAAATGCAGATGGACTGCTGAATCTAGTCCTGATGGGTTTTTTCTCATGTTGTGCAATGCATCTGTGAAATGGATGTTTGTTTCCCCAATGAACAGATCTGCACATGGCTCACTGCATTTTTTTTTTTTTTTGCTTTTTTTTTTTTTGTATTAAATGTTTTATTCATTTTCATTTTCAATTTTGTACATTCACTTATATACGGGATATTTGCAATAATAATAATATAATAGTAAGAAGAAAAAAAAACCCCAACCTAAACACAACTCATAAACCCAACCTATCGCTTTCATACACCCCTTCTTCTCCCCCTCCAACTTTCCTTTCTCCCTCCAACGATCACCCCTCCTCCAGCAAAATTTTATATCCACCAAATTTCAATTCGACCATTAAAATTCTTCCTTCCCCATCCGTATACACCAATTTAGAATTGATATGGTCTTTAACATACAACACAATGCCCCTTTTCTTTTCATCTGCTAAACTTGTATACATTATACCCAGCTGGGGGTAATACAACACATTTTGCTGGTGGTTCACTATATGTACTTCTTGCAAGCATATCAAATCACAATTCTTTTTTCGTAGAGCATTCAGTATTTTATTTCTCTTTCTTAGTGAATTCAAACCATTTATATTTAAGGAAATTAAGCGGAGTTCATCCGCCATGTTTATTTGTTTAAGGCTTTAGCTTTTGTTGTCTGCCTCGTTTGCAGTCTCTCATCTCCCCCTTTCTCATCTCCGGGACACTATTCTTTCGCTCCTCTCCTCGGCTCTTGTTGTCCAATTCTCCATCGTTATTCTGAGTTCCCCTCTTCAACTGGCTTTCCATAAAGTCTTGTGCATCTTGCAATGATTCAATCCGAAACCTCTGGCCTTGCCAGAGAAAAGATATCCCTTCTGGGAAAAGCCACCTATACATCACCTGAAGTTTCCTCAATTGTGTTGTTAGGTCCTGATATTTCTGCCTCCTTTCCCTCACTCTTCTTGGTATCTGTTTTAGTACTATGACCATTTCCCCCGCATACATGGTATTCTGGTCACGTGCCTTCTGGTAAATTTCTTCTCTCAGGGATCGTTTAGTAAACCTCACGTGCACTTCACGTGGCAGTTTCTGTCTCCTAGTATAGGAAGTATAGACTATATACGTCATCGATGTCACTCTGTATCAACAACTTATCTTTCTGGGCGATCCCTGCTATCATCTCCACCATAATTTCCTTCAGTTTCTCCCCTCTTTCCTCTTGGCTATAAAGTTAAACAGATTTAGCTTTCTTTATTCCATGAAGTATTTTGTTTTTAATTTGATATTCTATGCTCTTGATTTTTTTCAATTACCTATCTCTCCTACAAGTAGTAACCTAAATCAAGCCCATTGACCTTTGCAGGTCAACCAATATCAAGAAGATGTTTCCAGTGGTGTTGCTGAGAAATAAAATGTTAGAAATAGAAGAAAATAACCTGAAGTTTGGCTGGCACGGCTTTTAATTCTGCAGTAAAGTTTACATAGATTTTAAAAACCATTATGTGAAAAGTACCATATTGAGAATAAACCCAGGCTGTGCCCAAAAAATTGCTTTGAGCACAAGAAACATTTTATAGAAAGGAAACAGAGGCAAAGAAAAATGCTTTACCCATCAAGATTTGCTAATGAATATAGAAAACTTAAAGTTAAGAAAACATTTAACTGCAGAGGGGTATAGTTTTCAATGGTTTTTAAATGTGCAATTGGGAGAAAGATTTAAGATGAGAAAAAAAGTAACTGGAATTGGACTATATAAGATGGAATTTGAAATTGTCTAATATGCAGATGACTAAACTTTTGCTAAGATTTGAAATAGAAAAAGAGCATGTGAAACATTGGATGATAAAATGAGCTAATATAATGCTGCAATGGGAAGAATATGAAAAGGATTGACATTTTCGTTGTGTTATAATTTAAGAATTTTTTTTCTAAAATGATGTACCATTGGTATATAATGCCAGAGAAACTATCTTAGATGTATAAGAGTACAATGGATCAATGCTGGAAATAAGAGAAACATTAAGGGGAAAGTTTTAGATTTGTGTGAGTTGGTTTCTGTTGTGTTTCTGTCTGGTTTTGTCTTGTCATTTCTTAAAATATTTTATTGGACTTGGTTGATGAGAGCTGAGCAGCATATAAATTTAAATTGATTTCATTTTATCTTATTGAAGTTGGTTTTGGATTCCAAAAGCTGCCCCCTTTATGAAAAGGCTTTAAGATGCCACCAGACATTTGCTTCTGAATCACAGCAACAAAATGCAACCATGAGACTACCACTAGATGGCAGTATTGTATCAGAAAAGAAACTTTTTACTTGTCAATAAAATCTGCAGTGTGGCCTTTGAGTCTTGATACACATTTCAAACCAATATTCAATTTAGTTTGAATGGAATGTTGAAACTAAAGAAACAAAGAAACCTGGAACTGAATTGGCTAAATTCACAATATACAATATTTTGATATTTACAATATCTACTTTTCCTAAACAAATGGTGTTACCACTCCAATGAATCTGAATTAACTTCTCCATGCTGGCTTTTAGGTGTTTTTTTTTAAATATTATAGTTAAAGAAAAATTATTATTGGCCATTAAAACTTTTACCTATCAGAATCAGCTGAAGTTCAATGAAGTCACTCTTTTCATTTTCAAATTTTTCAGCATCTCACTGAAGCCAACACACTAGAACTCAGAAATCAAAGACCAGACTTTTTTGGATGCTGAGAAGATTCATTCTATAATCTACATACTGCATATGTAGGGGTTCACATCTAACTTTAGACATAATTGGCAAATTTCAACATGTTTATTGATTCTGATTTTGTTTTGCTCAATTTAACCCCCCCCCCCCATCTGTTCGTTGCCTACTGAAATCTGGAATTTTTAAATAGGGTTTTTTTTCATTTTCTTTTTATTTATAAATTATATAAGGAAGTTGTAGAAATAACCTTAGAGAAGGCATCCAAAATTTTCTCCAGAATAGATGCTGGTGTGTGTGTGTGTGTGTGTCTGTCTGTCTGTCTGTCTCTCTCTGTGTGTGTGTGTGTGTGTGTGTGTGTGTAGGGGGGGAGAAATGGTAAGAGATTCAGATATGTTTTCCATGACTCCTTGAGGTTTAAGAAGGAAAGGAGAAGAAACACTACCAGACTGGTAAGATTCTCTTATTTATAGCCTGTCATGATAAAGTATACTTGTAGTCATTTTGTGGAATCAATTTTCTGGTCTATCTACACCCTAGGACTGATATTATTATTTTTATGTTTGGGGGACACATTTTTGAAGTGACAATCTGGAGTCATGCAAACTCTCTTGAAACTGAAGCCTGGACATTTGTGGAATAGTATTAATGATTTTGCTCATTGGCTTTTGGACATTATCTCATTGTTTCAAATTTATCAAAAGATAAATTTTCTAGGGGAATTTCCATTCTGGTAACTGCAACACTTAATGATTTTTACAGTAATGCTGTTGGTGCTATAGATATGATCAGTCTTTCTGGCAAGGTTCAAAATGAAAAAATGAAGCTAACAGTAATCCACAACATGGAATGGGTCTCTCTGGATACCTGTGAGAAACAATCAGTCCTTCCTAGTTGAGTCAGACAGGAAGTATATTACAAAAACAATTTATCGCCCATCTTTGGTTTTACATCTATTATCAGTCTTTTTATGGCAATTCTTTGTGACACCTTAGTATTTTATTGTTTTGGGTTTTTCATCCCTTTTGTTAAATTCTGTCTGAATTATTTTTTTCTTCTTCGAGTAGTGAAATCTGTTTCTTGAACAAATTCTTTCATGTGAGTATGAGTTACCCCCATACCAAAATCAGTGATTCAGCTCTCACAGTAAACTTTTCATGTGAAGTAAATTGTCTTGCTCTGAGACTAATCCACAGAATACCTTATACTGTAAGAGAATGCTATTAAGTGGGATATACTATCAAATTCTGAACAGACCCTATGGATGTATAAGAAATTATTTCATCAGTAGGAACTCCACAATCATTTGGGGGGAAAATACTACTTGCAGATGAATGAAATGCTAAAACTGACGAAACAAACCTGGAACTGAATTGCCTAAATTCACAACATACAAATTAATTTGTATATTATCTACTTAGACATTTCCAAGTAAAAAATTCCATGACCCGTCAAAAGCGCGTTCCACAAAAGCGCGGTCGACGAAATCGCGTATGTGACGTCATCACAACGCGACGAAAAAGATCGAAAAATTGAAATAAAAATTAAATTACAGCAAGCCGATTCACATAAAGGTAAGGGTTAGGTTAAGGGTTAGGGTTAGGTTAAGGGTTAGGGTTAGAGCGTTAGCGTTACGTTTAGCGTTAGGTTAAGGGTTAGCGTTAGGTTTTTCGTTACGTTAAGGGTTAGGTTAAGGGTTAGGGTTAGGTTTAGGGTTAGGTTTGGGGGGGTTAGGGGAAGGTTTTAGCTTTATTTTTACATTTTTCGATCTTTTTCGTCGCGCTGTGATGACGTCACATACGCGCTTTCGTCGACCGCAATTTTGTCGCCGGCGGTTTTGTGGTAGAACCAAAAATTCAGTCATTAAATCAATTGTATATCATAGGAAGCAGGATAAATGTAATCCAGTTAGGTAGGATCCTACCTAATTTGTGGAACAGGTGGTAAATAATAGGTGCCAAATATATAGGTTAAGTTTAGAAAATTAAATTAAGTGCATCAACAAGATTTGTCCAAGAGGAATATAGTCAGAGTATATGATTGTGTCAGGAATAAATTTAGTAAATTCAAAATTGTTGCATAGCTGTATAAAGAGACAAGAAACACTGAAAAAAGAGGACTTTCAGAAAAGATTGCACAGTCCTGGGAGGACTCAGAGCTGACATCGCAGCAAAATGACGATTCCTCCATAGGGCTCTGTGGAGGTTCGCCGAATTCCCCTTGCTTCTCCCTTAATGTTTCTCTTTTACATTCTCCCTTAATGTTTCTCTTATTTCCAGCATTGATCCATCATTCCTAATGGACATAAGCCACCTTGGAGAAGTGGTGAAGAGAGGAGATCCTGTAGATCACAAAGAGATTGCTAACTCCTTGGGACTCCAGGGAAGTTCTCAATCTGGCACGATCATTATGTGCCGTCCAAGGCTGTGGCAGCCTGATCAGAGAAGAATGAAGAGAGATTGAAAGAACAGTGCAGGGACTGGGTGAGAATTTCCTAACTTCTGCCAAAATTGCCCCATTTAAAATTGATTGACTAATAGTGAGACTGAAAAGGAAGGAGGTGAATTTATTGATCTTCCACCCCCTGAAATAGCAGCGAAGAAGCACAAAGCTGAAATAGACCTGAATATGAATTTTGAACTATTAGGATAACTTGAGGATAAAAGTACAAAAAGGGGGGAAATGGATTGGCCAACCTAAGGAGTATATTAATTGGACATTATTGAACTTAAACTATTTGGGATTATTAAAACTTGGACTCTGGATTTTTTTAAAAGAAGGAAAAAATGACTCTTGCCAAAGAAATTTAAGGGGAGGAGTAGAAGAGAAATAGAGCAACAGCGACATCTACTGGCCAGGGACAAGTCATATGGAAAGTGAAGAAAGTGAAACAAGAAAGTGAGAAATACCTGATCTTGAACATTGTTACAAGGTTGCTGCAAGACTTAGATAAGCTACCTGCACCTGGGAATTTTTTATAGAAAAGAAATACAAAGAAAAAGAAGGGGGCGGAGCTGCAGCCGGTGCAGCTGGAGCGTGTGTGTAGTAGTGCCTCCTGGTTTTATTTTATTTTATCAATTTTTAGTACTCCTACTTGATTCTTTTTTATTTAACTAACATTTTTTGGTGGAGATAACAGCGTAGAACATAATACAAACAAAAACTTTTGTTGCTGCCAAAGAATTAAATAAGCATGGGAAAAAGAAAGAAATGCCATGGCACCAGCCCAGGATCTCTCCCTCCAGTGAAGACAGCAAAACAACCAAGAATTGAGGAGCTCTTTGTTGGCAAGAGATCTGTAAGTAAAACTAACCCTCCCCCCCCCCATCTCCAACAATCTGGAGAGATTAGAACACGACCGGCATAAAGATATGGCAAATCAGCATTTACTAGACTTGCGATCTGGTGGAGGGGGAACAAATTGAATGCCAGCTCTTATCACAAACAACTAGTCCAACAACTTCCTTTATGGAGTCTCAGTTAAAGACTAAAAAGGGAAAGAAAAACCAGATAATTCAGAGTATGGAGAGTTTACCCTGGGAAAATTCAACCGAGTTTATGGCAAAGCAATGCCTTCTCACAGCGCAAACGGTGGTTTCAATATTTGAACAATTAATTGCCATCCAACATGATGTAGAGTCATTGAAAAAACATTTAGCTGTTTTTCTTCAAATGCAATATCGGGCCCCAAGAACTCCCACTAAAGTTCTGGCAGAAGATTTGATTAACTCCCATTCGCAGGATAAGGAAAAGGAAATAGAACAAAGAGCCAGAGAAACAGTTAAAGAGACAGATAAAAGGAGGCAGTCCTCTCAAAAAAACAGTCCCCCCCCCCAGACAAGGCATCGAGAGGAAAAGGTATCAATAAAGAAGAAATCAGGAAAAAATCCCTCCCTCAATTACAACAATCACATCACTCGCTACAAACACACAGGATAGCTTTTAGAATCCATTTGAATGGACTTAATTATGGACGTTGGAATTTCAGAAGTGCAATATTAAATTCCCTAAGCCAGCTTCTTCACTGTCACAGGGGCATGATTGATCTCCGTGCTGTGGAGTGGTTACCTGAGGCCCCAAATTGGAAGCGGATCCTTCTGTCTTTCAAACAGCCCACCATACCACAGATGTTATTCAAGATGAAGGCATTTTTAGCCTCCTTCCAAATCTTTCCCCTCAGAGTCTTTGGTGAGGAAAGGGTTATTCCACTAATAACTAACATGCGAGCCTCCAAGGCGAATGACACCACCTCATTTTCAATCTTGGAAAAGAAAGAGAATGATAGTGGGAGTCAACCAGTCTTGCCCGGACAAGAGATACTTAACAGCACAGAAGCTGGCCTCATTAACGCTTTTGGTACTCTCCCAAGGAAAAAACAAGACAATATATTATTCAAGCTAGAAAATTTAAAGAAATCTTTATTGGTCACAATGGACACAGCAGAGCCACTTATAGACCTGGTTTCCCCAATAATTGAGCCTCTCACTTCTCCCCCAGGGGACAAGAGATTGCATGAATTCAAGATTATAGAAAATAGAAGCCGAGACCCAAAGGGGGTATTAGAGACCCCAGTAAAGATGGAGATGTTTTCATCCCTGTGTGAAAATTCTATGACACCTTCATTACCGCCAGCTCCAAACCAAGATACTGAGAGTCGACCCACGAAAGAGCCACCATTGCAAAGAATGAAAGATGACCTAATAATGCCTTGCCCTACAACCAGAGAAGAGGCTTCGGAACTGGGAAGTAATAGAGGTTGCTTATAAGACAATGAAGATTTTCATACTTCAGCCTTCAATCTGGGACTAATACAATTTATGATGGGTAACTTAAGGATTGAATAAATAATTCATTGACTGTTACATAAAAGATGAATGTCCTAAAACAAAATAAGAAGGAGAAATAAGTGTAATTCTGCAAGAGATGGATGTACTTTTTCAAAATGCAAAAGACACCATGGAGAAAGGATTTAAGGAAATTATGGACAAAATGGAAATTACCATATGAGGGATGATGAGCAAAGATCAGGCCTCCCAGGAAAGGGAGGAGTCAACAGAAGAAATTAAGGAAGAAGACAAAGAGAAGACAACAATGGAAATAACAGTGACTAATGAATTAAACCAGGGAGGAAATGTATTAAGTGATTTGGAAGATATGTTTGAAAGGGAGACTGGGGTCTGGATAGAAAACCTAGGAACTGGACAGTGGAAAAGGGTAGAGGTGGTAAAAGTGTTTAAATTCCACAATCAAGAAGCAGATGAAGTTAGAGACAAAGGTTTAGGAGAGGAATTGGGGAGGCAGGTCAATAGAAAAATCATAGCAATTAAAGTATTAACGCGAGCAAGGGGTGATGGATAGATGATTTTTTTCTTTATTGTTCTGATTAGTTCTTCTGTCTTTCTTTCCTTTAAAGCGTAGCAATCAAAATATTAAAGCGGACTATAGACAATGGATGGATGGTCTTCTATTCGTTGGTATTCTGATTTCTTTTTCTCTTCTCTTGCTCTCTTTCTCCCTTTTTTTTCTTTTATGTTGGAGACAGGATTAAAAGTTAGGATAGACAGAAATATTTTTCTACAACATGGAATAATTGAATGATGATAGACTATAATCTAATATAAATGTGTATTATTGCTAGAATACACAAGTTGATTGAATGTAATAATTATGATTAATTTCATTATTTTTATTAGTATTGAAAAAGAAGATATGTACACCTGAATTACAGATTTGGACATATCTACCAGGAACCAATATATTAATGATAAAAGAAATAAAAACTATTTAATTTCTTGATGCAGTGTTAGTGAACATGTGGTACCCAAAACATTTTTTGACAGAAAGTCACAAAAAATAGAAAATGACTCTAGATTGAGAGTATTAATGCAGCAATATGAAAAGAACTGAAAAATGTTATCTTGTTGAAACAGCATTCAACCACAAACCTCCAGATCTAGGCCCGATTTGATGGTACAACAAACTAAAGGCAGTTTTCTCATGTTAATTGGGCACATCAATGTTGTTTTATTGGCAAATATGTGTAAATGATCTGGCTACTGAGATATTTTTCACTCCAGCTCACAAACTAAAAATTATATTATCTGAATTTGTCTAGAAATCAACAAAAATATAATTCCACAGAGTGCTTAAATTTAATTAAGGAATGCTGATGAACTTGAAAGAATAGTCTGTTAATTTATAAATGTTTTCTATTCTAATCAGAGAAAAATAGAAACCAATGATAGATAATAACACAAAAATGTCCATCACCTAAGAAAGAATTGTCATGAACATATTGCAAACATTATAGGAAAAACTGTTTTACAAGTGTTATTTTATTTCACATTTCCATACATATTAAGCATGTGTCTTATCAAAGTACAGTGAGCTTGGATTAACTTATTTTTCTCATTTTTTGCTGTCTAGTTTAAGTGATCTGATGCAGCATGAAGAAATTAAGATCTTCCGTCTCATGTGCTTCACTTTTCAGTTGCTTGGCTAGTAAGTCAAAATACATGATAAAGACTAAAATTTATAAGGAACAAACTCCAATATATAATACTATAACTCCATAGTGCCCCTTGAGTGACTAGTCAATTAATCTACGTTTATGAGTAGGCCTAACAGACTTTATAATTTATTCTCTAAACCTGCTTAAATTTATACTTTGTTGCACAATTGATGGCCTTGGAAGGTACACGATCTATGTTAACAATTTAGTTCTCTCTAATCTGAGAGTGACTGACTTACTTTGATTTGTGCTACTTATAATAGAATGCCTTATTAGAATATATAAGTATTTAAAATAATATTTTATATAATTATTATTATTTACTCTTGTCAGCAAAGAAATTGAAATTTTCTTACTGGAGTTCTTTAAAGCCAATTTCACTTTGCGCTATACAAATGATTTTCTCTGATCAGTGATTTAATTCTTATTAAAAATATGAGAATTCGCTGTCAGTAAAAGCCCTTCTAACCATATCTAAGCTGAGGTAAGGTGCTCTTTTGCCATCTCTCTGCATGTTTAATAACTGCATGTTATTAAACACAATATCAAAATAATATAATTAGATCATTTGAATTTTATTTAGAATTTTTTGTGTAAAAGGCCATTCCATTCCCATTCTCTTTTTTCAGGATGTTGTCTCCATGACTAAGATCTTATTTGAGCTTAATGATTTGACCATGAGCTACTTTTATTGTAACTTGAATTTGACTTGGTTCATATATGTTAAATCATGATTCATTAAAAGGCCCTAATTGCATGGGTTCATAAAACACATTAAGCCATACATTTACAAACCATGGAGATAAAGATTATTTCATATGTTACACCAAAACTAAACAAGCCACATTAGGATTTAGTGTAACATTAACCCTGACATAATTCATTTCTTTATGCTGGATTGTTAAGGAATCTGCAAAACACTAATGGTATTATTAAAAGATGAACCTTTGAACAATATCAATAAAATATTTCAACGCTGATTGTTAGCTATTTTCTCTGGGGAGAGTAAACAGCCTTTTTCTGATGGCAAGTTTAGACTGGTGTTGGTCAGTATAAGTAAGGTGACCTGACGTCCCGATTTCAGTGGGACAATCACGCTTTATAACAATTTGTCCATGTCCCAGGCCATTTTTAAAAAGTCCCGATTTTCTGGCTTCATGTTGAAAGCCCAGTGGATTTGCTTAAGAAATCCTAACTGGGGCAAGACAAAAGACACCCTGTCTAACCTCTCTCTCTCTGTCTCAGTACTTCCATTGAAGATATTAAAATGTTAAAGCAACAAAACGGACCCCCCACGCCCCTTTTACCTCATTTTATAAGAAAAAATGACCAAGTACCATAGAGCTGCAGGAAACACTTGGCTAGAGAGGTCACAAGTGTTATTTCCTGGATTTTCCAGAGGGGAGGGGCACGGAGGTTGGAGGTCTAGAAAAAATGGTGGCAAAGTTTCTTTGAAAAATGTTTCCCTGGCTAATTTCACCATTTCAATTTGCTCAGTTCTTTGTATTAACATCTACATCATTCTGGGTACACTTGGAGTGCAAGCCTGCTGGTAAGTGAGCTGGGTTTTTTTCTTTTATTTTTTTAATGTATTTTAAAATAATATTTTATTTATTGTGCATAGGATTTTTTAAAATTCTGTGTGGATTCTTTTTTTAAATTGTCTTAGACTATTTAAAAAAAGATTCTATCCAAAACAAATTGAAGTGAAACCATGTTTAAAAATTCTATGCACAATACTTTGAAATATATTGTGCATAGAAAGAATAGTTTGAAATGTTTTACTTCAATTTATTCTGTGTGGATTCTTTTTTTAAATTGTCTTAGGCTATTTAAAAAAAGATTCTATCCAAAATACAAAATACCAGCTGCAATTATTCACTTAAGAACTGTGGCAAGAAAGGTGGTATAATGGACTTAGTGACAAAAGTTACAATGGCATTGAAAAAAGTGACTGATGACCATTTTTCACACTTAGCGACCATTTTCACACTTAGCAACCATTGCAGCATCCTCATGGTCACATGATCAAAATTTTGATGTTTGGCAACAGATTCGTATTTATGATGGTTTCAGTGTCCTGGGGTCATATAATCACCTTTTGACAAAGTCAAATGGGGAAACCAGATTCACTTATGTTACTAACTTATCAGCTGCAGTTATTCACTTAAGAACTGTGGCCAGAAAGGTGGTATAGTGACCAAAGTTACAGTGGCATTGAAAAAAGTGACTGATGACCATTTTTCACACTTAGCGACCATTTTCACACTTAGCGACTGTTGCAGCATCCTCATGGTCACATAATCAAAATTTTGATGTTTGGCAACAGATTCGTATTTATGATGGTTTCAGTGTCCTGGGGTCATATAATCACCTTTTGACAAAGTCAAATGGGGAAACCAGATTCACTTATGTTACTAACTTATCAGCTGCAGTTATTCACTTAAGAACTGTGGCCAGAAAGGTGGTATAATGACCAAAGTTACAATGGCATTGAAAAAAGTGACTGATGACCATTTTTCGACCATTTTCACACTTAGCGACCGTTGCAGCATCCTCATGGTCATGTGATCAAAATTTTGATGTTTGGCAACAGTTACAATTTATATTTGTAAATTGTAGTTATGTTGAAATAAAAAAAATATTACAATACTATTTTTGCGTTGTATGAAAATTTTTGTTGCTCCGTATAAAATTTTTAATCAATCCCCCTCTCCCCCGTTCAAAGGTGTCCCTCTTTACCAATCTGAAAAATCTGGTCACCTTAAGTATAAGTCTTTCAAACCATGATTAGTTCATATAGTAATAATACCAATGTTGTCAACCTTTGCCATGGTTTAAAATACAGGGTGAGACTTTATTTAAAGGAAATATCTTGCC
Source organism: Thamnophis elegans (assembly GCF_009769535.1). Lineage (NCBI taxonomy): Eukaryota > Metazoa > Chordata > Lepidosauria > Squamata > Natricidae > Thamnophis > Thamnophis elegans. Next base: position 84,781,247 of record NC_045558.1, on the reverse strand, counting down.
CTTTGCACTGACACCTGGTATTTGTATTTTGTATATTTGTATTTCCCTTTATTTGTATGCCGCCCTTTTCCCTGGGGGGACTCAGGGTGGCTCACAGTTCAAAAAAAAAGGGGGGGGGAGGACAAACAATTTCTAACATACAGACAATACATCATTATTAAAAAACGCAACAGTCACACAATTCGAGTGGGGTTAGAATCTTAACCCCAGGCCAGCCGGGACAGCCAGATCTTTAGGGCGGCGCGGAAGGACTGGAGGGTGGTGAGGGTCCGAATCTCCACGGGGAGTTCGTTCCAGAGGGTACCCAGCTGCATAGAAGTTTTATATACTTACAAAGGCTAATTTGAAGAAATTATTAGCCAATTGCTACCTCCGGTGCAAAATTGCTAACAGCAATTTCATGGTATTAAGTTCTTGCATTCTTTCATGCAAGATAGCAGTAAGGGAAACTAACCTGAATAAGAATTATGGAATTGCATCTATACAAGAATTGGCAGTAGTGAATCAAGGCCTTCAAACAAATGTATTTTTGGGCAGAGCAATAAGGCAATTACTAGTGCTAGGCTTCAATTTGGGTTGGGTAATTTATGGAATGTGCTGCCTTTCTTTTCCTAAATGCAGTTTGAGTTAACTGCTTTTACCAGTATGAATGGAAGTGTCCTTTTCAATTCAGTGCCTACTGAGTCTCACAGACATTTTGGAAACAAAAATAAATGGATCCGGTTGGAGTGGCTTAAATGTGCAAAGCTAATGCAATTGTAGTCAGAAATGAGGATGCACTGAAAGTTTCCAAAATACCAGTAATAAGGCTTTGGATATGGATTAAAAAAAAGTTGCCTGTTTTGCCTGTAGTCACCAGTGCTTAAAAAAGGTCATTCTTTTTTATAGTGTTGTCCCCATTCTGGGTATGTTTGTAGGACTCCTATGGGGTAGAGATAACTCTCCAGAGGCGAACTCAGTCCGTTTTCCAGTCATACCTATAAAAGACAAATATAGAAATTATATTTTATTAATGTTATGTTTTAAAGTAGTTTAATTAAATATAATTACAATAGTAAACACTAATTTATACTAAAAGATAGAAAAATAGAAAGAAAGAGCAAAAGCTGCAAAAGGGAAACAAGAGATAAAGATTAGATATAAAAAAAGTAAATGTATAGTAAATAAAAATTAAAAAAATATAGAAGTGACTTCCAGGCTTCATCACATTACATTTCATCTGCTCCTAATTTACAACAAATGATTTCTTACCATACTTCATTTTTTAGGTATAAAAAACTTTTTTTGCTCCTCAAAAATCATTGGCTATGCTACCACCTCCACATCTGTGAGCTCATCAAAGCCTGGCACTCCGCAAGCAGTTCTATCAACATTAACCTACAACCAGCCTATGAATCCCTCAGTTCAGTTTTATTTTATTGTCGTTGTACCTCGTACAAAGAAATTCAATGCCATCTTCAGTGTACATCATACATAAGAAAACGATAAAAATAAAACAAAAACACACATCCTTCACATTCTATACAATTGAATTGAAAACCTCCGATACTGCATTAATATTACACTATACAGTATAATTCAATATAGGTACTGCTCTGGGATAGAAGTTGCTTTTCAGCCTATTTGTTTTTATTGTCCTGTGCCATCTGCCAGATGGTAATAGTTCAAAAACAGAGTGCCCAGGATGAGATGGATCTTTGAGAATATTTTGAACTTTCTTTTTTTATAATTATTTTATTTTTTATTTTCAAAACAAACATCCTTTACATGCTGTAGAAAGTGTATCAGTTGATTACAAAAAGACTTTCGTGCATCTCTTCCACAGTCAACATAGTTCATATTAACTCAAATATTTTAACTCAGATATTTATACATATTACTTTCTTCATATCTCCATTGACTATAATATCATAAAATATACCAAGATTTAATACATAACCAATACATTTACTATTTCTAAAATCCTCCATTGACACTGAATCCTTATGTCCTATTCTAGCTAAACATCCATAATATTTAATAACAAAATTTTCTAATCCTCCTTTCCAAATCACTGTTTACAATTTACATCCAGTTTCCTTATGTTATACCCATATCTATCAGGATGTGGAGGCAGGGCCTCACCACTGTCATCATGAAAAAGAAATTTAAAAGGAAAAAGGCTGAGGTAGTTGCTGCCAGAGTCACAGTGGATGACTCTGCTTAGTGCTTAACTGCAGGAGGAGGCGAGAGAACCACGTGCCTCCTTTATCTTTATGATCACTTGAACAGAGTTAAGCAAGGGTTAAAAGGCGAAAAATGCAAAGGAGGCACATGGCTTTCTCGCCTCCCGTACAGGACATTTTTAGAGGCTTTTTAGAGTTCTCTGGGAGCAACTAGCTCAGTCTGACCTCAGAGCTCTTGCCTTTCTACTTTTACATTTTTTTTCTTTTCATAATGGCAGGCAAGAGCAGAGTTGAAATCCTCTCTGAAACAGCTGGCAAAGGTGCGTGTGTGGGGAGGGGGGAGGAATTCAAAAAGTTTGATTGCATGCAGTGCCACACTGCCTTTTCAAACACACACAAACACAAACACAGCTGGATAAAAGTATATAAGTCCAGCTTAACTGATTACAAGTTTGAAAAGGCAACGTGGCTCTACCTGTAATCAAAGGCTCGGATCGGAAGGCAGCAGGAGAAGGGGGATATGGCAGAGGAGCTGCTTTCAAGCCATTGGAAAATATATCCAATCCAACTTCTGTGTTTGTGTTTGTTTGAGAGTGAGTGAGTGAGAGAGGGATCCAACTTCTCTGTGTGCATGTGTCTGTTTGAGAGAGGGGGGAGGGAGGGAGGGAGGAAGGAGGGGAAGGGGGAAGAAAAAGAATGAAGGAAAACTTATTTTGCAGGGGGGGGAATGCTGTTGCTTTAAATCGGAACTGAGCATGCCTGGCTGTGGAATTCTGGGAGTTGAAGTCCACAAGTCTAAAAAAATTTGAAACCCCTGTATCAGTGCCTCACCAGCTATAAACCTCACTGCACATCACTGATATCTATATATAAGTTGTTATCCTTATCCCTCCTTTATTTAACTATATCCTGTATCATAACATTTTCCTCCTAATAATCAAAGCTTTTACTGTATCTAACTTAGTTCTTTTTTAATTAACCTTTATATATAATCCAAAGGGATTTCTAATCTTCCTTTCATGGGTACCATTCAATATTCATATTCAATTATTACTCATCATGACACTACACATTGTATACAATAGTAACATTATCAATTATTTATTTGATTATATCTATTGTCATTAAATTCACTTGTCATTAAATTTAACTAGTTTTAAATTATACTCTTCCATCTATCAACCTGTATCTTTCCAGTAGCAAAACAGTCTCATATCTTCTGCCGTTTGTGGTGTCAGTCCTCTAATCGTCTCCTTAATCAACTTTGTATGGACTCCTCTTAGCAACTCCTTGCTTATAAAATCTCTCATGTAATCTCAATCCCCTTCTTCTGTTTCCTTAATCACCTTATCTTTGATTGTCAGTGGTGTTATCAATGATATTGCTAATAAAATTTCTCTAAGTCCATAAATTCTTTTGTTTTTTCTTCTTCTGTATCTTGCCAGCTGGGATAAATTTCCCCTCCATTTAGTTCCTCTTTCAGTATTCCACTCTTTTCATTTTCAGAGATAAACCAATCACCATAAATATCAGCAAATTTAATTTCTTTATATTCATTTTCCACTTCAGTTTTTTAATCACCACATTTTCCACTTGATAAATATCCTCAACTTCTTCATTATATTTTGCTGTTATATGCTCTAAGTCTTCCAGCTTCTTCTCTATCCTCTCATGTGTATTTGATAGTTCCTGTATTTCTGAGAATATCTTTTGCAGACTTAAGGTTTCTTTCTGCTGTTGAAATTGTGCCATTTTCTCCAGCTAACAAACACAGCTGCTCTGGCTTGGAAGGTTAATAAAATTAAGCATAGATTTACAATAACGTTTTGTTTTCACTTTTCTCTGGTTAAAGATATACTTCAAAGGGACATCTGTATGCTTTCCTTCTTATCACTCTCTATAACCAAGCAGTGAGACCTTGTAGTGCCAAGCCAAAATAATCAATGAGAAAAAAAGTGTTTTGTTTCCAATATACAAATCTTCCAGCCTCCGAGTAGCAGTGTTGTGTTGCAATTTTCCTTGTTTCTTTTTGTATCTTTTTTGTATTTCAAGTTTTAAAAAGTCTGATTCTTAAATGAGTTAGGAGAACACCCACAGTAATGAAAGAGGAAAATTTTAGTTCATAGGTTACAGAGAATAATAAAAGAAAAAAATAGAAGAAAACTTAATCCATTCATTTTAAAAGGCTTGCATAAATCCCATCCATGAAGATAGCATTTAAAAAGTAAGATAACCCCCTATCCAAAACCATTCCAAATTTAATTCTGCCACTTATTTTTTCTGTTCTCCAATTTAAATTAATTTTAAGTTTTTTATAGGCAGTCTCTTTTTAAAACGGTAAAAGTTCCTCACCAGGTGGAAACACTTTCTCTTTCCGTATCCTTCTGTTTTAGAGCCACCCTGACTTGGCTGGATTTTTGTCGCCAGCTTGAAGAACTTCTCTTGCATTGATCAGGGACTTTGCGATCTCCATGAGGTCAGCAAGACGTATTCTTCCTGTTCACTGTCTCTTCGGGATGGTTTAGGTCCGATTGGACCACCCAGCAACAAAAGTATTGGCTGCAGTCTCATAGCATTGAGACCACACGTCCATATCATCGCAATGTTGGCTCCTTCTTCAAGAATGTTTTGAACTTTCTTAAGGCAGTGGGAGCTATAAATCTCTTCCAATGAGGGGAGAGGGCAACCAATGATCCTCTGGGCAATGATGTTAAACCTCTGGAGCACTGTCCTATCTGCCATTGTGCAATTAGCAAACCATACACAGGTGCAGTAAGTCAAAACACTCTCTATGGTGCAGTGGTAGAAGATCACCAGCAATTTTTCATTCAGTTGTTGTTTCCTGAGAAGTCTCAGTAGTACAATCTCTGCTGGGCCCTTTTGAAAGGTGCTGTAATGTAAGCGCCCCAGGTCAGGTCTCTTATGATAACACCCAAAAACTTAAAACTGGCCACTTGCTCCACTCAGGCTCCATTGATAAGCAAGGGCTAGATGTCTGATCTATTCCTTCTGTAGTCCACTATAAGCTCCTTGGCTACCCCTGAAAAGCATTCGGAGACTACAGCTAGTCCACAATGCAGCCGCGCGAGCGATATTGGGTATACCTAGATACACCCATATTACACCTATCCTCCGCGAGCTGCACTGGCTGCCAATTAGTCTCTGGATGCAATTCAAGGTGTTGGTCATTACCTTTAAAGCCCTACATGACTCAGGACCAGCGTATTTGCGAGACCGCCTACTGCCGCATACCTCCCAACGGCCAATAAGATCCCACAGGCGGGGCCTCAGAGGAGGGCCTTCTCTGTGGCCACTCCGACCCTGTGGAATCAGCTACCCCCAGAGGTCCGGACCTCGCCCACCCTCATGGCCTTCAGAAAAGCTGTTAAAACCTGGCTGTTCCAGCAGGCCTGGGGCTGTTGACCTTATTATGTAGGGTCCAGCCCCAATTTGAATGTATGCGTGTTGGAGAATTTAATCTTTATTTTTAATTTTATTTATTTTTCTTTTCTTATTCTGTGTAAGCTGCCCAGAGTCCTTCGGGATTGGGCGGCCTATAAATTCAGTAAATTAAATTAAATTATTGATGTTAAGGACCAAGCTATTGTCTCCACACCACAAAAGCAACCAGTCCACTCATTTCAATAGGTAGACTCATCCATCTTGGAGATGAGTCCTACCACTGTTGTATCATCTGCAAATTTAATAATAATATTACTGGGGGGAGTGGGAATGCAGTCATATACATAAAGAGTATAGAGTAAGGGACTCAATGAGGTGGTGTACCAATGGTAAGAATAAGGGCCGAGGAGGTATGTTTACCTACTCTGATCCTCTGAGAGTGGCCATACAGGAAATCCATAATCCAGAGGCAGATTGAATAAGAAAGCCCAAGGTCCATAAGTTTAGACACTAGTCTATGTAGAAGAATTGTGTTAAATGCAGAACTAAAATCTACAAAAAGCATCCTCACATAGCCCCCTTGCTGTTCCAAATGAGTCTGAGCAGTGTGAAGAGTGATGGCTATAGCATCTCTATAGATCTATTTGTTCTGTATGCAATAGCAGTAGCAGTAGACTTATATACCGCTTCATAGGCCTTTCAGGCCTCTCTAAGCGGTTTACAGAGAGTCAGCATATTGCCCCCAACAATCTGGGTCCTCATTTTACCCACCTCGGAAGGATGGAAGGCTGAGTCAACCCTGAGCCGGTGAGATTTGAACCGCTGACCTGCTGATCTAGCAGTAGCCTGCAGTGCTGCATTTAACCACTGCGCCACCTTGGCTCTCAAACTGGTGTTTATCAAATATATGCAGAAGACCAGAAGTGAAGTGCCGACAGACCAATTTCTCAAAGCATTTCATGATGATAGGAGTGAGTGCTACTGGTCTAACAATTGAGGTTATTGATAGGGAACTTCTTTGGCAGTGGAACAATGGTGGAAGCCTTCAAACAAGATGGAATAGTGGGCTGGGATAAAGACTGTTTGAAGATCCTGGTACAGACTCCAGCTAACTGATCACCGTAGATTCTAAGCACTTGACCAGAGATACCATCAGGACCAGCAGCCTTTCTAGAGTCCACAACCCTCAAAATGCTCCTCATCTCCCCTTCCTCCACAATGAAGTGGGGGCTACAATGGGTGGTAGATGTATTTTTGCAGTCTCTGATGTCTCCACTTCAAAGCAAGCAAAGAAATGATTCAGCTCCTCTGCCAACAAAGCATCCCCCTCAGCAAGGATGACATTAGTTGGTTGATGGTTGGTAATTTATTGAATCCCTCACCACATGTTGCCTCATGTTGTTACTATAAAAATTATCCTCAATTATCCTTGGCCTTCTGAATACCTTTCCTCAGACTAGCTCTAGCAGCACTGTATCTTGCCCCAACATCGGACCTAAAGGGCTTGTAGGTCCTATCACACAAGAGGTGCTGGACTTCCTTAGTCATCCAGGGCTTCTAATTAGGATAGATCCTAATACGTTTATCCACAGTGACATTATCTGTGCAATGTTTATATAGCACAGAACAGCTGCAGTGTGCTCCTTTAAGTCAGGGTGTCCCAATTTGTGTTCTCAAAACAATCTTGACATCATTGGGAAGCATCCTGTGGCCAAGATTTCACCATCTTTATTGTAGACAGAGCCCGTCTCTTGAGAGGGATGTATGCTATTGCTAAAAGCAGTGGCATATGGTCTGATTGTCCCAGATGTGGTAATTGTATAATCCTGTAGCCATGTTTAATGTTGGTATATACTTTGTCCCATATGTTTGCTCCTCTAGTGGCACACTTAACATGCAGATAGCATTGCTTTTACATCAGCCTGATTAAAGTCCCCCACTATAATATGCACAGCATCAGAATATTCAGAATCCATATCAACTGCATAGCCAACTGACACCAGGGGTGGGTTGCTGCTGGCATTACTGCTAGTTTGGTGCGCAAAAAAAACCCCCCAAACCACACACATCAAAAACAGCTCATTGGATTGCTCTTTTGTGGTTCCAAGAATACCTGTGAGGAGAAGCTCCAGGCTTAAAAATTCAGGGGACATGGATCCAGGGCATGGGTGGGATTTGATTATTTTTACTACCGATTCTGTGAGCGTAGTTTGGTGGATGTGGCTTGGGGATTATGTGACTGAGTGGGAGTGGCCAATTGGATGTCACTCACTGAGTTGAGCAGAGCGGGTGAGGCGTGGAGGCAACTGGCAAGGTAATTAGCTGGGCCACATGGTGAAGACAACATATATAGGGCTGGGATGGGCAGGGTGAGTTTCGAGCAAGTGGGCAGGGTGATCAAGCATCAAGCATTGAGCAGGTGGGCAAGGCGAGCGAACATCAAGTGGGTGGGCATGGTGAATGAGGAGTACTGGGCAGGGGCGGGGCCAGACAGAAGTATTTACCAGTTTGGCGAACCAGTCAAAATTTCTGCTACTGGTTTGCCCAAACTGGTATGAACCGGCTGAATACCACCTCTGGTCTAAGGCAATTTTTCTCAGCCACAGATATTTCAAGATGTGTGGACTTCAACTCCCAGAATTTCCATGGCTTGGTCTAAGAAGAACAAATGTACACATTTTCATCTGTTGAATTCTTAGGGGAGATGGCAAAGCAGGACTGTCTAACCACACTTCAGACTGTAGGTTTAATCATGGTGTCCTATAAACCAGACTAAACTTTGTTAGATAATCTGAGATCTACATTATCTTTCTAGGTTAGGTGAAATTATGAAAATGAATTCCACATTTAAGCAATGAGGGGTGTTTTAAAAACCAGATTTTTAGGGAAAAATTAGAAATGTCTTTTAGGTTGGGCTCTGTTCTTATTTCAAAGTTATCATACTTTATTGTCCTCCTCTCCCCCAAAATCTGGGTATAGAACTGAAAGCTGAAACTATTAAGGTTACTAGCTCTTTAGGAAATATTTCTGAGGAAACATTTCTCACTGAGGTTAGTGGCAAGGAAAAAGGAAGCTCTCTGAGGCAGAGATTACTCAAAACTTTTTGGAATTCTTATGCTCCAACATTTTAAGACTACAACCTCAAGTCAAACTGATATAGACAGTCACCTCAGGCAAAGGATTTTTCAAACTGCCTCATCTTTTTCAGCCCACTATTCCAAGGAGTTGAAAAGGAATTCTTCAATTGTTAGCAAGTTGCTCATCTCAGGCTGCTTTGAAGGCCTGTTTTTTCTAAAGATAGAGGTCTATTTCTTCTGTCTCAGCCAATATGATTTACTGCTAATAGTTTTGGACAATGGACAGATATATGTTGATGCAAGTTCACCCATGAGGAAAAATGGGAAGAAGAACCACTATGTACATCATTTTGAGGTCGTATATGAATTCATTTTTCTTTAATGTACCTGCATTAAAATATGTATTTTAAATTCATGTTTTGAATGTAATCTTACAAAATATGCAGTTATAAATGTTTTATTTTTCAACGGAAAATGGCATCACTACATCTAGAGTAAGGTGAAATTTAATGAATAGCTACCTTCTTTTCAAACCTTTGGTTGGGAACTTAACGAACAAGGTTTGTTCATATCAAAATGCCCCAAGAACCACAACACATAAATGAGAACAGGAGATAATGTACAGTCCTTGCAATTTGCTTTATTAATTTACTTTATTCCAATTAATATTTTGAAATAAATACTGAATCTTCCTGGTCATCATTCAATGAGTTTAAGCAATGGAAGCAGTCTTCGGTGGACCAGGAAATAATTTATGTGTGTTTTTGTCTGTCCTTAGTGTGAAGAAAAGTAGATGAACTTGAGGATCATCTCAGATTCTAAGAAGGACTCTTTGTCTCTAAACAAACAAAAATGCCATCAACACTTAGCTTTTACTCATGTCCTTTTAGTAATGATGACTCACCTGAGAATGCAGTGAATAATAGGTTCCTTAACTTTATGATACTGCTATTCTAATATTATTTATGATATTTTATTTATTATTCATATTTGCTCACAGTGAGATGGATGGTATATATATTTAATAAATGAATAAAATTACTGTTATTCATATTTCTCCTTTAGCGGCTCAGTCCTCCCAAACAACATAAACAGTTTTAAATGAGAGTATAATAAATATTTTGAAACAAATAGCTCTCTAGCTGAAAGATTGCGGCAATTACTCAGAAAAATAAATCTACTTAGCATCTTTCTGTAATAATTGTTAAGCAGTTTCTTCCCAATGACTTCTATGACGTACCACTATGTTTTAATAGCAAAAGCTTCATTGCTCCCAGGTTTCACATAATGCTTGGGACTTTCTAGAATAGTCATAGATGCAATATGTTGGAGATGTGGTTCTCTTGATGCTACCTATTTCCATATATGGTGGACTTGCCAAAAAGGCATTTTGGATAAAAATATGGTGGATTATGCAAAATATCTTTAAAAGAAGGATAAAGTTTACTCCTCAGTTATTTTTGCTAGGTATAAGTACTGACTTTACAGTGGTAGAGACTAACTTGATCCTGCACTTAATAACGGCAGCAAGACTGTTGGTGGCGCAATACTGGAAGAAGGAAGACCTGCCTACAACTCAAGAATGGACATTGAAAGTTACAAATTTAGCCGAGATGGCTAAAATATCGGCATATCTTAAACATCACTCAAATGAGAGATATAAACAAGACTGGAAAAAATGGATTGACTATATACAAAATAAATATGGGACTAAGAAATTCCAGTTAGCCTATGCTTAAGATCAGGAATGATTGAAATTGTTTAAAGTTAGCTTAGCAAGAAGAAGCTAAGATCAATGTAGAGATGTTATTAATTTTTTTATTTCTTTTTTCTCAATAGATTTTAGACTGTTAAAAATCTTTACCGTGTATGGGTTCTGGGAAGTTGGGGGGGAGGAGGTGGGGGGTCGGGGGTCGGGTGGGGGGGAGGGAGGGATATATATTAGGCTAGACACGATGTGTTAGATCTCAATGCAATGTGACTTCACATGTATACTGTTTTTCTTTAATTTTTCTTTAAAAATAGGATAAGCCAAGTACGTTAATATACACTGGAAATACACCAAGGGGAGGAGGAGTAGGAAAGAAGAAGGATGGGGAGAGAGGGATGGGAGAGAGGGTGGGGGGGAAGGTGAAAAGGAAGGGGGGGAGCGGATCTGGAGAGAGGAGTGGTAGAGGGGGAGGGGAAGTAGGATAGAGGGGGATGATGGAGGGAAGATAGAAAGTTGGAGGGTGGTGGAGAAAAGGTGTATGGAGAATGGAAGAGGTATATTGGGCTTTCATTTTCTGGGGCATTGTCGACAAGAGGAATTGATGCAATTATTGTTTAATACTGTATGGTGTATACATGTGAGTGTATGAAAATGAAAAATGAAAAATAAAAATATATATGCAAGAGAAAAAACAGTACAATTTTGCTATTAAATGTAAAAAAGAATGAGAAAAAGCACAAGGAAATCTCACTTCCATTCTACCACTCCCAGGTTGTCACCATTGGGGAGTGATCAGTTGAAGCAATTCACAATTATAATTCTTAGCAACTGTACTGTATAAATGGTTTCCAGAACAATGGATTCAGTATTCTTCATTATTTTGCTCATCCTGATGTTGCCTATTTACATTGTTAGATGCTCCAGGCAGACATCTAGCAATGGAGCTGTTGAATGCATAGACAGTGGGGCAACTGGGCAGCTCAGGTTCTAGAACTATAATCTACTTAACTAGACAAGACGTCATGGGTGCCTCCAAATAATGTTGAATGAGGGCGCACAGAATCCCTCCTCCATGGCTTCCTTATGGGGTGCTGCTGAAATTGAGGGGCACACATTGAAGAATCCCAAGCTCTGAATTCTAAAAACTTTGCACAACTATAAGATGATTTCATTCACACACTTGCTTTCTTTTCTTGTTTTATCATTGCATTAATAAACTTTATTCATATTGGCCTTTGGAGCAAGAATTGATTCCTAATTAAAACTTTATGAATGGGTTTGACATTTCATATTACACATTTCATGTTAGACCTGTTTCCTAAACAATGTACAACACCTAATTGTACATTTACAGATATCCAGGGGGAGGGATGGACAAACATTATATGATAATGCCATCAAACAGTATTATTTTGATGCCTTTATACAAACCTAGAGAAGGTAATTTGAAGAACCCCAATGAGGGAGACAAATGGTGGAATATATTCTAGAGATTGACCAGCCAACTGGGGGAATGGTCCCAATGCCCACTGATGACCCACTTTCGAGAAAGGCTGAATAAGGTGTTCTGACCTAGGATTCCCAAGAGCATGAAGCAAACTCTTGGTCCCAACAAAAAACCCTTTTATTAATTGTGAATTCTGCTCATTCACATACAGCAAAGTCTTTCAAGGGAGGATTTACAGTCACAGATTTTATCTGGCATAGAGAGCTGCCAGAGCGATATCTGCAAAACTTGGCAAGGAGTCTTGGAGAGTCATGAGTCAATTAAATAAACTAATTGTCTCCTGCAAACTCTACTTCCCTTTCGCTCCTCTTTTATTTCCTGGGGGGGGGGGGATTCACCATCCACTTACGTCTTACTCCCAAGTTGATTCCTGTTCTTTAGCTGTTCCCTTTGTCTGGCAACTCTGCACATGTGCACACTGGGAACAGGCTCAGCTGTTTGTCTGCCTTACTGATGTCTGACTGAAGGAATCTGATAACCGGCATATGGCTCTGGCCCCCTTTCTGCCTCCAACACAGAGCCCTCATCAGAGCCTTCCCCAGACTTCAGGACTGGCCCATATTCCTCCCCAACCTCCTCATTGTCTGAATCTGTTGCCAGATTCTGGCAGGCCACAACATAAGGAGATATACTACACTTGCTTGTCCAAGGAGCGTGGTTGATCCTCCCAGGATGGAACATCTTAGTTAGTGAAGTGGAAATTGATCTGGATGAATTCCATGAGCATACAGCATGAGAAGGTTGAAGTAATCATGCTACAGAGAAACAAAGCATCCAAAAAGGGGGAAAGGGAGGTGCTCTGCCCCTAAGCTGGCCAACCTGGAGCCAAGGTGGCGCAGTGGTTAAATGCAGCACTGCAGGCTACTGCTAGATCAGCAGGTCAGCGGTTCAAATCTCACCGGCTCAGGGTTGACTCAGCCTTCCATCCTTCCGAGGTGGGTAAAATGAGGACCCAGATTGTTGGGGGCAATATGCTGACTCTCTGTAAACCGCTTAGAGAGGCCTGAAAGGCCTATGAAGTGGTATATAAGTCTACTGCTACTGCTATTATGTGCTTCCACTGCAGCAAAGAAGGACACTGAGCAGCAGTGGTCCACCCGTGCCCCTGAGTGGGATGGCTGGCAGAATCCTACTTAGATTATTGTCCCACTTGCTTCTGAAGATTTAGAAAAATAAAAGATATTGCAGTGAAAGCTTTGGGGTAACTTTCTATACAGATTGGGTTAGAGTTGTGTGTTGTTCGAATATGGACTGATGACAAATGGCTCCAATAGAATTAGCACCAAAGTGCAGATTTCTTTTTTTGAAAAGGATTTTATTTTTTATTCTCTTACATACAATTATAGGTATACATTCACATAGTTATTCTTCTTCTTTACATTTGTCATTCTTATACATTTGTTATTCCATTTAAAAGGTTATAATACACAGTTCGAGTTGCTTTATTTACCATCCCATCAGAGGTGGGTTCCTACCAGTTCGCACCAGTTCAGTAGAACTGGTTTGTCAAATCTACCAAACCGATTAGAAGAGGTTCCACCAGTGGACACGGAAAGCAGGCCACACCTAAAGAAAATGTTCCAAAATTTTTTGAAACCCACCACTGCATCCCATCTACCTGTTTTAACACCACCTTATTTTCCCTTTCTTTTCTCCTCCTTCTCTACTTTCTTCCTTCCTCTTATCCTTTTCTTTCCCCTTCCTTCTTCCCTTACCTCTCCCCTACTCCTACTCTACCTCTTTTCCTTCCTACCCTCTTTCCTTCTCTTTCTCTCCCTTCTACCCTCCTTTCTTTACCTCTTTCTTCCTTCCCTCCTGTTTCTCTGGTCATCTCCTCCTCTCTCCTTTTCTTTTTCCAAAGTGCAGATTTCTAAATCATCTTTTGGCTTAGATTTATAAGCCATCATTATAAGCAGACTGATCCTTGTAGAAATTTTTAAAAATATGTTCTCATTGAATCTAAGACATTTTAAAGACAATAATTAGTTTCATTCTTCTTTCCTAGATAACCTCTGTAGCCCATGACCTGCCATAGGAAACTAATGATAATAAGTTCTTAATAATGCATCTTTACTGGTAGAAAAGAAAAGGGTTAATAATATGTTCTTGGAAAGGGGGAGGAGAAACTGAATGTATGTCTTCAAGGCTTCTGAGGTTGATTCAAGGACATCTATCAATCAAGTCACACAGATATTTAATTGGAAATTTGCTGAACTTTTAATGATGTGATAGAGAAAAATAAGCACAGAAGAGAATTCTATGGCATATTCTTCCTCCCCTTTGTGAATTCTTTTAATTAAAAAAGAGGAGGAAATGCAGCACGTTTCTCAACCTCAGCAATTTTAAGATGATCTAAGGAATTCTGGGAGTTGAAATTTACAAATCATAAAATTGCTGAGATTGAAAAATTGATTAGCCAAAGGACTCCCTTATTACTGTTTTCATTCAATTATTATTATTTAGCATATGATGAGAAAATGGCAGAAGATAAGTAAACATATACATACAATCCAAGAAATTATATTCAAAATCTCTATGGAGATACGGCAGTAGCCTCATAACTAGATGTCCAATTCAGCTATCCCAACAATCACACTTAATTCTGTTCATTTTTGACCAGATAGAGCTAGACAGGTTATTAATGGTCAGGCCACAAAGAAGTACCTTGGACCATCCTCTCTCCAGGCATTCTCAGGGTGAAACTGAGTAGATGTTAAGGAAATAGAATAGAATAACAGAGTTGGAAGAGACTTTGGAGGTCTTCTAGTCCAGCACTCTGCTTAGGCAGGAAACCCTACACCACTCCAGACAAATGGTTATGCAACATCTTCTTAAAAACTTCCAGTGTTGGAGCATTTACAACTCCTGGAGACAAATTGTTCCACTGATTAATTGTTCTAACTGTCAGGAAATTTCTCCTTGGTTCTAGGTTGCTTCTCTCCTTGATTAGTTTCTACTCATTGCTTCTTGTTCTACCCTCAGGTGCTTTGGAGAATAGTTTGACCCCCCTCTTCTTTGTGGCAACCTCTGAGATATTGGATCACTGCTATTATGTCTACCCTAGTCCTTCTTTTCATTAAACTACACATACCAAATTCTGCAACTGTTCTTCAGTTGTTTTAGCATCCAGTCTCCTAATCATCTTTGTTGCTGTTCTCTACACTCTTTCTAGAGTCTCTACATTTGTTTTACATCGTGGTGACCAAAATTAACTGTTTCCCATGCTGGCCTACAGGATTTCAATCTTGTGATGTGCTGTGCATTGTCCTGGTGAATAGGGATGGCTTTGTGGTCTTCTAATGTGGGGGCAGTATGATACTGCTAAATACTGGTAATAATTGCACAGGAGTAGGATACAATGTGCCAAGGATAATATACATTGCCCTGCAGAATTGGACATTGACCATTTGGGTGTGAGCGTTGTTAAGTTACATGTTGGCAGAATATTTAGATATGGAATAAACCAAAGCCAAGAGTGTTGTTCATAATGTGTTAGCATCAGCACTCCAGGCAGATCCAGCCAGTCTATTCAGTAAATTGTTGCAGCTTTTCAATTTTGCAGCTGTTTTTCCAGGTGTTGTTGGAAATTTAGTGATCTGTCAGATGTTACTTTCAGGTACTTCAGAGAGTTATTATATTGCAAAATACTGTTCTGGAACCTCACTTAAGGCTGGTAATTTGTATGCCTATTGCTGAGGTGGAAATCCTCAAGGGAAAAACAACCCAAGAAGCTAGGAAAATTTTGAAAAATGAAATTATAAAAGCCCAATCTAGTACAATACTAATAAAGAACAAAAATAGAGAGCCAAAAAGAGAGAGAAAGTTCCTGCACAAGGAACTACATAGGGCTACCCTTGAAGGCCATTCCGAAACTTCAACTGGTATAGAATGCAGCCATGCAGGCAGTTACTGATGTCAAATATATGACACATAAAACACCACTCCTGCATGAACTGCACTGGTACCAGTGTATTTCCAAATGCAATTCAAGGTGCTGGTGATTGCCTATAAACCCCTAGATGGCTTGGGGACTAGAACAGTGGTGGGATTCACATTTCTTTTACTACTGGTTCTGTGGGTGTGGCTTTGTGGGCATGGTGTGGAGTTGTGGGTATGACTTTATGGGCATGACAGGGGAAGGATACTGCAAAATCCCCATTCTCTCTCTACCCCACCAACTTGCTTTCCAGTTCTGTTCTCCTCTTCAGGGGAACAAAAGATCAGCTGGGAGATTGGAAGGCAGTGCAGGTGGGGCCAGCCTATTTGCCAGTTTTCTGAGCTACTCAAAATTTCCATTATTGGTTCTCCAGAACCTGTCAGAACTGGCTGAATAACATCTCTGGACCAGAGTACTTAAAGGAGTACTTTTTTCCAAGAGTTTCTACACATCCAGTTAGATCAAATATAATGGGCTTGCTGGAATGTTAGCTGATGGAGAGTAGAACTTTTTCTGCAGTAGCCCCCTGCTCTTTGGAATATCTTTGCTTTGGAGATTAGACTGCCCCCAACCCTGTCAGCCTTCCATAAAGACCTGGCTATGATCCTGAGCCTGGGGCACTACATGCACTAAGGGACTGCCTCTTGGCTTTACTGTTAGCAGGCCAGATGCTTTATTTTGTATGTATTCATATTAGACTTTTTAACGTTTTTAGAGTGTTAATGGTTTTTATTGTTTCAAAATGTTTTTAAGATTTCAATTGCAAGATGTGTTTCTGAATTGAGGATCCGGCCTGCAGGCCTTGAGTTTGACATCCTTGCCCTAATGTGAGTAAAAATATGAACTATCAGGGAATCCTGGAAGAATGGCAAGAGGAAATTTGATTTTGCTCATTTTAAGATGTGTGGACTTAAACTCTCAGAATTCCCCAGCTAACAAGCTGGCAGGGGAACTCTGGGAGCTGTAATCCAGACATTTCAAACATTCTGAGGCCGAGAGACATTGGTTTATACCTTAAAGATTGAAGGGCCTCTTGCTTGGTTCTGACATGGAAGAGAAAGACTGGCCGTTGTTCCAAAGTGCAAAGTGCAGGAAAGCTCTCAGAGAGTAATAGCCAGCAGGTCTCTCTTCTCTGATCTTTTTCTTCCTCTACTGCTTGTTGTGACACCCAAATGTGCAGCTGGAGTTGTCTTTTCTTTTTTCTTTCTACTGAGGCCAGTTCTTCCTTCAGGGCTTCCTCGAGGCAAATGTCATAGCAGCGCAAATCTTTCTTTCATTTAGACCCACCACACAGCTTCCAGACATTTAACTGCTACTTGCTGTTAAACTGATTGACTGACACTAAGTGTTTGTGCTATTAATAGCAATAATTGTGAAGCCTTGTGGAAGGCATAGACATTGTGTTGATCAGGCAAGTGCAGAGAATGAATGCTGCAAGATAATGGAAAACCTCCTCTTCCCCTTCTATGGTTTTTTTTTCAGCAGCAAATTGAGCAGAGACAGTACAGGACAATCTCCAGTTGCACAGCAGACAGTAAAGCTTGGTCTTGCTGCTAGTCTTGCTGCTCAAATCAGGAATAGTAACAAAAAGTGAAAGAAAAAGCTTGGTTTTTATATGAACATGAGGTTATGCAAAGCCAGGTTTTTGCATCCAATCAATACAGCAGAGAAGAACACCATAAGGCTTTGTACTGGAATGTTGTATGAGACATTTCATACACAGGTCATTTACTGGGTGAACCACTCCATTTCCAAACTCTGACTTGTTTGAGATTGTAGTTAAACTCAATATTAAGTGCCTTATTCTCTATTGTCTGCCTATTTCCTTCCATCTTTTTCTTGGCTGGCAGACTTTCTAAGCTTTGAGAGAAAGTTTGGAAAAGTCCCAAACCATCTTATCATCCATATCTTTCTTTCTCTCTCTCTCACTCAGCAATTTTATGCCACTTCAAAGAAAGAAAGAAAGAAAGGAAGGAAGGAAGGAAGGAAGGAAGGAAGGAGAAAGAGAGAAAGGGAGAAAGGAAGGAAGATGGGAATGAGAAGGAAGGAAGGAAGGAAGGAAGGAAGGAAGGAAGGAAGGAGAAAGCAAACCTAAAGACATGGGCCAACACAAATGAAGATGACAAGGGATCAAGGAAAAGATAAATTCCTCATTGATCCTTTAATGCTGTTTTAATGCTGACAATTCTCTTCTGCCTGAAATAGAAGTCCCTTAAAGAAAAAAAAATGGACAGCAAATGTGAATTACATGATTACATTCAGCATGGTTTCTGTTTTATTAATAATAGCAACTGTGAGGGAAAGATTAGGATCAGAGTTGGAGCTGGAAGGGAATGGTTAGTTCCACATCATCCTCGTGTGTGAAAAGATGTGGATTAACTAATTCTGCTTATACTTTGCAGTTTTTAGATATTGGTTTCATTGAGTGGTTACAATCTTTTTACTGAATCCTTTACATAATTATATGGAATAAGATTGATAGTCTATTGATATCAAAAGCAAACCTATCCAGGGATCTAAGTTCACACTCAGTATGGAGGAAAGAATATAACATATGAAGACTTTTTCAAAAGAAATCCCAAAATGGAATGATAACTAGTCAAGTGTTTTCAGGCAAACTGAAGTAATTCCTGAAGGACTAAGTCTCATTGAATTGAAGAAAATATGCAAATCTCCAAAAGGAAGAATTTCCTTGCTGTGCCAGCCACTTCAAAACTTAAATTTTATTCTTTTGAGGCTAAATTGGAAGCTGAAGTGTTCTTCACAGATACAATCTTTCTTAGCAGTTTTCATGGAAATTAGGGCAGAAGCAGCAAGGGAAAGAAAGTTTTGAAAGCAGCAACCTTGTTTCCCTCATAAAGGGAGATGGGTGGTACAGAAATCTGAAAAACAAACAAACAAACCAAGTCACACAGCACCCCCCCATCCTTTTATTTCACAATTCTGATGGAAGCAAAGAACTAACATTATCTTCTCTAATTGAAATCTAGCTGGAAA
Organism: Thamnophis elegans; assembly: GCF_009769535.1. Taxonomy (NCBI): domain Eukaryota; kingdom Metazoa; phylum Chordata; class Lepidosauria; order Squamata; family Natricidae; genus Thamnophis; species Thamnophis elegans. The sequence continues at coordinate 84,762,451 of NC_045558.1, read as the reverse complement.
TGTGGGGGAGCCTACTTTCAGTGTCCATGTCATTGAAAGTCATAGAAGAACAAGAAATTGCTTGTGGCTGGTGAATGGGGAGAATATATTCTCAGGCAATGGATTTGCATCTCAGAACTTGCAAAGCATGCAATTTAAGATTATATCAGTAAGGACTTTGCAGCCCTAAAAAAGAGGAAGAATAATAGGCAAAATTGTAGAACATTCTGAGGAATTTAACTAAACTGGGCAGGCTGGTGGTTCTTGTGTGCTATGATTTTATGTCAGGGGAGAGATTGGACAAGGGGCAGGATTCTGACTGATTTGAGGGCAAGGCAATGATGACTCTTTGGCTGGCTCACATTTGCAAGAACAATCATTTCCTCATGAACTTGTTAAATATGATTTATTATAGATTTGATGACACTTCCCCTTGCATCTTAGCTACTCAGGTCCTCTCCCCACAAAAAGCCAATGTAAGAAATGATTTGGAGGGAGCAAACACTGCCACGTGCCCTGAGCTAACTGCAATCTGCCACAGTTCCTACACAGTTTGTCTGACTGGTTATGGAAAATGGGGGGAAATGTATCAAATATGGTGTAATCCTGCTTGTAGCCACATTTTACCTGAAGTGATACTTTGATTCCTTAGTATCCATCCTCAAGTGAAATGAAAATGAATATATGGAAATACGTTTGCTTTAGTCCATGCCCATCATTTCCTCTTCTCCCTTTGCCATTCCTGTTGTAAACATTTAGACTGTCAGTTTATAGCCATCTGATCCTATGATAAACAATTGGGTAGAAATAAATTTGCTTAGATGTCTGTTAATAAATCAATCATGACAGTTATAATTATATGTAATATTAAAACTGAACAGCTGAGGGTGGATGGATATTGTGTGTAAATAATCAGAATGATGGGTGATTTACTCTGCAAATTATGTTTCATAGTTTGTGTTTTGGAAACATGGGCACTAAATATGCAAAGCATTGAATGACAGTCCTGTTTTTTTTATTCAGCTGTCCTTTGGCAAATCAAGATTGAGGTCCCACTACTTCATGTTTGGAGGGGAAAGGCCTTCTACACAATAGCAGTACAAAGGGCAAGAATTCTTAACTCATGTGGTAGATGGAGATGAAGCAATATAGCTGAGATAAAGAATATTTATGAATTCTCAATGTAACAAGGTAGCAAGAAATAAAAATGAACTTTGTCCTAAATGGAAGTTTCCTAAACAGAGCTAGCATTCCAAAGCATTGCAAAGTTGTGTTGAGTTTGTCTCCAGAGATTTCTTAATGTCTGCTCAGGACTCAAAGAACAGTTATTTTAACCTTCAGATATTTATTATTTATTTATTTATTTATTTGTCTTGTATGCCGCCCACTCCTGGAAGACTCCGGGCGGCTCACAAAAGACAAGGGAAAGGGGGAAAACGAGACAAAGACAACATATTAAAAACAAAACCAACATTCACAATTTCTGTGGAGGTAAATGCTTCTCAGTCCCCCCCCCCAGCCTCCTGGAACAGCCAGGACTTGGTGGCTTTGCAGAAGGCCGGGAGGGTAGTAAGGGTCCGGATCTCAACAGGGAGCTCGTTCCAGAGGGCCAGAGCTGCAACAGAGAAGGCTCTCCCCCGGGGAGTCGCCAGTCGACATTGGCTGGCAGATGGAATCCGGAGGAGACCTAACCTGTGCGATCTAATTGGTCTAAGAGAGGTAATCGGCAGGAGGCGGTCTCTCAGGTACCCATGTCCGATGCCATGTAGGGCTTTATAGGTAGCGACCAGCACCTTGAAGCGGATTCGGAGACTAATAGGTAGCCAGTGCAGCTCACGGAGGATAGGTGTAACGTGGGTGTCCCTTGGTGCACCCACAATCGCTCGCGTGGCTGCATTCTGGACTAATTGGAGTCTTCGAACACTCTTCAAGGGCAGCCCCATGTAGAGCACATTACAATAATCCAGTCAATAATCCAGATATCTGCATCTCCTTGGTAATTTAGGGAAATTATGAACAGAATCAAGTCCAAATGAGCTAAAGCTTAATATTGGAATAATCGAACTGAGATAGATATTTTTAAAAGGGCGGGAAGGGATATATTTCTAGACTCTAGTGTGTATTTCTCTCTATCCAATATTTGTGGTATAGGGAAATGAAGCTTGCCATCCTTTCCTCCCTCCCTCCCTCCCTCCCTCCCTTCTGTTTGATTGTTGTGTGTCACTGTTGTGAGTCATTGTTGAGAGTTGGGGAAATACAAGTTTAATAACTTATGGCTTGTCACACAGTCAACCAAATGTTCAGACTGAATTTGGCATTTTTGTCCGCCTATCAATTCCTTCCCAAAAACCTGGTATAGACAGATGTTGATTTTTGATCATTTTAAAGGCGTTGATATTATTATCATTATTAGTATATTCAGGTGAAATGTGAAAGAAAGTGGAATGTTAGCAAATTGGAAAGGATTTTTGATAGTAGGCCAGAGATTGTTACTTCTTCTCAAAGTAACACTGATTCAGCAATTGCCCTATTATAAAGAGTCCAGACTTTCCTCAGAAATGGTTGGGGTTCATGTATCAAATTTCATATTTGATTATGAATGGATTTTGAAGAAGAACATATCCTTCCCTCTCTCCTTTTTCCTTTACACTAGTAGACGTGTGCAGAGTTCTGCTTCTGTTGCCCATAGTGGGGACAGGTTAAATATCCTAAAAACTTCTTTGATTCCAGAATCCCTCTCTCCCCACCACATTTGAGAGACTTAACAGAATGAGAAGGCCCTCTATTGCCCTCAGTAGAGGGCATTTTAGATAATTCCCAGGCAACTCCCAGATAGAAGAAAATTCAGAAACAACACAGCAATGAATACATAATCCATGCAAGGCCTGTTTTAGCTTAACATAATTTTAAAAAAAACACTTCATAAAACAGATAACTGTTGCCTATATTGTTATTGTGACTAGGATTCCAAAACAGATATGCCTAATTCATTGAATGGAATCTACCTGTGGCTATAATGTTGCTTGGAGAATTTTAAAAAGATAAATAATGAGCAGACATTCTGGGGAATAATTAGATCTAATTAAAGTTATTTTGGGATACAGAGAGAGGTGGTATTCAGCAGGTTCTGACCAGTTCTGGAGAACTGGTAGCAGAAATTTTTAGTAGTTTGGAGAACCGGTAAATACCAACTCACTTAAATTTATTATAATTCTTTCCCTTACCAGAGGAAGAAATATCTTGAGGAGAAAACAGTTTAACAGAAATCAATCTTAGTCAGTTGTTAAAATACTAAAGTTTTGTTGGGGACATATTTACACACATATTTGCTTCGTTCATGGTTTATCCATTCTTTGTTGGCCCAAAATCTCTTTGACTCTTTTCTCTAACAGATGGTTTCAATCTAAAGAAGTGTAAATGCTATTGAAAATCTATCCAAGATGGTGAGAAACTATTGAAATTGGTTAAAGGAGTTTGGTTGGAATCTTTTGGAAGGGATTATAATGATAAGGAAAATCGCAGAAGGAATTAAAAAGAGTAAACCAGAAATGAGCCTGGACCAGATAGTTCATTGAATCTACGTTATAAAGGTTTTGAGCATGAACTTTTACAACCTTTACAAAATATAATGAATTATATTATACAGGAAGGATACCAGAGATTTGGAAAGAGCCTACTACTGGTGTAACATTAATATTTAAAGAGCGTCAAGATTTTACTTCAGTAAGAAATTGCAGAACAATTGCATTATTGACCAAAGAGTATGAGTTGCTTAGAATGATTTTAGTTGAAAAATAAATTAATAATTTTGCAAGAATTCATTCATGGGGCTCAATGTGGGTTATTATGTAAAAGACAGTTGAAAGACAACAAAACTAAAACTGCTGCATTGACTTTTTTTAGATGTAGAGAAGGCTTTTCACAAATTGAACTGGACCTTCTGGTTTAAGATTTTGGAAGATACATATTTGGGGCAGAAACTGATTTGTATTTCACAGGCAGCACAAATAATCATTAATGGATATTTAACTAAATATTGTGACTTTTAGGAGTCCTCTGAGTTTGGTAGTTTACTTGCAGACATTTCAGAACCCAACATTCCATAACCCAATCAGTGATGTTACCTAGTTTGGTTAATGAAATGTCTGAAAGAAAACAACCAAGCTCAGAGAGCACCAAGGATCTCTCATTTCAGTCCTGAGCTACAAATATTCTCCTTTATTAGTTAAGTGAGATACAAAAAGGAGTAAGAAAAAGCTGCCTTCTGTTTCCTCTCTTATTTATTTTACTTCTTAAAATATTAAATAGAGATATCACAAAAGATGAGAGAATCACAGGTGTAAAGATCAAAAAAGAATCATACAAGTTAACATGGTTTTTGCAGATGATATGGTTTGATTTATTAATGTATAAATAAGAAGAATTTGGGTCATCAGTAGTTTCAAGTTTAACAAAGAGAAGACAAAGGTGTTAACAAAAAATATGAAATTACAAAACCAAACAGAATTAATGCATAAATCAGGTTTCAATATGGAGAAGGAAGTAAAATACTTGGATATACTTATGACTAATATAGAGTGTATGTTATTTCAAAACAATTATGTTATGACATGGAATGAAGTATAAAAAGATATTTAAAGATAAGATAAAGTACATTTTTCACTATTGGAGAGAATTCTTTTGATTAAGATGTTTTACCTAAGAATGTTTTTTAATGTGTTTCAGATAATACCTGTCTTGACAGCTGATGTACTATTTCCAAGAAACTTGGGAAACTCTGAAATATATAGTTATAAAAGCCCAGGCCAGCATAATACCACTGAAAAAAACACAAGAAACCCCACAAAAAGAAACTACTATGTTCAGTTACACAAAGAACTGAAAGACAAAAAACATAAATACAAAAATACAGGAAGGATACACAACTAAGGTAGAATACCAACAAATAACCTGAATTTACAAAGATGAAGTCAGGAAAGCTAAAGCTCAGAATGAAGTAAGACTTACAACCAATGTCAAAAATAATAATAAAAAAGTTTATTTCAACATGTTAAAAACAAGAAAAAAGTTAAGGAAACAATTGATCTACTAATGAGAAAAAATGGCAAGAAAGTAAAGGGCAGTAGAGAGAAGGCAGAACTGCTTAAGTCATTCTTTGCATCCATTTCCTTTCAAAAAGATAATACAGTCCAATCTACCAAAAACATTGCTGTAAAAGGCAGACTAGGAATACAAATTAAAATAAGCTAGAAAATAGGAAGAGAACACCTGTCCAAATCACTAGGACCTAATAGATTACATGGCAGAATCTTGAAGGAGTTGGCAGATGTGATCCCAGAATCATTGAACCAAATCTTTCAAGGATCTTGGAGCACCAGGGAACTACTAGAGAACTGGAAAAAAGCTGAAGTGGTTCCCATCTTTAAAAAAAGAAGAAAAATACAGATCCAGGTAACTGCAGACCAATCAACTTGACATCAATACTGATCATCAACTTGAAAAAGATAATCAAGCAATAGATCTGTGAATAACTAGAAGCAATCAAAGTTCTAACCCAAAGCCAACAGAGGTTTGTCAAAAACAGATGACGCCAAACAAATTATTTCATTCTTTGACAAAGTGACTAAATTAGTGGACCAGTGAAATGCAGTGGACATAGTATACTTGGATTTCAGTAAGGCATTTGACAAAGTAGACCACAACCTCCTCCTTGGTAAGCTAAAAAAAAGTGGGTTAGATAGCACCACACCAGATGGATTTGTAATTGACTGACAAACTGCACTCAATGTGTAGCCCTCAATGGAACTATGTCTACATGGAGGGAAGTAAGCAGTGGGTTCCAAGGTTCCATTTTAGGCTTTTCAGTATCTTTATAAATGATTTAGATGAGGGAATAGAAGGAGAACTCATCAACTTTGCAGATGACACTAAAATGGCAGGAATAGACAACACCTCAGAAGATAGGCTTGAACATTGGGCCCTATCTAATAAACTGAAATTCAATGTAGAGAAAAGTAAAGTTTTACACTTAGGCAAGAAAACCCAAAACCAACAAGTACAGTTTAAATGAAACCTGTCTCAATAGCAATAACTGTGGGAGAGATCTTGGACAACCACTTAACTATGAGCCAGCAGTATGCAGCAGCCACCCAAAAAGCCAATGCAATCCTAGATTGCATTAACAGAGAAGTCATGTGAAGTATTAGTACCACTTCATAAAGCTTTGGTAAGTCTGCACTTAAAATACTGCATCTAGTTTTGGTTACCATATTATGAAAAAAAGATGAAAAGACTCTGGAAAGAATGCAGAGAACAGCAACAAAGTTGATTAGGAACTGAAGGTTAAACATATAAAGAATGGATGCAAGAAATGGGTATGTATAGTCTGATGAAAAGAAAGGCTAGGGTGACATGATAGCAGTGTTCCAATATTTGAGGGTCTGCCTCAAAGAAGGGGGGCAGGGTCCAACAAATTTTCAAAATACCAGAGGATAAGAAAGGAAACAATGGAGGGAAATTAATTGCAGAGAGAAGCAACCTGGAACCAAGGAGAGATTTCCTAACAATTCAAACAATTAATCAATGGAATGGCTTACCTTCAGAAATTGTGGGTATTCCAATACTGGGGGCTTTTAAGAAGAGAATGGAAATCATTTATCTGAAATAATATAAGTTCTCCTTTTTGAGCAGAGATTTGAACTAGAAGACATGCCCTTCCAACTTGGTTATTCTATTAAGATTCTGTTAAGATTTAAGCTATGACCAAAGAATATATCTAAATTTCCATGGCAAATGAAAAAAACTACTAGTTATAGGGTATTATAAGATGCAAAGGAAAGAGGATGGCTATATTTGGCTGCTTGCTGGATGAAAAAGAGCAGGTGTTATTGAGAAATAAAAGATTACTGGATTTAGATCATGATTTAAGATTTGGCCGTCATGGTTATTCTAGTATGATAAAACTAAGGTGAACACAAGCTTAAAAATCATTATGCTAGACAGAACTATTCTCAGAATATGGAATAAATATAAATTCAGGTTTTACTGGAAAATGAACAAGTTAAAAGGACATGTTATCATGTTTGATGGACATATAAAACATTTTGGATACAAATGCTTTTATCTTTGATTAGATAAAAAGCAATGTTTATTATTATGGATGACTGGAAACTCTTCGTAGACTTTTTTGCATTTATGATTTGTGGTTTGGATGATTACAAAAAATATACCTGCTCTTCTTAACAAGTATCCCATGCTTTTGATAGCAATACTATATGGATCAGAATAAGTATGAGCCTAATATTGTACTGAGTCTTTAATACTCTTTTTAGATCTGCAGGATCCAATCCGAGTTGGTCACCAGGACCAAAGGTTAATTCTTCCAAGCTTTTGGCTCATGTTGGAGCCCATCCTCAGGGAACTTCTTTCTCTCAGAATGTGTGCAACTGGACTGTTCTACAAATTGTATTTGTATAGTGCCTGGTTATGTCTGACTTTTAATTGTTAAATATAGTGTTGATGGCTGGCTATTAAGTTGTTGTTTCCTTGTGCCACAGATCTAAGTACCTGATAAACTGATGTAAATCACCACTTCTATTGATTGAGAAGGGGCCCAGTTTCTCAGACTTCAATACTTTTTCTGGCTATTTTTGTCTCTACTCAGCAAACAATCTTAGTAGCTGCAAAATTGAATGCATGTCCTTGTTCACTGCAATGTGAGGCAACCAATAAGTCTCCTTGTCTGTCCACTCATTCATGTTCTCACTATCTGGTAGTTAGCTTTCTCTCCATCTGTTCTACATAGTAGATCTTTGTAGCACATGATTTATCCTCATGCGGTAGCTGCTGGAGGTGGGTGATGTCCATTTGCAAATCTTGGAAGATGAGTTCTACTACTGCTGAAATATTTTTATGTATAACAGGGGGTCCTATATAGTTGGTCTTGTACCTTCCTTTCTCTCCCCTGCCTATTGCACAGGCATCTTGTGTGGGTACCCATTCTGTCTGAATTGTTCATGTTCTTTTTAGATCTATTAGTCAAGAAAGACTAAGACAGTTCTTCTCAACCAGTTAGTTGAAGAATTCTGGGACTTGGTCCACATATCTTAGAGTTGACAAGTTGAGAAACATTAGAATAAATCTTGAAAGTGTGGCAGCACTTCTTCTTTTTTTTTGTCATAGACCCCATTTACTTCCTAAATCCTTGAACTTTGTCATATTTTGATCTGACTATTATTTTATCAGAGATTTTTCTCAGGTACTTCAGGATTAGTCTAAATAATAATTCCAGAATTCTTTCATTTTCTAGTCATAAGAATTGTTTCCCTCATAGCACTAAGGAACAGAAAAATCATGAAAGAAGGGGAATGACATGGGGCAACATCTCATTAATTGGCATTGTAATTTAAAGGAGCCCAACATTTTTAGTTCCCTAATGAGATCCATGAATTAGTTAACATGAGAGTCTTATGGGCAGTGTTTGTGTTGGATTGTCTGTTCAGCAGATTTTCTGTAATATTCTTGCCTTTGCCATGCAAACAAGACATAAAAAAATCTGTTACATACTAACAGATGCTCTTCTTTGATGGTATCCATTTGTACGGGCAGCAGTTTATAAAGCGGTCTTTTTCCAAGTGGCCAATCCTAGAAAAACATATTAGGTTAATGAGGAAGCACACACTTGTGTTTAATTAACCACAGTTTTGCTATTTTTTCCCACTCCAGTTCTTCTAAAACTGCACCATTCTCTCCAAGATGCATTAATTACACAAGTTTCATTAGGAAAAAAAAAGGTTTATACTTGCGAAATTCCCATAAAGCTTTATCTAGGATGTTTTCCCCTTTCTATCAGATGTTAAGATGGTATTTCTTTTCGCAAGGACTGAAATAAAGTGCTCAGTTTTCCAGTTGGTAAGAAGCAGTTATTTATAGCTGATCAGAACACTGAATTAAAGTTGCCAACTTTTATCCAGTATTGTCCAATTGCCTTCTTGATTTTGAAGACAGCTAGGAGACAAAAACTTTAGCCTAAATGCTTTTTATTCTCTTCTGAATTGCAACTAAACATAAAGACAGAATATGTATCTTTAGAGATATATAATACTCCCATACGTATACCTAAATATATTGGAATGCAGATTTATTATTTTTTCATATAAGTGTTTTATTTTTGTTTTCCAGAGAAATAAAAACCTTGGAAAGCTTCATGTGGGCAGACAGAATCCCCCCCTTTATTCCTTTCTAGAATGCATCTAATATTAATTACCACCATCATCATAATTATGCAAGTGTCCATTTCATATCATAAATTAAGCCAAAATGACCATGGGAGACAGAGCTGAGTGAATGGAACCTAGTGTGGTTAGAAAGAGCTGGGAGACCCTAGACCCTGATCATGGTGTTACTTGGGCATGAAAGTTCATATAGTAAGATTTGTGTTGGAAAAAGAAGAAAAACACTTTCAAAATTGAAAAGGCTGGGAATTAATGTAAGTTGCCTTTCTGGTAGGCAGAGTATGAGACAGAAATAACATCATGAGGACATATGCTATCAGGTCTGCCTCCACTCAGTTCTCAGGAAAGAAAGCCCTTAACTCCATAGATTCAGTGAAAAAGTACTTTTACTAAGAAAGAATTGGGAGTAGCAAAAATCAGGCAAAGAAACAAACCCACACCAAAAGGATAAATTCAAAATTACCCCCTAGTAGTTCAGCAGACAGAGTTCAATCAATGTCCAGAAAGATGTTTTAGGAATGTCTGTAACGAAGATGTTATGTGCCACCTTCATGCATGACATTCCTGGGATGGTTGGCCTTGAAGATGGGAAATAATCCAAACTGGCTGTCTTCCATTAGCTTGATCATCAGTACCCAGCAGCTCCCCTCTCACACTATCTGCACCCTTCCCCTTCCAAATGACCAATGCACCTCCCCCCCTGTTTCCATGGCAGCTGACAGCAAGCTTGAAGGAAACCAGTGATGGACAGGCTGATATGTGGTTTAAGAACAGAGAATGAAACATCTTTGTGCTGCAGTTTAAAGGGATGAGAAGATGAGATCTATGCTTGCACATTATGGAGATTGGTGGTTTATATAAAACTGAAAGTTTTATCTCTGTAGCTGCAGAAAAGGAGAGAATGGGATACATTTGTTTAAATAGCAGGGACACAGCATTTACAATTATACCAAACCACTTGACATTGTTGTGGAATACAGAATCAGGTTAGTGGTTGTACCATGTACCATGGTACCATGGTACCATGTACCATGGTACCATGTACCATGGTACCATGTACCATGTACCATGTACCATACACAACAATGTACCATGTTTTCCTGAAAATAAGACCTGGTCTTATATTTTTTGGTTGACAAAATAAGCACTAGGGCTTATTTTTGGGGTAGGTCTTTTTTGTGGCTGCAATGGAGCAGGAAGCAAGGCAGTAGGGTAGAGCACAAAACAAGGCAGTGGGGGATGGTGGAGGATAAAGCTTCTTCTCCTTGCTCGCTGCTGCAACAGAGCAGAAGGCTGAGCAATGGACTGGTATCATGGCTACTAAGCGAGGTAGTGCGGGTGTGGAGGATGAAACAAGGTGGTGAAGGTGTGCAGGATGAAGCCCCACCAGTATGCTCAGTCTGCAGAGCCCTGATGCTGGTGGAGTGAGGCAGTGGTAGCTGAAGCAGTCCCTTCCCCATGTCACCCAATGGCGGTGGTCAGTGGGGCACCTCCTACCACCACTTGGGTTCCACCACCAGTTGCCTGGAGTCCTTGGGGAGTTTGCCTTGCCACCTGCTTTCCAGTTCCCAACCCGCTCCCCTTGCTTCTCTAGTGAAGCAGCCTAGTGAAGTATCCCTTCACTAACCTGCTTTCCAGCTGTGTTCCCTGTGCCACATGCAGGGCAACAAAAGAAGGCTGTGGGAGTACTGGTAAAAAAAAAGTTCAATCAGATCTTCCAACTTTGTGAGATCTTTGTTTTCTTGAGAAGTTGGAAGGTCTGATTAATCTTTTTTTTTTTTTAGTCCCACAAACTTCTTTTGTTGCCCTGCATGTGATGGCAGATAATGGAGCTGGAAAACAGGTTAGTGAAGTTATTGTGATCGCTCTGGGGTGGGGGTTAGGATTTGGCATTATGATTTCTCTGGGGTGAGGTTTAGAATTTGGTATTGTAATTGCTCTCAGGAAACCCTACACTATTTCTGATAAATGGCTGTCCAGTCTCTTTTTAAAAGCCTCCAGTGATGGAGCACCCATGACCTCTGAATACAAGCTATCCAACTGCTTGATTATTCTCTAAATTTATCCTTATTGTTAGGCTGGATGTCTCTTTGATAGGTTTCCATCAGTTACTTAATGTTGTGCCCTCAGGTGCTTTAGAGAACAGGTCTGTTGTATCTCATGTGTCAATCAGTGCAATAAAAGAGCTCTCATTGGCCAAGACGCACTGAGCTTGCTGGTGGGAGAATTATGTGTTCTAATTGGTTGCTGGTTTGACAGCTGCCTTATAAAAACTGTCAAACCAGAGTTGCTTATTCTGTTCTTTCTGAGTTGTTGAATAAACAATTCTGGTTGACTTGCCTCTCGCCTCAGCCCGGGATTCTTTGTTTCAGAATACCCAAAACTGATGACGAGGATGAGATTCTGAGTTCCCTCAGCCTCCGCAGCTAACATTAGAATTCCAACCTCAGAATTGTGATTATGCCTACTTTTGCGCTGTTTAGCACAGATAGAGAATTGTAGGAGGCCTTCGTAGAATGCTTTGAATGCTTCCTAATGGCTAATGATCTGGCTGAAGTGAACAGCGATAGAAAAAAAAAGGGTATTTCCTTAGTGCCTGTGGGCGGAAATGTTTGGGACAGTGTGTGCCCTGTCAGCATCAATGTCAGTCAATACAGTGCCATAGGAGCTGCTCTTGACTAAATTAAAAAATCACTACGCTCCGGTCCCGTCAAAGATCACCAGAAGACATGCTTTCAGATAGCATCTCCAAAAAGAGGGAGAATCGATAAGCCAGTATATGGCCACACTTCATAAGGAAGCGATCAATTGTAAATTCCCTGTGTTAGATGATGTGTTACTGGAACAATTTGTGTGTGGAGTTAAGGACTTGCAACTACAACAGAGGTTGTTGGCTCATTCTGAAATCACTTTCCAGATAGCAGTCGATGAGGCTAAAGCTGCCGAAATGGCCGAAAGATCGACAGTCCAAATTCAGTGCTACTTGGCGGCGGCCTCCTCGGGACTGAAATCAGCTGCTGTCAACCAACAGGAAAGCCCTGAAGGAGAGGTAGATGAGGACTGTGAGGGAATTAACCGCCTCAAGACACGACCCGCCAAAAGGCCACAGGAAGGTTGCTTCAGATCGAATTGCTGTTTTAAATCAACCATATGAGATGCTGCAGCAGGAAGGGCCATTTGTCCAGTGTATGCTGCTCTACCACGCCCGCACCCAGCCAGGCAGGGGACAGCTATGGGGGAAAGAAGTCCACTATGCAACCTGGGAGGCCCAAAACATCCTGCTCCGCTATAGATGACGACCCACCACAAGAAGCATGAGATGTGTGATCCGCAGGAGAGTGTGCCTCTAAAGGGAAATTTTTTTTCCTCGCAGTGCTGATTGAGGGATTTGCAGGCAAAATGGAGATCGATAGCAGGTCGGCCAAATCAATCGTCTCCTGGCAAACCATGAAACACATAATGCCTAATCTTTCTAAAGATTCTTTCTCATTGCAGTTGCCGTCTCCGAGATTACCAGGGGAACTCTATTCCGGTGCTGGGCAAGATGTCGGTATTGGTCAAGTGCCTGGGGTTTAAAGGTCATTGATGCTCATCGTAGTTGCCTATCCACTGGCTAGCCTGTTGGGTATTGATGGGTTTGAGCCCCTGGGCCTCACTGTTGCCAGCATTCATGCATCTACCATTTCTGATGACCTAGCTAAAGAAATCGCAAATGTCTTTGATGGGACACTGGGTAATTATAAGGGCACCCCTATTACGCTCAATTTAGACCCACATGTTTCCCCAATCAGCTTGAAAGCACAGAGAGTGCCATTTGCACTCAGGGCAAAAGTTGAGGCTGAATTGGATACATTGATCACTCAAGGGATCCTAGAACCTGTCGATCATTCGCAGTAGGAGACGCCCATAGTCACCCCTGTGAAGGCCGACGGGTCCACTAGGATCTGAGTGGATTATAAAAATACTTTAAATAAAGCCTTGCAATCCAATCCATATCCTGTTCCAGTGGTGCAACCCTTATTGCACTCTCTGGGACAGGGGTGGATCTTTGCTAAATTGGACATGGCACAGGCTTATCAACAGCTGCCTATTGACGAAGCTACGGCCAATGCCCAAATGATTGTGACACACAAGGGGGCCTTCTGATGCTACAGGCTCCAATTTGAAGTCTGTGTGGCTCCGGGTATTTTTCAATGTTTAAAGGAACGGCTTCTCCAGGAGCTTGGCGGAATGGTCTCGTAATTTGATGATATCTTGCTGGCTGCAAAGGACAGGGCAGACCTCATCCGCAAATTATGGGCTGTTTACAGCATTTTATGAATGCCGGGCTGCATTTAAAAAAGAGTAAATGCCAACTGGAAGTGCCCTCAGTAGAGTTCTTACGGTTCCTAATTGATGCTGAGGGGATCCACCCTACCAAGTCCAAGGTGAACGCCATCCACAATGCCCCTACCCCTAAATCAAAGAGTGAACTCCAAGCATTTTTAGGCCTGCTTAACTTTTATGCAGTTTTCCTCCCGCATAAGGCATCAGTGGCAGAGCCTCTCCACCAACTACTTGATGCGTCGGCGGTGTGGCATTGGGGCGCAGGGGAAGCAAAGGCTTTCGCAGCAGTAAACGCCCTTCTCACATCATTGGCAGTCCTCATACAGTATAATGAGAGAGTGCCCTTGACACTCATTTGTGACGCATTGCCATATGGCGTTGGTGCTGTCCTAGCCCACAGATTACCTAACAGACATGAGGCACCTATTGCCTACTTCTCACGCGCCTTATCGACGACTGAGCATAATTATGGTCAAATCAATAAGGAGGCACTGGCGGCTGTGGCTGGAGTCAAAAGATTCCATGATTAATTGTACAGCCACCAGTTCCTATTGGTCACAGACCCTAAGCCCCTACTGGGCATTCTGGCCGGCGACCGAGAGACTCTGCAGATACTCTCACCGCTTATGTTGCACTGGTCAGAGTTCCTAGCTTCTTATTCATACCATCTGGAGCATCAGCCTGGAAAGAGCCTGGGGCATGCTGACGCATTAAGTTGATGCCCGCTGCCAATACCAGTGCAGGATCCCACTCCCACATCCGCTGTTCTGTAACTTACCATTTACAGTTACTGATATTGCAGCATGCTCTCGCACTGACAAAATACTGTCCCTAGTCCTTGACTATGTATGCAGAGGATGGCCTGCAGATTCCATAATGCAGGACTTCCTACCCTATTATTGCAGGTGAATGGAATTGTTGGCACTTAAAGGGTGCTTGCTATGGGGCAACTGGGTTGTGGTGCCAGTTGCCCTGCGGACCCAAATATTGAGGAGATTACATGTGGGTCACCCGGGCATAATATATATGAAAACCCTGGCCTGCAGTGCAGTCTGGTGGCTGTGAATGGATGAGGCCATTCAGGTATGGGTTGGCCAGTGTCCGATGTGTCAAATTTCCCACCCCGCACTGCCAATAGCTGACGTTAGGGAATTAATTCATGGATGTCAACTGCATATAAAGAAAATGTTTTATTGATGGTATTTTCCACCCTCAAGGTTAGTGAAGATGTTTAAGGATATGTCTGCAAAATGTTGGAAATACCATCAGATACTTGGTTCATACTATCATATGAAGTGGACATGCCCAAAAGCAAAAAAAGATACTGGACAAAAATACATACATGGTTGGAAAAAATGGTAAAGCAACATATTGATCTGAAACCAGAAATATTTTTGTTAGGCATTTTATCAGATAAGTACAATAAATGGAATGCATATCTGATTTTACATGTACTGATTGCAACTAGCAGTGTATTTGTACAACAATGGAAAAGATCCCAACAGATGAAAATGTGCTTAAAAAAATACTAGAATGTGCAGAAATGGAAAGGCTAACACAATTAAGAAAAGAAAGAAACTGAATGCTTTTTGACCTGGGATTTATTTATCAATGGTTAGCTGATAAAAACAGGAGTTAGAAACAGGAAGATATAAGGAAAGGATCAATGATATAAGAAAGGTATGTTAAAATGGATAAGTAAACATTATTATTATTGTGTTTCTCAGAAAATAAGTCCGACTCTTATTTTCTTTTAGACCTGAAAATAAGCATAAGAGAGAATTTCCCTGGTGGAAAGTTCTGTGAATGTTCTACTTATTTTTGTGTAACTTACTTTGGACTACTAAAGTTATCACTCATCTATAAATTGATTTTTTTAAAAAAATCAGGAACCAACATGGCTCTGATGCTATTTCTCACTTTTACTTAGGAAGATTTCCAGAGAAAAAACAAACGTAACATAGGCTAAATAAATCAGAGATAGTGACTTCTGCAGATGAGAAAAAGAAATTGCAAAGGTTTAGATGGGATGATGGTTGTATACATTTCTTTAAGTGCCTGAATATAGCTACATTCTCAATCCTGAAGGTTCTTATAGACTACCCTTTAAAGCTGTGAATAAATGCAATGCATTATCTATTTGCTGTCTTGAAGTGCTTATAGTTTCACAGTTATATTACTCAATATAAAAAATATGTATTATGAAATTTTGCTTACAGTTATAAGTATAGCAGTCTGATTTGGACAGTGTTAATATTTGGTTGTCAATGATCATACGATGTTGGTGATACACTGTACAAAACTTTGTGCCCCTGGCTCCTGGAACAGCCTATTTGACTGTATTCTTTTGTTGTCAGCATGATGGGAACTGGAAAATGGATACAACCAAAAACATGAATTTGTTGTAGCATAATTCCCAGCCTGGAGAAATATTAGTCAGATGTTATAGCCAACTAGTGCATTTTCTATCCTAATATGACATTTTTCCAATGGGAAATTTTAAAATATATACCGTAGAACATGGGATAATGAAAATTGGAAGGGATTTCTAGTCCAACCCTTTGCTCACAATAGAACTAAGGAGAAATTTCCCAATGGTGACAACAATCAGCCAATGGAACAGTTTGTCTTCAGAAGTTATGTGTATTCCATTAAGCAGTCTCTTGACACCTGGATATTGAATAGTCAACCACATCAGACTGACTCCTTTCTGAGCTAAATTATTTCATGTTTTGCTTGAGTCAAAACCTGCCGTGACTTCCTTTGCACCCATGTGAGGACTAATGTCCCAATCAAGCTTCTCTAACCCAAGAAAGCATCCACAGCCCATGGTCAACAGGAGTAAGCAATATTGATCAGTAAGTAATCAGCTGAGAGGAAACCTGGTGCCCCAGCTGAGAAGCAGAAGTTTAGCCAAATTCAAGCAAGAATGGTTACCCAAAATCCATATTTACAGTACAGATGATCATGGTGAATGATCATTCATTCGACAACTCTTTGAAGTTTTGATAGCTCTGAACAAGGAGTACTTACAATGAAGTTCTGGTTATCACAGAAGCTCTATGGTCATGTGATTAAGATTTAGGATCTCAGCAATTGGATTTCCAATTGTCACAGTATCCCGCAGTCACATGATCATGATTTGACATCAACAAGAAGTCAGAATTCATAGGTGTATGTTGATGATTGACTTAACTACAATAACTATGGACTGCTGGAATTGCTGCTGCTAAGTGACACAGTAATGTGACATTGCACTTCATAACAGCAGTGCTTAGTAAAGAAAATTCCAATAGGAAGAAAGGAAGGAAGGAAGGAAGGAAGGAAGGAAGGAAGGAAGGAAGGAAGTAAAGATGGTTGGTTGGTTCTCTTGATTTTGAATGAGTAACCTTTGATTTTCAAAGCAATATTTGTAGAGACTATGCTATTACAATTCAAGAAGATCTAAACTGGCTCAGTTAAAGGGTGCTCCATTCTCTGCAAAAGAAACTGCTGGAGCAAGCCTGTAAGGAAGTAATGTGCTCCAGCCAAATGAAAAAGCATGCCCAAGATGACACTAGAGCAGAGATGTCAAACTCATGGCTTCACGTTGCCATCATGTGATATATCCTGACTTTTCCCCCTTTGCTAAACCAAGGGTAGGCATGGCCAGTGAATGATGCATGCGAGCCATGAGTTTGACACCCCTGCACTAAAGGGAAATATTACTTTCAAAGTGTGTTAAGAAAAACACACAAGAAGGTAATTTTTTAAATGGAAGAAAAGTGAGTTAAAGCTGATGTTTCCTATTTTTGCCCTCAGAAAATGATTGCTGTCTTACTCTGCTGACAGGTAGTACAAATAAACTTTAACTCTGGATGTCAAACCATATTTTGGTGTCATCATCCAGATATATGGTTACAAAAAACCATTGATCTCTGGTAAACATACATTGACAGAATGGAAAAATAGGATAGAATCAAGACCTGAACAGTCTTCAGAAGAATCAATTTTATTAAGGCTGCAACATTTAGCAGAGGTCTGGCACCAAGAAAAATGGCTCTGTTTTAATCTTTAATGCAAACATGTTCTTTCCACAAGTACATGGTTACTTTAATGATTTCAAAAGCCATTCTTTGTTTGCATTGTGAAATAATTCTGTCAAATGCTTTTTGTAGTCCAAAATTTGCAAATTGTTAGGCCCAACAAAGCAATCTCATCTCTTTTCAATTGGCAGGAAGGATTTTAAAAAAACAGGGTAATAACTATTTTTCTCACATTGTGGTGCCTTTTGGTCACTAACTTTTCATTCTAAGGATTCAAGGTTAGCGAGTGAATATTGGAGGTTTAGTGGGAAGCACTGTATGACAGTTTCATATATAGTATGCATTACTAAACTATGTATCTCGCAATACTAAATACATGACAACAATGGGATATGTCTCTCTATAATGACCACATTATATGGATCAAAGAGAAGAAAGTTCAGGGAAGAGCCAATGGTGGGGGGAAAAAAACATTAGGCCCAAGAAAATGAGCATATCACTTCAATAGGAAAATATGGAAAAAATATTCCCATTGAAGTTGATTTGGAACAATGAACAACTGCTATTAACTGTGTACTGTTGGTTTCCTCATCC
Source organism: Thamnophis elegans (assembly GCF_009769535.1). Classification (NCBI taxonomy): domain Eukaryota; kingdom Metazoa; phylum Chordata; class Lepidosauria; order Squamata; family Natricidae; genus Thamnophis; species Thamnophis elegans. The sequence goes on along the minus strand of NC_045558.1, from coordinate 84,744,294 downwards.
TCCAAGAAGAAAAAACAAGAGAATTTATCAAGGACTGCTGAATAATTAGAAGAAGAAAAAAGATTTGAGTATAGATGTTCCCTATTCCTGCTTTTTCTGGAAGTATAACCATGCAAGGATGAGAGAATACAGATGCTTGATTCATGTGTACTTGAAGAAGAATTAAAGGTTTAAAACATGTTTTGATTTCAGTGAATAAAGAATTCCTAATGAATATTTTGATTTCCTTTTTTCTATCTGTGTCCCCAATGAGACGCCATGCACAACTCAATGCCTTTTGGAACAGAAGATTTTTCCCCTTCTCTTGCCACTATGAGACAGCTCATGGGGAACTTTAGCTATTTGACACTACAGTCGGATTTCCAAGTAATGATTGGCAAAATATAAAGTAATGGCTACTTCCAAAATTGTCTACTGAGCTTTATGGTTAAATAGGAACTACCACATGGCTGTCCCTGCTTCCAGTTCAGTGTTTTATTCACCTTATCCCAGTGAATCCACTGTTGTTCTAAAGACTGGATTCCTAAGAAATAGTAATAAAATTATCTTAAAAGCTTATAAATGTATGTGTCTAAAGCTCAGAAGACAATTTTCTGCAGATTTATATTGCTACATTTCTAAGCCTTGCTGTAATTAATGAAACACTGAGTTTGAGCCAAATATGCTCAATCCTGCAGGGTGTTACTTTAAGAACTGAGGACCCTTTACAAAGTAAGAAAGATTACCTTAATGAACTCTCTTATAGGGATACAAAGTAAGCATTCTGGTCTCCAACTAAGTATTATTATCCTAATCTATACATTGCATGGTTGAGAAAACATATTCCTCCTCTTAGAGCTCTTCACTTAATCCCTTCTGAAAAGTAGCCTCTTTTGTCCTTTGCTTCTAGTTTAATTATCTTCAATTTTAGATTGGATTTTGAGAGGTGAGTTCCTTTCACTACACTATCATGAAAAAAATTCCTCCTTAGAAGGTTAAAGTTAAGCAACACTAACACAAAGACTATTAGGGTAGTTGTATATTTAAACTTTGATTTAATAGCGCAGTCTGGGGAGAATGAGTATCCATTAAAATTACCAATTTAAATGTGTCAGTATACATAATTTACTAATTATACATATGATGAAAAAAGCTGCAAGAAATTCAGATTTATGTAAATTATTTGGTCTGTAGTAGATATAATGGTTTTCAAAAGTATGCCACAATATTAAAAGCAAATATAGATATTTACAGCATGATACATTTACTTTTTCTATTTGCCCAGGAATGATATCCAGAACAAGGACTAGGGACTCAGATTATAAATTATAAATCCATTTGTTCCTATTATCTAGTTATTCATTGCATTTATATTCCATCCTTTTCTTTTCTCTTTTCTTTTCCCAAGACAGATCTCTAATTTTATCCACAGAGCAATCTTGTAAACTGAGAGGGACCTAAACTTAGCATGTTACATGCAGTGGCGGATTAAGGCTCACTGGTGCTCTAAGCACTGAGAAATGTTGGTGCCCCCCTCCTTTGTACATACTGTACAAATCTTCATTGGCTTTTTCTTCTTCTAACTTTGTGGTGCCCCCTTTGGGCCTGGTGCCCTAAGCAAATGCTTAGTCTGTTTAATGTTTAATACACCACTGGTTCCATTATCAGGTGAGGGTTTGAAATTGGATCTCTCTGGCTTAAGTCTTTAAATCCTTAATTGCTACATTCCTTTTTCTTTTCAATTCAAAGAACTGTACAATTTTAGTTACTTTTTTAGCCAGCATGAAGTAAGAGAATGACATTGTTGCAAATTAAGGTCTACTGAGTATTTGTAGTAAAGGCAATTTGTAGTAAAGGCAATACAGACTTGACAGATTTCCTAAATTATCTCTTTAACTGTGCTATAATAAAAGTATTATACCCCCTTTCTGAGAAATGCATGGCTACCAGTTTTTAATGATATTAAAACAAATATTTTCACAAGGCAAGGCAAAGTTTGATGTTATAATAAACAGGTCACTACCTTTGGTAATGACCAATTAGCGAAGATGGCTGCCAGAAAAAGAGGCAACAGTGCCATTTTTAATCCAAGTAAACAGCCAGATTCTAACAGAGGGAATTGCTTATAACTGCCATCCTCATAGCTGGTCTCCAGGTTTTCTCAAATACTAATGTGCTACACTGTTAGATTTCATTTTAAAGCCCACAAGTGAGATTTTCTTTTTTTAAATTATCTCTAAGAAAGACAAGAGAAAATTGGGAAAATATTTTCTGCTTAATATTTCATTTGATACAGCATTCAACATAACAATTTATGCAGTAGTTTTATATCTTTGAATTGATTCTTAGCCATTGCACAGATAATGTAAATTTTGTGACAATTCACCAAATAATTGTGAAGGAAATGTCCATAGTAATAGCATAAGTTACAGAAACATGTGACCAAAAGCTGCTATGTATCAATAAGATTGGATCAGCCTGGATCTCAATAAAACCTTTTTCTCCTTGGCAAGTATGTACAATACTGGCATGGTCTTACTTATAAAAAGAAAGACAATGTTTACCATTATTCTGCCCTCCATATATTGATTAATCTGATTAGCAGCAGTTCTCAGCTACCTTGTGCAGAGATTTCATTGCAATAATTGCTTTCTGAGTTAATCACAAAATGAGTATGTGCAATTTATCTCTTACTGAGTTAACAATGGGTCCATCTAGCTCAATTCTACTTACTTTATTGCCTGGGCTACACAACTGTTAGTCCCTTCCCAGTGGATGAAGGGAAGACTGCATGGCTTTCACTTTTATTTGTTGAGTAGACATTTCCTAATGACAGCAATAAGGGCACAGTTATCAATCTATAGTCAGCTTCTAAATTAACTCCTAAATTAAGACCAAATTTCAGGAAGAAAAGGAAATTGGTATGTCATTAAGCCAAAAGAAAAGCCTGTCGTTGTGGGTTGCATTGTTGCAGGCACAAGAATGGAAGAAATGGCCAAACATGATAATTTTCATTTCTGATGCTCTCAATCCAGCAGCCTAAATTGCAATATACTCTAAAGGTGCTATTTAATATAGATTACATGTTAAAATTTATATTTTATAAACTCCAAGGTAATTCACAAGATAATAATAAAACCACAACAAAAACGTAAACTCAACAATAAAAAAGATTTAACATTCTGCAAATAAAATTCTGTGGGCCATTTTGGGGCCATTTTCCAGGTCATTTTTCAGCCATTTTTCTGGGCTGATTTCTGGGCCATTTTTCGGGCCATTTTGGGGCATTTTCAGGTTGATTTTGGGGTTGTGTTGGATGTTCAGTAGTAATAAATAAATAGAGAGGGAAATTGTACCTTGTTGAGGTCTTTGACTCAATTTCCATTTCTATTTATTTACTACTACGAAACATCAAAAATGACCTGAAAACAGCTGAAAAACAGAAAAAAGTGCCTTGGAAAACAGCCCAAAAATGGCCTGCGCGTGATCACATTTGTGAACCAGTAGGGAAGGTAATATACCAGTCTTGCATTATCTTCTGTTTTCTATACTTTTGTTAATTCTATGATTTGCAATGAAAAAAAAATGGTCCTGTATATAACATTCTAGGACATAAACACTAATTTCTGCCTCATTCAGAACAGGTTATAGAGAACATTCTTTCTTGATTCTATCTAGTTAGAGAAATGGGGAAGAAAATAGAGACTTTTAATATAACTGCTGGAACTGCTCTCTCCCAAAGTGACTAGAAGTTCACAGAAACATAAGGAGACACAATTAGAGGCACAAACGATCAATTAGAAAAATTCTTCAGGGCTTTTCTTTAGATTATTAAACATTTCAATGTAATAGTGGATAACGTGCAATCACACCACTTACCAGCTGCTTCTGTGTCATTTGCCAAAAGCCAGGAAGAAAATCAGTGTTTCTTCTCATGAAATGCATTGCTAGAATCCAGGACTCTGCATTTGTGTTGTGTAACAACTGATTTCATTAATGCAAAGCAGTATAAAAATATTTGATCATATAACTATCCATATATTTGCCAGATCTTTAAGATCCCAAATAATTCTGAGAGTTTTAAAAAACCTACCCATACACTGTAATTGTTTGTATAAATGATTATAACCTGGAAAATATCACATTGTAACTTGAAAGCAGTATATTGCATAAATAGTTCCTCATTGAAATATCAAAGCAAGGTACATTGCAATAAAAACAATTGCATAAATGACTTAATTCTTTTAAATATGGCACAATAGTTCTCCTAAAGTATATAGCTACTTGTTTACAGGTTTGAATAGATGAAATTCTTCTAGCTCTGAAAGCTTCTTCAAAACTTCACACAATTAGTGAAAACTCATCATTTGTATTTATCACTGCTACACAGAGTTATTAAGAAAATAGAACATTGACTAGCAGAATTGGAAAGGTCCTTGCAAATCTGGCGTACGTTTAAGTGGTTGACCACTATGATTAGAGTTTCCCAACCTTTTCATCTTTGTGGACCAGTGAGGGAGGGAGGGGAGAGGGGAATGGTTCTGTATGCACATGCAGAGGGCAAGCACAGATGCAGCTCCATTCACACAAACACCAGGCATATATGCCTATCTGTTGCACAAATGGAGCTTGTGTGCACACTCTCACCCACTGCTTGTGTGAGTGGAATGCATGAACATGCGCTCACTCACCACTTCCAAAAGGCTCATGATCTGGTAGTGGGTTATGGCCTGGAGGTTGGAGACCCCTGATCTAGATCATTCTTATAGGCACTAAGATTGAATCAGGTGCAACCTATTTTACACCTGTGGAGTTGGTTTTTCTTTCATAAATGTAAGGCCTTGTTTTTCTGATTACTGAACTGCATTTTGTTGCATAGGGTCCAGTGTCAAAATCTGTGAAGATCCTTCTGGATCCTGAGCATATTGTCTACAGTTTACTATTCCAGTCAACTTGGTGTTGTCTGTGAATTTAATAAGTTCCCATTCTATCCACTCATCTAAATTGTTTCTGAAATGTTGAAGGTACTGGGCCCAAAACAGAATCTTGAGGGGCACTACTCCATGCTATGGGCATTGTTCTCAATTTTCTTTATGCTGGGGAAGGTGGAGGAAGGAAGGAAAAAGAAGGAAGGAAGGTTCGGGCTAATCTGAACAGGTTCTGAAACCAAAGTCAAAAATGTGAGATAGATAGAAAGTTAAATAAACAAACAAACGAATACAGTAAGGAAGTAAATGCGGTTAGTGAGTGAGATTGACTCTTGATTTTATTCAGAATTATATGTACATGTATGGAAATTGATGGACTACACCCATCCACCTGAAGCTCCCCCATAGCATCACCAGTCACTTTCTTGTAATCATAGGTAGTATTTGAAAATTAAAATAAGCATGTCTGACATAGTGTCCACTCTACATGAATAGGGGCAGCAGGAGCTTGGGGAACGTTGACATATAATAGCAGTGGCAGCAACACCTGGTGGCCTTCATCAATCATCTAAAAAAAGGAGAGGAACTGATGAAGGCTTATGTGGAACGTAAGTTCAAGACTATTGTTCTCTAGAAACTGATGTCTAAATGCTACCTTTGATTGTTGAAAAAGAAAATACAATCAATGCCACTGTGACTAGTAGACAGTCATTTAGTTAGGTAAATCTGTTTCTGTACATCACAAGGAAAGAAATAAAGCAAGGTCAGTATATAGCTGTGAATGCAAATTTATTCAACTGGTAATCAAATTTATTCAACTGGTAATCAAAAAGAAGATACATTAGACTTCACCTTCACAAGATGAGAGAGCAGAGATGTGAAGTTAATTTCATCAGTGAGAAGTATAAATAGGTCCCTACTATGCTTGTGCTTTATTGATTTGCTACTTTTGAATGCAGGTAAGTAATGTTAAAGGGAAGCATGCTGTTGTAAATATAATACATTTATAATTACATCCCTTCAGCAAATTTTATTTATACTCATGCCCAGTTACAGTTACTAGTTACCTCTAGCCTCACTATATTGATTAATTATAAGCAAACAGCCTTGCACTTGTGCATTTCATTTATCAGATTTATGCTCAAAATCACATTGTCTTTAATCTCACTGCAATCTAGAAATGATGCTTACAAAAATATAGCCAGTTCTTAGGTAAGTGAAGGCAGCAGTTCTAAATACATTTACCACCATGTTCTTAGTTGCAAAGTTGTATCTGGCCCATCGCAACTCCATGGACAATGTTCCTCCAGCCTTCATGTCCTTTACCATACCCTGGAATCCATTTAGTTCACACCAACTGCTTCAGTGACGTCATGCATCCAGCTCATTCTCTTCTTTTGCAATCAATCATTCCCAGCAATAGGCTCTTCTCCAGTTAATCCTTCCTGTTCAGGAAAAAAAAGTCCCCCTAAATCCTGTCACTATAAAAATACAAAAATAAAGAATGAGAAACACACTGACATACACATAGACACACACAGTTCATAAAATGTTTACAAATGCACTGTAGAGGCCCTCCAGAAAGTGGAAATGGATCATTTCTGAACTTCCAGTTGACCCGTTGGGCCTGTTTTTCGCCCTCCCCAGGCTTCAGGAAAGCCTTCAGGACTTGGAGAGGGTGAAAAACAGGCCCAATGGGCCAACCGGAAGTTCATTCCCAAACATCCATTTGGGCTGTTGGGCCATTTTTCGCCCTTCCCAGGCTTCTGGAAAGCCTCCGGAGCCTGGGGAAGGCAAAAAACAGGCCCAATGGGCCAAGTGAAAGTTCATTCCCTCCCCCAGCCCTCCGGAAGGCCAAAAATCAGCTGGCTGGTGCACACATGCACACTGGAGCTGAAGGCTGCTGTGCCGGCAAATATGGCTCTGCACGCCACCTGTGGCATGTGTGCCATAGGCTCACCAACATGGCTTTAGATGATAGACTTGAAATTCAGAAGGACCCTATTTAACAAATATTGGACCCAATCTAACAAACTGCAATGAGTTGTGAGAAAAGTAAGCAAGAAAAGCCAAATGCAGAGTTATAGAATAGCTAATACCTGGCTCAACAACAGTAACTGAGAGGGATCAAGGTATCCTGGTGGACAACAAGTATGAGTCAACAATGTGCTACAGCTGCCAAAAAAGCCAAGGTGGTCTTAGGCTCTATCATTAGAGGGCTACTATCAAGATCATGTGAAGCAGTAGTGAAATTCAGCCGGTTCTATCCACACACTCTCACATTTGCGAGCCAGTAGTGAAGGTAAGTTGATTTCACCCCTGATGTGAAGGCTTAGTATTGTTTATATTGCACTGATAGGCCTGCACTTGGAACTGCATCCAGTTTTGGTCACCATGATACAAAAATAAATATTGAGGCTCTAGAAAGAATGCACAGAACAGCAAAAAAGATGATTAGTGATCTGGAGACTCAACAATGAAAAGTTGAGAGAACTAGGTATGTCTAGTAAATGAAGAGAAGAATTAGGGGTGACATGATAGAAGTCTTCCAATACTTGAGGGGCTGTCACAAAGAAGATGGGGTCAACTTGTTTTCCAAAATACCTGACCGCAGGATAAGATTGGAAGATTATTAAAGGGAGATCTAACTAGAATTAAGGAGAAATTTCCTGACAATGAGAACAATTAATAAGTGAAATGACTTGCCTCCATGAGTTGTGGGTGCGTCATCACTGGATATTTTCAAGAATAGATTGCACACTAATTTATGTGGAATGGTATAGGGTCTCCTCCTCAAGAAGGGAATTTGGTTAGAAAACTCCAAAGTCCCTTCCAGCTCTATTTATGTTCTATAATATTTCTGTTTCAGTAAATTGAAAAAATAAGACTTTTGATATTAATAGGTAATGCTACTGACAGTGTGCCTGAGTTGTTTTTGCTTAGAATTTAGGTAAACTAAAAATAATTAGCTAAATCATCAGAGTATTATGTTCATGGAATGATAATTTAATATTATGATTCCATATCTGCCTGTAAATATAAATCTATGTATCATAGACTAATGTTGGAAGAAATTTCCTGTGTTCATTTCCCAGCTGGGAAGTAGTCATCAATGCTAAGAAGAAATAGACAGGGAAGCTAGCTGCCAGAAAAGAGATCCTTTAATTCAGGAAGGCAAGAAAAGTAGTGACACAGCTCAAAAGTTCCTGGCTTGCAAGTAGATTGCGGGTGTGACTCTGATCCTTTTATGCTTAATTTCCCTTTGAAGCTCTTGCAGATTGATGTGTGCCTCTAGTTAAAGTGATTGCCCTGGATCCTGTTTTCCTGCCTTAATGGGTTAATCCTGTCCCAGGATCTTTGTCTTTCCTATCCTGGGGGTTAACCTTATCAGGGGGCAGGGAAAAGGGAGTTCAGCTTTTGTCTTGGTGAGTTATTTTTAGCCTGATTCTCCTAATCTTAATGGCTCTACTTAAGTGCTTCTATTGCCAGCTCTGTTAGCAGGGCTACTCTGTGTTTTTCTTTCAGCTGATGCTTCTTGGTTTTCTTAAAGGAAGAAGGGCTGGTTTGAGTTTCTGTTTTCTGAAGTTTCTGGTGCTGTAAGGTTTCTGGCACTGTCCTTTTGGGGTGTACCTCCCATAATAAGAAGTAAAACCCACTGAATCCAATGAGATTGGATTTTTATTGTTTAAGAGCATCCTCCATCCTGAAATACTAACAGTTGCAACATCATAAATTAAGAGAAGCACTTTAAATATTCTGAAAGCTCCATGCAAAGCCTTGTCATTATGTTTTTGCACTGATTTCTTTGGCTTACTTCAAGCTGTTCAGTTTTAGCATTCAGAAATGTGTTACAGTGCACATATGGATTTGATTCATTACCAGCATATGCTTGGTCGCTAGTTTCTAAATTATCTTGTTGCTTTCTTGAATTATTACAAACAAGACTGTGAGAATTCCAATTGATTATTACATTGTAATCAAAATTAAGGAAGGGGAAACAAATTTTGGGTGACTATCAGCAAATGATTTTCACTTCATACTCATTGTATTTATTATGAAAAGGCTGGTGGAGAATGTTTCATTGCTCAAAATGATCATAGAGATAATAAACATTAAAAAAGGATGATAGTAGCACTTCTTCAATAACATGTTATGGAATAATCAAGGAAAAAAACATGCATTTCAACAAATATTTGAAGTGTTCAGCAGAACTCAGACAATGTGTCAAGCCAAAAGATAGTTTGTCTGAATTAAAAGTTGGTCCAGAAGCCTTTCCTATTATATAACTATCTCAAAATCCCACTTGCATTGAGTCCTGAGAAACTAGTTTCTATCTGCATTTGTTTGATCACTCATGATCAAAAAATAAAACCAGTGTTATCAGCAAATGATTCTTCTCAAATGAAGACTAGTAAAAAGTATATCTGGATTATTGGTAAATAGAATAGAATAACATACTTTAGACAGCTAGAATTTTACACTGTATTTCATTTTTGTTTGCATAAAATGATAAAAGTTTGTATTTAAATGCAAAGTAAAAATCTCCCTCATCCCTTGTCTGAACATTTGTTGGATATCTGATTTTAGCATTAAGAAGTTATGTGAAATTAGTAATTTATACTGGAACAACAGAAACTGGAAAACAATGGTATGGTCACTCTAGTATAATTTGTATAAGGAAATGTGGTATATTTTCCATTGTATCAGTATAAATTATACTTCACCCAACTTCCCTAGGCTAAAGTCAGATGTCCAACAAGGGATGAGGGATGAGGGAAATTTTTAATTTGCATTGGATCGGCTGAACCCTAGCGGTGGCAGGAGGCTCCGCCCACCCACCCAGACTCTTCTGCGCATATGCAGAAGCGTTGCACGCAGGCAGGGGAGCGCAACTGAACTGGTAGTAAAAAAATTGGCAACCCACCTCTGATTCTATCCTGTTCATGCCCCTCAGCATTGCATTGGCTCTTTTGGCTTCTGCTGCACACTGTTGGCTCAAATTTAAGTGATTGTCCACTAAAACTCCAAGATTCCTCTCACAATAAAAGATAATAACATTACAGTCTCAATTTTTTACTTTTACACAAATAAAAGTATACCAGCTATTTGTATAACAATAAACCCACTGTATCTAATCAATAAAACAAAAATCAAAGTTTCATTTTTTGTCCATCACAAGCACAAAATCCAGAAGTAATTTCCAAACAGAAACAAAATTGTTGATTCCAGCTGAGTAGCATATCGCTGGAACTGCCCATGTATTAATGGCTTTAATTATGTTTCCAGCATTCAGCTTTGATTTTAATATTTTGAGACCTTCCTGATGTATTCCTTTTGCGTTGACGCTTTGACTTTTCCATTCAGCAGCAACATCAAAATGAACTTTAGACTTGAAAAATGTGCTATATTATCCATGCGGCAAGAAAAAAAAAAACAAAACCAACAGAAGGAATAGAACTGGGAAATGGAATCAAAATGAAAGCATTAGCAAAGGATGATGGTTACAAGTACTTAGGCATATTGGAAGCAGATAACATCTTGAATGGAAAAGTCAAAGAGTCAATGCAAAAGGAATACATCAGGAGGGTCCACAAAATATTGAAATCAAAGTTGAATGCTAGAAACATAATTAAAGCCATTAATACATGGACAGTTCCAGTGATACACTACTTGACTGGAATCATCAGCTGGACTTTGGCTGAACTGGCAAACCTGGACCCAGAAAACGCACAAACTTTTGAATATGTAACACGCTTTACATCCATAAAGTGACATTGACAGGTTGTACCTGCCAAGAAAAATAGGGGGCAGGGGGATATTGCAAATCCATCCAACTGTAGAAGAAGAAAAATGAAGTTTGAATGATTATGTGAACCAAAGTACAGAAAAATTGCTGCAGGCTGTGAAAATAGAGAACAGCATAAAAGCAACAGAAACAAAGGCAGAATATAAGAAAAAACA